>NC_083442.1:30239475-30877808 GCF_020745735.1 Hemiscyllium ocellatum | reverse complement strand
CATCAGGTGCAGCGGATGCAGTAAACGATGTGTGTGGAGGTGCAGGTGAATTTCTGATGGATATGGAAGGATCCCTTGGGGCCTTGGAGGGAAGTGAGGGGGGGAGGTGTGGGCGAGTAAATAAAGGATGACTTGGTGATGGGCCAGCAGCCTCTGTGCAGTTATTTCACAAAGTATCTGATACTTATTGTCCAACTCTGAGCTGGCCTCCCAAGATCTTCCCTCTAAAAACGTTAGGTAATTCAAAACTGTACCGCCCATCTTTTAACTTGCAGCAAGTCCTGTTCTCCTATATTCACTAAACTATACTCCTAGTCAAACAAAGACTTCATTTTAAACTTGTCATCCATCTTTTCTAATCCCTTGGCCTCAATTCTCCCTGCCTTTTCAGTAGCCTCCCCCAGCTCACAGCCTTCTGAGATAACTGCACTCTGTTAACTCTCTGATTTTATTTGCTCTACCATTGGTGGTTCCATTTTCAGCTGCCTGGAGTCTGAGCTCTCGGATACCTTTCCCGCACTTCTGCCTCTCTAACGCTTTTTCTTTCAGACATGCCCAAAACTCTGGATATCTGACCGAAAGGCTTTCTGTGTAGTTTAGCATCATATCTTGTTCTATTATGCTCCTGAGAAACACTTCGGGATCTTTCATTCCATGAAAAAATGCTATAAAAATATAAATTGTTGTTCTTAGATACGGACACATTGATGAATTGTAATGCATATGATAGACACCATTAACAACCCTTCCTGTCCTGCCCAGGTCATCAGCTAAATCAAGAATGACTAAATATCACACATCCACCCTTCCTCATCTGCACATATTGCTCACAGTCAGAGTATTAGCTATTTGAAATGAATTACAAAATTAAGCTTGATCTTTGCTTAGTGAATAAATGTTCACCGTAATCATGCTCAAAGATGTTTTTACTCTCAGTGTCATCCAGATCAACTGCATACTCAACTTTTGATGAAATTATTTTTTCTGATTTGTAAGTCAAGTACAAGTATCTAGAGTTAGCCCTGAGCTCATCGAATGATAGAACAGATTCGAAGAGGTAAGTTATCTCCTCCTGTTCTATGTTCCTAAGTTTAACAATTTATCAAATATACAGAGTGCACCATTTTTGATAAATTTGATTTATTGTTGTCACATCTATTTAAGTACAGTGACAAGTTTTATTTTGTGAACAATACAGGCAGATTGTAACAAACGAGGACATACTGATCATAGGGTGTTTAAACAGAGCGAGGCGTACAGGGTTATAACTGCATGGAAGGCACACAAAGGCAAGGTCAACATTTGATTTGAAATGAGAGAGATCTATTCAGCAAACTAATAACAGCAGGGAAGAAGTAATTATTTGCATGTCAAGCTTCTTCCTTGATAAAAATCCAACCTAAACTTTCTTGTCCTGACTTCCCACCACAAAGATATAATGAAGATATTTGAACCAGTTGACTGTGAAGACGGATTAAAATGATTTTTTTAAAAAAACTGATGGAACATAATTGGAATTTGGAAAGCTCACTCTTTGTCATTGAGATTGATGACTTATTTCCTCTCTTCCTGGCTCTGCAGCTATTTTCATTTTGTTTAAGAGGTGGTGACTAAATTTTAGGCACACTTTCAGGCTGGAAATTGGATTGTGATAGGGTAGATGGAAGAACAAGTAGAATTTCTCAGAAGGCACAGTGAGGGCTGTTGCTACTTAGGATGCACATAAAGTATTTATAAGCGATTGCAAATTCAGGAGGTCAATTCAAACCAAAGCAAGTTGGTGAGAGAAAGACCAAAATGCCTTTCTTTGTGGATAAGAGTTTATTAACTACTCAGTCTCATAGCTAATTCCATTGCAATCCTACCTGTTCACCCCACTTGGTGGATTAATGAATCAATTTACCCCACTCACCTGCTTAATTACATGTATATGGAGGCCATTATAGGTCTCTTCTGCTACTGCAGCAATTTCTTCTATGGTGGGCGGAAGGCCCGTGCCAACTGTACAAGATGCCCAATACAAGCTGCTAGTCTGGCGACCGGGCTTGCAGGTGTCCCTTGTTTGGGCAGCCATTGGAGGGTGTCCCCCCCATCAAAGGTCCCCCCTCCAAAAGCTGTGTTTGGCCTCTCCTGTACTGTCCACTCCATCTCTCGCTGCCTGTTCGGGCCTGACAGCCTAGAGATCCCAGCATGACACTGGATTCAAGTTGTTCTAAATCTCTGGCTCCTCATTTTCAGGGGACTTGCTGCAGTCCCAGCTGCGGCCCCTTGTGATGCTGCTGAGACAGGGGAGCTGGATTTGGAGTCTGAAGCCAATTATAGCGTCATAGAGCACGGAAACAGACCATTCGGTCCAACCCGTCCATGCCGACCAGATATCCCAACCCAACCTAGTCCCACATGCCAGCATCCGGCCCATATCCCTCCAAACCTTTCCTACTCATATACCCATCCAAATGCCTTTTAAATGTTGCAATTGTACCAGCCTCCACCACTTCCTCTGGCAACTCATTCCATACATGTATTACCTTCTGTATGAAAAAGTTGCCCCTTAGTTCTCTTTTATATCATTCCCCTCTCACCCTAAACCTATGCCCTCTAGTTCTAGACTCCCCAACCCCAGGGAAAAAACTTTGGCTATTTATCCTATCCATGCCCCTCATGATTTTATAAACTTCTATAAGTTCACCCCTCAGCCTCCGACGCTCCAGGGAAAACAGCCCCAGCCTGTTCAGCCTCTCCCCATTGCTCAAATCCTCCAATCCTGGCAACATCCTCGAAAGGGTTCAGAAAAGATTTACAAGTTTCACAACATCTTTCCGATAGGAAGGAGATAGAATTGCACACAATATTCCAACAATGGCTAACCAATGTCCTGTACAGCTGCAACATGACCTCTCAACTCCTGCACTCAGTATTCTGACCAATAAAGGAAAGCATACCAAATGCCTTCTTCACTATCCTATCTACCTGTGACTCCACTTTCAAGGAGCTATGAACGTGCACTCCAAGGTCTCTTTGTTCAGCAACACTCCCAAGGACCTTACCATTGAGTGTATAAGTCCTGCTAAAATTTGCTTTCCCAAAATGCAGCACCTCACATTTATCTGAATTAAACTCCATCTGCCACTTCTCAGCCCATTGGCCCATCTGATCAAGATCCCATTGTAATCTGAGGTAACCCTCTTTACTGTCCACTACACCTCCAATTTTGGTGTCATCTGCAAACTTACCAACAATACCTCACATCCAAATCATTTATATAAATGACGAAGACTAGTGGACCTAGCACCAATCCTTGTGGCACTCCACTGGTCACAGGCCTCCAGTCTGAAAAACAACCCTCCACCACCACCCTCTGTCTTCTACCTTTGAACCAGTTCTGTATCCAAATGGCTAGTTCTCTTTGTATTCCATGAGATCTAACCTTGCTAACCAGTCTCCCATGGGGAACCTTGTCAAATGCCTTACTGAAGTCCATATAGATCACATCTACCACTCTACCCTCATCAATTCTCTTTGTTGCTTGTTCAAAAACTCAATCAAGTTTATGAGATATGATTTCCCACGCACAAAGCCATGCTGACTATCCCTAATCAGTCCTTGCCTTTCCAAATACATGTACATCCTGTCCCTCAGGATTCCCCCCACCAACTTGGCCACCACCGATGTCAGGCTCACTGGTCTATAGTTCCCTGGTTGTCACAATGGTTGTTGAATGGCTGCAAGGTGAGCTGGTCAAGCACATTTGTGCCCACCCCTGAGATTTATGCTGTAGGTTGATGACCTTACCTTCCAGATGTTAAATTGTGCTCCACAAGTGGACAACAATTCTGAATAAAATTGATAGGTTCACAAGTTGTGCTGAACGCAAGGTGCCAGAACTGGGGAAGAAATAGAAATGTATACATGACCAAACATAGGAGAGAGATCCAGGTGTGATGATGAAGGAGTTTCTGAAATCATCTCAGCAATGTATAAATAGCGGGTCTGAATGAGACCTTGGGGTGTGTGACTATTTGTGGAGAGTTACAAGATAGATTTCAGAAAGTGATGCTAAATTTGGATATGGTTTTGCACACCTAAAGCAAAGTGGGTAATTCTGCAATGGAAACAACAAGATATGTCTACATTGGTATCTAAAATAGGTCCCTGGGTGTCCAAGGTGGGTTTGTATTTTTTAAATTCATCCTTGGGTGTTGGATTCATTTACTGGACCAGCACTCATTGCCCATTGTTTATTCCCCTTGAGAAGGTGGTGGTGAGCTGCCTTGAACCACTGCAGTCCCTTTGCTGTAGGTGTACCTATAATGCTGTTAAACAGGAAGCATTTTAAAATCTGTACTATTGTAATGTTGGAGTGTATAAAGAAAAATTATCTTCATCATATGATATGTGGAACACTTCTTCATTCATCCTTCCACAGCTCTCTTCCTCTTTAAACTGATGCCTGCCTTTGTGGTTTTCTGAGGCAATTCAATTATTTTGCTTTCTAGTCCACCAATCCCTCAGCTATGTATGGTTTAAAACAAACTCATCCTTCTGGACTTCCAGAACAACTGATCCTAGTTCCATGCAGATTGTTTTCGAGCCCAGAAGTGATTGACTCCAGTTGTGCTCCACGACATGTTTCCTGCCATCTGCAGGAGGCAGGATTTACCTGGAGGTGAACCCCAGTTGTGCATGGTGTCCAATTAAGGCAGTAAGTTGTGCAGTAGGTTATGCAGTCATCCCCTGTTGTGGGACTGGGTTGCAGTTTCTGCAAAGGCATACAGGTTCTCTCCAACCAACACCCAACCGCTTACCAGTATAGGTTGGAATTTAAAGGGAGACATCTGTATGATAGGAGGTCCAAACTGAGAACCACATGAGGCTGTTTATTAAGTTGCCAGCATTAAATCACAGCATTGAGGAATTCCCACATAGAAGACATGCCAGTTACAGCCATTTCCCAACACAGATCAAAGGTCACTGTTAACATCAAGCCCCATCCAGAACTATCACACCCATTGTTACTTAGAACCTCAAAACTCTCTCTAGTCCTCCATTTCTTCTAAAATGTAGAGGCTTTTAAAATTCATGTTGTACATTACCCAATCTTTATTTCTTGAACTTAATTTCTTCCCATTTTTCTTTTTTTTTGTGTAACACTCCTTTATACAAAGGGACTTGAAGCATTGTTTTTCAAAAAGGCATTTCAGTTGCTCATCTATTTCTGCCTCACTTAAGAATAGGAATGTAATTTTGCTTTTGGCCATAGTTTCCCATTATGTTTGTTCCTCATCGAAAGATAAAAGCCCCTTGCTTGAACCATTTATTTGTACGGCAGTCACAAGAAAATTGAAGATGTTCGCAGACAAGCTGTTTGATTGAACTGTTGTTGGTCCCAGAATTTACAATCAGACTCCAAAGTTCCACTAATTGGCTTCATTTTCTCAATAAAACTATTAACTGCAAGTTGAATTTTCTGAAGTGCAATGGCACTACAGGTGACCTTAAAATGCTGCATTGGGTGCGAATAAAATCTATAGGCTCAGCTCCAAACTGTGGCTTATGTAACCAGTAATTACTCTGTGATTAACAGGCACCAGCAGCTTATGTGGGCGGCTTGCATGCTGTTGAGTGTCGATCCGCCTTGTAACTTCTGTATAGGGATGAGAGATGCTGGTGTCAAAAAATCATGGTGACCCAATTGAGAACTGGCTTAGATAACCAGCTTTTCACTTTAATCCTTTCAATACCACAGGCCTTATTTCACAGCTCAGAACATCAGCATTCTCTTATTTCAACATAAGCATCAGGCACATTTTCCCCTGTGAAGACAAATTAGGAAAGTAATTTCTCAGACAATAGATTGTTCAGTTCACAGCACATTGAGAATTCCTCTACAATATTATTTTTAATTCATAAGACCTGCAGGGTAAAGGTTTATCTGTCCTGTATCTGAACACCAACTCATAAATAAAAGGGCTCCTGCAAATATTCAGCAAATCTATCCATTTGTTGCCATTAGCTGATCTCAGTTACTGGCGGGTAGTAGGGGATTCATATTCCTGATGAAGGGTTTTTGCCCAAAACGTTGATTTTCCTGCTCCTCGGATGCTGCCTGACCTGCTGTGCTTTTCCAGCACCACTCTAATCTAGACAATAGGGGATTCATGCTGAAAATGTGTTGCTGGTTAAAGCGCAGCAGGTCAGGCAGCATCCAAGGAACAGGAAATTCGACGTTTCGGGCATAAGCCCTTCATCAGGAATCAGTAGGGGATTCATGTCTGACCTCAGTACCTCAGAGTAAGTTAATAGAAAATTGGTCAGGGTACTGTCCAGGGGTTCACACTGATGTTGGATGTCAAATGAGGTCAGAATTTGCTGTAATGCTACTGTGAGCCAGTTGATGCCAACAAAGTTTTTCATTGTGCCTCCGTAAATGTGACAATACATTCAATTCAATTCAACACTAAATATCTCAATAACAGCTGCTGGGTAATATACTAAAGGAAATGATTGGCCTGAACAGAAATATGCCTCTTAAAATAGCCACGACACTTCACACAAGTGCAGACATGGGTGGTGACATGAGTGGCCATGACAAGATGCTAATACTCTCTTTCTCAGTCTGTCTCCTCCCCTCTACCCATTCTCCATATAGTACTAAAGTATACTTGTAATTCTGAAACCAGCTACCATTTAGTCTGTCCCAGCATCTACTAATATATTAAGCTCCTTAGATTTGTTCACATGTCTTGCCAGGTTCTACCATTATCCTTTCCGATGGCCGATTTATAATGGGATCTGGATGCTGTATTTGGAGTCAATCACTGAAAAATGGATGTAATTGCTTGATGTCAAATTTATGTAGTCAGTTTCAATTGTAAATGGGGACACAAGAATTTGGAACAAAATAGTAAAAATTAGCACAAAAACTATATAGAAGTACAATTCAAAATTTAACATTGACATGCCATGGACTATAATGACTCCCATTCCAATCACTGTCCTACCAACCCAGGCACATCCAATGATGTTCTTCCTTCAGTCTCTTTCTTTCTGACTCTGTGCCACTGTCTGACTCTGATTCTCATTTTGACTGTTTCCTTTTTGTCACTCTGTCTATTCTCTTGCTTTTTCTCTTTGTGCCTTTCTCTGTCTGTCTCTGCATCTACTCACTGATAACCTGAGGTTGTTCTCCTAAGGCAAAGAGGAAATTTGATGGTGTTTAAAACATAGGTGGGATTCAGTGGGGTAACATTTAAAGATAACTGTTAATGTGTCACAGGTTCAAAGTGATTGGCAAAAGAACCAGAGATGACACAAGTGAAGACCTTTGTATGTAAAAAGTGGTGAAAATGTGGAATACTTCATTGATATGGTGGTGAATGCAGATTCAATCAGCCTTTCAGAAAGAAATTGGGCAAATAATTGATGGAGAAAAAAATTGAGGATGGAGGAAAGAATGGTAAACTGGGATTCTCTTTGAGAGAGCCAGCACAGATTTGATGGGAGGAATTTTTTTTTAATTCATTCACAGAACAGCATTTATTACCTATGCCTAAGTGCCCAGAGGGCAGTTCAGAGTCAATCACTTCACCGTGGATCTGGAGTCACACTTAAGCCAGACCAGGTAAGGATGGCAATATCCTTCCCTAAAGGGCATTAATGAAACAGATGGGTCTATCTCCTGACAATGGATTCATGGTCAGCATTAGACTGTTAATTCCAGACATTTATTGAATTCAATAGCATCTACCATGGCAGAACTTGAACCCAAATCCCCAGAACATTATCTGGGTCTCTGGATTAGCAGTCTACTGATAATACCACTAAGCCATTACCTCCCTATTGTGAGGTACTGTGATTTTATCACTGTTTCTCTTTCTTTGTTAGACTTTCTCAGCCTCCTATCCCCTCCTTTTCAGCTTTCTCATCACTTTTTAAGCAAACAGCCAAACAGAGAATCTACTTAACACAAAGCTTCGCTTTCTTTGAGGAATGTGACATCTGTTCCTCTGCCAGAGCCGGCTTTTAATATTCTGATTTATTGTTTTCTGCCAAGATAGTTTTAAGTCACATTGTAAATCATGTTGGTTTAAACTCTGTTGGAAGTAATTAATACTGTTCTGCCTTTGGTGGTGAAGATTGAGGGCCAATCGTTGGCCAATGCACTGGGAAACTGTATGTGCTCTCATGCTTTTTACAAAAGGTCCATGGCTCAGATTCTGTGTACAGATCAGGGATTGGGGCCTCTGGTACAGAAATAAGGGTGATGCCAAATGAGTCAGCTAATCTTCAATTACGTGGTGAGGGATGGAATCCGGTGTATGCCAAATATGGTAGAAGGAGCAGGGACCCTATTCTGGAGGATAAAATTGAAACATTTGAGCTTTGCAACAATTCAGCAGCATTCATGTCCACATCTTTTCCTGATGTCAGCCCACAAGATGATCAAATGTACTGAATTCATGCACATAATTTGCCAAAAAGTGGATTTTAACTCATAATCTATGGTTTTTGAAAGTAGCAGCATCTCCGTTGCATTACCACACCCAAGGCTTCAGCCCTTTTGGGTTCAAACTCCATAACAGTGTAATACTAATCAGAGGAGTTGATTCCAGGAAGTGACACTGAGTTTGTAGAATGCTGGAATGCATGGAATGCATTCATAATCTGTGGAATGTGTTTAATGTTGGTTGAACAGTGTAAACTGTAATGTCAACTGGTGTTCTGGAAGTCATTGCTCAATTGTTTCTTGATGGGTGGTGGGGTGTGGGGAGTTCAGGCAGAAATTCCGCAGTTTTCTGAGTTCATTGCAACTCTACAACTCCCTGACAGGGATCTTAGATATTGCAACCAAAAGATAGGGGTGGTTTGGTGGCTCAGTGGTTAGCACTAGTGCCTCATAGCACCAGCAACCCAGGTTTGATTCCTGCCTAGATTAGATTAGATTAGATTACTTACTGTGTGGAAACAGGCCCTTCGGCCCAACAAGCCTAGGTGACGGTCTGTGTGGAGTTTGTACATTCTCCTGTGTCTGCATAGGGTTTGCTCTGGTTCTCTCCCACAATCCAAAGATGTGCTGGCCAGGTGAATTGGTCATGCTAAATTGCCCTTAGTGTAAGGTGCATTAGTCAGGGGTAAATGAAGGAGAATGGGTTACTCTTCAGAGGATCACTGTGGACTTGTTGGGCCAGATAGCCTGTTTCTATAGTGTAGGGAATCTAATGAAAATGCATGGTTTATTGGAAATGAGAGCAAAGATGATCTGGTTCCATTCGTGTCTTTTTATGTTGGATTGCAAAAGAAATACAGTGCAGAATAAAGTCCAATCTAGCCCAAGCAGTCCAGCCCATGTTACCTCAAAAACAGGAACAGGTTTAGGCCATTCAGCCCTTCAAGGCTGCTCTATCATTCAACGTGATCATGGCTCATCATCCTATTCAGTAGCCTGTTCCTGCTTTTCGCTTCATGACCTTTGATCCTTCTGTTTCCTGAATGCAGGAATATTGGGAATGGTTCAGCATCATGTCTAGATGGTCCATGTTACAATAACAGAGAAAAAGCTGCAGGTCATTCAGCCCCTTGAAATGATTCCCCCATCCAGTTAGATCAAGGGTAGTCTATAACTCAGCTCCATTTACCCACATGAATCCTGAAACCCATTCTTAACAAAAGTCATAGTCATAGAGCCGTACAACATGGAAACAGACCCTGCGGTCCAACTTGTCAACCAGATATTCTAAATAAATCTAGTCCCATTTGCCAGCACTTGGCCCATATTTCTCTAAATCATTCCTATTCATGTACCTGTCCAGATACCTTTTAAATGTTGTTATTGTACCAGCCTCCACCACTTCCTCTGACAGATCATTTAATGTAAGGTTACCCCTCAGCTTCTGACGCTCCAGGGAAACAGCCCCAGCATATTCAGCCTCTCCCTATAGCTCAAACCCTCCAACGCTGACAATGTCCTTTTAAATCTTTTCTGAACCTTTTCAGGTTTCACAACATCCTTCCTATAGCAGGGAGACCAGAATTGAATGCAGTATTCCAAAAGTGGCCTATCTAATGTCCTGTACAAGTGCAACATGACCTTCCTATTCCTATACTAAATGTACTAACCAATAAAGGCAATCATACCAAACACCTATCTACCTGCCACTCCACTTCCAAGGAGCTTGGAAGGGCAGCATGGTGGTTCAGTGGTTAGTACTTCTGCCTTACAGCACCATGGACCTGGGTTCAATTCCAGCCTCAGGTGACTGTCTCTGTGGAGTTTGCACATTCTGTGTCTGTGTCTGTGTCTGTGTGGTTTCTGCTGGATGCTCTGGTTTCCTCCCACAATCCAAAGGTGTGCGGGTTAGCTGAATGGGCCATGCTAAAATTGAATCAGTGATGTGCAGGTTAGGTACATAATGCAGGGGCATGGGTCTCAGTGGTTATTTCCTGGAGGGTCGGTGTGGACTTGTTGAGCTGGAGGGCCTGTTTCCACACTGTAGGGATTCTATGAACCCGCACTCCAAGGTTTCTTTGTTCAGCAACACTTCTCAGGATCTTACCATTAAGCGTATAAGTCCTGCCCTGATTTGGCTTTCCAAAATGTGGCACCTCACATTTATCTAAATTAAACTCCATCTGCCATTCCTCAGCCCACAAATCCATCCACCAATCACACTTCAGAAATTTTCAGCTGACCCGCTCTCCCTGAACAAATGCTTGCTCGTCAGGATTTCCCACTTGTGCCTTTGTGCCAGACCGGGATTTACACCAACGCATTTTAGTTGGCACATCCGCCATATGATTCTCTCAGTTACATGTCTGTTCATGAGTCAGTTTTGAATCTGGCTGGGACAATCTGGCAACTTTTCATGTAAGAACATCGGAACAGGAGGAGGCCATTCAGCCCATCAAGCCCCCTCCCATAGAGATCATGGCTGATCTGTGCCCTAAGTCCATATACCTGCCTTTGGCCTATGTCCATTTAAGGAGTAATTAAATGAGCTGTAGTTGGAGCAAGTTGAGTTAAAATGCGTCTAGAGGAGTGCTTAAAACTCTTAAGGAAACATTGCTCAAGAAAGTCCAAATCTACAGTTACTACTGGTTAAATGATGACTTTATTTAAAAACATAAGAATCTGAGGGGGGTTTGCAGATGCTGAAAGGATGTTTCCTGACATGGGGGAATCTAGAATGAAGGGATACAATTTAAAGATAAAGTGTCTTTCATTCAAGACACTAGAGGAACTTCCTCTCTCAACGTCAATAATCCTTGGAGCACTCACTTACATATGTAGAAGAGGTTATGGGGTAGCAGTGTCATCATTGCACTAGGAACCTGGAACCCCAGGCTATCATTTTTGGGGACACAGGTTCAAATCCTATGTTAGTAGAAGGTGACATTTACATTCAATAAAAATCTGGAATGCAAAGACAGTCTAAGGGTGTCAATGGGACCATTGTTATAAAAACACACTTGGGGCAGCACGGTAGCTCAGTGGTTAGCAATGCTGCCTCATAGCACCAGGGTCCCAGGTTCGATTCCTGCCTTGGGTAACTATCTGCGTGGAGTTTGCACATTCTCCTCGTGTCTGCGTGAGTTTTCTCCGGGTGCTCTGGTTTCCTCCCACAGTCCGAAGATGTGCAGGTCAGGTGAATTGGCAATGCTAAATTGCCCATAGTGTTAGGTGCATTAGTCAGAGGGAAATGGGTCTGGGTGGGTTACTCTTCGGAGGGTCTGGGTGGGTTACTCTTCGGAGGGTCGGTGTGGGGCTGTTGGGCTGAAGGACCTGTTTCCACACTGTAGGGAATCTAATCTAATCTACTAATGACCTTCAGGGAATTAAATCTGTGGTATTTATCTGATTTGGCCTACATGTGACTCCAGACCCAGATGTGCGGCAGTATTGACATGAGTCAGCCACAGGAGATTACTACCAATTGTTTAAAATGGAAACAACTGCTCATCAACCAGCAGTCATTGGTAATTGGCCTCTGGGTAATTAGAGATGGGCAACAAATGCTGGCTTAGTCAGCAACGCCCACATCTTATGAATAAATAAATTCATGATAACCATGGACCAATGTCATTGAATATAATCAGTGCTAAGTTAAATAGATTTTTGATTGATGAGGGAGTCAAATGCATGGGGTTGGGTCAGAAAGTGGAGTTGAGGCTACATCAAATCAGCCATGATCCTACTGAACAGCGATGCAGCGTTCACAGGCTGGATAGCTTACTCTATATCTTATCCTTAACTCTGATCTTATTATTTTTCATTGAAGTAGGTTGTACAGCATCTACAATGTGCTTGTATTATATTGTATCACATCAAATCCTTGTTTCTGTTTAATAAATTCAATCGATATCTATCCTGAAGTCTGACATTGTGATGTTGAAAGATTGAATGAAGTTCCTGTGGAGGTATGATAGTTTTCAGAATGTTGATATTAAAAGGTACCATCGTGGTCATCATCATCTTTTTTTTTCAAGAATACTGTTTACTCAGGGCCTTTATGCGATAGATCAGGCTCATTCCCCACCCACAGATCCTTCAACACATAGGACAGGATATCCCATGAGGTAGTGGTATATAGAGTGAAGGATCTAATTGTTTTTCTTTCTGTCGCTGCCACCATGTTGCCTCATCATTAGGACAGTGCGACTCAAAATGTGATGGAGAGGTTGGTGCCATTCTGAATGATTGATAGTAAGTTCCTCTCAGACATTCAAATTGACGCTGCTGCAAGTCAAGGCAGGTTTCAGGGTGTCTTTGAAGAATTTCCTTTGTCCTTCCCTGGATGGTTGGCCACTTGAGAGCTGACAAAATGGGAACTGGCAGCGTGGATTCTTTGGGCTATCCACACTTTGTCTCGTCCATCAAGGTTGAGTTTGCAGAGCCTCAGCCTGAATGCTAGTGGATCCCCAGGCAGTACAATTCAAAGTACAACAATGGGGTTACTCCCAATGATCTGGTCAACATTCCCCTCTCAACCAAGAGCATCAAAAACTAACAAGTATTAATCTTACTGAGTGAAGTTATGTGTTGATGGATAAATGATTGTTTTAACATTCTGAAAACACTATTGTCCTTTCCTTAATTCAGTCTCTGGATGTGGGCATTACTGACTAAGACAATGTTTATTCCCCATCTGTAATTGCCCAGAGGGCAGTTCAGAGTCAATAACATTAGAACTGGAGTCACACACAGACTGAACAGGTAAAGATGGCAGATTTCCTTCTCTAAAGGGTATTGGTGAACAAGATAGGTTTCCCCCCAAGCAGCAGTTTTATCTCAATCCCAGATTTTTTATTGAATTCAAATTCCACTATCTGCCATTACAGGATTGGAATATGGGTTCCCAGAACATTGTTGAAAGTGTGGTGCTGGAAAAGCACAGCAGATCAGGCAGGAGATGGAGCAGGAGAATCGACATTTCTGGCAAAAGCCCTTCATCAGGAATGATCACCCAAAACATTACCTGGGTTTCTGGATTAATATTCTTGTGATAATACAATTTGGCCATCGCCTCCCCTTAAGAATTATTGGATTCCTGCATTATTTTTTGGGCGTATTTCGCAGAAACTTAAAATCCTATTTTCACTACTTGAGGGGAGCTGCCTCAGTTAATTCTTGACCGTTAAATTTAGTGCTTCGTTGATCAACATCACACCAATGATAGAATGATTGGGATTTTGTTTTAGTTATCATGGCCTTTCCTTCTTTGTGTTTGCTTTCTGGAATTTGGAGGGAATGATTGACTATTTGTGAGAGACTCAGTAATGCTATGGTGAACGACTTGGCTATTCGGGACAGTGAGCAAACCGAGTTGTACTGGTCAGAGACATCCCAGTTTTGATTCAGGAGTAATGCTTAGCTCATTCCAATCCCAGTTTGGATCCACGCTTTTTTACTCAGTCAACACACTAGGGAAGCAAGGTGTGTAAATGTGTCTTTGTGTGTGTGTGTGTGTGTGTGTGTGTGTGTGTGTGTATTGGAATGTGTATGTGTTTATTAATGTGAGAGACTGTGTATGTGAGCAAGAGTGTGAGAGTATGTGTATATGTGTATTTGTGTGTAAGTGTGTGAGTGTGTACGTGTGAGTGAGAGAGTATATGTCTGAGTGTCTGAGAATGGATGAGTGTGAATGTGTGTACTTGTGAGTGTGAGTGTGTATGAGTATGCGTGTGTGTTAGTGAGCGTGTCTGTGTGAGTATGAGTCTGTGTGTATATGTGTATGTGAATGTGAGAGGGTGTACGTGTGTGTTGAAATGTGTATATGTGAATGAATGTGAGAGGCTGTATGTGAGCAAGAGTGTGAGAGTGTTTGTGTATATGTGTGTAAGAGTGAGAGTGTGCATGTGTGAGTGAGAGTATATGTCTGAGTGTGTGAGAATGGATGAGTATGAGTATGAGTGTATGTGTATTTGTGAGTGTGTATGAGTGTATGTGTGTGTTAGTATGTCTGTCTGAGTATGAGTCTGTGTGTATGTGTGAATATGAATTGACAAAGTGTGTGTGTGTGTGTGTGTGTGTGTGTGTGTGTGTGTGAGAGAGAGAGAGAGAGACATTATGGGTGGTGTTACCCCAATTAACACTTGGCAAGCTATTCTCTAAAACGACATGTGAACATTGGCTGAGAACAGGACTGGCTGTTGCTGTGATGCATCTCACAATCAAATAGTCATCTGAGCTGCAGTTGGGATTCTCCACTTTTACTTATATTTAAAACAGGCGGCCTGACCCACTGAGGCAGAGTGTACTGTCAAGTTTGGTGAGTCAATGAGCAAATGGATAGAGAGGTAATCAGTCTCAGCTGCAAAAGGCAAATATGACTCTATAATGGAGAGAAAACTGCAAACATGTCTGTAAAGTTGAGTAAACCCAGAAAATGCACAGCATGTGAGAGAGAAAGGTATGTTAATGTGGGTGGCATCTGGCCTCATGATGTGTAATCAGATGCTGAGTGACACGCTGTGCATTTCTGCAATGTCTGGCTTTGTTTAAGTCTGGGTTTGATACAGATCTGTCTGTCCTGTTACTTTTAGAGGAAAATTAAGAAAACATTGCCTTCTTGGCAAGTCTCTGCACCCTAAACCAGGAACAGTCTGGCTGAGGATGATAGTGGAGGCCTGAAGGGGGCTAAGGCAGAGTGACAACTGAAAACCTAATAAATAACATCTCCCCTAGAAAACTGAGAATGGTGGTGGTGGTGGTGGGGGGTTGGTGTTAAGGTTGGGGGAAGAGGTTGGGATAATCAGGGTCTTATGGACGGCTAAAACATGTGGTAGGGTGAAGGCAAGCAGAAACTGTCGAAAGAGATACAAGGATGATGAAATACTTTTTGTAAACACTTACAAAACAGCAACTGCAGCAAGATTATGAACAGCAAGTTCTCTCAAAAAGGAATGAGATAAATGGCCAGATTATTCGTTTTTTTTATGATAAACAAAGGATAAATGTTGGCTAGGACAGCAGAGAGAACATTTTTAAAATAGGGGCTGTGGGATCTTCAACATTGACCTGAGAGGGCAGATGTGAGGCATTGGTCCAGATCACGGCATTGCATTCTTTCAGCATCAGAGATCAAAACAGCGCAATTAACTCTCTGCTTTGCCTTCAATCCCACAAACAACTCCATGGTCTGTTTAGTGATTTTTCTCTCTTTGTAAGTTCTGCATTCTGACATGGTGAGCACGTAGATGATGATTATCACGAGATAGTGCATTTTGAAACTGGCTCAGGAAATGCATGAGATCAGATGCAGACAGTGAAAAAGCCTGAATGGATGAAATTTCACAGGGCAGTACAATTCCGATTGAAATAAAATGAATGAGCTGACAGTAGCTCTCTAATACACACATCAGCCAGAACCAGTTGTCAGACTTGCAGTTACAAACACAAGCTCTGATGTCCACTCAAGTCTTGTAGGACCAAAGTCTGATAAGAAGCTGTAGTAAATATTTCACCAAATACAAGTACAGAGTATATACACAAGTATAAAATTGCCTTACTATTGATCTATTCTTCAATTCTATTTAATTTTCTGTCAACGTCCATTAATGTGGAAATTAATTTCTTTACCAGCCTTGGACACCTGTCTATGTGGAGTTTGCACTTTCTCCCCGTGTCTGCGTGGGTTTCCTCCGAGTGCTCCGGTTTCCTTCCACAGTCCAAAGACGTGCAGGTTAGGTGAATTGGCCATGCTAAATTGCCCATAATGCTAGGTGCATTAGTCAGAGGGAAATGGGTCCGGGTGGGTTACTGTTTGGAGGGCCGGTGTGGACTGGTTGGGCCGAAGGGCCTGTTTCCGCACTGTAGGGAATCTAATCTAGTCTAATACCTAATCGCTCCTGTTAGTCATTTCAAAAACTAATATCTTTTACTGAATCTTCCCTTACTCTCTCTCAGCCACCTCTGCCAGCTTTTTCCATCTCTCCTTCTTGAGGTCTGGACCCTTGCTGGCACATTGTTCTATAATTGGGCTACTCAACCAGGCGAGGCATTGTAATGAACATAATGGCGTAAGAAAATTAGAGATAGGAGCAGGAATAGGCCATTTGGCTATTCAGGCCTGCCCCTCCTTTCAACAAGAACATGGTCAATCTGCCCCAGGCATCAGCTACTGTTTTGTGCCAGCACTTCACAAACTTCAATGCCTCGATATTTCAAAAATTTATCTACCTCCATTTAGAGTCATAGAGATGTACAGCATGGAAACAGACTTTTTGGTCCAACCCATCCATGCCAACCAGATATCCCAACCCAATCTAGTCCCACCTGCCAGCACCCAGCCCATATCCCTCCAAACCCTTCCTGTTAATATAACCATCCAAATGCCTCTTAAATGTTGCAATTGTATTAGCTGCCACACTTCCTCTGGCAGCTCATTCCATACCCGTACCATCCGGTGTGTGAAAGAGTTGCCCCATAGGTCTCTTTAATATCTTTCCCCTCTCACCCTAAACCTATGCCCTCTAGTTCTGGACTCCCTGACCCCAGGGAAAAGACTTTGCCTATTTACCCTATCCATGCCCCTCATAATTTTGTAAACCTCTATAAGGTCACCCCTCAGCCTCCAACGCTCCAGGGAAAACAGCCCCAGCCTGTTCAGCCTCTCCTTATAGCTCAAATCTGCCAACACTGGTAACATCCTTGTAAATCTTTTCCGAATCCTTTCAAGTTTCATAACATCTTTCCGATAGGAAGGAGACCAGAGTTGCACACAATATTCCAACAGTGGCCTAACCAATGTCCTGTACAGCCGCAACATGACCTGTCAACTTCTGTAATCAGTACTCTGACCAATAAAAGAAAGCATACCAAACGCCTTCTTCACTATCCTTTCTACCTGTGACTCCACTTTCAAGGAGCTATAAACTTATACTCCAATGTCTCTTTGTTCAGCAACATTCCCTAGGACCTTACCATTAAGTGTATAAGTCCTGCTAAGATTTGCTTTCCCAAAATGCAGCACCTCTCATTTATTTGAATTAAACTCCATCTGCCAATTCTCAGCCCATTGGCCCATCTGGTCAAGATCCTGTTGTAATCTGAGGTAACCCTCTTCACTGTCTACTACACCTCCAATTTTGGTGTTATCTGCAAACTTACTAACTGTACCTCTTATGCTACAAATCATTTACGTAAATGACAAAAAGTAGAGGACCCAGCACCGATCCTTGTGTCACTCCACTGGTCACAGGCCTCCAGTCTGAAAAACAAACCTCCACCACTACCCTCTGTCTTCTACCTTTGAGCCAGTTCTGTATCCAAATGGCTAGCTCTCCCTGTATTCCATGAGATCTAACCTTGCTAATCAGTCTCCCACGGGGAACCTTGTTGAATGCTTTTCTGAAGTCCATATAGATCACATTTACCACTCTGCCCTCATCAATCCTCTTTGTTACTTGTTCAAAAACTCAATCATGTTTATGAGACATGATTTCCCATGCACAAAGCCAAGTTGAATATTCCCAATCAATCCTTACCTTTCCAAATACATGTACATCCTGTCCCTCAAGATTCTCTCCAACAACGTGCCCACCACCAAGGTCAGGCTCACTGGTCTATCGTTCCCTGGCTTGTCCTTACCACCCTTCTTAAACAGTGGCACCACGTTTGCCAACCTCCAGTCTTCCGGCACCTCACCTGTGATTATCGATGATACAAATATCTCAGGAAGAGGCCCAGCAATCACTTCTCTAGCTTTCCACAGAGTTCTCGGGTACACCTGATTGGTTCCTGGGGATTTATCCATCTTTACCCGTTTCAAGCACTTCCTCCTCTGTCAACATTTCACCATCTATTTCCCTACAGTCTATATCTTCCATATCCTTTTCCACAGTAAATACTGATGCAAAATTTACTATATCCCCCATTTTCTGTGTCTCCACACAAAGGCCATCTTGCTGAACTTTGAGGGGCCCTATTCTTTCCCTAGTTACTCTTTTGTCCTTAATATATTTGTAAAAACCCTTTGGATTCTCCTTAATTCTATTTGCCAAAGCTATCTCATGTCCCCGTTTTGCCCTCCTGATTTCCCTCTTAAGTATACTTTATACTCTTCTAAGGATTCACTCGATCTATCTTGTCAATACCTTACATATGCTTCCTTCCTTTTCTTAACCAAACCCTCAATTTTTTTAGTCATCCAGCATTCCCTATACCTACCAGCCTTTCCTTTCACTCTGACAGGAATATACTTTCTCTGGACTCTCATTATCTCATTTCTGAAGGCTTGTCATTTTCCAGCCGTCCCTTTACCTGTGAACATCTGCCCCCAATCAGCTTTCGAAAGTTCTTGCCTAATACCGTCAAAATTGGCCTTTCTCCAATTTAGAAATTCAACTTTTAGATCTGGTCTATCCTTTTCTATCACTTTTTTAAATCTAATAGAATTATGATCGCTGGCCCCAAAGTTCTCCCCCACTGACACTTCAATCCCCTGCCCTACCTTATTTCCCAAGAATAGGTCATGTTTTGCACCTTCTCTAGTAGGTACATCCACATACTGAATCAGAGAATCCAGACATTCACTAACTTCCAGGAGAAGAAATTCCTTTGCATCTCATTTTTGAATGCGTTTCCCATTATTCTGTTACCATGTCCTTAATTTTACTTTTTATTCATTCATGGGATAAGGGTGGAATCATAGAATCCCTATAGTGTGGATACAGGCCTTTCGGCCCAACAAGTCCACACCGACCATCTGAAGAGTAATCTATCCAGACCCATTCCTCTACCCTATATTTACTAATACACCTAACCAACATATCCCTAAACACTATGGGCAATTTAGTATGGCCAATTCACCTCATCTGCACACCTTTGGATTGTGGGAGGAAACTGGAGCACCCAGAGGATACCCATGCAGACATGGGGGGAATGTGCAAACTGCCTGAGGCTGTCCCTGGTGCTGTGAGGCAGCAGTGCTAACCACCGAGCCACTGTGCTGCCAGGGTGTCGCTGGCTAGGCCAGTATTTATTGCCCAGCCCTAATTGCCCAGAGCGCAGTTAAGAGTTAACCACATTGCTGTGGGTCTGGAATCACATGTAGTCCAGACCAGGTAAAGGACATTAGTGAGCCATTTTTGACTTGAAGATTCCCCTTCTACTGGAAACATCCTCTCAGCATCTACCCTGACAGAATATTGTATGCTTCAATCAGAATCATTCCTCTTCTAAACTCTGACGAATAAAAGGCTTATTCCATTCAGCCATTCTTGATCAGCCAACCCCATCATCCCAGGAACAGCTTAATGAATCTCTGTTGAACAGTCTCCAGTACCAATATATCCTATCTTAAATGCAGTTGGGGGGCACGCGGCGCGATGGGGCAAAACTATATACACAACTCCAGGTGTGGCCTCAGCCTCACCAAAACCCTTTGGTGTTGTAACAAGATTTATCTATATTTATACACTCACAATAAAGCCCAACATTCAGTTTGCCTTCTTGATTACTTGTTGAACCTCCGTGCTAACTCTTTGTGCTTCATGCACAAGAATATCAAGATCCCTCTGTGTTACACTTTGTTTGGATTCTCCTCTATTTGAGTATTGGTCAGCCTTTTGATTTTTCCTATTAAAAAGTGCAGGACCTCACACCTTCTGACATTAAAATCCACTGCCAACTTTTTTGCTCACTTGCCCAACCTTCAAAAAAACCAACAATGCCGACTCAGGGCACAGCAAACTATCCACTGAGTAAAGCAGTGCTCCTCTGAATGGTCCAGGCATTGGAACCACATCTTCAGAAGACCAGTTGTCTGTTCAGTGATGACTTTGGTGTGTACATTTGCAGCACTGTATGTTATCAGTCTGAAGGCTGCCTGAGGTGGTCATTAGCCATGTCATCATGGGGGTGGTGATGGTGGTTACCTATGTTCACCTACAAGGCTGGAAATGTTGCAGACATTTGAAGAACCTGACAGTTGTGCAGAATGTATGCATTCCAACATGATATGGAGGAACTGGTGTTGGACTCGAGTAGACAAAGTTAAAAATCACACAACACCAGGGCATAGTCCAAGAGATTTATTTGGAAGCACTAGCTTTCGGAGTGCTGCTCCTTCAGGTGGTCACAACTACCTGATGAAGGAGCAGTGTTCCAAAAGCTAGTGCTGCCAAATAAACCTGTTGGACTGTAACCTAGTGTTGTATGATTTCTAACTCTACATTCTGACAGGCTGTTGGTAGTGGGCACACACCTGCAGGAATTTCTGCCCATGGTCACAAACCAACTGGACATAGAGGCAGTGAAATCCCTTCCTATTTAGGAATCTTGCTGGATGATGCTGGGGATCTGTGAGTACCATATGTATGCAGTTGATGCCCCATTGGACCTAAGGGAATCCAACAATGGAAGTTAATCCAGTGGCTTGTGTTTCTTGATTCTCCAGGTCCCTAATGAATTGGACAAACTTCTTGTAAAGGGCATTAATTAGCTCACAAATGAAGCTGTGGGCTGTCCACTGGGAGATGCCAGACATATCCCCATTTGAAATCTGAATAGAGCCAGTGGTGAGGATATTTAATGTTGCTGTGATCTTTGGTGCCACAGATACAGTGCTGACTCCCAAGCTCCCAACTGCATCATTGCCTGCAGGAGTGGCAGATGTAAGTAACTCCTTCCTCGGGTTTTGGGAAATCATTGGTGGATCTGCCTTTCCCTCAGCTGCAGACAATTGCAATGCCTTCAGTAGATCCTCATAACTGCTTGACAGCATCTTCATAGATACCCCCTCTTGAGTCTCATGTCTCTGGTTCTATTGGTGCTGGCCATTCCTTCTCCTCCTCCTCCTTCTTAGCCTCAGCAATACCTGTACAGTTACTGGGTTAAGTTGGTCAAACACCTACCATAGAATTACTGATCAGTGAAGAACTATCAGTAAGAATCCCTTTGACTCTTATCAGATTACTTGTGTGTTTGTGAGCACCTGCCCTATCATCACTTCTGCAAGGTGAGATGTATCCTCCATGGTCCGTAACTGTTTTTTTTCCCTTCCTCATTCTGCCATGTTTGAGAGTAAAAAGTGAGGTCTGCAGATGCTGGAGATCAGAGCTGAAAATGTGTTGCTGGTTAAGGCACAGCAGGTCAGGCAGCATCCAAGGAACAGGAAATTCGACATTTCGGGCCAGAGCCCTTCATCAGGAAGAGCCCTCATTCCTGATGAAGGGCTCTGGCCCGAAATGTCGAATTTCCTGTTCCTTGGATGCTGCCTGACCTGCTGTGCTTTAACCAGCAACACATTTTCTGCCATGTTTGAGACCTTTGCTGATCCTTTCCACCGCTTTCCACGTGACAGGTAGCTCAATTTGGCTCTTGGTGGATTTTGATACATCCCTAAAACCTTGGAATCTACAACCTGCAAGTAGTTTCACCCCAAGTCAGCTCTGTTTCCGAGCTGTATGACTTTGTGACACTAAGTCCTTAACTTCCAGGTATATGTTAGTGTGAACGATTACAGGGTTGTTTAGCTCAGTTGGCTGGATGGCTGCTTGGCGAATGGTGTGGGTTCAGTTCTTGTACTGGCTGACGTCACCATCAAAGTTCACCAATAGTCCTCTGGGAGGACTACTTTCTTACTAATTTGTTACAAATTCCTGTGTCCTCACTATGGTGACTTTACTTTGTGTGTAGAATACCACCCTCTGCCACCAGCAGCAGCACTGTTGGTGGATCTTAGGTGCTTTACTTCTCAGAGTTGATAGATGAATAAGAAGACGTGGTTGGAATGTTGGTGTTAGGTGTTGTTGGAGCTTGTTCTTTATTCTGCAGCAACTGCTTCTCTTCAGTGTTAAAGCCTTAACTTAGTGCTTACACAATAGTATGTTTCAGTTTCCACCCCCCAGTTGGTTGTGCTTATGCTATGCCAGAACAAATGCAAACAGATCTTAGACTCCCTCCTATTTGGACTGTGCAATCTTCTTTTGAAAGATAACTGCAGGAGATCGGTTGTGGTTATAAACTTTTCATTTGGTTCATTCACAATTTACCCTCTGCTTTCCAGTACTCTTCCCCCCACCCCTTATTCTTTCCTCTGGTATCTCCTCTGTTCTCATTCAAACTCCCCCTGTTACTATCAGCCCCTTCACTATCTCCTTTGATGATTTTGCTCTTCCCTCTGATCCCACCCCCATCCAGAGCCCAGTGCTGAGCATTGGCCTTTCATTCACTTCTCACTCGATTCAACTGCTCTTTCTTCCTCCCAGTGAACTTAACTACCCACTCGGACTATGCAGCTCCCAACATGCCTTGTCCCTGAATGGCCCACATCACTCATTCTCCCTTCTGCATCCCCAGATTCCTCCTTCTATTCTCCACGGCCCTTCACCTGTGCTACCAACAACCAGACCCTATAAATTCCATTCCCTATCAATCCTTTCTACCTTACCCACCCTAATCTGAACCTTTTGAGTTCAGCTTTGAGTTAAACCTCATTTCAGAAGTTTATCCCAGTCACTTTTACTGATATCAGACAGTGTGGGTGCCTCATTTGGGCAGGCTGGTTGACCTGGTGAGGCTTCACCTCTTGCGTTATATTTAAGAACTTGCATTAAGAAATTTTATACAAGCAAGACTGCCTATGATTGAGACTTCTCAAAGACTGACCTGGTCAAACGTCACCCCTTTACTGAGCATAGAGTTATACAGCATAGAAACAGACCCTTCAGTCCAACTTGTCCTTGCCAACCAGATATCCCAAATCAATCTAGTCCCATTTGCCAGAATTTGGCTCATATCCCTCTAAATCCTTCCTATTCATATACACATCCAGATGCCTTTTACCAGCCTCCACCACTTCCTCTGGCAGCTCAACCCATACATGCACCACTGTCTGCATGAAAAAGTTGCCACTCAGATCCTTTTTAAATCTTTCCTCTTTCACCTTAAACCTATGCTCTCTAGTTTTGGACTCTCCCATCCTGGGAAAAAGACCTTGTCTATTCACCCTATCTATGCCCCTCATGCTTTTAAAAATCTCTATAAGTCACCCCTCAGTCACTGATGCTCCAGGGAAAATAGACCAGCCAATCAGCCTCTCCCTATAGCTCAAACCCTCCAACCCTGGCAACATCCTTGTAAATCTTTTCCGAACATTTTCAAGTTTAACAACAATTTTTTTTCTTTCCTATAGCAGGGGTATAAGCATTTACACACACACAAAAAAATGGCTTGGTTATAAAGGATCAAGAAATGGAAGATGTTTGGAATCACTGGGGTTTGGAGGGAGAAGTTTACCTGGACAATTACATGCCTTGTAGATCTGGTTAGGATTATAAACCCAAGTGTTATAAATTTTTGGTGAGCAAAATTATGCCAGTGAACATACTTCCAGCAGTCTGGAGTGTTAATGTATATTCATAGCATGATAATTAATACAAAAGAGATTCCTGACCATGGGAGAGCTGATCTGTCTGTTCTGAGAACTTAATAGCAATGCTCTCTCCCATGCACGCACACACACATATAAGTCTATGGGTGAATTTGTATTTGCATATACATTGTGTTTTGCTCAAAAAGCATACAATCTGCAGGCAGTCTATCCACGTAATATTTTATAAATCCCTACTTTAGAAATAGAACCAGTCTGACTCAAGATTGGAATACAGACATACTCTACCTTCACACCTTTAATGCATTGTCTGAGCTGAGATGTCCCTTTTTTTCAGTATAAAATCTTAAGTTAGCTCGAGAATGTGACTTAAAAGAAGTTCTGGGATTTAAATATTAATGAACCAAAACCTACAACCCATTCTAAAAGATTGAAGACTTAACAGCAATCTAGGTTTGTTCAATATATTATTTCACTTACATGACATGATAATCTTTTGCTTACAAATTCTATGGCTTATGATCCTGTTCCACAGCTACCTGATGAAGGAGCAGCGTTCTGAAATAAACCTGTTGGACTATAACCTGGTGATGTGTGATTTTAAACTTTCTCCACCCCAATTCAGCATCTCCACATCATTAACCCACCAGCAGGGAGCTGAATCTTTGCCTTCTCACCCATTTAAGAAACCCCTCCACTCACCTTTCTAAATGCTCTGGGCAGGTCTAGAGGATCTTTCCACGTGTGTATGTAAGATGCAAACTTTACTCTAGGTCATTCCTGTCACTCAAAGAGGCCCCAGGATTCGATTTAAAAATGCAATGTAAGTATTGTTTTGAATTTGGTGCTGAGTGGCACTTTTTTTGAGCTAGGATAGAAGAGTCTTAACTCTGCATCTAGCTATTCAGTCTATGGGCTTTGTATATTAGATATTCACACTTGGTGTCAAACATTGGGAAGTGCTCCTTTCTTATGCTGATGAATACATATCCTACACTATATCAGGATTCTTTCAACTGTCTGAAGTACTTCACTGTCATTTACTGTATACTTGTGTTGACTATTTGTACCTTGATCCTGGGCAATACACTTCAGAACATCCACTTATAACCATATTAGAAAATGCACAGCTGCTTAAAACGTAAGACTTTGGAATATAAATTCCCTTTAGTGTTTAAAAATATTGTGAACTCTTAACATTTTTTAAGCAGCCAACTAGGGCCTCACTGGTGAAAGTCATTGGGTTGGGAACCTACATGCTCAAACTGCTATGTGTGGCATTTGACAACAGACTGCTGTTTTTGGGTGGTAGGTGCAAGATTCATGAACCTCATTCCCATAGACATTTTTGTATTATTTTAGTAACATTCAGTCTCTGGATATGGCTGTGGCTTGATCAGCCAGCATTTATGGTCCATTCCTCATTGTCCTGTGGAAGGGGTTGAGAGCTGTTACATTGAATGGTTGCTGTACGTGTGCACTTGGGAGGGAGTTCCTTAGTGATGAAACACCATTGACGATGAGGTAATACTAGTATTTATCCAAATCAGCTGGGCTGTGACTTGAACAAGGTGATAGCCTCTCTAATAAGTGACAGCAGGTCCACTTGTTGACCACCGTCTTACAACGGTGTGTGCAAGTACTCCCTCCATATTATGGATAGATTTGCTCCTCCAATTTCTTGCTGGTATTAGTTGAGCTGCAGGATGACATGGATTAGGACCTGAAAATTAAAGGGCTCAGGTTAGTTAAGAAGGACAGGAAGCTAGGAAAAGGTGGGGGGTGGATCTGTTAGTTAATGATTTTATGAGCACATAGAGATGGATGACCTAAATTCAGAAAATCTGGATGAGGAAGTGGTTGGGTAGAGATGAGAAATGATAAAGACAAGAAATCACACATACCTCCAAACAGTAACCACATGACAGAGTAGAACACAAAGAAAGGAACAGTGGGAGTTCCTCAGAAAGACATGTCAATTATCACGAGTCTATGTATAGACTCGAAAAGTCAGATGAGGGCAAGGGAGTTCATAGAGTCTTTTGGGATAGTTTCTTGTAATAGCATAATCTGTAGCTGACCAGAAAGCCGCATAATCTGGACCTGGTATTTTTTCTTTCACTCATAGGATGTGGGCATCGCTGTTTGGCCAGCATTGATTTGCCTGTCTTTAGGTGCTCTTGAGAGGATGGTGGTGAGCTGCCTTCTTGAACCACTGTGGCCCATGTGCTGGAGGTAGTCTCACAATGCTGTTGGGAGGAACTTCAAGGAGTTTGACCCAACAACACTGAAGGAACAGCAATACATTTCCAAGTCAGGATGGTGAGAAATTTGGTCAAAATGATGAAATTTGCTGATGACACAAAACAAAAGTTAGGAAAGTAAGTTGTGGCGAGGACAGAGTTAGTACCTAGTTATATTATATACAACATATATGACCATGTCGTGTAAGATAATCAGGCCCAACCTCAGAGTACAGCAAGTTGGTTTTTTTTTCAAAAATATAATATGAGGCCAGGCACATCCTTTGCATGACCAAGACTGCTAAGGCACAGGATCAGAGAAATGGGCCAGCTCTGTGCCATATAACAAGAGTACCTCACACCTGATGGCCAGATTTTTACCTGCAATGGAGAGCACTGCTGTTCCTACTTGCACACCACTCTGAAGAACATTGGTTACCCTCTCCAAGGAACTGTCCTTTATATCCTGAGCTTACTTAAGATGTCCATCAGTCCTTTTAGATCCTAACAATCACATACAACATTCTCATGCAACAGACATTCTAGGTGGTGGGAGGTACTGATGAAGGAAAACTGGCTCGTTGGATAATATACAACAACAGCCAAGATGTGTTTGTGGTGGAGGGAACAAGAGAAATCAGGTCCTGTATAATTTCATAATTTCACCTGAGATTCTTCCCAATTGACACACATCCATGACTGCTGGGGTTTCTTTAATATTTCAGTTGTGGTTCAGGCTCTTGCCTCCAAGAAAGAAGCTTCTAGGTTCAATCCTACTCCAGGACAAAACATCTAATCTAACACTCCACTGTCAGAGGTGTTGCTTTTTGGATGAGAGGTGAAACTGAGGCCCTGGCTGCTCTTGGGGATGTAGAGAATCCCACTGCACTGCTTTCGAAGAAGAGCAGGAGAGTTACCTCTGTTATCTTGGCAACATTTATTCTCAATTTCCATCACTAAAAAGATAATCGCTTCACTATTGTTGGGATCTTGCTGGGCAGAAGTTGATTGCTGTATTTCCTACATCACAATATTGACACACTTAATTGGCGTAACATGCTTAGGAACTTCATTAGATTGGGAAAAATGCTAAAATAAATTAAAGTTTTTTTATTTTTAAAGCAAGCTAATGGGAGTCTCTTTCAATGTCCCAAGAGGAGGTTTTTCAATTTTTCAATGTGCGTATGTTCAGATGTGCATTGAACATCTTGCCTACTTTGCTTTTCCTGTTTGTTTGTATCCTTCTCTCTGAAGCCTTTATGTTGCTAGGCAACACATTCTTAAAATTCAGGCAATTTCTTACAAGTTGCAGCTGATTGAGCCAAGCCATTCCTGTATCACTGCATGAAGTCTTGTTGAGTACTGGTTTCAACAGACACATCCACACATGGACACCTCGGCCAGCTTGCTCTTCCCAAACTCCAAGATGACACCACTCAATCAGAGAGGGTTTCTCTTCACTGCCTTGGCTTTAATGTCCAGGCAGCGTACAAGTTATGCCATCTGCTCTGGACTGACTATGAAACGTCTCCCTGTTGCTGTCAGATCCAGCTCAGCTAAACCTTTGCATTCATTTGTTGTCCCTTAGCTCACTGACCTACATTATATCTCAGCCTGAAATGTCTCAAACTTTCAATCCCTCCCTTTCTCTGTGAAGACCACCAGCTGTTTAACATTCAGAAATTTTTGCCATTTCCGGACACTTATGGTATCCCTGAATTTTATCACTCCACTCTTGACATCAAAGGCTTCAGCTGTCTAACTCCCAAGACCTGGAATTTCATGCCACGACCTCTCTACTTCTCCAGAGTATGTCTTCCTGTAGGAAGCTCCTTGAACCTATCTTTCCTTCTCTAACCATATATTTAATTACCTTCATATGGCTTGATGTCAATTTTTTTGCCTGATGATATTTCTTGAAGGAATCTGGAGATGCCTTACCCCATTGAAGTTGCTGTAACAATGTAATTGTTGTTTCTGTTGATATAACGGCCACTATGACACACTAATCATAGACTCCATCAAACAATTGTAGGAGACTCAAATCAAGAATTATGGATGCTGGAGATCTGAGACAAAAACAGAAATCGTTGGAGAAACTCAGCAGACCTGGTAGCATCTGTGGGAGGAAAACAGAATTAATGATTCGAGTCCAGTGACTCTTTATCAGAATTGTCAATAGCTAGGACAAAGTGGTATTTATGGTGAAACTGAAGTGGAGAAGTTGGGGTATGGGGGAGAGATGAGTAGAAAGTGGAGACAAGAGCCCAGAAAGAGAGAGATATGAAAGAGGTAGAAAGACAAGGAGATTATGGATGGCAGGCCAGAACAGAAGAATAGCTGAAAAAGTGACAATAACAGCTTAAAGTGAGAAGCTGTGTTGAAAGGCTTGGGGGGAGGACCCAAGTAAGACTGAACAATGAAAGTTCCACACAACCCACAAAGAGACAGACATAACTGCGACCCACCCAGGTATCCATGGCCATACCTTTGACTTGAAGAGAGTGAAAAGAGTTAAAGGAGAAGTTGTTTAAAGTGAGGACAAGCTCGGCCAGATGGAGGAGGGTGGTGGTGGATGTGGTCAGTTCAGGCCTTTGTTCCAGGAAGAAGCAAAGAGCCATGAGACCATCCTGATTGGGGGTGGGGGTGGGGGCGGGGTTGGGTGGGGGGTCGTTGGATATATAAAGGGATAACACATCCATGGCGAGGAAGAAGCAGCTGGAGTCTGCAAACTGGAAATTCCAAAACTGACATAAGACCTTAGAAGAATTGTAGGTGCAAGTGGGAAGGGATTAGACAAAGTAGGAAGAAGTAAGTTCTGTGTGGCAAGAACAGGCAGAAACAATGAATCTGCCCGGGCAGTCCCGTTTGTGGACTTTGGGGAGAAGGTAGAAGTGGACTGTACAGGAATGGGGTCTATGAGCTGGGAGGCTGTTGCAGGAGATCGCCAGAGATCAGATTGGTGACATTCGTGGACACAATGGCCTGATGTTCGATGGTTGGTTTACAGGCCAAGGGGTGACAGGAGGAGGTATCTGAGAGCTGACGCTCAGCTTCTGCAATGTAGAGGTCAGTATGCCAGACAAGAACAGCACCACCCTTATCCGCAGGCTTGATGGCAAAATCAGGATTGGGTCTGAGAGCATGGAGAATTGGAGAAGACGTTTGCCACATGAGCCTGTCTGCACTTCATATCCAAGGTGAGACAGTATGTTTTGCAGGTGAAATAACTTTATACATTTTCTCCATAGAATCACCTCTTCAGGAGAGGAGGGGATAAGCTAGTGGGACAAACAAAATAATGTGCATCTCACCTCTGTATTATGTATGTCATTTAATAATGGATATCAGAAATTTGAGTGCTCAGAATCATAGATTCATGGAATCATAGAATCATAAAAGCAGGCTGTTTGTCCCATCAAGTCCACACTGACCCTCTGAACAGCATTCCATCCAGACCCACTCCCCTACTCTATCCCCGTAATCTGCAATTCCCATGGCTAATCCACCTAGCGTGCACATCCCTGGACACTGCCGGCAATTTACCTTGGCCAGTCCACCAAACCTGTACATCTTTGGAGATCTAGGGGGAGAAAGCAGAGTCATGGTTTCAAGTCCAGTGATGCAGTTCTGAAGAAGTATCTTTGAAAGACTGGTCTTATGGCAATGTCACTGGGTTAGTAATTTGGAGGCCCAACCTAGGGATCAGGGAAAATAGAGACTAAGGCAGCTGGTGAAAGTGAAACTCAATTAATAAAATTTGGAATTAAAAGCAGTCTCAGGAATGCTGACCATGAAAATTACATAGATTTTCGTGAAAACACACCTGGTTCTCTAATGTCCTTTAGGAAAGGAAATCTGCCATCATTATCTGGCCTAGTCTGGATGTGATTCCAGACCCCACAGCGATTTTGTTGTTGCTGAACTACATTCTTAAACAATTACAGTACTCTGTTAAGAATGCAATTAGGGATGGACCACCCTTGCCAGTGACACTCACTAACCATGAAAGAATGAAGAGAAAAGCATGACATTCAGTGAATTAACTTTTGAAATATTATTGCTGTGTTATTTTTAAGGTGATGGAAATTCACAATATAATCAGCAGGATCCTGTATATAGAAAACGTACTGGATGACAAGTCAATCAGTTGGTTTTGATGAATAAATGGACAGCTGGCATTTCAGTTCAACATCACAGCTGAAGGATGGAATTTATAATTATGCAGCACTTCCTCAACGCTACACAGAAAATCATTAGTACAGACTATATGCCAGGTCTGGGAGAGGGGCTAGAATCTGTAACCTGCTGATGTAAAGGTGTAACAATTTTAATATAAATTCCAGGCAGAGGAAAAACAATGTTGGATTATCTTTGTGCCTAAACATTAATCTGCTGTGAGTCATTAAGCTTGGAGATAGGCTTTTATTGGTGCACTAACAACCGCATCAGTGAGTTTAATCAATGGTTAACCCTTTTAGAATTATAATTTAGTTTTCATTACATGAAATATTTGACTTAAATTTATAACAAGAACATTTAAAAAATGGAAATCCTACAAAATCCTTTAGCCCACATTACAGTAACACAATCCGATGTTTCCACCGGTTTAAATAAATGTTGCACCAAAAAGGCTAATTTTTCTAAGCCTACATCAAAGCAAGTTAGAACTCAATGATTTACAACAAAAACAGAAATTGCATGAAGTTTAGCAGGTCTGGCAGCATCTGTGGAGAAAAATCAGAATTAAAGTTTCGGGTCCGGTGAGCTTTCTTCAGAACTGGACCCTCAAAACATTAAAGAGGAGAAAGTGAGGACTGCAGATGCTGGAGATCAGAATTGAGAGTGTGATGTTGGAAAAGCATAGCAGGTCGGGCAGCATCCGAGGAACAGGAGAATCAACGTTTCAGGCATAAGCCTGATGCAGGGCTTATGCCCGAAACGTCGACTCCCTGTTCTTCAGATGCTGCCCGACCTGCTGTGCTTTTCCAGCACCACACTCTTGACCCTGAATCATTTAGTCTGCTTTCTCTCCACAGATACTGCCAGAACTGCTGAGATTTTCCAGCAATTCTGTTTTTGTTTCTGATTACCAGCATCTGCAGTTCTTTCGGTTTTTTTGTTTTAAAGGGTTTTCAGTTGCCTCATGTGCCAATATTGCAGACTATTGAATGCACCAGACAAAAACCACCAGCCTTAAATACCTTGTTGACATGTTAATTAGTATCTATTTATCTTGTAATGCCAGAACATCTATGTAGAAGATGATGTTTTAACAAGTCTTAGCAAGACAGATATATGTAATGTTCCACAATTATGATAAAAATCCACTAACTGTTTCTATATTAAATATGTTAATGAGAGCTGAATAGGCTGGGGCTATTTTCCCTGGAGCATTGGAGGCTGAGGGGTGACCTTATAGAGGTTCATAAAATCATGAGGGGCATGGATACGGTGAATGTTCAAGGAGTTCTCCCCAGAATGTGGAAGTCCATTGGTTTAGGGTGAGAGGGGAAATATTTAAAAGGGACCTAAGGGGCAACCTTTTCACACAGAGGGTGGTGCATGCATGGAATGAGCTGCCAGAGGAAGACATGGAGGCTGGTACATTAAAACATTTAAAAGGCATCTGGACGGGTGCATGAATAGGAAGGGTTTAGTGGGATATGGGCCAAATGCTGGTAAATGGGACTAGATTAATTTAGGATGTTTGGTTGGCATGGATGAGTTGGGCTGAAGGGTCTGTTTCCATCCTATTTGGCTCTATGAGTCTATGACTGTCAGGGTCCCTGTGAGTGGTAGTGCTAATCATCTCCAGGTAATGTATTCACCAGGTGGTGTATCTGTAGGTTCAAAAGTTATAACCATTATTAACCAGAAAATCCTACATTTGCCAGTCTTGTTCTGCAGAATGTAAGGACAAATTGTTGTTGTTGGCTGGTGTTTTGTGAGTTATGCAGAAAAAAAAATCAAGCAGCCGACTGCTTTTCATTCAAAGGAAGAATTCCAAACACTAAAAACCCTCACAAGCCTGTAGTTCAAAGATCAGCTGAAGTTCAGTGGTACTTGCCCAGTTGTTAGAAGTTTCCCACCGACCGGCTTCCTCATCTTGTTGCCCCTGGCGATGAATTCTTGCTGGGGTGGGGAATCTTTGCTGAATCACAGGCCTCCAATGGAATTGTATGCTGAAACCTCCTTTGGGAATTCAGCAGGATGGTTGGCTGGATGTCTGCAATGGGAAAACCAAGAGCTCATTTATTTCATTTGCTTGAGATTATTATGGGAAAAGGTCGAAGGTTGGAGCTTGGAATGGGACTGTCAATTTCACTGAGCAAGCAGCAATAATTCAATTAACTCTTTAATTTTCTACTTTCTGAGTAGGATTCTATTTCATGGGTTATACAAATGAGCTGGAATGCAGCCCAATAAATTATATTGTTAACCTTACCAGCTTCAGTCAGAATTGAAAAGGTCCTGCTGAGAATGGGCTCAGAAAAAAACTTTTATCTTCTTCATTTAATGAATAAAAGTGGCAAAGTACTTTGAAACAGGCTGACAATAAAGGTGCAGACATTTGAACCTGAATAAAATGTCAGTCAGGATTAGGTTCAGTTGTGAATGGCTTGAAAATAGAAATTCGCCATTCAGTGTAACAAAGCCAATGGCTGTCTGTCTTCAACTTAGCTAAGGGCTCAGAGAAATGGATGTGCTGTCAGCGAGAACATAGCAGAACATCAAACACTACAGTTGTGTGCCATGCCATAATTAAAACAAAAACTATCTTATTATGCCAGGGATGCAAACCTAAATAAAAAGCAGCTGCTGCTGAAGGACAATCAACTGGGTGAATAACCCTCTTTGGTCCATTCAAAACCTGCTACATTTCCCATGCCTAATGACCAAAAATTGCAGATTGGCACATTCCAAGGAGCCAGGTCTACACAGAGAGGGGCAGCTGCTGTAGCAGTGCAATGAATCATAGAATCCCTACAGTGTCGACCCATCTATTTCACACCAACCCTCCAAAGAGTATTCCACCCAGACCCACTCCCCACTCTATTCCTGTAACCCCGCATTTCCAATAGCTCGGCCACCTAACTTGCACATCCCCGAACACTATGGGCAATTTAGCATGGCCAATCCATCTGACCTGCACATCTTTGGACTGGAGGAAGAAACCAGACAGTCATCCAAAACTAGAGATGAAACTTGGCATTGTGAGGCAGCACTGCTAACCACCAAACCACCGTGCCACCCACTGATCCAATGGGCAGAGGTCATTTTCTCAGTCCATCTTTCCATAGTATACTGAGGGGCTAGAAACTGTATAAAACTACTTGGGCTATATATTTGACATGAAATGTGTCGCACCTCAGTGTCATGTGTTGAATAAAAAGAAGCAGTTTTGCACTTAATGTAATTTTAAATTTGAACTGTTACATCATGTACCTTTACAAATGTTATGAATAAGATATATTTTTGCGAAAAGAAAGTCTGGCAGACTGCAAGTGTGAACTAAAAGGAAAGATTTTACCACTGCACTCTTGGCAAAAAAAAACGCAGATGTAGAATTAAGTAATAAATTGAGCATCAATTTAACTCTGCAACTGAATGTCAGGAGCTCCAAGCTGGGAATATCAGCCTGATATTTGTTAAAATGAAACTTGAATCACAAGCAACAAATTCTGAGACAAGAGTGTTATCCCCTAGGGCATAGCTAACAAATGAAATCAAGATATATAGGATCTCAGGGAATGTGGTGGAGTCTGGTTCAACTGAGGCATTCAAAAGGGCATTGGATGATGCCCTCAGTTGAGGAAGGATCACTCGACCTGAAATGTTAACTCTGATTCCTCTCTGCAGATGCTGCCAGACCTGCTGAACGTTTTCAGCAATTTCTGTTTTTATTTGTCATTGGATGATTAATTGGATAGAAATAGGGTGCAAGGGCATGAAAAAGGCATGAGATTGGCACTAAATAGTGACGCTTATTTAAACCGCTGGTGCAGACACGATGGGCTGAACAGTCTCCTGTTCTAGAACAGATCTGTGATTTGACTAAGTACAATATCTGGATCAGAACTAAACTCAGACTAAGTCCGTGAGGTGAGTGCCCTCAACCTCAATCCAAAGCCTGGTACCCACCTGCCTCTAATATAACTCCAGCACAACGTAAGGTAGAAAATGCCACCTGACAGCTGAGAACCAACAAGGCCACCAGCAAAGTCGGAATCCCTGTTAAAATACTGAAATATAGCAGAGAAGCACTCTTGACCTGAGAACCTGATGTCATCTGGATGAAGGAAAGAATGACAGCAGATCACCGCCAAACCATAATTGTGACCATCTTCAAGAAAGGGAATAATCTAATTGCAGCAACAATAGGCCATGCTCCCTGCTGTCCACTACAGGGGAAGTTATTGCAAGAATCCTCCTCAATTGCCTCCACTCATTGGCTGAAGAGCTCCTTCTGGAGGCACATTGTGGCTTCTGGTTCATCAAGAATCCATGGTTCACGATTGCCATCCTTACCCAGTCTGCTCTAAGTGTGACTCCAGACCCGCAGCAATATGGTTGGCACTTAACTGGGCAATAGGGATGTGCAATAGTGCTAGCCTAGCCAGCAACACCCACATCCTGTCAATGAATCAAACAATAGAAGCAAAGTGGACATGATCTTCACAGTAAGACAAGTCCAAGAGAAGTGCAGAGAAAGGCAGCAACCTCTGTACATGGTCTTCTTTGATCCTTACAAATGCCTCTGACGCTGTCAATTAGTTAGCATTGTAAACCATCCTCCTGAAACTGGATGTCCACGAAAGCCATGATCTTCACTGATGGATCCACTACAATGTGGCTCTAGTGGTAAAGTGGTAATGTTCCTGCCTCTAAGCCGGGAAGCCAGGGTTCAAGTCCCAGCTTGAGGTTTATAATATCATCTCTGAACAGGTTGATTAGAAAATATAGAAGAAGAATCCATATAGACCCAATACAAGTGCATACTGGGGTCAAACAAGGCTGTGTGATCCCAACAATGCCATGCTCCACTTTCTAAACCACAACAATCCACTATATATCAATGAAGTTCCCCTGTGGAGTGAAGCTTCCGAACAAGATGAGGCAGAAAACTGTTCAGCCTATGCTATCTCCTGTCTGGAATCCACCCCAAACTCTGAAGTTGCAGCTTGGACGTAAGCACAAGCTCTGAACCATCATCAATCACAGCATTCACTAAGGTATAGAGGGAGTGGCCATCGTCTCAGCAAGAAAACAAGGATCTCTACCAGCCTGCTTCTGCCATGCAAAACTCCCTCAACAATCAAGATCCACAGCTAGCCACTGGACAATGTGGTTCAATTCTTGTACCTTCACAATGAATCTCAACGTTGCCATCTGTATGCAATGGAGCCTCTGCTATCAGAGGGATTGAGTGATGACAAGGACCTCAAACCTAGCATCAACTCATGATGGAAAGGACAGCCTAGTTACCTGCCTTTCTGCATGTGTTGGAGACATGGACAATGTACAGTAGGCACTTCAAATCCCAAGAGAATTATCACCAGTTTTGCCTCTGCAAAATTCTTCAACTCCAACAGCAGGATAAGCATTCAGTGTCCCTTCTCTGTCCAACATCCCAAGGTAGATATGATCAATCAGGAATGTTGGGCTAAACTGTCTCAAAGAAGCTCTCCACTCTGACCTTTGCCATGACAAGCAGCTACCAGGAAGACAAAAGAAACACTTCAAGAACATCCTCAAAGCCTCCTGAAAAACATGCAACATCTCCACCAAAAGGTGGGAATTTCTTGCCGAAGACATCTGAACTGAAGAAGCATCCATGAATGAGCCAACTGTCTTGAGTACCTCAAATGGCACGGTGGCTCAGTGGTTAGCACTGCTGCCTCACAGCGCCAGGGACCAGGGTTCAATTCTCGTCTTGGGTGACTGTCTGTGTGGAGTTTGCACATTCTCCCCGTGTCTGCGTGGGTTTCTCCCGGGTGCTCTGGTTTCCTCCCACAGTCCAAAGATGTGCAGGTTAGGTGAATTGGCCATTCTAAATTGCTCCATAGTGTTAGATGCATTAGTCAGGGGTGAATGTAGGGGAATGGGTCAGGGTGGGTTGCTCTTTAGAAGGTCGGTGTGGAGTTGTTGGGTCGAAGGGCCTGTTTCCACACTGTAGGGAATCTAATCTAATCTAGTGATCACGGTGGCTCAGTGGTTAGCACTGCTGCCTCACAGCAGCAGGGTCCCAGGTTCAATTCCAGTCTTGGGTGCCTGTCTGTATGAAGTTTGCACATTCTCTCCATGTTTGCGTGGGTTTCCTCCCACAGTCCAAAGATGTGCATGCCAGGTGAATTAGCCATGCTAAATTGCCCATAGTGTTAGATGCATTAGTCAGAGGGGAAATGGGACTGGGTGGGTTACCCTTCGGAGGGTTAGTGTGGACTTGTTGGGCCAAAGGGCCTGTTTCCACACTGTAAAAAAAACAAGCTCAGGTGGAGGCTAAGTGCAAACAGCTGAGCCAGTGTGTGGAAACCCACTTACCTCTCTGAGCACCACCATAACAGGTTGTGTGGACCCAGCCTTGGTCACCTCAGGACCCACAACTGTAGACTAGGAGAAAGCCACCTCCAGTCCTGAGGTGCTACCTCAAAAGAATAAAACCTTACAGGGTCAGTTCCTATTTTGAGCTAAGCTGAGACCATTACAAATAGATTCTGAACCCCTGAGCTTGCGAGAGGAAAACTCATCGAGTGTGCACTTGTGCAGCTCAGGTCATCCTGCTCAGCTTAATTTTTATTTCAAAAATATACCTTAATAGTAAAAATATCTTCATATACATACATAGTCACTAGAGCAGTTCTGTTCTGTACAGTAGCAAATGAAGAAACAAACATTGGAATTAGTCTCTATCCAACAAAACAAACCAAAGGCATTTCTGAGGAAGTGCCGAAACTTTAACTCTGATTTCTCTCCTCAGATGCTGCTAGACCTGCTGAGCTTTTCCAGCAATTTCTATTTTTGTCAAAGACATTTCTTACTTATACCAGACCATAATTACATATATTTGAGGTATCGGGGGGTCTGATAACTGAACGGACCACCATTTAACTTCAGCAGAAAGACCTTAGATGGTCGTCTTTCCCCACTGCACTTTGACAGCAGCTACTCAAACGTTAGCGCATCCCTCAGCATGTAGGCCTGGACCTTGGAATGTGCCAGTCTGTAACACTCGTTCGGGGTCAACTCCTTGCTATGGAAGACCAACAAGCTGCAGGCAGACCAAAGAGCACTATCTGAACAGCATGTTGGCGATCACAATCCATTCTATTAATGGTAAAATGAATAGAAAGCACATTTTCCAATGTTGCAGTGATGCAATTACCCACAAGTGCACATGGTGAAAATTACACAATTGTTCCATATCCTCCCAATGCTCAGATTTACCAAACCTATGTTCTTGATGAAGTAGCCCTTTTATATCACTGACCTGCAAAACATTTTCAGTCAAATTGGTATCATTATTGAAACCTTAGTTCTAAAAATCTCCATTCTGTACAATTCCAGCCTTCCCATTTGTCTTCTTTTTGCCACACCCATTCCTTTCTTCCCGTGTCATATTTTCCTCACCTCACACCTTCTTCCTCTGCCATTCCCATTCCCCACTCTATGCCTTGAATGAATTCTCTCCTCTAACACTTTTCCCACCCTACACTATTACACTCCCCTCCTGCCATCTAAATTTCATCTGATCAGATTCTGATATTTTTGATCCCAACTGATAAATTTATATTTAAGTAAACAAAAAGAACTTTCATTTTTTTCTGCATGTTCCAGAGCTTCACAACATATTTATTGCTCTATTATTTTCTGGATTGACTTTGTTGCTCTCCTTAAATCTTCCATCATGGTCGAGTCTTCAATAGGGATGGGTCTCCTGAGGTCTATTGAGGGCCTCTTGTGGGGATATGTGGAAGTGCTGCACTTGTAATGTGCTCATGAATTCTTTTGGAACTTGAGCTTGGGATGCCAATCCTCTGGATTGTTTTGGAGTCTTCTGGAATTAAAGATTAATCTACAGAACATTGTTATATTAATCTTGGAACAAACATAATACAAGCATTTTGGTTTAAACTGGCTTATTAGTTCTAAATGTGGAATAGAGAGATGTGGAAAAGTATGTTTGACTGACAATTGAGATTCATCCAAAGTCTGTTGCCTTCACAATACCATGGTAAGACATTGTGTTACATGGTGTGAGAGGGATTGTGTATTAAACATCTAGGATTGACAATCCCTATCTCTACTAGGTGTAATTTTCATCTTCAAACCATGATTGAGTTTTAGTTTTATCACATGAAGCTGTTGTCTCTGGATTACTGTGGCACGGATATATGTAGTTTAGCACCGTGATCCAGTAGTCTGTTGTACTGGATGAAATGAAGGAGCCCATTTACACATGGCAAACTCATACAAATAGCAATGAGTTAGAACTGGAATTAGATTTTATCATCACGTGTAGTCAAGTATAGGGCTACAGGAGTACAGTGCAAAGTCTACAATGTCTTCATTCTCGATTAAAAATCACACAACACCAGGTTATAATCCAACAGGTTTAACTGGAAGCACACTAGCTTTCGGAGCGTCGCTCTTTCATCAAGTGATAGAGCGACGCTCCGAAAGCTAGTGTGCTTCCAATTAAACTTGTTGAACTATAACCTGGTGTTGTGTGATTTTTAACTTTGTACACCCCAGTCCAACACCGGCATCTCCAATTCATTCCCAGTGCCATCTTAGGTACAAAGGTACTTAGCTACAAAATCTTAGGCACAAAGTAGAAAAATAAAGAAATAAGTTAAAAGATCGACACTACACTTCTTCTTAGTATAAAATAGAAAAATAAAGAAAGTTAAAAATTCAGCATTAACATACCTTCCTTAGCCATGGGACTGCAGATGCTCCACATGGTACTTTCCCTTCGAGGGCTTGCACTCCCCACTAAGGCTTAATCTTTCTTCTGCGCTAGGCTCATTCTCTCACTCGTGGTGGGCTCAATCTCCTTCATGCTGCCATCTTGCAACCCACCACAGAGTCCCACTAGGGCTCACCAGTCACCATGGTGCCAATCACAATCCGGCCAACTTGCCTCAGACTGCTCAAGTTCTGGCTGGCTCACCAGTCACCTCATTGCTGAGTGCCAAAGTCCTGCTCCAGACCACAGCTGCTACCGCGCTCCGGATCACAATGCCATTGCCTTCACGACTGAGCTCTCTCCAGTTAGTGACTGGGTAATCTCTTACTTAGTGAAATAAAACAAAGAATTGTAGATGATTAGGTTGCCTACAGTTCCCTTCGGCCCAATAAGTCCACACTGACCCTCTGAAGAGTAACCCACCTGGCTGCATTCCCCCTGCCCTGTATATACCCCTGACTGATGCACTAACACTATAGGCAATTTAGCATGGTCAATTCACCTAACCTGCACATCTTTGGACTGTGAGAGGAAACCAGAGCAGCCGGAGGAAATCCACGCAGACACGGGGAGAATGTGCAAACTCCACACAGATAGTTGCCTGAGGTAGGAATCAAACCCAGGTCCCTGACACTGTGAGGGAGCAGTGCTAACCACTGAGCCCTCTAATTCAGATTCTAGAAATCTGAAACAAAAACAGAAACTGCTGGAGAAAATCAGCAGGTCTGACAGCATCTGTGGAGAGAAAGCAGAGTTAACGTTTTGGGTCCTTGACCCTTCTTCAGAACTGATGGTAGCAAGGAAAGGTGGCATACATGCTGTTGTCAGAAGGTGAGGCATATGGAAAAAACGATGTGGAGACAGTGCCTGACAAAGATAGCTAGGCAGGCAAAGGGATAGATAATGGTAATCCAGGGAGAAGAAAGAGCTGTTAATGGTGACCATAGTAGGTGAAAATGAATAGATGAAAATCAGCAGAAAGCAAAAGGTGGACAGTAGCTTTGTAATATGGAATGGAAGATGTATGATACCAAAATATCATCTTGAATCAGAAGACGGAGAATCTATATGAATGGAGATAAGAAACAATAATGGAAAGAAGACACTGGTGGCAGTAGTTTCTAGGAGCACAGACAGTACTTTGTAGAATAGTATTTTGGATTTTGAAAAGAAAATAAAGTAGCACACATAAAACTATTTAATATGAGCCATGGTGTTGGAAGTAGTATTTTAGCATGGGTAGAAAATTGACTAACTAAAAGAAGACAGAGAGTGGGAATGAAAGGGGCATTTTCATTTAACCCGTAACTAATGGTGTGCCAGAGGTACCAGTGCTCAGGCCACAATTAGTTATATATTAATTGACTGGATGAGGGAAAGAATATCCTATCGACAAGTTAGTGGGAGGGTGAGTGATGAGGATGATTCAAAGAATCTATACAGGAATAGACATAAAATGAGTGGGCAAAAACTTGGCAGATGAAATATAATGTGGGGAAATGTGAGGTTTATGCACTTTGGCTGGAAGAATAAAGGAGTTGTATCTTATTTAAGTGGAGAAATACTGTAGCAGCACAAAAGGGACTTGGGGGTCCTCGTGCATGAATGAAAAAGACTTGCTTAGGGGAATCAAGGATTGTGGGGAAAAGGATGGAAATTATCAGATCAGACATGATGTCATTGACCAATGTATCAGACCTGATGGACTGAATGGCCTACTTTGCTCCTACATGGCATTATGGCATTATGCAGCACTCCCTCAGTGCTATAATGAGGGGTCACCTCAAATTACATGTTCAGATCTTCAACAGGAGGAAAGATCATGTCAACATTCAAGAATAAGTTAGATAGTTGGTTGAATGAAAATGGAATGAGAGGGATTTGGGAACGTGCAGGAACAGACATTCCCTACTGTGGAGGAAAAAGTCTAACTGGTTAACCCTGACAGCTTGCTCACATGTTTTAATTTCTGTGTAAGCTACTTGTGCTTTGGGAGATTGATCTTACTTTATTCAAGTTTTGCTCTTGTTTACTCTCCTCTGCGCTGGGCTCATTCTCTCACTCATGGTGGGTTCAATCTCCTTCATGCTGCCGTCTAGCAACCCACCACAGAGACCCACCCAGGCTCAGCGGTCACCATGCTGCCAACCACCATCTGGCCAACTTGCCTCAGACTGTTCAAGTTCTGGCTGGCTCACCAGCCACCTCATTGCTAAGTGCCAAATCCTGCTCCAGACCACAGCTGCTGCCACGCTCCGGGTCACAATGCCATTGTCTTCACAACTGAGTTTTCAGATAAATATATCTCAGGGTCCAAACTGGATTTTTCTTTTTACATCTTGATCTCCAAGATTGCTTTTGCACCAGTAACAAATGCTACAGTTCAGAATGCCAGCTGGTGAAGAATGGTACTGGAGCAAATCTTTCTTTCATAGTATAGCGAATGTAGCATGACTGCCCTCTGTTTAACAAAAATACCCTGCTCTTTCAAATCTAATGTTGATCTTGCTTTTTGAGCACTTTTCTTTGCATCCATAACTTTGTATTCCTTACTCTGTTCAATCACTCTTTGATCTTGGTGTGGTATGATCTGCGTGTACTGCACATGAAACAATACCTATCACTGTACGTAGGTACAGTGACAATAATAAATCAAATCAAGATCCCACATTTACATTGAGCAGGAGCTGACAGATTCACATTTTTGCGGATGAGAGCTGGGCAATGCTGGGCCATTACCTTTTACGGTGTTCTGGTGAAAATAAAATTTTATTTCCTCATTACACACCACCTTCATTCCTTACTGAAAAAAACAACTGAGATCTCTATTCACTTCCCTGAAATCTCCCGGTTTGATGATTTCAATTTTCTTGACTTCAGAAGAGGGCTTGTCTGGGGAACAGTCACTCGGAGGCTTCTGTGAGAGACTACCTATGATCAAAGCATTTGTTTTAGCTTCTGTTGCTCACAGATTTCTCTTTCTTGCTTCAGGGACAGCTGTATCACGCATTCCCCACCACGCTACTGCTACATCTTGAGTCACAATGTTGGAAGCCAAGGGAATGTGTTCCCTTAAGTGTGTTTCTATTTTGCAGTTTGCATTCCCTCTTTTGAGACAAAGGTTTGAAACAGCTGGAATGTCTTCTACACTGGAATGACGGAGGTGAATATTGGACGTGTTCAAAGTGTGTAGAAAATAAGACAGAGTATTTAAATACACCTCAACAAAACAGAAGTTAATGAGGTTTAATTTCAGGTATCATATTGTTGACCAGATTTAAATGGATTAAAACATTGCATAAAGTAAAGATGGTTTTATGCTTCTGCTCCAGGGCTGGTATTATGGACAAGGTTTCTTATTCCACTGAAAGTGCAGTTTAAAAATATGACCAGCAGAGTGCAGTGACAGTGAGGCAAAGCATTAAAACAAACAAAATAATAACATAATCCTACCAGCAGATGTGCTTTGAGTTGCTTACAGTAAATAGGATAGCATGCTATTTTCTAATGGCAGTTGCATTGGACCATGTAAAGTGCAATAGTCTGTTGTTAAAGTGGAACTTACTTGGTCTGTCTCTTTGAAGGCTCAGGGTCTAATTCCAGTAAAGAAATATAATGTTGAGTGCAATTAAGGTTTTACTTTTATTAACAAGGGGAAAGTTTTCAGGTTGAAATGCATTTGCGCATCTCAGGGTCCAAACAGGATTATCTTCTTAGCTTTTGTTCTCTAACTTTGTTTTTGCACCAGTAACAAATGCTATCATTCAGAAAGCCAGTTGGTGAAGGATGATACTGGAGCCAATCTTACTTTATCCCATACTTACTTGTAGATTGAAACATTACAAGCATACACCTAGGACACAAGTACAAGTTGCTGGAGAAGCTCAGCAGGTCTGGTAGCATCTGTGCAGAGAAATCACAGTTAACATTTTGGGTCAAGTGACCCTTCTCATAACTCAAGGGCTGTTGTAGTGCAGTGTTAGTGTCCCTATCTCTGAGCAAGAAAATCCAAGTTCAAACCACATCTAATCCTGTGTCACAGCATGTCTGAACAGGTTGGTTATTAAAACAATTTATTCATGAGATGTATGCATCACTGACTGGGCCAGCTTTTATTGCTTATTCCTAGCTGTCCTTGACAGGGTGTTGCTTTTCTGAACCGCTGCCATCCATATAATCAAGGTAGATCCTAATGCCATTAGGAAGCGAGTTCCAGGATTTTGACCAAGTAATTAAAATAATTCCACTTTCAAACTCAATCACATGCAGTTTCAGTGCCTCTTTCAAATGTGTAAATAATATATATGATTTGGATACTGAATTACAGGTAGTTCTTCTATAATGCAATTGTTGTGTTCTTCTGCAACCCCACATCATAGAAAAATTGCACTTGAGAAACTGGACTTAAAATGTTGGCGATTACAGCCAACACCCATTTTAAAAGTTCACACTTTAGAAACAGTATCCCCAATTCATTAATCGCGTTAATGAAATGTGCATTACAGCAGAATGATCTGTACCACACAAAGTTAAAAATCACACACCAGGTTATAGTCCAACAGGTTTAATTGGAAGTACTAGCTTTTGAAACGCTGCTCCTTCATCAGGTGATTGCGATGAAGGAGCAGCACTCTGAAAGCTAGTGCTTCCAATTAAACCTGTTGGACTATAACCTGGTGTTGTGTGATTTTTAACTTTGTACACCCCAGTCCAACACTGGCATCTCCAAATCGTGTACCACACAAAATTTCAAAAATTGCTGATGATACAAATCTTGGAGCTGCAACAAACAGAAAGGATGAGACTGATGCACTGCAGCAGTATAGATAGGCTAACAGAATAGGTAGTCAAGTGGCAGGTGGAATTTGGTACAGAGAAGTATCGAGAGAAGGAATATGGGTCAAGTGCTGGCAAACGGGACTAGATTAATTTAGGATATATGGTCGGCATGGATGAGTTAGACCGAAAGCTTTGTTTCCGTGCTGTACATCTCTATGATTCTAAACTCTTGCTATTCATATACCATCCAGATGCCTTTTAAATGTCGTAATTGTACCAGCCTCCACCATTTCCTCTGGCAGCTCATTCCGTACACACACCACCCTCCACGTGAAAATGTTACCCCTTAGATCTCTTTTAAATTTTTCCCCTTTCATCCTAAACTTATGCCCTCTAATTCTAGACTCTCCCACCCCAGGGAAAAGACCTTGGCTATTTACGCTATCCATGCCCCTCATGATTTATAAACGTCTATAAAGTCACCCCTCAGCTTTTAATGCTCCAGGGAAAACAGCCCCAGCCTATTCAACTACTCCCTATAGCTCAAATCCCCCAACCCTGGCAACATCCTTGTAAATCTTTTTTCTGAACCCCTTTCAAGTTTCACAACATCCTCCCTTAGGAGGGAGACCAGAATTTTTCGAGAGCTAGCATGTGTTTTAAGGCCTGAATCAGCTTTCAATACCCTTTCAAGAAGCACATCTGGATCACACCTTGCTGTAAAAATAGGTTTTTCCCTCTTTGCCAATTATCTTAAATCTGCATCCATCGGTTATGATCCACCCTCCAGGAGAAACAGTTTATCCTTATTTACTCTATCAAAATCACGAACCTCCTATTTTTAAAAACCGTTATTAACCTTCTATGCTCTGAAGAGAACCTTTATCAGTCTTTCTGGGTGTCCACATAACAGACATCCATCAATCTTTGTGCATTGCACATTTCAAAGGGAATGGGATGTAAACATCAGGAAGTTTTGCCAAAATTATACACTCAAATTCCTGTGACCAATTGCATTTCTCTTATTTATTTTTATTCATTCATGGGATGTGTGTATTGCTGGCTCGGCCAACATTTATTACCCATTCCTAAATGCCCAGAGGGCAGTTAAGAGTCAACTATATTGCTTTGGGTCTAGAGTTACATGTAGGTCAGATCAGCTAAGAAGTTCTTCCCTAAAGGACATTAGTGAACCAGATGGGTTTTTTACTCCAATTAGTGGTGGTTACATTGTTGCCATTATACTAGAATTTTATTGCATTTTTATTGAATTCAAAATCACCAACTGCTATGGTTGTATTCAAACGCACGTCTTCAGCCCATTAGCCGGAAGTTATGGATTATCAGTCTGGCTACATCACCGCTATGCTATCCCTCCCAAAGGGAAAAGGAAAGGTATTTGAGGCAGTCTGGGAAGGCTCACTAGGTTGATCCTGAGTACAGAAGAAATGTTGAGTAGCTTGGGCCTTTAGTCATTGGAATTTAAAAGAATGAGAGGTGTCTTTGTTGAAATATACATGATTCTTCAGAAGCTCAGAGTAAAGGGGGTCACCAATTTAAGACAGAGATAAGGAGGAATTTACTCTCTCAAAGGGTAGTGAATTTGTAGAATGTTGTACCATAGAGGACTGTTGTGTCATTAAGCAGATTCAAGGCTGAGATAGATTTTTAATCAGTAAAGGAGTCAAGTGGTATAGGGAAAAGACGATAGTAGTCATGATTTGGAGATGCCGGTGTTGGACTGGGATATACAAAGTTAGAAATCACACAACATCAGGTTATAGTCCAACAGGTTTAATTGAAAGCACACTAGCTTTCAGAGCGTCATCAAGTGATAGAGCAACGCTCCGAAAGCTAGTGTGCTTCCAATTAAACCTGCTGGACTATAACCTGGTGTTGTGTGATTTTTAACTAGGGAAAAGATGGGAGTGCTTTATATATTTGATGCCTCTAATTATAAAGAGAAGAATCATTTTTTTGTCATCTTTATCAGCTTCTCCTGCCACCTTCAATGATTTATGAAATAAACCCCAATGTTTCTTTTTTCATGAACCTGCATCTCCTTTAAAATATAAATCCTTACAAATTACCATTGCTGGGGGCATATTTGCTCCTGATTATACAGTGTCAATTCAGCAAAGACTCATCAGAAATCTCAAAATGGAGTTCAGTTTAACAGTTCTTCCAAATTATGGCCCCTCTGGCAATGCAGCACTCTTTCAGCACTGCACTGCAGTGTGGGTCTTGTTGTGGCTCTGTTCGCCAAGCTGGGAATTTGTGTTGCAGACATTTCGTCCCCTGTCTAGGTGACATCCTCAGTGCTTGGGAGTCTCCTGTGAAGTGCTTCACAGGAGGCTCCCAAGCATTGAGGATGTCACCTAGACAGGGGACGAAACGTCTGCAACACAAATTCCCAGCTCGGCGAACAGAGCCACAACAACGAGCACCCGAGCTACAAATCTTCTCCCAAAGTGTGGGTCTTGATTTAAAGATCCAAACCTTGAAGGCACAATTTTCTGACTCAAAGGTGAGGATGCTGCTGTTTGAACCACAGCTAGCTAGCACTCTTTGCTAATTTCCTTATGAATGTTATCATTTGTTTCATGTCTTCATTTTATTATTGACCTGTGTTTGTTCATTATTCTTCAGTTTTGTTGGAAAACTGAGGTGACAGGTGGAAGGTTTCTCAAAAACCCAGTCTAGTGATTGTTCATTTGTTTACTTGGGTTTATACATTGTCACTGGCAATTTTGCTAGCTCTGATCTATATTTTAGAATTTTACATCCCTCATCTCTCAAGTTCTGAATTGTAACAATCGGTAATATGCTAGTGCTCAAAGTAATGACATGGAAAATGTAATCTGACAAACAAGCATTTATAAAGTAACAGAAGCCTTATGATACTGCACACGATGAGGCAAGATGATAGATTGTGCTATAACACTTGAGGTGTTATCAATGAATTGCAATAGATAAAGTTTAACAGCAAGAGTAATTCTTATAGGGTTTGTGTGCAATACATATGTTCTAGATAAATATAATTTATATAATGCCTTCACAATGTGTGTTCACAACAACATGTCTCCAGAGCATATAACCAAAAAGAATGAAAGATAATAAAATAGTTGTTTATCAGGAAATTTGATATATTTACTGCTGTATAACATCACAAAGTCTTGGGGTTCACAATCATTACAGACTCATTAAAATGTGAATCTGTCAGTTTAAGGGTTCTGTTCAAAGTGAATTAATGCCTGATCCCTTGTATTGCAGTCTAAAGAATTTGATCATTGAAGATGGCAGGACTACTGGATAGAGCTATTAAATATATCGAATACTTGAAATAAAAACAAAGTGCTGGAGAAACTCAACAGGGCTGGCAGCATTGGTGGAGAGAGAAAAAGGGAATGTTTTGAGTTCAATATAACTTCTTTAAAACCAAAGAGAGTAGGAAAAATTATGTTCGTTATATACTGTTGTAAAAGGGAAGGGGTGGAGAAGGGCAAGTGGATCAAAAGGGAAAGTCAAAGAAAGGTTAGAGGGCAAAGGTGAGTAAAGATCAAAAGATGTACAGAACAAAGTGCAAAGGCAGTGTAATGGCTGCAAAGACAAAACACTTTCCAGAATCTGAAATCTTTTGCTTTATAAATAGGGACATAGGGGTAAGTTGTAGCTCCATTCTCCTCTTATTCATAAATTAACCTGTCCTCTCCAGCTCCTCTTGCTATGGTCGCATTCCACAGACTTCAATCATCCTCTGGTACATTCTTTCCACGGAAGCTGAAACAAGAAGTGTCTGGAGGCTATTCAACCATGCAGAGCATCACAGCCAAAACCAATACTGTCCCCTTCTCATCAACTTAAATTTTTCAAAAAAGGGGAATCAAACAATGGGAATCCTTGCAGATTCTTTAAGACTAGAAATGCTGAGATCCTGTTCGCCGAGCTGGAAGTTTTTGTTGCAAACGTTTCGTCCCCTGGCTAGGAGACATCATCAGTGCTCTGGAGCCTCCTGCGAAGCGCTTTTTGATGTTTCTTCCGGTATTTATAGTGGTCTGTCCTTGCCGCTTCCGGGTGTCAGTTTCAGCTGTCCGCTGTAGTGGTTGGTATATTGGGTCCAGGTCGATGTGTTTGTTGATGGAGTTTGTGGATGAATGCCATGCCTCTAGGAATTCCCTGGCTGTTCTCTGTCTGGCTTGCCCTATGATAGTAGTGTTTTCCCAGTCGAATTCATGTTACAAGTTGTCTGAGTGTGTGGCTACTAGGGATAGCTGGTCGTGTTGTTTCGTGGCTAGTTGGTGTTCATGTATGCGGATTGTTAGCTGTCTTCCTGTTTGTCCTATATAGTGTTTTGTTCAGTCCTTGCATGGTATTTTATAAACTACATTAGTTTTGCTCATGTTGAGTATTGGCTCCTTTGTTCTAGTAAGTTGTTGTCTGAGCGTGGCTGTTGGTTTGTGTGCCGTTATGAGTCCTAAGGGTCGCAGTAGTTTATAAAATACCATGCAAGGACTGCACAAAACACTATATAGGACAAACAGGAAGACAGCTAACAATCCGCATACATGAACACCAACTAGCCACGAAACGACAGGACCAGCTATCCCTAGTAGCCACACACTCAGACAACTTGCAACATGAATTCGACTGGGAAAACACTACTATCATAGGGCAAGCCAGACAGAGAACAGCCAGGGAATTCCTAGAGGCATGGCATTCATCCACAAACTCCATCAACAAACACATCGACCTGGACCCAATATACCAACCACTACAGCGGACAGCTGAAACTGACACCCGGAAGCGGCAAGGACAGACCACTATAAATACCAGAAGAAACATCAAAGAAGCGCTTCGCAGCAGGCTCCAGAGCACTGATGATGTCTCCTAGCCAGGGGACGAAACGTTTGCAACAAAAACTTCCAGCTCGGCGAACAGAACCACTACAACAAGCACCCGAGCTACAAATCTTTGCACAAACTTTGAATGCTGAGATCCATTTCAACTACTGAAGCTACAGCAGATAATATTGTGTAGACCAGGGAATGGACACTGAGGATCTAAAGGGCTACAGAACTCGTTGCACCTGAAAATACTCTCACAACATCAAACCACATTGTCTTTACCATTACCCTCAGAGCATGAACCAGAGCCAGTAGACAATGCTATTTCATAATGATTTATGCAAGTTTCGATTTGATAAACCTTTTCCACAAGACGATGCAATTCCAGGGAGTGTAATACCAGTATATAATAAATAGGTGACCCCAAACTCAACGTGGCACTTGACTCCTCTGTGTTTTCACTATGCTGTTACTCCCACTAATTTACAACGATCAAAAGAATGGAACCTACCCAATGATAATGTTGTTTTACTTTAGTTTAAAAGAAAGAATTAAAAATCACACACCAAGTTAGAGTCCAACAGATTTATTTGGAAGCACTAGTTTTCAGAACGCTGCTCCTACATCTGGTAACTGTCAGCAGCCTCTAAAAGCTAGCGTTTCCAAATAAGCCTGTTGGACTATAAGCTGGTTTTCTGTGATTTTTAACTTTGTCCACCCCAGTCCAACACCGGTTCCTCCACGTCATGACTTAAAAGAAAGAGCCAGCATTTCTATGTTATCACACCATCAGTATATTCCAAAACGCTTTGCAAACATCGATTACGCTTGAAGTGCAGTTACTGCTGTTATGTTGAATACCACACCAATTAATCAATGCTCAGTACAGTGCCACAATTTTAAATTGGATGAATGCTGCTTGAGGAAGGAATACGATTGGAATATTGGGCAAATACCCTGTTCTTTCTTTCAGTGGAGCAGGCACATGAATCCCAAAATGTTGATTTGTGATGCAGCAGGTAATTAAGAAGGCAAATAGAATATTGTCCTTTATTGCAACAGGGATGGAGTTTAAAAATAGGGAGGTTATGTTACAGTTTATAGGGTGATGATGAGGCCACACCTGTAGTTCTGTGTTCAGTTTTGGTCTCCTTACTTGAGAAAGGATGTATGGCACTGGAGGGTGTACCGTGGAGGTTGATTCCAGAGTTGAGAGATAGATTAGATTACTTACAGTGTGGAAACAGGCCCTTCGGCCCAACAAGTCCACACCGACCCGCCGAAGCATACCCACCCAGACCCATTCCCCTACATTTACCCCTGCACCTAACACTACGGGCAATTTATCATGGCCAATTCACCTAACCTGCACATTTTTCAAGTGTGGGAGGAAACCGGAGCACCTGGAGGAAACCCACGCAGACACGGGGAGAATGTGCAAACTCCACACAGTCAGTCGCCTGAGGCGGGAATTGAACCAGGGTCTCTGGCGCTGTGAGGCAACAGTGCTAACAGAGAGGGTTGGCTAATGATGAGAGATTGAGTAGACTGGGACAAGACTCATTGGAATTTAGAAGAATGAAAGGGGCTTACACAGAAATATATAAAATTATGAAGGGAATAGATAGGATAGAAGCAGGGAGGTTATTTCCACTGGCGGGCGAAACTAAAATTGGGGTATAGTCTCAACATAAGAGGAAGCAGATTTGGGACTGAGTTGAGAAGGGACTCCTTCACCCAAAGGGTTGTGAATCTGTGGAATTCCCTGCCTAGTGAAGCAGGTACAGCTATTTCATTGAATATTTTTAAGACAAAGACAGATTTTTGAACTGTAAAGGAATTAAGGGTTATGGTGAGCAGGCAGGTAAATGGAGCCAAGTGCATGAAAAGATTAGCCATGATTTTTTTGAGGGGTGGACAAGGCTCAGTGTGCCAGATGGCCTACTCTGGCTTCTTATCTGGCCTCAGTTTAAAATCCTTTCTGAAAGATGGACCCTTTCAAATGTAAGCATTTTCTCAGAATCCATCCAATTTGGATAATTAGATCTCTAGTCAGGCTTGAAACTTCAACCTCTGATTTACAGGTTTAACGGCTACTACTCAGGCTAAGTACTATGAACAATTTTAATCATTCTTTTGTGAACTAAGCATGCCTTTTCTGTATTACAAGCCTTTTCTGCAAAACTCATCCCTAGCTTCATACAGAAAGCAATCAAAAGATGGTACTATAATGCTTTTCGTTACAGAAAACATTATCTGGGATCAATTTCACTCTATTAAGAAATAAGCATATTAATTAGGAGTAGTAATAGGGCATACAGCCCTTGAGTTTGCTCTGCCGTTAAATATGAACATACAAAATTAATGTAAAGCTGTGTTCTAATGTATTACAGAGGCAATGTAGTGAATACAAACCAGAATGAACACAGGAGTTAAATGTGGCTTTGGAATTTACAACATTTGAAAAAATAATTTGGATTTATGAGATTAATGACAAAAAAAGTTCAATTACACAACTGGTTCAAGGCCAACTGAAAATGGAAGCCAATTTTAAAACCTATAAACACAGTACAAACATGTACATGTGCTTCATTATATATGGAAACAAAAAGTAATCACTGATCACACAGAAAGGGGCAAAAAAAGAAAAAAAAGCCACCAGAAAACTTGATAAAAGAGAACACACATTAGACGCTACTAGAGGGTCACGTGACAGACAACCACTTCCCAGAGAGCGCATGCACGCTACTTATCACTCGCCGGAATGACTGACGTAATCCCTTGATGACGTTAGGGTCACGTGTACCAGTGCAGGCGAAGGTCACGTGGCCGCGCCAGCTGGGTGCCGGCTCCGGCTGCCATCGTCCGCACTTGTCGCCGGCAGTTTGGTTGCTCAGGGTGTGCAGGCCGCTTTCTTGAAGCGACCCACGCACGGGACAAGCGGCGTTTGCTGTCGAGGGTGGATCAGCACGCCTCAGCGGAGAGGATGGGTCAGTGCGGGATAACGTCGTCCAAGACAGTCCTGGTGTTTTTAAACCTGATATTCTGGGTAAGTAGGTCAAGGGAAAGGGCTTACCGGGTCGGCTAAAGAATTGCGCCGTCTCCATGGCTGCCCGCTACCGCAACCCAACCTGACGACCGGAAGTGGGTTTGGTTGATTGACATGGAGCTGATCGGTCTGGTTGGCTGAGACTGCAGTCGTTAGGGGCAACGAGGGTGGTTCTCCGCTGCGTGAGGTTAGGTTGCACTGGCCTGTTGTGTTGCTGCGGATGGTGTCAGGAGGTGTACCGTGTAACGCGGCGGTGTTATCCCTAATTCAGGGCTAGGAAAACCTGGCTTCAAGTCCCGCCTGCCCCCGCGGTGTGTGTCATAGTATCTCTGATTTAAAAATACCTACATCAAAACAGGAAAGGCTGTTATGGGAGAGGCGGCCTCTGGAGTGGATATCATAACACAAATTGATTAAAGTATCTACATTTCAGCAGCTCCTAATTTTATCTTTAAATACGTTCCTATGCAATGCCAGAGGCTCAAACAGGCTATTACTGCTGCTAATTCTTTTTACAGCACTTCATAATTTTACTGTCATTATTCCTCATACCAATTTTTCAAATTCAGATGTAAACTGTTTAATGTAAATTCCTCAACTATTGCGATGAGATTTGAGCTGGTGCCTCCAGAGCATTAAGCCAAGCCTCTGGGTTATTAGTCCAGAAATAAAGGCACAATAGTTCCATGTCCACTAACTAATCTTATCTGCTGATTTTTTTTTTCTAATCAATCTGTTCAGGTATGAGAATATATAGCTTGGGAGCAGAGGGAATTTGAATCCAGGCTCCTGGCTCAAAGGCAGGCCACTAAATTAGACACTGCCAGATTAACCCTAATCTGCTATTATGTTTGTTTAAGACTGCAGGTGATTCCAGATAATTTCTGACACTAAAGCATTACTGCACCACCTTTAGACTGCTTTTTCTGCTGTTTGTTTGTGCAGAGTTGTCTGACGCATGACAAACCTTTGTAAACGTGTTTTTTTAAACATTGTCCCTTTTGTCTGTGAATAAAATTCTGTCTTTTCTAACTTAAATTATTTCATGTCCAACTTTCAAGATTTTTGTTTTATTTTATTGCTGGGCTTTTTAGGTATTATTTTTTTAAAAAAGAACTTGATGAAAGCAACATAAGTTTGGTTAGATTGCGCTATGTATGAATTCCTGCTATGAGTGATAATCTGCAATCACTGGAAAGATTTCTTTACTAAAGCCTTTTAGAAGAGAAGGGAGTATGAGAGGTCAGGATGAAAATAACTCCAGCCAGCTTCATTTTAAATGATTCATGTGCCAAGTTATATACAGTTACCAGGTAATTTGGTACAGTGTCCTACTGTATTCAATGCCTCTGGAGAGGCTTCAATAATGCAGAGCCTCTTCTTTCAAATGTGAAAAGAGATTGTAAGTGAAATAAATTCTAAAGTATTACTAAGCCGAATATGTAACTAACTTTAAATTCAATACAATTAGAAAAAGGGACCCCTTAAATGCATATTGTTATAACCTTGTGTGTCTTTAAACTGAATTTAATGCCTTGCAGATGTTCATTTTACTGTTTTAAAATACAGCTTTTGGCAATTTAAACCTTTTTTGGTTTATTTCAGCGTTGCAACAAAAATGGCATTGCAATCCCTGAAATTTAGAAGATTTAAGACTAGTTTGGTCAACGTTTCAAGATTACAAGGGAAGTTGTGGTGAAGTCTAGCACAAGAGAACATGGTCAAAATTAGATAAAGGCTTTTCAGGAGTAAAACTATGAAAACTTTCTGCACAAAGTATGCAAGATGTTTAGAATACATTTTTTTTGTTTGTTCCTAGTTTAAGTTTTAAATCCAATGTTGAATGTTTATTTTCAATTGACTGTATTAAGAAACATAAGAAAAAGGTGCTTAGCAAGGGACATTGTCAAAAAAAACTAGCATTGAGCTGTGTGATGTATATAGACAGATGGCCAAAATTCTAACTGAAGTGATAGGTTTTAAGGAGCATCATAAACAAGTAGAGGGGTTAAAGGAGGGTATTCCAGAACTTCCTATTGAATGACCTGTGATTTTGATTCCAATACTTGCCTAGTAGAGTATTTCAGGTATTGATTATTCCTTGTGCAAATTGCAGTTGCTTTATCCTTGAAGTAATGGTTAGGAATATCCTTTGTATGTTTCTGCAAAGTGTCAATGATGTGTTTATGGTGAAAAATGCCAGGTGAGTGAAAGTTGTCACATGTTTCACTTAGAGATTCTTTACTGCTGCAAAATACCGGAGATAGATATTTTGACTTCTATATGTCAAATGGAGAAAGGATGAAATTACAATAAAACTTTTATGGAAGTATAAACATGCACAACTGTCACTCCTCTGACATTTGTATCAAAACACACCCTGTGATACCCGACAGGGGCATGAGGAAAGGATACTTCTAACTATTATTTCTATGAATTTCTGTGCAGTTACTATGATTTCTTACAGTTAGTGCTTTTTGTTTCTACATTTTGATATGTTATTTTGGCTTCTGTGTATTGATCATGTAGTTACATTTGAGATCTTTACTGAAGCATAATTCAAGTTGTTTTTAGTTTGAACATGTTGTGACACAACTCTGTATCAGGTGGCACTTGAACTTGGAGTATCTGGCCCCAAGCTAGAGATGCTACCAGTGTTCCCCCGTGACCCTATAAGGGGCATAAATCTAAGGGTCTGTATTGCTCTTTGGCATTTAGGTGGCACAGGTGATCACTATTTACAATGAACCTTGAATTTTCACAAGACATTTGCTCAGGATTTAAATAGCTTGTCTGGCAGTTCTACCTGCTTTTCTAGTAAGGATTAGTGATTAGTGATCAACAACAAAATTTTGCTAATATTTCCACTCTTGCTCAAGGGGAAACTTTTACTTTCTGTCTCCTTCCTACTACTGCTGCTTCAGCTGAGAAATAGCTGAGCAGTCGTAACAGGATTTCTCTTAGGGTCTGAATTACCCCATTATATATTGGATCAACTGTTGAGTTGTTATAACTGAATGTAAAGTTTCTCGAGACGGTTCCTTTTGTCACTGCCTTCAGCCACAGATTAATCGTGATGTTTAATTGTGCAAAATGACAGCATGCATAGTCAAGAGGATTTTTTGCTCTTAGTAAGTGACAGCTCAAATGAATAGAATCCAATAAGGAATTAAACTTTGGTGTCTATTAATTTTCTCGTTTTGCTCATGTATGCTGTATGTGTCCAGTAGTTAGTATAACATCTGCCTGTTTATTTTCTTTGTTGCCAATAGTTCATCCTAATTGTGATCAAATGCAGATTTGTATAGGGTACAGTTTTCTTTTACTGTATTTGTGAATTAAATTTGCTATTAATAGTACTTTGGCATGTTCAGTAATCTGCACTGATTAAAAATGTTGATGCTTCAATACGTCTGCATCCTAGAACTGCAATTGTTCAGAATGTGATTTGTGTTTAGCAGACAACTTTTTAAAAGCCAGAGATGATTAACCTTATGGGTCACTTTCTGCTCTGGTGGGGGTGGAGTGCTGGCAATTTGATCCTCAAAGTCCAGATTGCTGTGTCCTATTTAGTCCTGTTTCTTTCTTATGTTTTTTTGCATCTAAATATATGGAGAGGGCTGCCCTTGTTCTTGCCTCATTTTGAGCTTTAATCATATCTACATATGTTAGAAATGTATAGGAACTAATAAAAATTTTTGTAACTTGATGCTCTCCTTGGGTGATTAGTACACACAAACAAAATGCTCCTGCTTGAAATGTTCTTTGAAATGAAAGTTACAAGTATGAAATATACCCTGAATGAGGAGCTACATGCTATGTTGTTTACAAATTGTGAAAAATAATTTCTTTATTTAAGAAAAGGATGTATGGAAATTTCATGGGAAACTTGCTTTCCTTTCACTGTTCTTTTGTATCATAGCTGTGCAATGCATTGTGCTATAAACAGGAAAGTGTTCTTCTCTGTATTCAAAAATGTTTCTGAATTAGTTCTGACACTTAATTGGCTCCAGATTTTGTGCTTATAATGTGAATGAAATCTGTTGAGGTTGATATTTGATTTGAATTGTTTACTTGTGACTTGTGTTGCACCATGTAATAGCTTTCTCTCCAGTGAAATTCATGTTTTGGTGAGATGAATGACTGTGGCATTTTGAGATAGCTTCCAATCGAAGTTCTGGCATTGAATGTGCAGTCTGTGCTATTATCGGAGATATAAATACAGAAACCTCAGTTTGTGTAGTACAAGTAGGAAATAATTATTTTCCCTTCCGTGCACAAGTCCCTGTTAAAGGCAGATGCTTGACCTACCCAGCTATGTGACTGACCAGCTGTAGTGTCTCATCCTGGAACTAATCTAGTAAATCTCTTCTGTTCTCTCCTTTCTGGGCAGTGAACAGGAAACCTAGTTTCTTTGTCTTTCCAGTTAACGTGAAGTACTAATGTTGATTGAAAATCAATCCAGTATTAAGTAATGAAGACTACTTAGTTGAATGTGGTCAAATGGAGTTTGTTTTGCTTTGGTTAGGAACTGATCCATGTGGATGTGTGACAGGAAGAATAAAGTTTTTTTGCAGTTGTTCCTTGTGTACTACTAATTTAGATGTCAACATATCTTACTACAGCACATCTGTGCACCAATGTTTGTATCCCACACATGGCACTTGGATCTGAAATCTTCTCCTAAAATAGCTAGCATTAACCTCTCATAACTCAGCTTTGTATGACTCTGTTTTCCTTCAACATTGGCACGGGCTCACATGCATTCAATAGGTATGCTTGGTTAGTAGCAGTCCATTCAAATGCTTATACAGTATTTGGCATAAATGTCTTGATAGCCAAGTACATGTGTAATCCTAGGAATGTTTTATAGATAATCTTTGTTTCTGGGTAACTGGAAAAATCAAGTTGAGATCTAGGAACTTGAATTGCTAGTTAGTAATATGTTGTATCTATTGCATTTGAGATTTTGGCATGAAAATCTTGAAAATATACTCTAACAGAATCAAAGCCCAAAAGTTAACCATTACTTGTGGTAGAGGCTGAAGGGTCCAAAGCTAATATCCCACAGTATTTCCTGATCAAGGCTTTGCACAGTGTTGATGTATTTTACGGACTTTTTAAATCCTAATTTTCCTCATCCGGTTTTCTTGAGGGTTTCACATTTTCCTGAAGAACCACATCGGTTTTGTGGATTGACTCATAAACTAGCAAGGTAGATAAGTGTGAGTGATTTTCAGTAGGCTGAATGCATCGAAGATTGAGGAGAAAATTGTTTTTCAATGTTCCCCAGTGTTCCAATTAAGGAAGACAAGCTAGTAATATTCTAAAGTTGAAGTCTTTTTCTGAGGATTGTACTTTTCTATGTTTACATTTCTATGCAGTCAAGTCCTAATCTGTAGAGTTAGCTAATCTTTGAGATAGCAAGAAGTTCTCAAATTGGTTTGATATCCCTTGCAATGTCTTACCAGTCAGACCAGTAGCTGTTCCCTGCCTTAACAATCTTCAGACCTCCTGATCTGCAGCCCTGCTCTGGATAAAATTACTCTTCTATCAAGACATTTAGTTTGTATTAAGCCTGTTTGTGTTTTATTTTTGATAGCAAATTTTAGTCATTTAGCACCAAAGTTGTTTCCTAATTTTATGGGATGAGTGAGTGGGCACTTTGGCAGAATGTGGATTTATTGCCCTAAATGGCAATAAAAATCTTGGAACCACACTTAATAAATACCGTACCACTAAATAGTCAACTTTATTGTAGGAAATAGCAATTCCTTTATTTTCTGAATCTCTGGAATAAACTACAAAATTGTGAAATGTTACCTACAAGAGATCTAATGCAAAGATAGTTTATTTGACTAAAATAAGTTGGCTATCCCACTAATCATGAATCTGCTTGTCAAAACTGCAAGTAATAAATCCATGCTGCTTTCCTAGTCCAAAGAATGGGAAGACCATCTTTGTCGTGTAATGTGCTGATACCAACGTAATATAAAACAGTCTTTTTAAACCAGATTTGCTGTGGTGCACTTTCTTCAGTATTTTTCAGCCTAGAATAAGATTTAAAATTAAGTAATTTTGTGATACTGAAAGGCAAAGCGTTTTGTTTGCTGTCGTCCTTGAGCTTGCCTGAGCATGGCTACAGCTATGCAGTTCTGAAAGGAATAGTCCATTTGCTGGAAATATTTTGGACCTCTAGTACTGATGTGAAGTTTGACTCAGTCCTAGTTGTCATATCTGCTTTGAAACTTATTTTTAATGCATGGATGTGGCAGTGTAATATTAATATGTATTTTGGACTGTATTCTATAAATATGATTAGCATAGTTCTAAATTGGAGCTCTGGTTGTCTGCTTGTGCCTCAGCACTCCAAGTAAATTATTTATTACAAATTTAGATCCCTATAAAACTAAGCACAGTGCCATCTTTTGCTCTTTTTTAAAAAAAACCTACTTAAATGGCTATACTGTGTAATTTTGTCTAACGATGACAACTAATGGTGCAGTATGCTTCCATTGATATCACCCAGTTGGCTGCATACAGGCCAAAGATGTTTGATATGAATCTGATTGACTTTGGAGGAGAGTTGCATCTGGCACTTTTGTCTTCATTCTACTGTGCAAGGATTTGGCAGGTCTCGAATTCCCTACTTTAGGACACTACTGCGGGATTTCCATCTTTGCACATACCAGTTCAAAAAAGCAACCTGCCACTAATCCCTCAAGCACCCTAAAAATGTGTTTTTAAACTCAGCCTTTCCAGCACTGGCCCATCCAGTTAACAGACAAACAAGCTACTGGGAACTGAACAGTATGGTTCTACTTTGAAGTAGCTGCTTCTCTTTGGAATAGGACAGATGAACATTAAACTTACATTCTCAATCTGACTCGCTCAATGCTACACCTGTGTGTTTGTGCACAGTCATTAGGCTGTCCAATATTTGTATTTTCCATTTTTTGAGCTTGCTAATGCTTGTATACCATTTCATAGTAGTTGGCTGTTTTTGTCAGTTGATAGCCAGCATTGGTCAACAGTTTATTGGAGGTGAATTGGGGCTGGGAGAGCTTGATGCTGATGTCCACACAGAATATCACTAAGAATTTGAGTTCATGAAAGTGTCTTATCTTAGGTGAGAAACCAATGTGGGATAGTTTGGAACTCGAGCATTTGATGTGCCCTGGAGCTTTGCCCTCTAAAATAAGACATACAAGCTGATTTGTTCCCAGTTATTTCTACTCTGAGCTGAGTTAACATTGAGCAATGTTTTGTCAGTTTCCTCAGGCTGGGGAGAGACCGGAAACAGCGGCCATCATTCCTGCTTTTGATATGCATTCTTGAAATGTGTGCATTGATGTTGGGCATGAACTGAACTGGGAGATACTGATCAACACTCAGCACATGCCCATCATATTGGTGGGATAACTTGGCTGCAATCCTTATAGATCTGTATCAATTAGCAAGAGTTAATTGTTTCAGGACAGAAAAGTAGAGATTTAAAGAGAAATTCCATAGACTAATTCCACGTTCCTACTAAAATCTAGTTCTCAAATGTTGAATTTTATTTAATTGAACTATGGTGTTCCCATTATGCTTTTGGAAATATGAACAGACTGTCCAAAATACCTTCCAATTCAGCACCTATCCCCCCTTCTCTTCCATATGTACCTGCAAAGTTTTCCAATAGGGATCGCTGTATTGGGAATCATTTTCACCCTCCCTCAACGATATTTTTTATGGTGGAAAGGAAAATGGATAACTTAATGCTTTAAAAGCTGGCACTGCCAATCCCAAGCTTGTTTAGGCCAAAGGATATTGAAAGAAAGTGTAGTGATTTGATACCAAATTGCTCTAGTTATACCATGTTTGCACTCTGACTTTAAACCTCTTGAATGTTATAAAGATTTATCTTGAGGCTTGTGGATTAGCAGGTTCCTACACTGCATATTCCTCATGTCACCAGTCCCTATAATGAAAATCCTGGTACTTTGTGCATTGAACAGGGCACAGTTTCAGTTCATGTTCTGAGTCTGACCTACTTTGTGAAAATATAACAAATTGCATTGGTGATTAATGCCACATCCTGTCATTTGAGTACTAATCTGTGCTTAGCATGGAGCCATTGTTTTGTTAAGAGGCACCTTTTTTGAATATAACTTGAACAGTGGTAATTGAGATGTTGTGTAGATACTATATCAAGAATTTTAAGTGGCAATGGTAATAAAGTTGAACTAAAGTGATGGTACTTCCAAAGAGTAGGTACTGCTATTATAGTGAACAGACAGTTTACTCTGGAGGGGAATCTTTCAAGGTTTTAAATCCTTCAAGGTTTGTAACCATACATAATTTAACCCTGATGAAGGGCTTATGACTGAAACATCTATTTCCCCTGCTTCTCAGATGCTACCTGATCCGCTGTGCTTTTCCAACACCACACTTTTTGACCATGATTTATCCCCATAACTTTTTTAAAAGGTTGTTGGAGTTTGAAGCATTGCAAGCTGTTCTTGGAAAGAGGCAGCTGTTTAGCTGATGGGGAAAGTTGTAAGGCTGCTGGAAAATTTAAGCAACTATTATGTAGGTATTTAAGGGAACAGGTGGTTATGGTTCGGTCGGTTCTGCTATAACACGTGTTTCTCCAAAGCGAATTGGTTTTAATGTGTTTGAACAATTACATTACAGTACCATTAGAGTACTTGTTACCTATGCTGCAAATCCTGTAATTCTAAAAAAGTTTTAAGGACCAAGAAAGGTCTGACCGTTAACATACAAGTATAGTTTGTTTTCCTTCCTTTCTCCATGTAGTAGTGATCATGTTGGTGTTTATGTGCCTTGAGTGATTATCATTGAGTTTTGACAGATCATGGACTCAAAATTTTCTATATTTCACAATGGGACACAATGTGATCAAAGGTTTTTGGAAATCTTTTGGATCTTTTAATTGTATTAGCACTTGAAACAGAATGTAAAGCACTGTAGTAGCTCTGTTTGATTACCAAAGTATAAAGGCAGAGGCAGCCAACTGTGTGAATGTGGTTCATCCACCTGATAAACACTTCAGGCACTTTTGTATTTCTGTAAATCTGGCAGTGGAATAACTAGCTGCAAGTCAAAGCAAGGAAATGATCCTGCATGTCTGTGCACCAGTTTGTTAAATTGCAGTTGGGTCTCTACATTAACTGAATATCCTGCTGTAAGTTCAGTGAAGTGCCACAAGCTCCCATCTTTTAAACCATAGTTCTGTCAACTATCAACATGGAAAGCATTCTAGTTGCTAGGGCTCTCTTGAAATTTGGTTGTATCATGCCTCCAAAGTTCTGCATTTCAGTGCTTAATTTTCCATTTTAATGAGTATAATTATCTGTTTCACATGACTTGGCATCACTGCCATTTAAAAATTTTGTTGTGTTGCTTACCTATATGGGATAACATATATGCTATAGATGTTAACCCCCTGCCATCTGAAGTCATCCAAACTGAGATTTTGATGTGTCTCAAGTCCAGGTAATCTCTTCCTCACAACTCCAGTCTTTAGTGTTGATGTATTGCTCTTAAACTTTAGTGTTAATAGGTTGGTGTACTAAATTAATAAATAAGGATTTAAACATGATACCTGGAGGCTCTGTTGCACATGCTTACAAGGCCTGAAATGAGAGAGAGCTTGGGAACCAGTGGTTTCAGTGACCTGGCTCAAGTGATTCAACTTGGTGCCGATTGCAGAACTTCATTTTGCATTGAATACAACAGTGTAGTTTAGATCAAGTCATTGTACCAGAGTAAAAGATGTGTAATCCTTAATCTAATCAGGTCTGCAGAAAAAGTCCATCAAATCATATATCCCTTAAGACATTTCTGAACGGAGGAAATAATGAACAGACAGTTGACTCTGGAAGGGAATGCTTGACAGAAGGTTTTAAATGCTTCAAAATTTGCATCTATACATAATTTCAGTAAATTTAAGGTGGTTATTGTTTGAAGGAATGCAAGCGTGTTCTTGGAGAGAGGCATCTGTTTAGCTAATGGGGAAACTTGTAAGGCTGGTGGAAAACGTAAGCAACTAATATGTAGGCATTTTAAGTGAATAGGTGATTATGGGACAGTCAATTCTGCTATGTGTTTCTTCAAAGCAAATTGGCTTTAACATGAATGAAGCTTTTAGACATTTATTTGAAGAACACTAACTTTCCTTCCCTGTGTTGGCAAGAACGCAATTCTGGCCCTATGCGTTTAAATGGTTTTGCTATTGAACAATTTTCTTATAATGCAAGATTGCATGAGAACGGAACTATTACTTTATATCAAAACCAACTGTATTAGCTTTGGGATCGGTCAGAAGATCTGCCAGTGTCTCTTCCTGTCCTCTATCTTCCTAATTCCTCTTCAATTTATGAGCAGAACCTTTAGATGCAACAAGGAAAAGTCAGGGAACTATAGACCAATAAGCCTGACATTGTAGTGGGCAAGTTGGAGGGAATCCTGAGAGACAGGGTTTACATGTATTTGGAAAGGAAATTGTCTCTCGAACTTGATTCAGGTTTTTTTTGAAGTAGTAACGATTGAGGGCAGAATGATGGATGTGATCTATATGGACATCATCATTAAGGTGTTCAAGATTCCTCAAGGTCAACTGGTCAGCAAGGTTAGATCTCATGGAATGCAGGGAGAACTAGCTATTTGAATACAGCGCTGGATTGAAGATAGATGATTGGTTGCCTTTCAGACTGGAGGTCTGTGACCAACAGTGTGCCACAAGGATCAGTGCTGGGTTCACTGCTTTCTGTCACTTCCATAAATGATACAGATGGGAACATAGGAGGTATGGTTATAAGTTTGTAGATAACACCAAACTTTGAGCTGTAGTGGCCAGCAGAACTTGGTGTGCAGGTTCATAGTTCTGAAAGTGGAGGTGTAGGTATATAGTATGCTTGCCTTTATTGGTTAGTGCATTGAGTATAGGAGTTGGGAAATCATATGGCTGCACAGGACACTGGTTAGACCACTTTCGGGATACTATGTGCAATTCTGATCTCCCTCTTATCGGAAGGATGTTGTGAAACTTGAAAGAGTTCAGAAAAGATTTACAAGGATGTCGCCAGGGTTGGAGGGTTTGAGCTATTGGGAGAAGCTGAATAAGCTGGGCTATTTTCCCTGGAGTGTTTGGAGGCTGAGGGATGATCTTGCAGAAGTTCATAACATCATGAGTGGCATGGATAGGGTAAGTAGACAGGTTTTATTTCCTGGGGTAGGGCAGACCAAAACTAGTGGGCATAGGTTTTAAGGTGACAGAGGAAAGTTTTAAAAGGAACCTGAGGGCCAACATTTTCTCAGAGGGTGGTGTGTGTGTGTGAAATGAGCTGCCGGTGGAGGTTGATACAGTATTTAAAAGGCATTTGGATGGGTATATGAATAGGAAGGGTTTAGAAAGATATTGGCCAAGTGTTAGCAAATGGGAGTATATTAATTTGGGATGTCTGGTTGGCATGGATGAGTTGGACTGCAGGGTTCGTTTCCATGTACGTCCCTATGACTCTGAGGTACAGCTCTTAAATCTTGATTGGTTCCAAGAAATGCTACTTACAATGGCAAGGGAAATATGTCCACTATGCAATCTAAACAGGGGCTTTTATATAGAAGACATTATACTTTTAAAGCATTCCAGGATTCCTTCATATTATCATTCCATTGTTGAGTGAGGTATCTTACATAATTGGATTGGATTATAAAGTTATGGTGTTTTTTGTTTCTAAACATCATTGTAAACCATGCTGCTCCAGTGCAGAACATTTAGTGATCAAAGCTAACCTTTCTGGTCAGTAAGAATTGAAGTTTTACTAGCAGGCCAGTTTCTTTGGTTATCAGCTTCAAAATGTTTGAGCAGTTTTTGTTACTGGGTTGATTAAATCCAATGCATCCAGTAATCCAGAGTTAACTCTGGAACATAGTAATTGTGAATCTAAATTGTTAATTAAAACTCAGGTGAAATTGCCATCCGTTCTGGTGTACATGTCCCACACCATGGTTTTGTGACGCTTCTGCAGCGTCTACAGATGCATCTTGGTTGTAAAACCAGTCACCACTATGCAACAGCTGTCATGCGTAATAAATGCGTTCTTTTCAGCTACATAACCCAAATAAAGCTGGAACCTGTGACCAAATAGCAATATCCTATAGTTGATCGAAAAAGTTTCAATTGCCAGTTATTCAATGTATTCATTTTAAAATGTTTTGATACAGGCGGCAGCAGGTATCCTGTGTTACGTGGGGGCCTATGTCTTCATTACGTATGATGACTATGATCACTTCTTTGAAGATGTGTACACACTGATTCCTGCAGTTGTCATCATTGGGGTTGGGACTCTGCTGTTCATCATTGGCTTGATCGGCTGCTGTGCCACGATTCGTGAAAGTCAGTGTGGTCTGGCAACTGTAAGTAGGTGTAAAATGACAAATTAAAGTAAAGCATGCTGCCTTATAGAATACTGCAGTTTTAAAATTGTAATTGAAATGAATCTTGGTAAAATATGTCTTGACTTCAAGCTAGTTGGATTCTCACTGGGAGTTTTTGACTTTTGAATCCCCTATAAATAGGTATCATCAAAATGGTTACTGTTTCTTCCACATTGCATTCAATTAGCAATAAATAGCCATGATGTTTAGCTGAAAAAAATTCAGGCTGCCTGACAATTTGGGTTCAGTTATAGATCTGAGAAGTAAATCTTGAATTAAGTCTCACCATCTGATTATTTGTTTTGATAAAGGTGTTAACTCTCTCCGCCCTCCCAATTTATTTGCCTCTGACTCATGCCGAGGTATGATTTCATCAATACCAGCTGTCCTCTAAGTCATTAAATGGTCAATGAGTCAAATTTGGCAGAGAATCTTACTCCCTGTATATGGCATGTGAGCTTATTCTATATGCTGGCTGGTACACTTTCATCAAGATAATCAGCCAGTGACAGTACTTCATTGTGACTTCCCTGCTGATTGAACAATACCTCACCAGTTGGGGTCTTTTGGTGTCTCTGCCTCGGTTGCATAATCTTCAGCAAGTGAAAAATTTGAGAGATTGCCTTTCATGTTACTGGGTAATGTCTGCTGGTGACAATATTGGAAAAATCTGGCATAAAGTTACTGAGTCTAATAATGCCAAGCAGCAATGTAATTTGTAATTGAAATGCTGTTATGGCTCCACATCTGTTGATCAGTCCACTTGAATTATTTATCTCTTTATGTACTACTTAAAAACAGCTGGGGAAATTTAAATTCAATCAATTAAATAAACCACGAACAAACTAGCCTTAGTAATGGTGACTGTGAAACTACGGATTATCATAAGCTTTTCTGGGTCGCTAGTTTCGTTTGGGAGGGGAGCAAAGAACATTTGCTTTTACTAGTCTTGCCTGAATGTGATGTTAAATTCACAGCAATGTGCTTGTGAACTAGCCTCTGAAATAGCTTAACAAGTCACTCGGTTGTATTCAATAAGTTGGCTCACTTTCTTCAGGGAAATTAAGAATAGACAGTGAATGTTGGTTTTGCCAGAATGTCTACGTCCTGTAAATAAATTAAACAAAATGAAAACACGTTAACAATGTAACTTTTGTTCTACAATAACTCGTCTCTTTTTTTTCTTTTTCCCAAAGTTTGTGCTGATCCTCCTATTAGTTTTCATCACAGAGTGGGTTGTTGTCGTACTTGGCTATATCTACAGAGCAAAGGTAAATGCATATACTGCTCTAGATGCGATATAATTCTTAGTTTGAAGAAGATAGGTGTTCATGATTTCAAGGAAAGGAGGGGAAAATAAAACCAGAACGCATTCCATATCTGCAAAGCTATAGGGCAAAAGAATATCATTGCATATATTTAGCTTTTTTATCTAATGCCTCTAATTATAGTAAAATAGCTGGTTGTGTAATTATATGACACCGTCCACACACACACATCCTGTGCACCCTAACAGGGAGCATGTTCAAATCTCGATCAATCTTTCTTTTCTTTTAATTTTGTGTAAAGATTGGCAGAGTAAATATACAACTGAGACATATCACCAGCGATCCAAGTCGCTGAATAATCTCTCTCATCCCAAGCCCTGAACTATATTCATTACTTGCAGCCAAGAGTTTCAAGCCCCAGATGCTGTACAGAGAAGAGCTAGAAGATACTAGAATTATAACATTAATTTGCGAGGAGTGACTGATGAACTTTGGCGTTTTCAGCTTTGAAATGCAATTTGAAAGGGTAGATTCATAGTGTGGTACAGAAAAATGCACTGTATTATAGTAATGGCAGCAGGACAAGGGAATGCAAGTTCAAACTAGCAAAAGATGAGTTTAAACTTGACGTCAGGGTATATATTACACCATAATTACCGTCTGGGATGAGTTCTTGCCTTACGGTACTGGTGTTGAAACTTTAAAATTAATTTGTATATAAATAAAGTAAGGAGCTAAATGTTATGACAAGTCATGAGATTGCACTGAATAGAGAAACTGGAATGGAATTTCCTCTATCTTTCCTGTGCTTACACTAAAATAGTCTTTGAATGTGAAAGGAAGGTCTGAGATTTTGATAACCCTCATCTCAAAGTGGGACACTCTGTCCTGAGGTGATCCACATAATTACTGCTTAGATTTCAGAATTGAAAGAGTAAGCTATTGATTCATTTGCTTCATTGTTTCACGGTTTGCCAGCTTCACCAACTTAGTAAATTTTGTCTGTTTTCTTTACTTGAAACTCTACACACCTGTGGTGCTCTCCTTGGTTTAACCCTGAGTCCCATGGTATTGATGATTATAACTGAGTGGATTGTGTAAACTCTTTTATGTTTGGCTTTCTGTAATTGAGTGCAAGCAGTTTTTGTACGGCTAATGCAATACCACACCCTTTAAGCCATTAAAAGAGGCTTTATAAATAGACTGTTTGAAATAAAGTGACATAAGGCAGTCAGTATAGAAGCTAATCTACACTGGTAATCCTAGAGCTCCTTCCATAATAGCACTGCAGGTGTACCTATACCGGACAGTGTGTTGGTTCAAGAAGGCATGCTCACTTCCATCTTCTCTAGGGAAATTAGGCATGGGCAAGAAATGTTGGCCTAGCCAGTAATGCCTCCATCCTGTGAAAGAACAAAAAAGTTACTCCAGAGTTATTAGCCATAATTAATTTGAGGTAATCAATTGGATTATGCAAAGTGAATTTACTTTATTAAAAATTTGTAGTTGTAGTTTTGCGCGCAGTGAAATAAGTAAAGCACTTTGGATAAGGTCACGTTGCATTTCTGTAGCAACTTTCATATTGCTTTTAAGTGTCACAAATTAATTTTAATGTATAAATATTCTGGTTCACTTCATGGATGCTTGAGGTAGTCTGGGTTGTAACCAGCTACAGAGTGTTGTTTTTGTTCAGTTTTGAAATAAATTGAAAAGTTCACTGGAGTAAATGCTTATGGTTATTTTTTTCTGAATACAATGAGGAATATATTGTTTATAACCAGAAGAAAGTGAGTACTGCAGATGCTGGCGATCAGAGCTGAAAGTGTTGCTGGAAAAGCGCAGCAGGTCAGGCAGCATCCAAAATCTTTGGATGCTGCCTGACCTGCGCTTTTCCAGCAACATATTGTTTATAACCACACTATTTTACCTTTTGTCTGTTGTGAAATAAGTCATCCATGCAGAGTGAAGGTGCCTAAAGTTTGTTCTGATTTGTACAGGTGGAGGATGAAGTTGATAATAGTATTCAAAAAGTGTACAATGAATACAATGGAACATATCCAGATGCTGCCAGTCGTGCAATCGATTACGTACAAAGACAGGTGAGAGTAATTGTGCAATATGCACACTTTCAATTTGCTAACTTTTTGGCAATGCAATCTGGATGATAAAGCCTCCTTTTTCTCATCTAAATTATTCCATGTCATAGTGCAAACTGTAGGCTTCATCCAATCTTGCATACTATTCAATAATATTGGAGCACGCGTGGTTAGTTCTCCCAGCTGATTGTTTTGCCTTGAATATTTTGACCCCCCAATTCACTGGAGAGAGATTTTTGCCAGCAAGCACAAGTGGCAAGTTACTGTTTCTCTGGTCAGGTTTGCACTGAGCATGTGATCTATATGCATAGACAGTGCTGTTCCTTTTTGTTGGTCTGAGTGTATTAACTTGAACATTTTAATGACATTTTATTATTCTTATACAATTGCAGTCTTCATACTGCTTCCAGTGCTCATCAGTCAGCACACAAAGATCTATATGATCGTAATATTGGACAAGTTGTTCTGTACTGAGAACACATTTGTAACAAGATGTTTATGCAAATACAATTTGTTGAAAGGCTTATCGTGTTAACCTTATCTAATACGTTAACATATTGAATTACCTTTGGCACATTAGTTGTTATGCAAAAGCATTAAATAAAAAGATACATATCCAGTTAATTTTGGTTTTATGTTTACTTATTGAAAGGAGGATGTTAGTCAGGATATAATGTTCCTTTCTCTAAGTAATGCCATAGTTTTTGTCTGGGGCAGATGTTTCATGTCTCGGTTGCAGGATAGATAACAGTCAGCAGTAGGAAGCCTTACCCAGTATTCCCTACCGCCTCCAGGCCACTGCCTTTGAAGCTAGTTTAATTGCAATACAGTTACTACTTTGGCACAGTGGAAGTTGTATCCTCCTACATGTGTAATTATGTATGTTGTAATCACTTGTCTTGAACAGGCAAGATTGATAATTGTAATTTATAATGTATAGTGAACAATATGACCTGATTCCTAAACATCCGAAGCAGAGTACGATAGATTTTTTTCTGTAAATATATGGTAACTTGCTCCTAAGTTTTCAGATGACTACTGGCTGCTCTTGTAGCTTGTGATTCAAACCCCTCTAATCTTACTGTACCACTTGCAATATTATCCTACTGTTTTTCTTCTAAATGAAGAAAACTAAATTAATGGAACAGTCAGTTAACCCAATTTATATATCATTGTAAAATGTTTTGTGGTAGTTTCTTAAAATATATGGGGATTGAAGAATTGTGAAAAGCCTTCCTTTTGATCCAAGGTTTCTGCAAAAGCAAGTGACAAGAGGCTGTGGCAGCAGTTGACACGTTGCAATTTACTTCCTAAGCCCACGGCAGAAAGAGGCTGAAACAGCAGTATTTCTTGTTTTATATATAGTCCCTAATGGAAACTCTGCATGAGATTGGGTGGTGGAAGGGCAAACGTTAATAACTACTTTTGGATTTCTGTCGTAAGGTCTGACAGGGTGGGTTTCCCTTCTAAAGGAATTGTTGCAAATAATTTCTGTAACTGCATATAAAAATATGACAGCAAGTTGTCAAAGTTACAAAATCTGATTTTTGGCCTCTTCAGGGATTTGCAGGCATCAATTTTAAGAACTACCATGTGTATTGTGACAAGTTCTAACAAAATGTGTTGCTGTTTTATAGCTGCGTTGTTGTGGCATCCACAATTTCTCTGATTGGGAAAATACACAGTGGTTCAAGCAGACAAAGAATAATAGTGTACCAATCAGCTGCTGCAGATCGGGTGTCAGTAACTGCACAGGCAGCATGCAACGTCCTTCTGACCTGTATTCAGAGGTAAGGGTGTTCAAGAACAAATGACTAGTGTTGCAGACGAAAATTACTTGGATCAGTTGTACGTCAAAAATTCTCATTTAACTTGAATTCCAGTAAGGCTCAAATTCCAAGTAGCTACTTTTTCAAGGCAGTGGGTAGATTTGTTCCACAGCAGTGGGTTTATTAATCAAAGCATTCATGAGAGGTATTCGGACTTTCTCAGGATATGTTAATGTCCTACATACTACTTTTCCTGTCAACACCGTTGTAGCACTTAATGTAAGCCTTGTTGCAGGACTCTACCTAAATTATGCTCCAAAAATATGAAACCCTTTTTCTTCTTCTCCAATTCTACAGTGTTCTTTGTACCCAAGTACATTTTCATTGGTTCGGCACTTCTGTCTTTACTTAAAATTCCTCCTTGTCTCTGTTTTCAAGAAATTGTTTTTTTTTAAAAAAGTGTTCATGGTAGCTATGGAATTTAAATTCAGTCAATAAAATCTGGAATTAAAAGCTAGTCTGATTAGTGCCTGTGAAACCTATCCTTTTTAAAGTCATGAAGACTATCTGATTCTCTTGCATCTTTTAGGGAAGATAATCTGTCATTCTAATCTGTTCTGGCCTGCATATGACTGCAGATCCATAGTAACAGAATATAGAATGATATAGCACAGGAATAGGCCCACCATTTCTGTGTTGATCATGATGCCATTCCCAAGTAATTCCATCTGCCTGGTCATGGTTTGTATCCCTCTAATCACTGCCTGTTTGTGGTTGGCAGGCTAGTCAGCCCAAGGACAATTTGAGAGTGGGGATAAAATGTGATCCACACCCATAATTTATCAACATAAGATGATGTATATCACTTCAAAGTAATGTTGAATATAAATTTGTCTAAAGAAATATTCAAATTAAACTTAGTTGGGCCCAACAAACTGTTGGCATTATACATTGTCATATAGCAGCAGGCGAGAGGAGTGACAGGTCGTACTCCAGACTTGGAATGCATTCATGGACCCCATGTAGGCTGTGTAACTGAACTAAGTAAATCTGGTTACTTATGGGCTGACACCAAGGAAGAAAAAAAAAATAAAAGCAGATGGATTTCATTCCTTTTTGTTTTTTAAAAAAAAAGTGGTTCACTGGTGCCTTTTCTGGAAAATAACCTATCACTCTTAGTTCAATCTATGCATAACTCTCTGGCTGTCTCTTAATGTTCTAGAATATACAGATCCATTGCCATTTTCTCAAAACAAAGATGAAGAGCAAATGCAGCTCTCCCCAGTGTCGCTCACAGAACATTTTTAAAAATCAAGTCTGATATACTTTAGATAAAGGAAATTAAAGATAAATAATTCTCCACTTTATCAGTTAAAAGCAAAATCTGAAACAGAGATTCACAAATATTTTTGTGCAGCTTGCTTTTTTTGGGGGGGGCTAGCGGGGAAAGAAAGTGAGATGCTGGAGGTCATTCAGCCCACTGAATTCATGTAGAAGTTTACAATTGAAGTTTACATGCAATCTGTAATTGCAGTTAGTGTATGCTGGAACATTCTTGCATTTCTTTGATTATCAATTTATAAACCTCAATTCATAACCCATGATACATTTTGAAAAAGTAAACATTTCCTTTCAGTTCACCTGCTAACTGTGGCATATCCTAAGTGAGTGATTAGCTTTCTTGTGAAAAAGGAATGAGCGTTCCATGCATGCTTGGTGCCTGTGCGAGCTCTTAAATTTACAATAATGGACTATTGATTTTTTTCCTTCCCTCTTACCTTTATCCAGGGTGGTTGTAGTGCCTGCTATCATGAAGTAGAGGGATGAAGAGGTTAAAAACCCACTCATATCTCTGATTTAATTATCCTCTGGCTTCAGATGCAAATGCTTTGAGGATCTGTGGTTCTCACATACGGATGATGACTTGGCTGAAATCTGGAAGATTCGCTGAATACTGAGGGGTTGGGGGAGAGATATGGAAAACAAAGTGCTTTCATTATTTTGTTCTTTTAATCACAGGGATGCAAGGTTCTAGTGGTGAATAAGCTACAGGAAATCATGATGTACGTCATTATGGCTGCTTTGGCATTTGCAGCTATTCAGGTAAGGTTGAAGAATAAGTTGGAATAGAGTCATTGGGTCTCATAACACGGTGAAGCCGCGTGGCCAGTCAAGCCTTTGCCGGCTCTGTAGAGGGACTCGCTCCTCTGCTTTTATTCAAAATAGCATAAATAGATGCGTAGAAGGTTCTTTTGGTGCAGTGTCAGTGTCCCTACCTCTGGGCAAGAAGTTTATGTGCAAGTCCTACCTGCTTTGGAGGTGTCAAGATGTCTAAACAGGATATTTTAAAATAATTACTTTGGTGTATAATGTGGAAATGGAGTATGTTAGTTTTTTTAAATAAGATTTTAACACCGCACACATGCTGTGTAAATCTTTCATGCTGGTGAGAATTGAAACTTCAAAGATACCATGTGTGCTCCCTTTCAACTGCCCTGTAATTGTTGACTTGCCTACTCTTATCATAAACTACACCTGTGTCTTTTATAAAACCATCTGGTAAGTGGTTGATCTCATACAGGGTTATAGTCATGTTTCATAGGTCATAACCTGTGTGTGTTAATGTTAATCATATCCTGCTTTTATCTTTTACTTCATTCTTTATGAATGTACTTATCAGGTAGCTGATGTGAGGCAATTTTGTATTTGAGACTGCCTCTTGCAGGGTATTCCTTTTTTTCTGTGCAGTGGTCACAAATAGAACTGCATTTTATGTTTATGGAGAAATGTTTGCTCTCTCTTCCTATTTAAAAAGTTTTTTTTGATTTGTTATTGTTACATGTGTTGAGATACAGTGAAAAGTCCTGCTTTGCATGCTAATTGGACAAATACCATAATGTACTTAATGCAGAATATAGTGTTATAGCTACAGAGAAGGTGCAGAGAAAGATCAACTCTATTACAGGAGGTCCACTCATAAGTCTGATAACAGCAGGGAAGAAGCTGTTCTTAAATTTGTTGGTATGTGTTATCAAATGTTTGTATCTTGTTCCTAATGGAAGTGAGTGAAAGAGTATAATGGGTTGAAGTGGTCATTGATTATGTTGGCTATTTCCAAATGCAGTGGAAAGTGTAGGTGATGTTAGTGGAAGGAAGGCTGGTTTTTTGATGGACTGAGTTGTGTTCAAAACTCCTTGTAATTTCTTGTGGTCTTGGGTAGTGCAGTTGCCATTCCGTGATGCATCTGGATAGGATGCTTTCAATGATCCATCTATATAAAAAAGTGAAATTCCCTTCTCTCCCATACCTCTTCATTTTATTTGATCTCACACCTATAGTCACACAACACCAGAACAGACCCTTTGGTCCAAATTTTTGATGCCAAGCATAATCCCAAGCTAGTCCCACCTGCCTGCTCCTGGCCAATATCTCTCCAAATCTTTCCTTTTCAAGTACTTATCCACGTGTCTTCTAAACATTGTAACTCTGCTTGTTCCACTACTTCCTCATTCCACATGCGACCCACCTTTTTACCAAAAAAAAACAAATTGCCCCTCTCCATCTTAAAAATATGTTTCCCGCTCTTGGAACCCACTGTCGTAGGGAAAAGATACTTACCATTAACCCTATCTAAACCTCTCGTGATATTATAAACCTTTATGTAATTAAATGGCCTACTATTCTTCCTATATGAAACTTTTTCTATACAGAAAACCTTCCATATTCTTTTAAATTTGCCCTTCAGCAATTTTGAATCTGTGTTTGTTTAAATCACAAAGGAAATGCTGAAGTATTGCAGACCACTCAGAAATTAGCCTATCCTTGATTCCAGGATGGTTTATTCAGGCTTAATGCAGTGCCTTGGGCATTTCTATGATACTGTGCACCATATCTGTAGGATTCTCCTTTCATCTCTTCATCCCTCTCCTTACCCACTACCTATTCTATTGGCTGGTTGTCAAAGCTCAAAAATGTACATATCCATGCTCAATTCTCTGATGTTTGGATAGAGCAGTCTCCAGGACCTCAACATTTTGCTTGGATGTATAATGAAGATTGCAATAAATGCACTGTTCCAAGCTGTCTTTTAAAATGATGAATTTTCTATGTTAATGTCTGTTATTGCTTCCAGTCAGAAGTTAAGATTGTTAAACTCCTGTATTTGAGGGTAGTGGCCCAATATCTCAATTCTTGGTACCTGTAACCCACCATAAGTAACACAGGTGCATTTCTTTAAAACTTAGTCACAGAGATCTACAGCACAAAAACAGACCCTTCGGTCCAACTCATCCATGTCAATTAGATATCCCAACCCAATCTAGTCCCACCTGCCAGCACCCGGCCCATATCTCCCAACCCTTCCTATTCACATACCCATCCTTTTCACTGTTGCAATCTTACTAGTCTCTGCCATTTCCTCTGGAGGCTCATTCCATATGCGTACCACCCTCTGTGTGAAAATGTTGCCGCTTAGGTCTCTCTCTCATATTTCCCCCCCCCCCCCCCCCCAACCAGCCCTAGAGCTCTGCCCTCCAGTTCTGGAATCTCCCACCCCAGGAAGGAACTTTGTCTATTTATCCTATACATGCCCCTCATAATTTTGTAAACCTCTAAAAGGTCACCCCTCAGCCTCTGAGGCTCTAGGGAAAACAGCCCTAGCCTATTCAACCTCCCTGTAGAGCTCAAATCCTCCAAACATGGCATTTCTTCAAAGAATATCAGAAGTACTTTAGACATTATTCTGAAAAGGTTTTTACTATGATGTTGTGGTCCTTGATCAGTATCAGGAATCAGTAGCTTTACATTTTTTTTGGACTTGTGTGTAGAAGTGTATTTTAATTAATTTGTGGGATGTTGGCTGCTGGTAAGGCTATCTTCCTCGAAGGTGATGAAAAGTCAACTGCTTGACTCGAGGCAATTCCTGTTTTGGAAGTGCTTTCACAATACTTTAGCAGTTTCAGCATTTTTACCCAGTGATATTGAAGAAATGTTAATATTTCAAATCAAGATCATTTTTAATTGGGTGGAAGGATTGAGATGCACCAATTAGACACTTAGAGATGCCTTCACACTCTGAACTTGTGCCTTGGAGATGGAGTGACTTTGGGCAGTTGGGACATGAATCGCCCATGGCAGGTTATCTGGTGTGACATGTTTTTGCTCTTGCACTATTTATATTGATTCATTTCAGCTCTTGGCCAATGATGAGTCCCAAGATGTTGATAGGAATTTGATAGATTTGCAAGCAAGACAAGAAGACCACTTGTCTGTCTTCAGGAGTACTAATCTAGCATTAAATCATCAATTGATTTATAATCATGGACACTATAAAGCATAAGAAAGCTAATAAAACCATGTACTAATTTTTTTTAAAAAGCCTCACTGTGAATTAAGTTGCAAGTGATTAAAGCATCTTGTGCATGCCCCTTGGGACAATCTCCAGTTGTCAGCATAGACTCTGTAGCATTTGTAATTCCATGAAATTGTGTTCTCTGTCCATAAATTGATTGCCCAGCAGTTGGTCTATACTGCAGTTTTGGGAATGGCTGGACTTGCAAGTTACTTTGTATTTCTGAGTGGACTGCTTGAGTTGCCAACTTCCTACACTTGGGATCTCAACCTTTCAATCAATGATAATCTCAAAGGAACACACTGTTGCTAAAGGCATCTGCTGGCTAGCCTATCCTTTTGCAGTTGAAACCTGTATAGAATTCTCCTCATAATTTAGCATCATCCATTATTTTGTAAACCGCAAATAAGCCATTATGTATTCAAGTGACATGCATATTTTGGTTATTCTCTCCGTAATATATGTCCTTAGATGTCAGTTGATTTGTTACTTACTGCAATGGCATTGTGCAAGGGACTATCTTATCCTACTGGATCTGGGAAAGGAGCAAGTGCCTTGATGTTTTTAGGGGTTGTACTATCCTGATGTGATATGTTGCTGGCTTGCTGTAAAGGAATTTGGAGTATGCATTTAATCTTGAGCTAAACACATTGTAATAATTTCAACCTTCTGAAAGCCCTCTGTAATGGCCACATTGCTGATGTTTTCTCATGATTCTAATCTTGTTTGTGTAGAAAGTAATACTGTTTAGCCACAATGTATTCAACAAAATGCAGATGCTAGAAACTGAAATAAAAGTGAACATGCTAGTAATACTTTGCAGACAAGGTAGCATCTGTGAAGAAGAAGAAAAAGAATTTTTGAATATTTTCAGGTTTACATCTTTTTAAAATTATCCAATGCATAAGGCATTGAGCTGTGATTAGGTAAAGTTGGCTTGTTGCTTGTTTTGCTCCGTCTTCTATTTTTAACGAGGATGATTCTTATCCACAGAGTCTGTAGGTGGATGTACAGACCAATGCTGTTGCTGCAGGCTGTTATACTTGGGGCAGGTGGTGATCATGGGAATGGAGTGGGTGCTCCTTTTTGCTGTCTTTGCCTGGCTTCCTTTTTGTCCCCTGATGGCAAATCTCTAGTTGCTCAACACCTGGATACTGCTCCTCCACTTTGGCGAAGTGCAGCATTTGGGTAGATACCTGGGGAAAACTGGCCCAAGACTATCCAGTGTCTTCTGTGTCCTATGGTAAAAGCTTACTCGGCCAATAGAATGGATTGGAAATAGGCTATTAATTGGGTTGATTGTAATGTAATTCTGGGAAGAGTTTACCAAAAGCACAACTATTTGAGAGTGCAAATCTTTTAGGTGAGATGAAATGTTGTCAGGGCCCATTATCTTTGTGTCATGTATGTGCAGCTGTTTTTGATAGCAGTGGAGTGAATTGAATTTTCAATTTTGGCATAGGAATGACCTTCGGAAGGTGAGAAGGATCATCCCCTTAGTATTCTGGCTGTAGACAGTTGCAAATATTTCAGTCACTTCTGGGTTCATTTGAGGAGAAATCGAACTCTTTGAAGTTTGATTAGTAAGGTATATTAGACAGAAAGTGTTTCCATGAATATGTAATATGTTAACCAGTCAGCATTGTAGTGTCACAATCTGAAAATGGGCCCTTTTATCCCAACTATCTGTCTCTATTAATTTGCCAATCCTCTTAGATTAGATTAGATTACTTAGTGTGGAAACAGGCCCTTCGGCCCAACAAGTCCACACTGACCCGCAACCCACCCATACCCCTACATATACCCCTTACCTAACACTACGGGCAATTTAGCATGGCCAATTCACCTGACCCGCACATCTTTGGACTGTGGGAGGAAACCGGAGCACCCGGAGGAAACCCACGCAGACTCAGGGAGAACGTGCAAACTCCACACAGTCAGTCGCCTGAGGTGGGAATTGAACCCAGGTCCCTGGCGCTGTGAGGCAGCAGTGCTAACCACTGTGCCACCATGCCTCTTAGTAAAAGGCTACCTCCAACGTCATAGGCTCTTAACTTCCTAAGTAACCAAAGATGTGAGACCTTATCAAACATCTTTCAAGAAACAAAATAATACTGGTTCACCTTTATCCTGCATGTTATCTGCTTTCCATTAACTTTGGTAGAGTTTTCCCTTCACAAAGTTGCGCTAATCTGTTTGATTAGCTGATGTAGTTTTAAATTTTCTGCTATTATATCCCTTTATAATTGACTCTAATATTTTGACAAGGATTAAGCTAATGGCTTAACTTTGGAAAACACCCATATTCAGAAAAATAGGCAGAGTTTAAGGATTCTTGGAAGATTGCCAATACATCCACTATTTCTCGAGCTGCTACATTAGGAGATCAGGTTGAATGTCAGCATTCAGTCAAGTTCAAGAGACTTGTCAGCGCTTAATCCCATTATTTTCCCTAGCACCTCTTTCTATGTATTTATTTATTTATTTATGTATGTATGTATTTATTTCCTTTTTGTGCCCCTGGATTTATTTAGAATGGGGCTTGAAATGCTGTTCAATTCAAGCTGGAAACAACCAGTTGTTCAGTTAACTAGCTTCACCAGTGTGTCTCAGCTGGCTTCTGTTTCAGAAATGTGACTATAACTACACCCAGTCAAACAGATCGGCTTTTAGTTACTAGACTACAAATTTAGCCATGAAGTTAAATTGCATTTTTACCCTTGAAAGTTGTTTCTTTTTTGTGTTCACCTTTTGGTTTTTTAAGAATTTTCTCAACACTCTAGGTTACCAGTAATCCATGCCCCCTTTTTTCAATTTGCTATTTTCCTTAACCTAACAATGGTTAACCAAGTTAGTTATCCCTGTGCAAGAATCATTCTTCCTTATTTGTGATATATCTTTGAGCTAGAACTATTTAAAAGTATGTTGTTTTTCAGGTGTCTTTGCTGCTAAACTCCTGTCCTAGTCAGCACCAGCTGACTGCAGTCATTCCTTTGTAACAAAAACAAATGGTTAGCACTGCTGCCTCGCAGTGCCAAGGACCTGGGTTCGATTCCAGCCTTGGGCAACTGTCTGTGGAGTTTGCACATTCTCCCTGTGTCTGCATGGGTTTCCTCCGGGTGCACTAGTTTCCTCCCACAATCCAAAGATGTGCAGTTTAGGTGGATTGGCCATGCTAAACTGCCCATAGGTTTCAGGGATGTGTAGGTTAGGTGCATTAATCATGGTAAAAATAGGGTAGGGGCATGGGTTTGGGGGTTGTGGGTTACTCTTCAGAGGGTCAGTGTAGACTTGAGCCGAAGGGCCTGTTTCAGACTGTAGGGATTCTAGGATTCTGGAAAAACTCAACAAGTGCTACTAAGTTGCCTGTGTGCCACAGTTGCATAGAAATCTGCAGAAATTAAAAGTAAGCTGTGAATGTTGGCAATTTGTCAGCAACCTATTGACATCCACGCAAGTCTATTATATTTTGGATGGAGCCTATTCACCATGGGCCTATTCACATTGCCAATAATTGGCGTACAGTATTGCTATCTGGTGCTGTTTTAAATCTGGCTAGCTCTTTTCATACACATGAAAGGCAGCATGATGGTAGCTTTCAGTTTTGCAGATGTATTCATGGTCTGTGCGTTTTTTAAAAAGAAATGCTAACTTTCTGTCTGTAAAATTTACAGACGATGACTGTAGCTTCTCTAGCCTTAGATTTGATAGTCAGCCTTTTCTCTCCACTTTTAAAAACAAAATGTTTCTTCCTGTTTTTTTTTCTCTCACTGCATCTTGTAGTAGCAAATGGTGCTTGGAAAGATTTAAGAAAATGTCCTTGTGTTAATATACCCCTCCCCCATATTGCACTGTGCTCCCAAAGCAGCAATGTTGCTGTCAATGCTCTATGCATGATACGTGTGATTCACCTTTTTCTTCCCCATGGGGGAAGCACCTGACATCCCTTCTGCTCTTCTGAAAATTAACAGTGGACAGTAAGTGCTTGTGTATGCTTGAGATTGAATCGTAGCCACAAACCTGTAACCATACTGCAGCTGCTCATACAAATACCACCTAAGCTTTGTCCTAAAAATTTTAGACCACTGAAAATGTCAATTTCAATTTTTTAAATATCATGTATTCTGATGAACTACTAGCTCAAAAGCAAAGCATTGAATGTTTAAGGCTGGGACTACCTTTTTGTTTTATTATTGACTTTGTGCATTTGAGTGTGCAGTGCACACTGACCTCATTGTCATGTTCACACAATACACAGTATCCTGTGGCAATGACTCAAACCAAGCAACTAGAAAGAAATAACTGGATTGGAATTGATCTCCAAGGAAGGACAGTATTTAGATTCTACATTAGTCATAATTCCTCAGTGAAAGTTCACTGGAAAAATTCAATTTGTTTTTGTATTTGTCAATAATTCTTTGACACACCCCTCATTAAATTAGAATACAACTCTTAAAAATATTTACTATAAAAATCAAATGTTGCTTTTTATTTACAAATTGCCACTTGGTTTATAAAACTCACTAACAATGTATTTAATCTGCAGAGCAGATCTGTTTACAAAGGCCATTTTGCTGCACCTGAAAATACCTTACAAAATTGAGTGAAATTTCTTCTGTTTTATTAATTGTGCATTCTGTCTCGATGGGTAGAGGCCATTTTTTAACAGCCTGACATGCCTATCTTATGGAGTTGCTGAATTTGGGGAATACTGTATTCTGATACCTCTGTAGCCAAAATATCCCAGATCTGTATGGAATAGTTAATTGCAATACTCGTGTGCATGTGCACAATTTGATCAGTTGAAACTGCCTGTGGGTCTAGCTTGTGGAAAGTAAACTGGGGAGGAACCCAAAAATGGAATCTGTTGAAGCATGTTATAGCCTGAACCTGAAGTTGCTGTGGTCGTGCATGTCATCACTGATAGCAACTTGGATCTTGGTATGTTTGACGTTTACTTTGTACTTCATCTCTGTTAGTTCATAGTGTTGGAGCTTACTGCTTTAATTAAAACTTCCATTCTCACTTCATACAAGTCTGCTTGTTCGGTATCCCGACCATGAGCTTAACCATTAATTTCCTCCTCCATTACTGTAATGACAGCGGTGTACTAAATACTCGAGATGCACTGCAGCAATTTGTCAAGGCTTCAAGAGTACCTTCCAAACCAGAGACCTCTACACCTAGAAGAACAGGGTCAGTAGAAAAGTAGGAATGCGACCACCTGCAACCTTGTGCAGGTTTTTCACCATCCTGGCTTGGAACTATATCATTGCCTCTTCATTCTTACTGGGTTAAAGTCCTGAAACACACTCCCTTAAAGCAATATGAGTATATTATGGACTACAGCCATTCAAGAAGATGACTTACTGCCAATTTAGACATTTGGGGGGTGAATAACAAAATGATGGCCTTGACGACAATGCTCCCATTCCATGGAATAATTACAAAAAGTGGTGTTGCTATAACTTAATATTTATACTTAGATTATGGCTTGGTGACTATTTCAATTTCCTTTGTGTTTTCAGAGTTCTTAGACGCAGGTTGGCCTCAAGTCATGTAATGTAGCAATAGGTACAGTTGGTAAATCATGTTATAGAGTCATAGAGATATACAGCATGGAAACAGACTTTTTGGTCCAACCCGCCCATGCCGACTAGATATTCCGACCCAATCTAGTCCCACCTGCCAGCACCTGGCTCATATTCCTCCAAACTCTTCCTAATCATATACCCATCCAAATGCCTCTTAAATGTTGCAATTGGACCAGCCTCCACCACTTCCTCTAGCAGCTCATTCTAAAGCCGAACCACCCTCTGTGTGGAAAAAGTTGCCCCATAGGTCTCTTTTATATAATTCCCCCCTCACCCGAAGCCTATTCCCTCTAGTTCTGGACTCCCCGACCCCAGGGAAAAGACTTTGTCTATTTACCCTATCCATGCCTTTCGTAATTGTGTAAACCTCTATATGGTCACCCCTCCGCCTCCAATGCTCCAGGGAAAACAGTCCCAGCCTGTTCAGCCTCTCCCTATTGCTCAAATCCTCCAACCCTGGCAACATCCTTGTAAAATCTTTTCTGAATCCTTTCAAGTTTCACAACATCTTTCCGATAGGAAGGAGACCAGAATTGGATGAAATATTCCAACAGTGGCCGAACCAATGCCCTGTACAACCACAACATGACCTCCCAACTCCTGTACTCAATACTCTGACCAATAAAGGAAAGCTTACCAAACGCTGCCTTCACTATCCTATCCACCTGTGACTCCACTTTCAAGGAGCTATGAACCTGCACTCTAAGATTTCTGTTCAACACTCCTAGGACCTTACCATTAAGTGTATACGTCCTGCTCAGATTTGCTTTCCCAAAATGCAGCACCTTGTATTTATCTGAATTAAACTCCATCTGTCACTTCGCAGCCCATTGGTCCATCTGGTCCAGATTCTGTTGTAATCTGAAGTAACCCTCTTCACTGTCCACTACACCTCCAATTTTGGTGTCATCTGCAAACTTACTAACTGTACCTCTTAAGCTCGCATCCAAATCATTTATGTAAATGACGAAAAGTAGAGGACCCAGCACCGATCCTTGTGTCACTCCACTGGTCGCAGGTCTCCAGTCTGAAAAACAGCCCTCCACCTCTGTCTTCTACCTTTGAGCCAGTTCTGTATCCAAATGGCTAGTTCTCCCTGTATTCTGAGATCTAACCTTACCAGTCTCCCATGGGGAACCTTGTCAAATGCCTTACTGATGTTCTTGTAACTTGTAGTGCCATAAGTTAGCTGACCTGTGGATTGGTTGTTGCTTTTCACCACTGGAGTGAGTCCTGGCTTCCTAATGAGTGCAATTATTTGGGCTCCAGCCAACGCAGACAAGTAGCAATTTCAGGCTGCAGGTAGCATTTGGCTCTTGGCAGGACATAAACTTCATAGAGCAGGCGAATTGACGTTTCGGGCATGAGCCCTTCTTCGGGCTCATGCCCAAAACGTAGATTCTCCTGCTCCTTGGATGCTGCCTGACCTGTTGTGCTTTTCCAGCAACACATTTTCAGCTGATCTCCAGCATCTGCAGTCCTCACTTTCTCCTCATAAACTTCATAAGACTCCATTTCAAGGTTTCTCCACAGTTGCATTCCAATGACTATGCCTTTGCAGAAAGATTAATGTGCTTTGCAAATGGCCACTAATTTTGAATGTGACAGTGAATTTCAAGGTAAATGTGAACAAGTCTTAACTTTACCAGTATTGTACCATTTACCATTATTGTCCCCCTCTCAACATGAGGTAGAATATTTTGACTTGGTCTGAGTTGATAAAATTCTGTTTTGGCAACATTCGAGGACAAGCAGTGCTTCTAACATGCAGAGTAAGCAATGTTATTGCAGTCATCTGCCTGTTGTAGGTCATTTATCTCAATGGTGATCAGTGAATGAGAATTCCAGACCTGGAACTATGTGCTGAATTCCTCAATGTTCAAATTTTAAGTACTTCGAGCAGTAAGAAATATTTATTTTAGTACTTTGAAAATGCATTTTTAGGTTGAGGGATGATTACCATGCATAAACTGCTCTAGAACTATAATTGACAGATGTGCACTGTCACTCAACTCCTCTGTTTGCATCTTTTATTTGGCTTCAAAATAACAGCTCACATTCTAAAAGCTAACATGAACCTAACACTAATACTGTCAGAAGACCATGCTGCAATATTAACAAGAATGATATGTCAGGACCAAATTTGCTGAGTATTTTTCCTGCCTCCCTTTTGTGTAGTGCCTGTTATTGTTACAATGCAATGTTTAGAAATTCACAAGGTCATGTGCCATGGCAGGTCACTTGTTCTGAAAGAGTCAAACTGCTTCGTCAGTTACTGACTAGAAGAGTACCAGGTTCATTAGGGTGGGGGAACTAAGGAGGCAAAGGATCATTTTTCCAACTAATTAGCTAGGCTGTGCTCTGGAATTGTGTACTTCAGTTGGCCTGAAATCTGCAGTCAGAAAATTTTGAAGAGGGACTTTTTAAATTTTAAACAAAAGTCATTGTTCTGGCTTTCTGCTGAGCCCCTCCCCCCGAGTTCAACCAAATCCTTTCTAGAGATGTCATCATTATTCATATCTTATTCATTTCAGATAACCCTGTGTTTCAAAGGTTCCGGTTCATTGAGACAAAAAGCCAGTCTGTCTTCAAACATCACCCAGTGATTCCCAAAAGTATGCACCTGATGTGAATTGAGATATACTGATGGCTCAATGACTCAGACATTCTCTCCTTCCTTAGCCTTCTACCTCTGACCTTAAATCTACACTCCCTGATTATTGACCCCTCTACTAATGGGGAAAGTGTCTTCCTCTCCACCCTACCTGTGCCCCTCAATTTTATGCACTTCTCTTTTTTTTAGATTACTTAGTGTGGAAACAGGCCCTTCGGCTCAACAAGTCCTCACCGACCCGCCGAAGCGCGACCCACCCAGACCCACTCCCCTACACTTACCCCTTACCTAGCATTGCCAATGCTATCAGGTTTACACTTAACCTTCACAGCTCCCGCTGACTCCCAGTAAAGAACCCATTCCATCCGATCTTTCCACATAGCCCTGATGCTCCAACCCAGGCAAGCATGCTGGCAACTCTTTGTACCATCTCTAGTGCAGCCATGTCCATGCTATAATGTGACCAGAGATGCAACCAGTGACTCAATTGTGACCTAACTTGTTTTTATACATTTCCTGCATTACCACTTGCATTTTGTATCTCTGCTTATAAAGGCACATATTCCATGTGACTTCTTCACCACCTTTCCTGCCCTACTACCTTATCCAGTCTGTTAATGTGGACACCAGTGTCCTTCTCATCTTCAGTACTTTCTGGGGTCCAATCTTTCATTAGTGTATCCTCTTGCTTTGGTTCTCCTGCAGTCCATTTCTACAATTGTTTTCCTGGATTGAATCCATTTGCTTCTACTCTACTCAGCTGATCAGTCTGATATCATTCTGTAGTTTACAGCTCGGACAAAGTGAGGGCTGCAGATGCTGGAGATCAGAGTAGAGAATATGGTGCTGGAAAAGCACAGCAGATCAGGCAGCATCTGAGGAACAGGAGAATTGATGTTTCTGGATTCAGCCCTTCAGGAATGAGGCTTGTGGGCCAGAGGGGCTGAGAGAAAATGGGAGGGGGATGGGGGTGGGAATGTGATAGGTAGATTAATGTGAGAGAAGGTGATAGATCGGAGAGGAGGGTGGTGGATAGATGGGAAAGGTGACAGACAGATCAAGAGGGTGATGCTGAGTTGGAGGCTTGGGATGGGGGTAATGGAGGAGGAGAAATGAGGAAACTGGTGAAATCCACACTGATCCTGTGTGGTTGCAGGATCCTAAAGTGGAATATGAGGAGTTCTTCCTTCAGGTGTAGGGTGTTAAGAGTTTGGTGATAGAGCAGGCCCAGTTTAGAGCTTCCTCCATTATTTACCACCCTACAAATTTTCATGCCAACTGCAAATTTCTTGACACTTATAGCAGTAGGATTAAGTTAAATCCCAATGAAGATGTATTCCAGTGAGAACTTGAAATCTCAAGAGGTGGGAAAAATGATTTGCTGTGGCAATGAGGGAGCTTGGGAGGTGGGCTTTGTGCTGATTTTGGTTTCGCCAAATAGATGTTTGTATTAGTAAGAAAGTCGGGAGCTGAAATTGCTTCGTGAGATGTTTCAAAGGTTTTGATTTAAGATTTTTGGCTTTTCACAGAAAGCTAAACTAGGACCACTGATTAACTCTGTTTACCTGTATGTTTAAAATTGAAGAACTAAAGAATCTCCCTGTATCACTCAACTTGTCAGGAGATATGTTTCACTTCTAACTGAGTTTGTGTTAATGTACCTGAAGCATCTTCCTTGCTGAGAAGAATTATAAACCCGCCCTTTTCATATCTCCACAAAGTCATCAGTTCTTAAAATCTGACTCTCTATTCCATACTGAGTTTACTGATAGTTAAGTTGAATTTCTGAGATAAATGATCCTCCTAGGTGACCTACATCTTCCACTGTTAATGAATTTGAGCTCTCGCGCTCACAACTTTGGCAACCTTTAGTTTTTCACACTTCATTCTCTCCAGCTCTTAATCATTCCAATGTTGATTACTATGCTCTCAATCGCCTCAGCTGTGAGATTTGAGACTTCCATTCTAAACTACATCACTTCTCGCTCACGCTCTTGCTCTCCTTTTTGCTCAGCTGGCCGTGTGCGCAACAGTGTCAAAATTGTTTGATTACTGCTCCTGTGAAATGTCTTGTAGCATTTCCCTATATTCAAGGTGCTGTGTAAATATTGCTATTTGTTTTATGAGGCCTTTGGGACATCTGGGGAACATGAATGGTGTTATTCAGGAGTTTGCACTGCTGCAGTTCAATAATGTAAAGCCACTTTTTCAAGGCTGTTTTATTTTGGGCTCTTGAAGTGCTGTGTCCATGCACTGATTCCTGCTGTTTAGGATACACAGCAGGCATACTGGATCTGATAATCTGCAATGAGACAAGATTAGTTAGCTGAGTAAAGGTAGCCTGCTTACATTATGATGGAATTTCACATTCAGTTTAAGGGAGCAAAGAGGTTGAGAGTCAGTATTTAAATGAACTGGGAAAGTCGGTTACGGGATAGGTCAATAAGGATTGAGCGGCAGACCTTTTAAGACTGTTTTGGAATATTCAAGAATATTATCTTGAGTGAGATTAGATTCCCTACAGTGTGGAAACAGTCCACACTGACCCTCTGAAGAGTAACCCACTCAGACCCATTCCCTGACATTTACCCCTGATTAATGAACCTAACACTATGGGCAATTTAGCATGGCCAATTCACCTAACCTGCACATCTTTGGATTGTGGGAAGAAATCCACGCAGATACAAGGAGAATGTGCAAACTCCACACAGTCGCCCATAGTTGGAATCGAACCTGGGTCCCTGGCGCTGAGAGGCAGCAGTGCTAACCCCTGTGCTGTGGATGTTCTGGAGGATAACGTCCACGGCAACATTTTACATCTGTCTTCTGTACTGACTGCAGGTAATATCTGAAATGTAATTATGAATCTGAATGTGAAAGGGAATGAGTAAATTCAGCAAGTATGACCAGGGAGAGGTGCTGAGAATTAGAACAAAATGAGTCAACTGATGTTGACTGATTTAACCGAAGGCACTAAAACTGGTGGCTCCTGCTGATTTTAACTTTACATGATTTCCTAGACTCCGACAGAAGTCTCATCAGATAGTAAAGTAGTGATTGTAACTCCCCTATCCAAGAAAGAAGGGTGCTAGAAAGCAGGCAAATTCAGTACGTTTAACCTGTCATCTGTCTTCGGGAAATTGCTGGGTTTTATTATAGCAGTAATGTCAGGTTACTTTAAAAAATTGCAATGAAATTGGGCAGTTACCATAACTTGAGGAAAGAGGAATCATGTTTGGTTTGATGTATGAGCCGCCTTTTTGAGGAAATAACCAGCAACAAGTGGAACCACAAGGTGTTATCTATTGAGATTCCCAGAAAGTAATTGATATGATACCTCATCAAAAGTTCTTACACAAGATAAGAGTTAATGATATCAAGAAAGTGGAAAGAGGATGGCTGGCTAGTAGGAAGTTGAGGGTGGGTACAAATGGCTTGTTTTAAATGGTTTGGCAGAATACCCAAAAAATCAACTCCTGCTCCTTGGATACTGCCTGACCTGCGCTTTTCGAGCGCCCTACTCTTGACAGGATATAAGTAGTATGCTATGAGACAATATTGGGACCTCAGTTATTTGCAATTTTCTATCAGTGACATGAATAAAGGAACCAAATTTGCAAATGAGTATTATAGGAAAAATATAAAGTGATCTTGTCAATTTTGACAGGGAGAATAGAAAAATAGTACATTTTTAAATGGAGAGAAATTCTTAACGGATACAGAAGGATCATGGTGCATGAATCAGTTAGTGTGCAGGTACAGCAAGTGATCAAGAAGGCAAATCGAATGCTGTTATTTTTTCCACAGGGAATGGAAAATAAATTTGGCATGTTTTGCAGCAGTTGTGTAGAGGGTGGTGAGGCCACATCTGGAGTTGTGTACAGTTGGTTGCTTGTTTAAAAAATAATCCAAGTACGTTAAAGCAGCTCGGGAGACTCGGTCAACTGGCACCTTGGATGTGAAGAGCTATCCAATGGGGGAAGGTTGGGCAGGCTGGCCTATATCAAATGGACTTTAGAAAAATGGGAGGTAACCTTGATGAAACTTAGATGCTGAGATGACTTCACAGGTGGATACTGAAAGGATGTTGCCTTTATGGTACTCATCATCATAGAGATGTACAGCATGGAAACAGATCCTTCGGTCCAACCAGACATCCCAACCCAATCTAGTCCCACCTGCCAGCACACGGCCCATATCCCTCCAAACCCTTCCTATTCATGCACCCATCCAAATGCCTCTTAAATGTTGCAATTATACCAGCCTCCTCTACTTCCTCTGGCAGCTCATTCCATACACGTACCATCCACTGTAAAAAAAAAATAAAAAAAATTGCCCCTCGGGTCTCTCAACTCTTTCCCCTCCCACCATAGGGAAAAGACTTTGCCTATTTACCCTATCCATGCCCCTCATAATTTTGTAAACCTCTAGGGTCACCCCTCAACCTCCGCTCCAGGACAAACAACCCCAGCCTGTTCAGCCTCTCCCTATAGCTCAAACCTGGCAACATCCTTAAGTCTTTTCTGAACCCTTTCAAGTTTCCCAACATCTTTCCGACAGGAAGGAGACCAGAATTGCATGCAATATTCCAACAGTGGCCTAACCAATGTCCTGTACAGCCGCAACATGACCTCCCAACTCCTATACTCAATACCAAACACCACCTTCACTATTCTATCTACCCATGACTCCACTTTCAAGGAGCTATTAACCTGCACTTCCAGGTCTTTGTTTGGCAGCACTCCCTAGGACCTTACCATTAAGTGTATACGTCCTGCTAAGATTTGCTTTCCCAAAATGCAGCACCTCCTTTTATCTGAATTAAACTCCATCTGCCACTTCTCAGCCCAGTGGCCCATCTGATCAAGATCCTGTTGTAATCTGAGGTAACTCTTTGCTGTCCAGTACACTTCCAATTTTGGGGTCAAATGCAACTTACTAACTGTACCTCTTATGCTCTCATCCAAATCATTTATGTAAATGACAAAAAGTAGAGGACCCAGCACTGATCCTTGTGGCACTCCACTGGTCACAGACCTCCAGTCTGAAAAACAACCCTCCACCACCACCCTCTGTTTTCTACCTTTGAGCCAGGTCTGTATCCAAATGGCTAGTTCTCCCTGTATTCCGTGAGATCTAACCTTGCCAACCAGTCTCCCATGGGCAACTTGTCGAACGCCTTACTGAAGTGCATATAGATCACATCTACCACTCTCCCCTCATCAATCCTCTTTTTTGTTACTTCTTCAAAAAACTCAATCAAGTTTGTGAGACATGATTTCCCACGCACAAAGCCAAGTTGACTGTCCCTCATCAGTCCTTGCCTTTCCAAATACATATACATCCTGTCCCTCAGGATTCCCTCCAACAACATGCCCACCACCGATGTCAGGCTCACCGGTCTATAGTTCCCTGGCTTGTCCTTACCACCCTTCTTAAACAGTGGCATCACGTTAACCAACCACCAGTCGTCCAACACCTCACCTATGACTATCAATGGTACAAATATCTCAGCAAGAGGCCCAGTAATCACTTCTCTAGCTTCCCAAAGAGTTCTAGGGTACACCTGATCAGGTCCTGGAGGTTTATCCACCTTTATGCGTTTCAAGACATCCAGCACTTCCTCCTCTGTCGCCATCTAATTCCCTACAGTCGACATCTTCCATGTCCTTTTCCACAGTAAATACTGATGCAAAATACTCATTTGGCATCTTTTTAAAAACAACGGGTTTCCCATTTAAGAGGAGGAAAAATGCTTTGTGGATCTCGTCAAGAGGAAGAAAGAGGCTTGAGAGACGTGAAGGCATTTGGGAGCTAGAAGTTAGCCAGGAAGGACCTAAAGAGAGAGCTAAGTAGTGCCAGGAGGGAACATGAAAAATCTTTGGCAAGTAAGATCAAGGAAAATGCTAAAGCTTTGTAGGTATGTCAGGGATAAAAGAATAACTAAAGAAAAATTAGGGCCAGTCAAGGACAGTAGTGGGAAGTTGTGCGTGGAATCTGAGGAAGTAGGAGAGGTGCTAAATTTCATCAGTATTCACACAGGTAAAAAAAACAATGTTGTCGAGGAGAATACTGAGATATTATACTAGACGGGATTGTAATTCATAAGGAAGTGGTGTTAGCAATTCTGGAAAGTGAAAATAGATAAGTCCTCTGGGATGGATGGGATTTATCTAGTATTCTCTGGGAATCTGAGGAGATTGCAGAACCTTTTGGGTTTGGTCTTTGTCGTCATTATCTACAGGAATAGTCCCAGAAGACTGGAGGATAGCAAATGTTGTCCCCTTTTTCAAGAACGGGAGTAGAGATAACCTTGGTGATTATAGACCAGTGAACCTTACTTCGGTTCTGGGTAAATTGTTGGAAAAGGTTGTAAGAGATGAGATAGGATTTATAATCATCTAGAAAGGAATAAGTTGATTCAGGATAGTGAATACGGTTTGTGACGGGTAGGTTGTGCCTCAAAACCTTATTGAGGTCTTTTGAGAAGGTGATCAAACAGGTGGATGAGGGTAAAGCGATTGTGGTGTATGTGGATTTCTGTAAAGCGTTTGATAAGGTTCCCCACGGTAGGCTATTGCAGAAAATATGGAGGTATTGGGATTGAGGGCGATTTAGCGGTTCGGATCAGAAATTGGCTAGCTGAAAGAAGACTGGTGGTTGATGGGAAATATTCATCTTGGTGTTCAGTTACTAGTGGTGGACCGCAAGGATCTCTTTGGACACTGCTGTTCATTTTTCTAAATAACCTGGATGAGGGCATAAAAGGATGGGTTAGTAAATTTATGGATGACTCTAAGGTCGGTGGATAGTGCCGAAGGATGTTGAGGGTTGGAGAGATGTAGATGAACTGGGTTGAGAGGTGGCAAATGGAATTTAATGTGGAAAAGTGAGGTGATTCACTCTGGAAGGAGTACCAGGAATACAGAGTACTGGAGTTAATGGTAAGATTTTGATAGTGTGGATGAGCAGAGAGATTTTGGTGTCCACGTACATAGATCTCTGAAAGTTGCCACCAGGTTTTTAGGGTTGTTAAGGTGGTGTACGGTATGTTAGGTTTTATTGGTAGAGGGATTGAGTTTGAGCCATGAGGTCATGTTGCAGCTGTACAAAGCTCTGGTGTGGCTGCACTTGCAATATTGCATGCAGTTCTGGTCACCACATTATAAGAAGAATGTGGAAGCATTGGAAAGGATGCAGGGGAGATTTACCAGGATGTTGCCTGGTATGGAGGAAAAGGCTGTGGGGGACTTGAGGCTGATTTCTTTGGACGGAAGGTTGAGAGGTGACTTAATAAAGACACATATGATGGTCAGAGGGTTAGATAGGCTCTCACTGTCCATACTTTTTCCCTTGGATGGTGATGGCTAGCATGAGGGGACATAGCTTTAAATTGAGGAGTGATATACTGCGGAGCACAATATTGAGGGCCGAAGGGCCTGTACTGCGCTGTGGTGTTCTGTTATGGAGTGTCATAGAATCATAGAATTCCTTCAGTGTGAAAGCAGGCCCTTCAGCCTGTCAAGTCCATACTGACCTCCCTGAAGAGCATCCCACCCAGACCCACTCACCCAACCTATGCATTTCCCATAGCTATTCCACATAGTCTGCCCAGCTCTGGACTGTGGGAGGAACCCCACACAGGCATGGAAAATGTGCAAAGTCCACACAGCCACCCAAGGGTGGAACTGAACCCAGGTCCCTGGTGCTAAGGCAGTAGTGCTAACTGCTGAGCCACCCTGTCACTTGCTGATCTTTAAAACTCTTCAGTGTGGTGGGGACATGGTCATTGAATATTTTAAGGGCAGAAATTAATGGTTTCTTGATTGAAGTCCTTTGCGGGAAGGTCAGGCTGAAATGTAAAAATGAGGTCAGATCATTAATCACAATTTTATTGAATAGCAGAACAAGGTGAGGGAGCGGAGTGGAAGAGTGGCACTGGAAAAGCACAACAGTACTCGCTTTCTCCTTGGGGGAGCGAAGTCTATTTTCTGTTTATTCATGCAGCTCCCTTTTTATTGTAGTCCCACAAGAAACAAGCTAATTGTTAGATGTTGGCATTCAGAAATCCAACCTAAAGCACTAGTTTTAAAAGTTGGCCTTTTCACTTCACATCTTTTTGCCTTTTTTTTATAGATCTGTAACAGTTGATCTTAATTTATTTCTGTAGTTTTTGCAAAACTTGTTGACCCCCAAGCTTGGTCAACATCAAAAATGTGGCACTAAAGTTGTCACTTATGCTATGGCCTTCAAAAGTGGATCTTTTGTTCCAGTGACTGCTTTGCTGATGGGCAGCTGGCCTGCAGTAGTTTCTGCTTTGCAACTTGATTCAGGGTGTGGGAAAGGTTGTCATGAGACGGCATAAAGAGTATCCCTTTAGCATTGTAGTCTACTCCATGTTATTTACCAGTTTGATTTGTGTGATTCACCCTTGGGCAAATGAATAACTCTGCATGGAACAATTGGAAATTCTCTCTCTGGTGGCTTTGTAGTTTTTCATCACCCTCCCCCCACCAATCTCTAATGCTTTTGTTTTCCCCTCTCATAGAGGAATCTCCTTTTGATTTACAGATTTTTCCAAATGCTGATGAGGGAAAAAAACTGCATCAATAGTGCCTTGCCATGTCCAAAAGGGATCTTAATGCACCTCACAAACAATAACTTTTAAATTTCATTGTCATTGATTTACATGTAGCAAATTCCAGGATACAATGATTAGGTAATTTATTATAGCATGAGTTGAAGCAGGGATGTTGATTTATTTGCTCCTTGAATAGGTTCCTGGGATCTTAAGGTAGGTCATTTGGTCTTATCTAATTAGGTGGCTCTATTTGTTATGTTGCTCAAAAGCTTGATTTTGTTTTTGGAACTCTGGCAGTTTCCCTGAAACTGAACGGGGAGACCTGTGATAAACAGGCTTCCCATGTTTATTGCGGTATGGCGGTTGATCTGATTTGCATGCATTTCTGTTCCAATGGTGAATACTGCACAACTTGCAGTGCGCACATACAAAACTAAAATACTGTGGTGCTGGCAATGTGAAATATTTCCAACAATTCTGGAAATACTTAAGTCATGCAGCATCTGTAGAGGGAAGCAGATCTAACCTATCGGGTTCTGATTCTGGATTATCAACCTGGAACATTAATGCTTTCTCTCTATGGAATCAGCCAGACTCGATCGATTATGTCAAGCATTTTTTATCTTCATTGCACTCGGTATGTACAGGTTATCCGTGCAACAATCATGTGAGCATCAAATATAGTAGTTTTGTGTAACATTGAGAGAATGCTGACACCCTGAAAACCTCGGTAGATTGTGCAGTACCCCTGCCAGTGAAGTCATTCCATCCTGTGTGCTCATATTTATTTGTGCTCATTTGGACGCTGCCTTTTTTAAATCAGTCAAGTGTTTCTCAATGTGCATGCACAGAGCTTCCGGCATGTGCAATGTGACCCTGTTGGGTTGAGAGACATAATGTGGTGGTGCCGGTGTTGGACTGCAATGGACAAAGTAAAAAACTTAACACCAGGTTGTAGTCAAACAGGTTTATTTGGAATTACAAGCTTTTGGAGCATTGCTCCTTTGTCAGGTAGCTAGTGGGGCAAGATTATAGGACGCAGAATTTATAGTAAAAGATCAAAGCATCATACAACTGATGCGATGTATTGAACAAACCTAGATTGCTGTTAAGTCTTTAATCACTTAAAATGGGGATGCAGATTGGTAGAGTTGTGTGGTGCTCGAAAAACAAAGCAGGTCAGGCAGCACCTGAGGAGCAGGGGAATAGTCAGCCATGAATTTACACACCGGGTCTTCCAACCTGGCCTAGCTGGCCGAGATCTGGCCTAGCTTCGTAGTTTGTGTATTGACTTTGTTCCCTATCAAGACAGGAGAAGATGACTTGTGATGCAGCATAAAATTGCACACTTAAGAATAATCTCTCACTGCTCTAGGTGACGCTACAGTTGGTTTACCTAATCTGTTTTACTTGGAACTCAGTTGTAATATGTGTATTGAACTAGTGCAGTTAATGTTAGGCTGCAAAGTGCTGGACCTATTTACAAAAATAGATGGTGGTTTGAGGAGCTATTTGAGATTTAGTCAGCTGGCAGAATTAATAGAATAACTTTCTAATTTGTGTCCAAATGTGGAAAGGAGTTTTATTTAAGTGCTATTTATGAGTGGTACTTTGTGAACTGAAATGTATTCAATCATTTACTCATTTAATGTGAAAATGGAGATAAAACTTTACAATAAAATCTCAATGCCTATATGGCAAATGCTCTGACCTTAGAAGTATTTCAATGGAAGCTGATATGAAAAACCTTGAAGTTTTATAATACATCTTATGCAGCACCAACAATGGGAAATAAGTTGTTATTTATCCCATATTGCCATTTGATTAGCTATGCCTTTTTTTTTTGTATTTGTCCTTTTCTCCAGATATTTTCATGCCAATACTTGACAAATTAATATCTGAATTGTCTCCTTCGGATTTCCTCTCCCAAGTTTGCTTTTTACTGACTAATTTTGACTTCCTTTGTGTGCCAACACCACATGGACAGCAATAATTCAAGAAGTTCACATTTCATAACCTTGAGGTCAATGAGAGATGGGGCAGTAATGCTCGCACAGCTAGTACCAGTACTTTCTCTGTTTCGTTTTTGATGTGTGGACCTCCAAGTTCTCCAAAACTAGAAGTTAGTGCATCGCCATTCCAATCTGTGTGCAGAACCTCTGTGACCATACGATGTAAGATCAGAAGTAGGCTATTTGGTCCATTGAGTATGCTCTGTCATTCGATCGTGGCTAATGTGTTTCTCAAGCCTTTTCCCTGTAACTCTTGATCCACTTTCCAATCAGGAACCTATCTGTTTTAAATACATTCAGTGGCTTGGCCTCCACAGCACTTTGTGGTAATGAGTTCCACAGATTAACCAGTCTGTTTTGCAAAACTTATTTTTTGACAGGTTGTGGCAAATGCATTTAGAATGAGTGGTTAAACCAGATTGTGAAAACATTATAAAATGGAGCAACGGTTATCCTTGTTGTTTAGACTTGTCTTAACCTGCAGTTCCATTTTGTAGTTATTATTTGTGTGGTTTCCTATAATAGAAAAGATATGCTTCACTAATTCACACTTGCCCCACACAAGTTGAAATTGCAGTCAAAAACTGAGTTTTCGAAAATAAACCGGTCCCATCCCATGTTGTAAAGGCCTATTTGTACGCCAAATGATATTTTATTTTATAAATGTTTTTCAAGCTGTAACTTTTTAAATCCTTTCATGTGTAATTTTTTCTTTGAATTACTGAAGAGATGAGCTATGACTGCCATTTTGATGGAAATTGCTTTTACATTAATAAAATGTAAAATCATGGTTGGTTAGTGATTACAAGGCAAGATTGAAAGGTTTTTGTGTTACTTTTGTCAGCTGCCTGAGTAAAGTGAAATCAGGTTGACTGCTATGTGAAGTTACCTATTTGATTAGTCTTTATCCACCCCCAGTATTTGAATAGAGTTTCAATTTTGCATGGATTGTGTTCTGGCTATCAGAAGCTGCTACTCCATAAAGATGCTAACTGTTGATGTGGTAATGTGCTTGATGCACGATCCTACAGTCAGGTTAACGTGGCATTTTCGGGAAATGAAGGTTTCTGAAACATCTAATTCATTTCATTTAATAGTCTTCATTTAGCTAACCCTTAGTTCTGATTGTAGTGCAGACATGAAAGAATGTTTATATACGCTGAGTGGTTTTAGTGGTGTAAATTCCTGGAATATTTATGTATGTACTGCGTGAAGCCTGTAATTGAATGCAAAGGTTTCATGTCCTCCCAATAAGTTAGGAAGATTTCAAACAATTCAGAATCCAGACTTGGGGGCTCAGACTTGAGCGTTCTAAGCCAAATTGTTGTGTGCCTTTTAGGACACTGTTTCATACGGGTACAAACTGAGCTGTGGTATTATGTCATCCCCACAAAGCTCAGTTGAAATTCCTCATTCTGAACTGCACTAACCCCTGAGCATACTGATGATTTGGAGGTGGATAATATGGTTGTTGTTTGAAATGTGGAGAGGGGGTTTAAATACTGTGATCAAAGGTCTTTCAGTTCCAGGCTACCCCTGCAAATCTGGATGATTCTACATGTTGGCTTTACATGAATAGGTTGCAAAGTGTGATGCTGGAAAAACACAGCAGGCTAGGCAGCATCCGAGGGGCAGGAGAATCAATGTTTCGGGCATAAGCCCTTCTTCAGAAACGTCGATTCTCCTGTTTCTCGGATGCTGCCTGGCCTGCTGTGTTTTTCCAGCACCACACTTCAACTCTGGTCTCCAGCATCTGCAGTCCTCACTTTCTCCTTTTACATGAATAAGTTCAACCATGATACAAACTCCATCTGTTGGATGTCTTTTCTTAATGAAACCTCCTTGATCTTCTCTGCAACATGTTGATGTTGCTAATTTATGGGTGCAGGTCATAGATGCTGGACATCCACCCCCTCCCTACTAATTTTTATGCTGTTTGTTCTCCTCACTTGCAATCTCTCCTTTTTCTTTTTACTTTCACTGTCCCCTGCCCAAAGACAAAATTTGAAGCCAAAGACAAAACATGATTGGGATTTGATTTTAGTAAAATCTCATTTAGCAGTCTAGGCTCTAAGCTATGGCGTTTAACCCTCAGAAGCTTGCCCTCTTGGTACACTCACCTCCATTTCAAGAAAGTCTTTAAAAGAACCTGCCATATCCTGTGCATGATGCCAAGTTCTGTTAATGTCCTTGAGGCATCTTTGACAGTTTTCCTATAAGTAAAGGTGCTATACAAATCTGTACCATAGATTTTTGAAGCAAAACTTTAAGCTAACCTTGTATTGCATTATATTTGGCGCCAATATTCTTAATTGTGTAGATATTTTAATCAACCTGGTAAGATTTTTAATGACCCACAGGAACAGGTGGTACCTGAACATGGATGGGGTCTGTATAGTTGAGAAAAGCCTGGCATTGCAAATTTTGTGATCAAAAACAGGAGATTAAGTTGAATAGCCTTTCCATAACTTTCTCCCTTTTACCAGATGGGAGTGAAAGTAAAGAATGTACAAATGCTATGGTTTTATTGGCCATCGTTCAGTTCAGTGCATAATGGACCCGGTTGTGTATTCTAGCCAGCATTGTTTATTATATCCTGCTGGTGAACACTCCCCTGTGTGAAGTTTATAATTTATTTAACTCTTGGAAGCCCTGTCCTATTGCATTATGTTTATTGATAACGAGCTCTCCAGCCTGTGTGCAATGTTACAGAAAATCCAGGGAAATGCAACTTTTTCATGCTCAAAAATTTGACTTTCCTCTGCAATGCTGCCATCTGTATTTGAAACAAAATTGGTCTTTTCCATTTTCTAACATCCCCATGTTGGATAGGTAATAGATTACTGCACCTTTTAGATAATGTCAACCCAGTCCCTAAAACAGTGTTCTTAGGCACAAGAAACATTCTGGCCTATACATAGCATTTCTTTGGGAAAACCAGATCACTGCAATGTTCTAAAAGACATGTTTAGGATGGATTGGAAAATTTTACATTTGTCTGATCATGGTCACATCAAGAAATGGGCATAAAGGTAGACACATGTTTTTGATTTGACTCTAGAGCTGATTAGATGCTTCAATGGCAGACTTTGGTTGAATTACGTTGGGCCAAATGTCTGTCCTTGCCTGTTACTTACGGTCTTATTTGGTCAGATAGTGGAATTGAGCTGTGTAACTGTCCTTGCAATTTTATACACTATTCTTTTGTGGGAAGGTATTGTACGCGCATATAAGCAGGAGGCCACTGTAATGGAAAGCAAAATAAACTGATTATAAAGTTTGTTTTTGAATGAACATTAGCAGAAGGTGCCTTTTGCTTTTTTTATGTCTTGCACCAGTAATATTTACTGTTTTTTCTTCCTAGTTGCTGGGCATGCTGTGTGCCTTCGTTGTGCTGTGCAGGCGGAGTGGCGATCTTGCCTACGAGCCCCTTATTCCTGGAGGGACCTATGCATAAGCTGTTGCCTGGGTGTTCTGTTCTCCCCTTCTCACCCCTCCCAAATCCCCTCAATCAGCCTGCCATTTCCATCATTGGAAAGCTCAGACTGGGTTTCTGGCATTGAAGTGGTTCTTTTGTATATATCAAGTAAATCTAAAGCACATTTCACAGTCCAAGCTGCTGGGTTTAGTTCGCACAAAAGTGCACACTCAATGGGTGCACCGAGAGACCCTGTATAACTAGTAGAGATTAAACTGTACAAAAATGACTACTAAAACTGTAGCAATCAAGGAAACTGTAATCGCTAACTGATCATTTTGAAACTGATCTTCCAAGATTTAAGCATTAACTTTATTGTCCTTAGCCTATCAACTGAATTTTGTTTTAGTTTGACTGTGTACTATCAAAATATTTTACATTGTATAGTATTTTTTCCAGTTTGTCTGTGTAGTGAGTTATAATGAGAAGTTTTATGTTGTCCCTTGAAATAATGCAGCCTTTTAGCAAGGATCGGGTATGTGAACTGAATTAATGAAAATAAAGATTGTTGAAACCAAAGTTGTTGTTGTATTCTTTGTTGGTTTAAGTGTGATTTAGGTGAACAAACACAGTACTTATAAAATTGTTCTGCACCAAGTCAGGTAGTTCACATGAACCTATTTGTTTCATGTTTTCTAATGTCTGCTGATCTTGGGATATTTTAGTACAGCTCTTCGACTCATTGGGAATGAGAAGTATAACAATTAAATTGTTCACAATCACTTGGATGTGATCATCTTGAACAAGTATCACCATAAAACTATCTCATCATTTGTTAGTGTTATTTGTATGATATGCAAGAATCATTCCTTTCTGAAACTAAAAGAGAAAACTTGTGGGGGTGATTATAACTTGGACAACTTGAAAATTCTTTTGAAGGGATAGCTGTCACCAATCCCTAATTCTGCTACAACTGAATTATTTTGACAGGCCATTTCAGACAGCAGTTGAGTCAACCACATTGCTGTGTGTGCAATCACATGGAAGGGCCAGGTAAGATTGACAAATTCCTTCCATGAGTGAATCTGATTTTTTTTTTTGGATAATCGATGGGTTTTGTAGTTACAATTGCTAGTTTTCAATTCCTGTTTTTAATCAAACGAACCAGTTGCCATAGTAGGATTAGTTCCAGACCATTAGCCTGGGCCTCTGAATTAGTAATCCAGTGACATTACCACAACACCCCTATCTTTTTACAAACCCATTTTGTGCCTGTTATCTATATTTGCAGTGAAAAGAGCACTGCATTCATGGTAGACAATATAGCATGCATAGGGTTCATGCAGAAGGTAGTTAACCTGGGACTGTGAACTATCTAGAATATTACTGCTGCAAATGTGTTGCTGGTCAAAGCACAGCAGGCCAGGCAGCATCTCAGGAATAGAGAATTCGACAAGTCCAACCCCAGAAACATGGGTACGAAATCTAAGCTGATACAACCTGGGGAATTCCATTCTTTGCAAAGTGCCTTTTTGGATGCGACAAATAAACCAATAAAAATGTTCTGTGGCATGATTTAAAGAACAGGGGAGTTACCTTGAATGCCTAGCCATCAAAGGATCCAACTAGCCACTTAATGTCCTTCCTAATGAAGGGCTTATGCCCGAAACGTCGAATTTCCTATTCCTTGGATGCTGCCTAACCTGCTGTGCTTTAACCAGCAACACATTTTCAGCTAATGTCCTTTTAGCCTTGAGTGGAGACACATTTAGCTGTCATACGTCCTGTGCTACCAATAGTGATTAGGAAGCAAAAATAATTTTTGCTTCATACTGTACTCTGTTTAGTAAAGAGCTTTGGGGTAGTCTCAAGGTACATTTATAGATCTTCAGCCAAAGATATTGAGAAAACAGTCAAAACAAAAATGGTAAATCTCTAAACTAGTTACAAGTAAATTTTAAATCTGCAAGATGAGCTTGGAACTACAATGTACTTTGAAGCCATTTGGTTTTCTCATCTTGTAACCAAATATAAATGTGTAAAATATTTCATTGGCTGTAAAGCACTTTGGAATATTCCAAGATGGTAATGTTACATAAGTATAGTCTTTAATTTTATCTCTAGCTAGTGCCTGTCTCAACCAGACAACAGGGAGTGTGTTCTACTTAGCTCTGGTATTCCTGATATATTTACACAAGGTGTTGGCATGGTCTAATTGAATTTCCAGGAACTGTCATGGCACAAGTGATTTTTAAAAATTATTTATCAACCATAGTTCTTAACAATGAATAGTGTTTAGTATAGCTGATGCAGTTTAAGCCTGAAGCAAGATAATATTCAGTTGTCCAATCTTGCAGGTATTTAAGGATTGTGGCAAAAATTCTCTTATTCCACAGTAGTTAATCAAATATTAGTTTCCCCCCCGCCACCCCCCCACAAGCCCCCATCCACTTAACCCTTATCATAGATTTTGAGGCTGCCGTTATTTACAATCCTAACCACTACCTGAATTTTTTAAGCAAATGTAGAGCCAGCTTGAGGAACAGTTAAGTGGCCATCCTATACTGAGTTAATTGAGCTCCATAGGATAAACAGTACAGGAGCTTCAATGTGGGTCCTCGAGTAATGATGGTATGGTGAGGAGAGTGGGAGTAGGGGAAGGATGACTGGTGATAGGTGAGGGTGGGGGGAGTGTGGGTGTGGAGGAAAGGAGCAGGATGGTGGCTCATTCAGGGACAACACAGACTTGCTTCCAACCTTGGGTGGCCATCTTTGTGAAGTTTGCACATTTCTCCCAGTGTGTATAGGTTTCCATCAGGTGCTTCAGTTTCCTCCCACAGTCCAAAGATGTGCAGGTTAGATGAATTGATCATGCTAAGTTGTCCATCATGTCTAAGGAATGTGCAGGCTCAGTGAATTGGCCATGGGAAACGCAGGGTTACAGCGATTTAGGGTAGGGTAGGAGGTTGGGTTTGGATGGGATGTTCCTCCGAGTCCCTGCAGACTGGCTCAACACATTCTGTCTGCACTGTAGGAATTCTAAGAAAAATGCCCTTGTTTGTATTTGACATGTGTAAAAGGGTATCACGCAAGTTGGTTGTGCTCTGCTGCCAGCAATCTTTACTCAAATAATCTGTCACTAAACTGCTGGAGGTCTTCTGGTGCAGTCATCAACCTGCCTGGCAGTGTTATCAATCCTCAAGTCCTTCTAATACACCAATGGCAGGTGGTAAGAGTTGGGTGCATTCCTGGTCAGGCATGCATGGACTTTGGTCATCACTGTCCCTAACTCTGGACCACAGCACAACAATAGAACCATATGATACCATACTAACTCTGCAGCCTGGATGACCAGAGGCAGGTGGGAAGAGGTTCTGCTGAGCTCGGTTGCTCGGTGCCAACATCACTGGGTTCAATCTCTTTTCTGGCTGGCTTGAATTCAGGATCTGCATCCTTGCTGTACTCCACTGTAGTGGTGCTGCAGGCCTGCCCTACCTGCAGCAGAACACTGAAGCCGAAGCTGCTCGCACCACTGTGGTTTGAGTGCTAGACTGGTGCAATGCAATATAGCTCAGCTTCACAGGGTCATTGGCAGAAAAAGAGACTGAAGTAACAATCAGGAATTACAGCTTGTGCCATTGTTCATAACGCTTTTGTGTTTGGCGTCACAGTAAGAACTTTCAATAGACTCTGAGCTGCTTTGATGTTACCTGATCTACAAAACTGCTCTTTGTACGAGGCATCTATTGTTTTACTGCAGGGCAGGCTTCAAGTTTTATTGTGAGGATAGTATTCCTAATGGACTTGCATTCTCATGGGCTGACAAATTACCAACATGAGAACTGTTAACTTGTTTTATTGCTGTGGGGGGCATTCTTACAATTGGGGCAGAGGACAGAGTGAATCAATGATATTTGCCTATCGTGCATAGACTCTGTACAGTCATGGAGATATCTTATAATGATCAAAGTATAACCCACAATCTCCACTAGTTTCTTCAAGCTTCAAATTTTAATGATCTTACCAGAAATGGAATAACTCTTTAAATTTATTCATCTACTTATTACCAATTACTTTTGAATGCACCACCTCTTCACTTCGAGGTTCACCTACTTTACCAAATAGACTCCTTCGTACCCCAATGACTACTGACCTTTGCCACCTTTAAATATAGGCCACTTGTTCCAACTGTATCCTTGTTCTTTCCTTACTTTGGTTCAACAGTTAGGACTCTTGCCTCCAGCGTCAGAAGATTGTAGGGTTCAAGATCCATTCTTGAGAACTGGAGCATAGAAATCTGGGATGATGTGTAAGAGCAGTAGTGGGGGAACGCTGCACTGCCTGAGGTGCTGAGTCTCCAATCAGCTGTTGAATTGAGGCCCTTTCTGGCCTTCATCAAAAACTGTCCCATGGAAGTTTGGAGAATAAGGAAATTTCTTGTGTCCTGATCAAACCTACCCCTCCATCAGCATCACAGAAAGCAACTAATCATTTGATAGTGAATTAGTCATTGGCAACAAAATACCCACATAGTCATAGAGATGTACAGCGTGGACCAGACCCTTCGGTCCAACCCGTCCATGCCGACCAGGGGTCGGGGAGTCCAGACTAGAGGGCATAGGTTTAGGGTGTGAGGGGAAAGATATAAAAGAGACCTAAGGGACAACTTTTTCGCGCAGAAGGTGTGGAATGAGCTGCCAGAGGATGTACCAACCTCCACCACAATTGCAACATTTAAGAAGCATTTGGATGGGTATATGAATAGGAATGGTTTAGAGGGATATGGGCTGGGTTCTCATCAATTTTTTTTTAAAATTGGGGATTAAAGCTGTCCCCTTCATCATTTTCTGCATTTGAACTGTGAGACTCAAGTATGTTTCAAAAAGTATTTAAATTTTAATAAATCTACCCAATACCACTGTTATTCAATATTTGGGCATTCTTATCAGAGCTGGCATTGAGTGTGGTGTGGCTTAATTCCAAAGTATTAGTTAAAAAGGAACTTAATGCTTCCAGCAAAGGGTAATCTATTAGTCCTCTGCTGCAAGATTTGGTTACCAGACAAATAGATTGATCTGCCTTTCAAAGAAGAGAGACAGAGGTCACCTTTTACAAAGAGTCTGGGAGGCTTATGTACATCGCTTATGAAACAGCTCTGCGCAGTGAAGGAAAAGGGAGAAAGTTACTGTTGATGCAGCCTTCTGCCATGAGTGAGCGTGGTGCATTTCATGGGAATGTCTGTTCCAAAGAGAATCCATGATAATTATTCTAATTAGGGCTGACCTTGAGGGCAGGATCATTGTCATCCTGTGACCCAGAAAGGCTAACGTTCAAGGATTTCCCAGGATGGAGTCTGACATCGACTTATTCATCGTCTTAAAGATGAATGTTTCTTCTAAAATAAAATTTAGAAACCATCATAAATTTGCAAAGAGGAAGCTGAATGAGGTTCGCTCGCAGAATCCATCTTAAAAATGTAGTTAGTGAAGTTTTGGTAAACTGTTGCAGTTTACAGATTTTAATCAAATTTTTGTTTGAAAAAATGTTTGCTTGCAATTTTCTCATTGTGATAGTAGTAATAACTTGTAGTTCAGCTCATTTGTAATTCAAATCCCAGCCATATGAAATTGAATTAAATAATTACAGCGATTGTTAGACAATTGCCAGTGTGTTGGCTGCTGAAGAAACTTGACTACTTCTCAAGATATAGGAGATTTTTTTTCCTCAGGAAAGTAGGTGCTGTCACCACAAGCTAATGTCAAACACAATTTTTCAGTCTCTCATTCAGTGACTTCTTCACTCCCAATGAATCCAAGTGAGCTATGTCAGTGTTTGAACCCTGTGCCAGCTTCCTCACGTCCTACTTGATTTAGCCCCTCCGAGTACCCTTCTAGTCTGTTCTCCCTCGGTGTTTATACCAATAATTACAGTTATGCTAGTCATCTCATCCACTTCCTGAAGTAGCAGGTTCCAAACTCTCATCAATCTGGGTGATCATTTTTCCAGAATTCCTAATTGGTTTTATTTGTGTTCTATAATTCTAAATTTTGGCGCCTCCTGTAAGTGGAAACGTCTATGTAAATGCAAGAGAGGGATTTAATCTCCAGTCACGTCTCAGCCTTTCTCTTCTCGAGAATAGAGAGCCAGCAAGTTCAATGTTTATTGATTGGTGTAACCTTTTGATTCTGACATCTCCCTGTGGTTTTTTTTCCTACCTCCAGCACTTTAAAGGGAGAAACTGCAGCGATGGGTGAACAGGAAACAAGAAGTGATGTCATTCCAACTCCCATGGCTGCCAAGAATAGGGCAGCATGGTAGCACAGTGGTTAGCATCACTGCCTTACAGCACTCGGGACCCGGGTTAGTGTCCACCCTTGGGTGACGTGTCTGTGTGGAGTTTGCATCTTCGCCCTGTGTCTCTGTGGATTTCCTCCAGATATTCCAGTTTGCTTTGTCCATCAAAGTTCTGCAGATTAAGGTGTATTGACCAAGCTAAATTGCCCACCGTATCCACGAATCTCCAGGCTAGGTGGATTACCCAGAGGAAATGTAGAGATACAGGGATAGGGTGGATCTGGTGGGATGCTCTGTAGAGTTGGTGTGGACTTAATGGGCTGAGTAGCCTGCTTCCAGACTTTGAGGCTCTATAGTTTTAACTTGGCTCTATGTCACCACCTGTAGGTGGACCTTGTCACTACAATCCCTTCATAAGTCTATACCAATACAGTATTTTGCTGAAGCTTGTTTCAAGGGTTTGTTCCTATAGCCTCTCAAAGAGGCCACACTGCAGCCCATCTACCCCCATTTCCCTCTTTTCCATTTTGTATTAATCATCTTACTTGGGGACATGGCAGATAACTTTGTAAACCTTAGCTACGCTTACTACTTTCTGTACCCCTCCCTCACTGAGAAGGGTATGATCAACTGAACTGCAGTTAGGGAAATGATAAAAAAGGGGCCTTGTATTACCTTGTTACGTTATGGTGAGTTCCAAAATGAAAACAGATTAGAATTGCAGCTTACTTGAGCCGTGTAGTTAATAAACTCCACAACTTTTTAAACATACACTATCTCCTCAGTCAATTGATGGAGAGAATCACTGGACAAAACCAGTGTTAAAATCCTCACAGGAGGCCAGTCATCTCCCCCTGCTGAGGCCAGAGATAACTATCCAATTTGTCCCACCCTTTATCTTCAGGAAGATATCTTCACATTGGAGGCAGTCCTGCAAAGGTTCACTAGGTTGACCCTGAGTATGAAGACTGTCTTAGAGATTAGGCCTGTACTCATTGGAGTTTAGAGTAGTGAGGTTTAAAATACAGGGTTGATGCAAAAATGCTTATTCCCCTGATCAGATCGTCCAGGACCAGAGGGCATCATCTCTGAGCAACGGGTCACCCATTTAAATGAGATGAGGAATTTCTACACTCAAATGAATGTGTAGACTGGAGAGGGTTATAGAGGCTAAATTAAGTATTTGTGACTGGCTAGTTTTTAATCAGCAAGGGAATCCAGGATATTGGATAAATGACGGGAAAATAGATTATCCAAATCAGCCATGATTCCAATTAATGACAGTGCAGGCTGAATGGGCTGAATGGCCTATTTCTGTTTCATCTTTATGGTCTCCCCTGTTCCTTGCCTTTAACATTTATCCAGTTCCCTTTTGAAAGTTACTAATGAATCTGCTCCTTTTAGGAGACATTTAACAGACATGTGAACAGATGAGGAATAGAGGGCTATAAACCAAGTGCAGCCCATGCAGGATTAGTTTAGAATGACATCATGGGTTGACACAGACATGGTGAGCAGAGGGGCCAGTTCCTGTCCTGTACTGTTCTATACTGACTTTTTTCCAACTGTACATTCCAAATGCAAAAGTATTTTTATTCTCTCCCACCCCCACCTATTGCACTGAAAGTTTTAAGCTTCCTTGAGGTAAATGATTGACTTTGCCACACTATTGCTGTGTTCAAAGTAATATTTTAATGAATGAATTCCTTTTTATTCCCCCCTGCAGCGTTCCATAGTTAGTGATAGGAATAATATTTTAAAAACATGTGAGTCCTGCCCTGCATTGGTATTTGTGAATGTTAAGCTATGTGCTCTCTGTGGTTAAATCATGTGTGGCCACAAGGTTTCTATTTGGGTGTTTGAACCCCCTACTCATGGCATTCCATTGAAGTGATAATACTGTGCAAAGCTATGACAGCACATACACTTTCTACCCTGATTACATTTCCACGTCAGTGGAGAAATATGTGGGGCAAGGTTTCTTGTGTACAGCAAGTTAAAAGGAAACTTACTGTCAAACCTCTATCCTGTGAGAGTTGGCAGACTGACCTTTAACCACTATAGCCCACATACTGATCCCAGACTATTTAAACTGGGATATTTGTTTTGGGTGGGGGGGAGGGGAGGGGAGTTGTAGAACTGGCCCAGAGTGCAGGGCTGACCTTACCCTTAGTCCTGAGCAGTGGCCCATCCGTAAGTGAACGAGAAACTATCTGAGGCATCATCTCTTTTCTCTCTCTCTCCCTCCACCATGCTCCTATCATCTTTCTCTGCTCCCTACCCACACATTATCTGTGTCTCTCACTGTCCTTGCCAAGGGCAGACTATCTTTACAGTGAGAATTAGATACACCCATCTCATTTAAAAGCAACATGTTGCAGATACTGGAGAGCTGAAATTAAAGCAAAAAAAATTTTCAGAAACTCAGCAGATTTGGTAGCAACTGTGGAGAGCATGAGTTAACTTTTCAAATTGGGGTGGCATGGTGCCTCTGAGTCAGCGACCTGGGTTCGATTCCAGCCTCGGGCACCTGTCTGTGTGGACTTTGCACGTTCTGGGTCTGTTCCAGTTTCCTCCCACAATCCAAAGATGTGCAGGTTAGGTGAACTGGCTATGCAAAATTGTCCATAGTGTTCAGGGATGTGTGGGTTAGGTGCATTCATCAGGGTAAGTGTAGGATAATAGGGGAGGGGAAGGAGTCTGCATAGCTTGCTCTTCAGAGGGTCGGTGTGGACTTGTTGGGCTGAAGGGCCTGTTCCCACACTGTAGGGATTCTATGATTATAATTAAATCCAATATGACTTTAACTGAAACTGAAGTGAAAGGAGCTGAAAAATGATTGCTTTAATGATGTTTTATAGAGAGAACAGAGCTGCTCTGGAACAGATGGTGGGTGTCCAGAGAAAAGGGGATTAGTATTTAACACTGCTGCCTCAGCACCAGGGACCCAGGTTCCATTCCACTGTGTGTGGAGTAAGAATTTTTTCCCTGTGTCTGTAGGGGTTTCTGCCCACAGTTCAAAGATGTGCAGGTTAGGTGGAGCGGCCATGCTAAATTGCCCATTGTGTCCAGGGATGTGCAGATAAGCAAACAAGGTGGATTAGTCATGGGTAATGCAGGGTTACAGGAATAGGACAGGGAGTGGCTCTAGGTGGTGTGCTATTTGTAGACTTAGTATGGACCCACTGGGCTGAATAGCCTGCTTCCACCCTATAGGACAACAGCAGTGGTAAAGGAGTGATGGAGAGGTCATGTGTCTAAGTGAGAAAATGGGTCTGCTTTGCACAGTCCAAAGTGGATTGGCCATGCTAAATAGTCTGTGGTGTCAACAGGCTGTGCAGACTAGGTGGAGGGAAGGAACGGCTGTCCTTACATGTAACCTACATGTGACTCCAGACCCACATCAATGTGGTTGACTCTTAGCAGCCCACAACACCCTCATCCTGTGAGTGAACAATTCTTTTTAAAAAGAAGAGGTCACAGAGTTTCTAGCACCCTCTACCGTTAGAAGGACAGAAATCAGCCAATGCATATTTTAAAAATTATTCATGGCAAAAGTTCATTTGTAAACTTTATTTAGAATACTGTGGGTCACAAAAGTCAACACATTTGAAAAAGCCACAATTCACACCAATAAGCGTCGTGGCTATATATTAGTTTAAGTTCTTCATTATTTACATGGCTAATACTTAAAGTCTTTAGTAGTCTACCATGTGGACAATCCTCTGACACATAAACATTGACTATATATTATACACATAGGATATATAAAACTATATGCACCTTTCTATACATGATACTGTATCGGTCACCTGACATGTACAAAGTAAAGGTGTCCAGGTTTCAATGTATTTAGTTTGATAATCACATCCATAGTAATGTTTACGCTCATTTGATGAATACAAGTCTTTCTCTAATTTTAGAACATGCAGGTGAGTTGGGAAAAGACTCATTGCATTGCACCACACCACCAAATGACAAAAGCTTGCAAGTACACCAGGACAGTCAGCTGTTTACAGTTTTCGGCTTATGTCTCCATAAGCAATTTCATTGTTAAGTGTAACGAGAAATTTGTAACAGCCAGATGACCCCAAAAAATATTGCATAAATACAAAAACTGGAGATCAGGAAGTGCTCTTAGGGTTGGGTTATTTTAAACCAGCTGCTCCAAATCAATTAAAAACAAAAAAAACTTATCTAAAACTGGTCATTTCACTGTTTAAAAAGGATACTAGCATAGTTCAAGCATAGAAACAGACAACACTAGAAATATGCAGCAGTGTCTCCCAGCTACAGCTGGCATACTACAGAGATAAAAAGACCTTGAGGGTCACTGCATCCAAGGGTGGTGGGTAGGAGAAATGTAAACTTGCAGAGGCACAGGGGAATGGGACTGACTGGGTTACTCAGCGCTCCGACACAGCGTGAATAGGCCAAAATGGTCTCCCATGTACCATTATGACTCAGTTACACAGTTATTCAGAAATCCCTTCTGGAGATGCCTCGAGGACTGAATGGGGCTTGACGTGATGCCTCCTGTGCTCGATCAGTTCAAAGCAAAGCCACAAATAACGACCACTCAAGTGAGCTGCCTCCAGCAAAGAGTTGATGCTTTCAGGGAAGGTGGAGACAAGATTGGAAGGGTACAAGATGTACAGTAAAGTCACACAGAGTCTGCTCTGAGGTTTTCCTCAGCAACTGGGTATATTGGGTCATAGTCAGGGGTCCTGGGCCTAATGTTACCATTTGCAAGGACCAGGGCAGTGAAGAGTGCAACACCACCAGCTGCAAGCCTCTCTCTGAACCACATACATCCTCACTTGGAACTGTAACACCATTCTTTCGTTGTCGCTGGGGCAAAATCCTGCAACTCCCTGTCTAACAGCACAGTGGCTGTCTGTATTCCCATATGGATGGCAGTAATTAAAAGGCATTAGCTCAGCATTTTGTTCTCCATGGTAATCAGGGATGGACATTAAATGCTGGCCCAGCCAGCTACACCCCCGTCCCATAGACAAAATGTTTAAAAGCTCAACAAGATAGAGTAGGAAATCTGCTGGAGTGAGTTTGGGGAGTGAAGGATGTAAATTAGTAGGCAGAGGAATAAACAGTAAAATCACCATAGTCCAAGTCTCTGTAGAGGGCAACTGCTGTTGGTGATTTAACCGGAGGGTCACGCCATCTTACATGAGGGAGGCATTTGAGAAGAGGAATCCTTCATGGTAATCTCAGCTGCTGCAGGAATGGAGCCCACACTGTTAGCATCAGAAATCTAGCAAACTTGAGGTAACCAACCACTATAACTAATAAGATACTCCTACCAAAGTTAAAGCTAGTAATGAACTAAGTCTGGCATTGGCCTTTAAATGACTGAGAATTTATATTAAATTCAACACTGAATTCTCCACTTGCTTCAGGGGCAACATCAGCCCACAAGCACAATTGTTCCAAGTTGATAAGTTTAACCAACACAGTCCACAGGATGGTTTGCTGTTGTGGTAGAAACTGTAAGGGTTGAGAAACACTGCTGAACCAGAGAACAAGGAAGTTCTACACTGGGTTAGAAATGCTGAAAGCTACACTCCTCACTTTCACCAACACCACTCACTTGAACAGCACACTAAAGAAAGTAATTTGTCATCTCAAGGTGTGTGTGTGTGTGTGTGTGTGTGTGTGTGTGTGTGTGTGTGTGTGTGTGTGTGTGTGTGTATGAGAGAGAGAGAGAGAGAGAGAGAGAGAGAGAGAGAGAGAGAGAGAGAGAGAGAGTGTGGGGGGGGGGGGGGGGGGGGGCAGAGGTATAGTGCAATAATTGAATATTTTAAAATGAAATATTCACGCAGCAAGATGAGCAGAGTTTGAAATAGACTACCAAAGCATCATTTCACAAGTATTTTCCACAGGAACTGGCCAATCAGTGATGCAGGTGAAGGTCACGGGAGTGACGATCAAACATCACTTGAACATCAATCTACTTCAGAAAGCTGTGGATGTTCCCACCTAACTATGTCACACAGATTTTAAAAAGTGAAACAGCTTGCTGTGCTTCCCCAGCCACCTTCAGGGATTACTGTTCCTCTCGACCTGTTCCAAGGGACATGGAGCTGGACTGGCGTAGCTGGCTGGTCTCTGATGCTCTCAAGCTTTCTCCAGGTAGGTGCTTGGGACTAGACCACTCCTTCCATTGCGACTCGCTGTCCACCAGCCATCCTCGTTTTCAGCCGTGATCTGGATGATGTCATTGGCGGTTATATCTAGCTCATCGCTGTTCTAACGGGGCAGAGAAAAGTGACATTAGCATCTTCCCTCATCTGACTGAGACCCCTATGGTAAAGAGAGAGTTGGGCACTTTCAGTCCTGTTACTGCCAAGCACCAAGCCACCCCGTAATTTTCTACTTGCTGGTAGTCTCACTGAAGAACGACCAGGGAATAGCAGTGAAGGGGTAAGTGGAAATGGAGCTCCCTTATAGAGGATTAGGCTGAGGACCACACTTGGGCAGGGAGAGACTTTAATCTCAGTTGTTATCTCTCTTTTTATTCACTCAAATGATCTGGGCTTCACTGGGAGGGCCAACATTTTATTGTCCATCCCTACTTATCCTTAAAGGTGATGAGGAGCCTCCTTCTCGAGTCACTTGTTAAAAAGCTAATTGGTATCAGTACTGGGGAGTACAACACTTGTCCCATGTACTGTGGGCAGACCCATTCATTCACAGGATCTGGGCACCATTGAGAAGGCTAGAATTTATCGCCCATCCCTAATTGCCCTGAAGGTGAAGATCACGATGTGGAGGTGCCAGTGCTGGACTGGGATGGACAAAGGCCAGAAGTCACATGGCACCAGGTTATAGTCCAACAGATGTGATTTTCAAATCACAAGCTTTCTGAATGCTGCTCCTCCATCAGTTTTAGTGACTTCACTTGATGAAGAAGCAGCGCTCCAAAAAGCTTGTGATTTCAAATCAACCTGTTAGCCTATAACCTGGTGTCATGTGACCTCTGACCTCGAAGGTGACCGCAAGCTTTCTTAAATATAATTGAGTCACACGCTAGGCCTGTTTGAGAGAGGAGTTAAGAGTTGACTGCTGTGGGTCTGAAGTCACGTAGAGGATAGACTGTGGAAGGACAGTCAATAATTTTCTTGCATGGCATTATTTAATAAGATGAGTTTTTACAATTCACAAGTTTACTGTCACTACTACAGATACGAACTTCTCCAACTCATATTTATTCTATTTAAATTTCCCTGGTAATACAGTGAGATTTAAACTTGTGTCGCTCAAGCATTAAATTAGGCCTCTGGATTGCTAGACCAGAAATATTGACACTGCCACCACACACATGAAGTGACCATTACAAACATGTTTGATGCTTACACTGGGGATTTGAAATGGGGCAAGTGTTTAACACCCCAGCATTGATACCAATTAAACTTTTCAACAAGTTTAAAAAAAGTATTTTATTCGTTCCAGTTTGTGGTTCAGTAGCTAGTCCATAGCAGAGAGGGCTCAGATTTAATTGTGATGTTACACCATTTCTTCATTGTTGTAAGTGGTAGCTGGCATCTCTACCTTTTTGTTGCAAAGAACGTGAATAACTCAATAGTCTGTGAAATGCAGGTGTGAGGACAGCAGAGAGTCCCAGTCCCACTTCCTGCAAAGCCACCAGGTAAATCTCCTGGGATTCAGCAAACCAGGACGAGTAGGCCTTGCCCTACACAATTGCCAACACCACCTTTTCAGGGCAGTGAGGATAGGCAATAAATACAGTCTCGCCAATTTTGTCCACACTAAATAGGGACTTTAAAAAGAAACAGCCTACTCCTTCAGAATGTAGGGAGGTGGGCAGCATAGTCATAACCCAGGCAAATGCTCTAGAGAAAGTGAGGACTGCAGATGCTGGAGATCAGAGCTTAAAAATGTGTTGCTGGAAAAGCGCAGCAGGCCAGGCAGCAAAGGAGCAGGAGAATCCTGAAGAAGGGCTTATGCCCGAAACGTTGATTCTCCTGCTCCTTTGATGCTGCCTGACCTGCTGCGCTTTTCTAGCAACACATTTTTAAGCTCAAATGCTCTAGAGATGTAAGTTCAAATCCCACTACAGAGAGTGACATTTAAATTCGATTTAATAAAGTCTATAACAAAGCTAGCCTCAGTAGTATGACTGACAACTAGCATGGAATTCTGTTTAAAAAGCCATCTGGTTTACCTGTCTCCTTTAGGGGAGGAAATCTGCCATTTTTACCTAGTCTGATCGAAGTGTGATTCCAGACCCACAGCAATGGGGTTGACTTTTAACTTACCTCTGAAATAGCTAAGTAAGACACAGAGTTTGAAAGGCAGTTTGGATAGACAACAAATGTTGACCTCGCCAGCAATACAAACACCCCATGAATGAATAACAAAGAAAAACTACATTTTTGCACAAACATTGCTTCCTTACCTGAGCAGTGTAATCGTAGAGTACTCTGTAGTTGTTTAGATTTTCATGTTGTGGAACAGCAACACTGGCGTACAAATCCTCTGCTGATGAACACAGAATGTCAACTGAATAAAACTGCAGTGACAGTAGCTTTTAATTGGGAGTGTTGTTGACAGCGATAAGTTAGAGATATCCCTCTGTTTGTTTTGAAGGTTTATACCAGGGAAGTTCTTGTGGTGAACTGGAGAATTATCACTTAAATCATTCTTCAAAAGCAGTTTCTAGGAGAGGGGATGTCCATGGGAAAGACTGGAGGCGGCTGGATTTTAATTCTACTACTCAACACCAAGCAACACTGCCATCTAGTGGTACAACTAAGCTATTAACTGGCAAACCCTACCCCGGAAAACACAAGAGGCAGTCTGGTCTGTATCTTCAAAATATTAACCTCCCTTTTCTCTTTACAGAGGTGAATGGGCCATTCAGTGACACAAACAGGATTGCCATTCCTCCTCTGTCCTTTTCACATCAGTAGCTTTGCCTGACTATGCCCTGTCTCAGTTCATCTCCTACTTAAAACCCGCACTCATGCCTTTGTTACATCTGGCCCTAACTATTCCAATGCACTCCCGGTTGCTTTCCCACATTGATGCTTAAGATTTTACCGCCCGTGTCTTCAATCACAGCAAATCCTTCTTGGTGACCTCCTCCAGCCCCACAACCTCAGGAGATTTCTGCGTTCCTCAGGCCTCCCTGTGCATCCCTAATTTTAATTGCTGTCGGTTGACAGGACCCAAAGATCTTGATTCCCTCCCTACACCTTCCAGTTCACTCACTCCATCAAGATACTGCTTTAAATCCAACCCTTTGACTGAGCTTTTGGTTATCTGCCTTAAGGTCACCTTAGATTAGATTACCAACAGTATGAAACAGGCCCTTTGGCCCAACAGCTCCATACCAACCCTCTGAAGAGTAACCCACCCTGACACATTCCCTTACTCTGACTAATGCACCCAATGCTATGTGACAATTTAGCACCAGTTCACCTGACCTGCACAACTTTGGGAGGAAACCCATGCAGACAGGGGGAGAATATGCAAACTCCACACAGACAGTCGCCCATGACGGGAATTGAACCCAGGTCCCTGGCGTTGTGAGGCTACCGTGCTAACCACTGAGCGACCATGCCACTCTAAGTGACACAATGAAGTGACCCAGATGCAGTGGATAAGATGAGCAATGGAGGTTGATGCTGGAGAAGAACTGGATGGAAACAAATTGAACAGCAGCAGTGGGCAAACCAAAAACAGAAACTACTGGAGAAACTCTGCAGCATCTGTGGGGAGAAAGCAGAGTTATCGTTTCAAATCCAGTGACTCTTCATCAGAGCAAGTGAGTGACTGGGATTTCCACTGAGTTCACCTTCACCCTCAGTCAGAAATGACATCAATGCCTAACCTGATCCAATCTGACAAATGATCATTGACCTGAAATGTTAACTCTTGGTACAGATGCTGCCTGACTTGCTGAGCTTAAGGACTGATGGTGTAACTTACAGCTGTATGGCACCGAAATAGACCCTCAATCCAACACTTCCATGCTGACCAGATATCCTAAATTAATCTAGTCCCATTTGCCAGCATATTTGCCGCATATCCCTGTAAACTCTTCCTATTCATGAACCTATCCTTTTAATTGGAACTGTACCAGCCTCTACCACCACCTCTGGCAGCTCACTCCATACATGCACCACCCTCTGGGTGAAAATGTTGGCCCTCAGGTCCTTTTTAATTTTTTTCCCCCTCTCACCTTAAACCTTTAGTTTTGGATTGGACTGCCCTGCCCCAAGAAAAAGACCTGTCTCTTTATCCTATCCATGCTCCTCATGATGTTATAAGCTTCTGTAAGGTCTCACCCCTCAGCCTCCAACACTCCAGTGAAAACAGCCCCAGCTTATTCAGCCTCTGCCGTTAGCTCAAACCCTCCAACCCTGGCAACATCCTTGTAACTCTTTTCTGAACCCTTTCAAAAGTTTCACAACTATAACATGGAAACCAGAATTGCACACTGTATTCCAGAAGTTGCCTAACCAGTGTCTTGCAACATAACCTCCCAACTCCTACACCCGATGTACTGACCAATAAAGATAACTTCAGGAGCAGGAGAGTTTGACCCCAGTGTTCAGGCCAAAATCTTTCCTTCAATCAGCCTCTGGAGTAAGTATCAGATTGTTTGTTATCACTTTTTATTGCTGTGTGGTGAATGGCGCATTGTTATTCCTACATGACAACAATGGCTATACTTCAACAAAAGTGTTTAGCTGGACAGCCAGATGAGCACAAATGGCACTATATAAATGCATATCTTCTGGTTTCTTACCTGGAGGTGGCGCAGTTGTATTGATTGAATTGCTGCTATTGGATTTGGATGTATGACCTGGTAACAGATGGGTAATCCTAAATAGCAAGAAAGAGAGAGTTCACGGTGTTTAATTAGCAACCTACAGCAACTCAGAACAATTACTCCAGGACTGTTTAGTTAACTTTAACTATACTCATTAGTTTATTTTTTATTCCTTCATTGGTATGTGTGCAGCTAGCTTGGTCAGTATTTATTACCCATCCCCAATTGCCCTAGAAACAGCGGGGTGAACAGCTGCAATCCATGTGCTATGTGTCATTAGGAAGGAAGTTTCAGGATTTTAAACCAGCAATCCTGATATATTTCCAAGTCAGGATGGTGAGTGGCTTAGGGTGGGGAACTTGTAGGGAATGGTGGACTCCCTGCTTCACGTGTTCATTGTTCTGGTCAGTTTTATCTTGAAAGGCATTTGAAAGATTCCTGTGCTCCAGGGGCTGGCTGGCATGGGGTGTTGATCTTAAATCATTATAAACATCCTAGCCACAGGTGGTCTGACACTTGCAGAGTCAACAATGGGTCTGTTTGGGCCAGCATAGGGAGGATAAATCTGTCTCTCTCAGTCTGGGTGCTTACACATTCCTGTAGGCAGGGCAATGAGCAAGAGATTGGGTGGGTGGGTGGTGGTTCGGGGGAGCTGGGGGTGGGGGGGGTGGGGGTGGGGGGGGGGGGGTAGCGGGTGATGTGGAGGAGGAAAGAGTGTGGAACCAAGGCCAGAATTTACCATTCCCGTCGAAATAAATCTGACTGGTTACACAGAGGGAGTTAGTGGTAATGTCACTGGGCTAGTCATTCACTGGCTAATGCTCTGGCTATTTAAATTCAATGAATAAAATGTGGAATAGAAAACTAGCCTCAGCGATGTGAACCATGAAGCTATTATCCATTGGTGGAAGAACCCATCTGGTTCACTCAGGCGACTGACTGTGGGGAGTTTGCACAATCTCCCCGTATCTGCGTGGGTTTCCTCCGGGTGCTCCGGTTTCCTCCCACAGTCCAAAAATGTGCAGGTTAGGCGAATTGGCCATGCTAAATTGCCCATAGTGTTAGGTGCAGGGGAATGGGTCTGGGTGGGTTGCGCTTTGGCAGGTCGGTGTGGACTTGTTGGGCCGAGGGGCCTGTTTCCACACTAAGTAATCTAATCTAATGTCCTTTAAAGGAAGGAAATCTGCCATGCTTCCCCAGCCTGGCCTACGTGATTCCAAAAGCTTTCAACCACTCAGTTCAAGAGTGTTAAAGAATGGGCACCAACTGCTGTTATAGAGTCAAAGATGTACAGCATGGAAACAGACCCTTAGGTCCAACACATCCATGCCAACCAGATATCCTAAATTAATCTAGTCCCATTAGCCACCATTTAGCCCATAACCCTGTAAGCCTTTCCTATTCATGTACCCATCCAGGTGCCTTTTAAATGCTGTAATTGTACCAGCCTCCACCACTTCATCTGGTAACTCATTCCATACGCCCACCAGCCTGTGTGTGAACAAGTTGCCCCTTTGTTCCCTTTTAAATCTTTCTCCTCTCACCTTAGACCTATGCCCCCTAGTTTTGGACTCCCCTACCTCAGGGAAAAGACCTTGGCTATTCACCCTATCCATGCCCCTCATGATTGCCTCACATATCACTGAAAGAATAAAAGGGCCAGAGGACAGACCAGGGGTCAAATGGGAGACTTCTGGTGGGTGGTTTATCCTGGAGGGTCACCACATCTCAGACAACAGACAAAGTTGAGAAGTTGGATCCCTCATGGTAACCTTAGCTGCTACAGGAACTGAAGCTGCACTGTTGGTGTCAACTAACCAAGCTAACCAACCCTAACCTGGTCATGTACAGCAAAATCATAGGTTGTCTGTATAAGGTTTCACCTCCAAATATGACATTATGAACAAAAAAAGATGACAGCTTTTGATTTTTGTCCATGTCTATTACTGGCTCAATCTGAATATAGAATCTGTTAGGATTGCTTTTGTTGAATCTGAGCAAGTTAAAATTTCAAGGCCTACAGCTTAGTGCTGTGACTAATTAGAATTTAAGTGTTAATAAATTACCAGTTTCATCTTTGATCCAATGGCAGCATTAACAGAGATTTTAAAAAGATGCTTTGTTTGCAAAGCAGCTAATTTTTTCTAAATTAGCCCGAAATTTATCCTGAAGGAATTAGCAGAAACACAGGAGGACGTGCTCACTGGAATGAGATTTGTTCAAATTATTTTGTGAATGAAGGTTTAATTAAAGATCATGGGGAATGTTTTCTGTGCAGAGCATGGAACATCTCAATAACAACACCTCAGCTAAGTGTCATAGAGATGTACAGCATGGAAACAGACGCTTCGGTCCAACCCGTCCATGCCGGCCAGATATCCCAACCCAATCTAGTCCCACCTGCCAGCACCCAGCCCATATCCCTCCAAACCCTTCCTATTCATATACCCATCCAGATGCCTCTTAAATGTTGCAATTGTACCAGCTCCACCTCTGGCAGCTCATTCCATACACATACCCCCCTCTGCATGAAAAAGTTGCCCCTTAGGTCTCTTTTATATCTTTCCCCTCTCACTCTAAACCTATGCCCTCTAGTTCTGGACTCCCCGAGCCCAGGAAAAAGACTTTGTCTATTTACCCTATCCATGCCCCTCATAATTTTGTAAACCTCTATAAGGTCACCCCCTCAGCCTCTGACTCTCCAGGGAAAACAGCCGCAGCCTGTTCAGCCTCTCCCTATCGCTCAAATCCTCCAACCCTGGCAACATCCTTGTAAATCTTTTCTGAACCCTTTCAAGTTTCACAACATCTTTCCGATAGGAAGGAGACCAGAATTGCATGTAATATTCCAACAGTGGCCTAACCAATGTCCTGTACAGCCGCAACATGACCTCCCAACTCCTGTACTCAATGCTCTGACCAATAAAGGAAAGCATACCCACCATCTTCACTATTCTATCTACCTGTGACTCCACTTTCAAGGAACTATGAACCTGCATTTACTGCATCAACTGCACCTGATGTGGCCTCCTATACATTGGGGAGACAGGCCACCTACTTGCGGAACGTTTCAGAGAACACCTCTGGGACACCTGCACCAACCAACCCATCCACCCCGTGGCTGAACACTTTAACCCCGCCCCTCCCACTTCGCCAAAGACATGCAGGTCCTTGGCCTCCTCCATCACCAGACCATGGCAACACGACGCCTGGAGGAAGAGTGCCTCATCTTCCGCCTAGGAACCCTCCAACCACAAGGGATGAATGCAGATTTCTCCAGCTTCCTCATTTCCCCTCCCCCCACCTTATCTCAGTCCCAACCCTTGGACTCAGCACCGCCTTCTTGACCTGCAATCTTCTTCCTGACCTCTCCACCCCCACCCCCTCTCCGGCCTATCACCCTCACCTTAACCTCACTCCATGTATCGTATTCCCAATGCCCCTCCCCCAAGTCCCTCCACCCTACCTTTTATCTTAGCCTGCTTCGCACACCCTCCTCATTCCTGAAGGGCTTACACCCGAAACATCGATTCTCCTGCTCCTTGGATGCTGCCTGACCTGCTGCGTTTTCCCAGCAACACATTTTTCAATTATGAACCTGCACTCCAAGGTCTCTGATCAGCAACACTCCCTAGGACCTTACCAAGGTTCGTTCAAGGACCAATTGGATATATCTTTAAACAAGGAATCTGAAGACCCCTGAAGAGGGTTTTGGGGTTGCCTGATCCCAGGTGGTCAGTGAAGTAGAGATAACGCTGTACCCAGCCACTCTGCTCAGTCAGATAAGGCTAAATACTGCAGCTTCTGGACTTCTGAAATAAAACAGAGTACTAGAGAAACTCTTACAGCATCTGTGCAGTCAGAAACAGTAAACGGTTCGACTCTGATATAATTCTTTGTCAGAGTTTCCCCAGCATGCTTTGTTTCAGTTTTACTACAATCTGGTAATTTGTTGCACGGTTACCAAGACGATAGCTTTCAATTCCAGGTTTTCATTAAGTACATTTGCAGACTCCCAGCTACTGTGATGGTATTTTTAAGGTTCATTCATGGGATGAGGGCATCCGCCGGCCATGCCAGCATTTACTGCCCATCCTTAATTACCCAGAGGGTAGATTAGATACGCTACAGTGTGGAAACAGGCCCTTTGGCCCAACCAGTCCACATTGACCCTCCAAAGACCAACCAGCCAGACCCATTTCCCTCTGACTAATGCACCTAACATTATGGGCAATATAACATGGCCAATTCACCTGACCTGCACATTTTTGGACTGTGGGAGGAAACCCATGCAGACACGGGGAGAATGTGCAAACTCCACACAGACAGTCGCCCAAGGCCAGAATCAAACCTGGGACCATGCTGCCTCACAGCACCAGTGCTAACCACCGAGCCATCATAGCTAAAAAAGTCAGCTACATTTGAATCCATAGTCGTCTGGGTCCTCTAGATTACCAGTCTTGTGACATTACCACTATACCAGTTCTACTGGACGAGGGTGGTACATATTGAACTGTTAGTATGGCAGTAAAACAATATAAAAGCAGGAGAGCAGGGAGAAAGCGGATTTGTTCCTCTGTGTAGAGATCACAATCTTTCAAATCAATGACCGGCGATAACAAGTGGTAACCTCACTACTCCCTTCATTATTTGAGGTTTTTTTTCCAGATTCCCAGCATCTGCACAAATTCTTTATATTCCTTTACAGGATGAGATAGTCATTGGAAGAATCAGGTGCCCATCCCTAATTACCATTCGGGGGAAAACATCGAGTGGTTCTCTCAGCCATGTAAGAGACAGTCCCATTGCTGTGGAGTCACATGTAGGCCAGATTGGGCAAGGATTTCAGATCAGCCATGTTCTCACTGAATGGCACTGCAGAGTCAATGGGCTGAATGGTCTAGCTCTACTCCTATATCTTACAGTCTAAAGGATGTAAGTGAGCCAGGTAGGATTTTACAACAATTAGTCATACCAATGGACACCAGTATTGCTTCATAATCCCAGAGGTATTAACACAGATTGAATTTAACTTCCCTGGCTGCAGTGATTAGATTTGAATTGACAATGTGAATTGATTAATGTGCCATTAGTTCCCAGCCTGCGAATTGCTAGGTCTGTTGCTGTAACGATGACATTGCAGTTTCTGGCTCTGAACCTCACTTGACACTCACAGGCACATCCATCCCAGGTAAGGGCTTGGGCAGGAACCAGAGGCGAGGTGCTTGGGTGCTCATTGTTTTACTTTCCACATGACAGAAAGCCTCCCGTTTAACCTTACAAAAGTTGTTTATGTATTTCCCTTGGATGTTCCCGATGACCAGGGAATCCAGAACCACGAAAGTGTAGTCTATGGATACAGGGTACACCATTTTGGACTGAGGAGGGGGAGGAGGAGGAGGAGGAGGAGGAGGAGGAGGAGAAATGTCAGAGTGGGGAGCCTGTGGAATTTCCTACTACAGAAAGCAGTTGAGACCAAAACATTGAATGGTTTCAAGCAGGAGTTAGATACAATTCTTAGGGCTAAAAGGGATCAAAGGGTCTGGGGAGAAAGCAGAAACAGGGGACTGAGGTGGATGATAGCCACAGTCATATCAAAATGCTGGAACAGGATCGCAGGGCCGAATAGCTTACTCCTGCTCCTATTTTCGATGGGTCTGGTTCAATCTGCACCCCCACAGCACCAGTTTGTGCCATTTCTAGCAACTCTCTGCCTTTCAGGTTTTGTTCCAGCATCTCTGTGGGGAAATGAACATTCCCACTGCACAAGTAAATGAGGATCAGTCAATGTAGCAGGTTCCTGCTGCAGTAGTTGATGGGCCTGGGGGTCCTGTGGTGAAAATGCACCTGAATGCAGGACTAAATGATTTGCATTGTGAAATGTCTTGTGATTGCAAGGATGATCGCTTTAGTGTTAAAAGTGTTAATCAGCTTTAGCAAAGCAAAACTGTTAATTGCTGGTGAATGCTTGCTTTAAAAGACGCACAGTCAGTACACAGTGATTGACACATAACCGGACACATACAAATGCATCAGCAAACAGTCAATTTTTAAGTATACCTGTTGGGTAAATGGATAAGGTTAGGAAAATACCTGAAACAAAAATATTGAAACATGGAGGTTAATGACAAACACAACCAAAAAGACAGGATGAGTTCATGGCAACATTAAGAAATTCTGCTTTTGTCATTCCAAAGGTGTTGTCTTTTCACGTGGAGGTGCTGAATATTCTATTAAAGGGTTTGATGGGAGCATTTGCCCGAGATGTATCCACTCAGCGACCTCCAGAGTTAAAGTGAACTTGTTAAAATGGAAACATCTAGTGTTTTTTCCTTCTCCCTCACAATCATGGCAACACACACTTCTCATTGCATTTATATAGCATCTCATGAAGGGAATACAAATGGTCAGAAATGCCCACTTGTTGGTGCTGTCATACACAAGTTTTTATTCTGCTTAGATTGCCTGATTCTTTATTCTAGGAGGTCTGATCTTCATGTAAAAATTAATATTCTAACAACTGGCAACTCAATTTTTCATGGTCCTTTCATGTATCCATTGTTTCCCAGTCCAAAAACCCAGATTCCACCTCTCTCACTCCCCAGTCCGATAACCCCAATTCTACCTCTCTGACTTCTTGCTGGTGATTGAGACTTGTCTGCTCTTTTGATCAATTCTCATTTTGATATTTGGAATAATTGAAGCTATGTAGATAGTTTGGGATGGGGCTAACCGACAGCGTCACTGCATTAGTAATCCACAGACACAGGCTAAATCCTCTTGGGACAAGTGTTCAAATCCTGAGCACATTTAAACTTAATGTGTATCTCAAGTATTGAAAGTTACCTTCAACATCAGTGACCGTGAAATCATCATCAAATCGGCATAAAAGCCTGACTGGTTTACTAATGCCCTTTATGGAAGGATACTTGGCCTGGTCTATGTGACTCCAGACACACAGCAATGGGGTTTTCTAAACTGCTGTCTGAAATGGCCAGGTAAGCCACTCAGTTCAAGGTCATTTAGGGATAAATAACAAATGCCCACACCCCATGAAAGAATAAAAGGAACATTTGTACAAATTAGGAATAAACTTCTCCAGTCTGCTCCGCCAGTCAATATTCCATTTTACCCCTAATAACCTTTTATCAGACTTTAAAAATATTCACTAATTTCCAATGTGCACCAACCTTTAAAAGGAAGAAATTTCCAATGGCTCTCAATCTTATGTAAGAAGAAAAATTCCCCTCCATCTTTGTTATAAATGGTAATCTCATTTTTAAACTTGTTCTAGATTCTGTGATAATGGGAAACATATGCTTCATCAAGGCTCCACATGATCTTTAGATTTAGATTTAGATTACTAATAGTGTGGAAACAGGCCCTTCGGCCCAACAAGTCCACACTGACCCGCCGAAGCACAACCCACCCAGACCCATTCCCCTACATTTACCCCTTCATCTAACACTACGGGCAATTTAGCCAAGTCAATTCACCTAACCTGCACATTTTTGGATTGTGGGGGGAAACCAGAGCACCCAGAGGAAACCCACGCAAACACGGGAGAAACTCCACACAGTTAGTTGCCGTAGGCGGGAATTGAACCCGGGTCTCTGGCGCTGTGAGGCAGCAGTGCTAGCCACTGTGCCACCGTGCCACCCAAACATACCTCTTGTATGTTTCAATCAAATCACCTTTTACTTTAATAACTTTCAGTGGATACAAGCTTGGCACATCCAATATTTCCTTATAAAACCACCAGCCCATTGCAGGTAACCTTTCTCTGAACTGCTTCCAATGCATTTACATCATTCCTTCATGTAGAAGACCAATACTATACACAATACTCCAGATGTGGTCTCACCAATGCCCTGTATATCTAAAGCATAACTTGCCTACTCTTGTATTTAATTAACCAGAAACTACCCCACACACACACACAGTGGCTACAAAAGCAGATCAGAAACTAGGTATACTGCGGCAAGTAACTTCCTGACGCCCCAAGACCTGTCCACTATCTACAAGGCACAAGTCAGGAGTGTGATGGAATACTTCCCACTTGCCTGGATGGGTGCAGCCCCAACAACACTCAAGCAGCTTGACACCATCCAGGACAAAGCTGCCCACTTGATTGGAATTGCATCCACAAGCATCCATTCCCTCCAGCACAGAATGTGTACTATCTACAAGATGCACTGCAGAAATTCACTAAACATTCTCAGACAGCACTTTCCAAACCCACAAACACTTCATTCTCAAAGGACGAGGGCAACAGATACATGGGAACACTACCCTCTGCAAATTCCCCTCCACTCACCATCCTGACTTGGAATGTTCATCACTGTTCCTTCACTGTCACTGGGTCAAAATCCTGGAATTCCCTCCCTAAGGGTATTGTGAGTCAACCTACAGCATATGGACTGCAATGAGACAAGGCCGCAGCTCACCACCCCACCTTCTGAAGGGCAGCTAGAGACAGGCAATAAATACTGACCAGCCAGTGACACCCACAAATGAATAGAATATATTCCCCCTCATAATAAAATAACTTTCCTTAGTTTTCCCTATTACTTGCCATACCTGCATACTGACCTTTTGCAATTCAGATCTCTCTGTATCTCAGAGCCTGGCAACATCTTCCCATTTGCAAAATACGTTTTATATTCTTACTGACAAAAATGGACAATATCACATTTTCCCACATAATACTCCATTTCTCATTTGCGTACTCTAGCGATTTCTCTTTGTAGCTCCTTACATCCTCTTCACAACTTACTTTCTACATGATGTCACACATTTGGTCCCATCATCACATTGTAAAACGTTGAGACCCCAGCCCTGATCCCTGTGGCATACACTCATTACCAACTGCCAACCAGAAAAAGACCCCTCTTCTTGACCAAAGCCTCAATATATTTATTCACCATTGTCCCCTACTCTTACCAGCCTTTTTCATTTTTTCCACAGGAACATAATGCCTCTGAACTCTCATTATCTCACTTTTAAAAAGTTTTCCATTTGCCAGTCATCCCTTTCTCTGTAGACAGTCTACTCCAATCAACTTTTGAAAGCTCCTGTCTCATACCATCGAAATTTGCCTTACTCCAATTAAGAACTTTAACTTTTATACAAAGCCTATCCTTTTCCATAACGACTTCAAAACTAATAGAATTATGATCACTGGTCTCAAAGTGCTTCCCCACTAACATTTCAGTCGTTCGTGCTGCCTTATTTCCCGACAGAAGGCCAGGTTTTGCTCCTTCTGTAATAGTACATTTACATATTAACAAAGAATATTTTCTTGAATACGTTTAACAAATTCCTTACCATCCAAGCCCTTAACACTATGTCAGTCCCAGTCTACGTTTGGAAAGTTAAAATCCCTTACTGTTACAATTCTATTACTCTTACATAAATCGGAGAGATCTCTACATATTTGTTCCTCAATGTCCTTCTGACTACTGGTGGGTCTTAGTACAAGCCCAGGAAGGTGATCAGCCTCTTCTGAGTTCCACCCATATAGCTTCACTGGACAATCCCTTAGATATATCCTATGTACAGAATTAATGACTTCCTTGATCAAAAATACTACTGCCCCTCCTCTCTTACCTCCCTTCCTATAGCATCGAAACCCTGAAACATTGAGCTGCCAGTCCTGTCCTTCCCTCAGCCATGTTCCTGAAATAGCTATGATATCCCAGTCCCATGTTCCCATCCATGCCCCAAGTTTATCTGCTTTACCTGTCAGAGCCCTTGTACTGAAATAAATGCAGGTTAATTCTTCAGAGTTATTTTGATGATATATGCTACACGATTGTGAACTGTGGATCATTTGGACACCCAAACTGGTCTTTCTTTTGAAGGAGTCACTAAAAGGGCACTTGGGCACCTTTTTTATTGAAGGGTCACTTTGCCTAAATTTACAGCTTTGTTTTGAGTTCAGCTAGGCTACAGAGATGAGACAGAGAAGCTAGCCATTATATTTAATTTCCCAGATTAATACTCTCTCTTGCCTAACCTCCACATTTCAGTTTATCACACCTTCCTAAAATTAGATCCCTCACCTTTACTAGATATTTTCTGCTTCAGCAAAATTCCTATTGGACACCGAAGGCTCTATTTCCATTAACTGGATTTTCTGTCTGCACCATTAAATTGTGCAAATCCAGATTACTGGTTGGAAGTGAAATAAATTCTGGGATCGGTTTGGGTTCCCACGTGCTGTGTGCAGGAAGCATTCGGATTGCGATCTGGAGGGATCGGGAGTGCAAATCTGAAGAAGAAATTTGAAACCACATTTGCGCCATTTACCTTTTCAACATCCCTCCATTCCTGGCAGAGGCAACTGCGCGATTTTCCGTGGTAGATAACTTGTCGTAGTAATTCTCGTACTCTATGGGAGCTGTGAAGAAATGCAAGTCCAGCAGTAAACTCAGAATTTGTACTTGTTAAAATTTTAGAACACCAATCGCATTGTTTAACATAGGACAGCACACATGATCTGACAATGGCCAGACACACACACATCCCATGAAAGAATAAATATAGCACATGACATTTGTGGATCAGTGGTGCTGGAAGAGCACAGCAGTTCAGGCAGCATCCAAAGTGCAGCGAAATCGACGTTTCGGGCAAAAGCCCTTCATTAGGAATAAAGGCAGTGAGCCTGAAGTGTGGAGAGATAAGCTAGAGGAGGGTGGGGTGGGGAGAGAGTAGCATAGAGTACAATAGGTGAGTGGGGGAAGAGGATGAAGGTGATAGGTCAGGGAGGAGAGGGTGGAGTGGATAGGTAGAAAAGAAGATAGGCAGGTAGGACAAGTCCGGACAAGTCATGGGGACAGTGCTGAGCTGGAAGTTTGGAACTAGGGCGAGGTGGGGGAAGGGGAAATGAGGAAACTGTTGATGTCCACATTGATGCCCTGGGGTTGAAGTGTTCCGAGACGGAAGATGAGGCGTTCTTCCTCCAGGCGTCTGGTGGTGAGGGAGCGACGGTGAAGGAGGCTCAGGACCTCCATGTCCTCAGCAGAGTGGGAGGGGGAGTTGAAGTGTTGGGCCACGGGGCGGTGTGGTTGATTGGTGTGGGTGTCCCGGAGATGTTCCCGAAAGCGCTCTGCTAGGAGGCGCCCAGTCTCCCCAATGTAGAGGAGACCGCATCAGGAGCAATGGATACAATAAATGATATTAGTGGATGTGCAGGTAAAACTTTGATGGATGTGGAAGGCTTCTTTAGGGTCTTGGATAGAGGTGACGGAGGTGGTGTGGGCACAGGTTTTACAGTTCCTGCGGTGGCAGGGGAAAGTGCCAGGATGGGAGGGTGGGTCATGGGGGGTGGCGTGGACCTGACCAGGTAGTCACGGAGGGAACGGTCTTTGCGGAAGGCGGAAAGGGATGGGGAGGGATATATATCCCTCAAAGTTTGTGCGAAGATTTGTAGCTCAGGTGCTTGTTGTAGTGGTTCTGTTCGCCGAGCTGGAAGTTTTTGTTGCAAACGTTTTGTCCCCTGGTTAGGAGACATCATCAGTGCTGTGGAGCCTCCTGCGAAGCGCTTCTTTGATGTTTCTTCCGGCATTTATAGTGGTCTGACCACTATAAATGCCGGAAGAAACATCAAAGAAGCGCTTCGCAGGAGGCTCCACAGCACTGATGATGTCTCCTAACCAGGGGACAAAACGTTTGCAACAAAAACTTCCAGCTCGGCGAACAGAACCACTACATATATATCCCTGGTGGTGGGGTCTTTTTGCAGGTGGCGGAAATGTTGGTGGATGATTTGGTTTATGCGAAGGTTGGTAGGGTGGAAGGTGAGCTCACTGCTTTTATTCCTGATGAAGGGCTTTTGCTCGAAACGTCGATTTCGCTGCACTTTGGATGCTGCCTGACCTGCTGTGCTCTTCCAGCACCACTAATCCAGAATCTGGTTTCCAACATCTGCAGTCAGTCATTGTTTTTACCTATATGACATTTGTGCAATTCCATCTGATACATGCTGTCATATCATGCCCCATTTTGAAGGTTTTGACAAGGCATTTCTGGACAGTGAGGGCACAGGAAAGGAGTGTCGATTAGAAAACTGAAAAAGATCAAAACCTCCGGATTTACTGATCAAACGCCAGATGCTGCTGGGCACGTCATCCTTTGAAGCCTCAAATTAAATCCCTCTGAATAAGTACAGGCCAACTTGTATACAGTAAAAGTTACTAGATTACAGGGCTGTGCTCTCAGAGAGACCGAGCAAGCAAGACAGAGTTGGAGATGGCTGGTGGTGGTTTAACCTGATGGTCACCACACCTCAGGCAAGGGATAAGGATTGAGAAGGAGAGTCCTTTGTGGTAAGGTCAGCCATTGCAGGAGTTGATCCCATGCTGTTGGCATCACTCTGGTCATCCATGTGCCATTCAGCACGCTTAAAGGTGAACTGACAGCATTGTCATTGTCTCAGACAAAGCTTGTCTTGACCTCCCACATGTGGAATGGGAGATGGAAAATCAGGCACTACTATGTTAGCCATGGATTTCACATCTACGTGATGGAAAGAATGTCATAGCCTTTACTATCATTATCCAAAACTCAAGGCTACAGCATACCACAAGGATATCATGGTCCTAACCCCACACACCTCTCTTTCAGAATCTTCTGCTCGAGCAGTGAGGAAATGGAAAGGCAAGACAATATGCCTTCTCCAGCTTTTGTGCTTTTTTCTTTGGGGGGGGGGGGGGGGGGGGGGGGGGGGGAGAGAGGTGTAAGTAGTTTTCCACTTGCTTCCTGCACATGTTTCCCCAGCCCGGAGATCCCACTTTGCATCAGATTTGCTCACTGTGAATCAAACACACAAGGAGGCCATTCAGCCCATCATGCCTATGCCAACTTTTCCCAAAGAGCTTTCCAGTTAGTCCCTTTCTACACCCATTTTCGCACAACCTTGCAGCCTTCCGTTTTTCTCTCTGATGTGCGGAATCTGTGCTCTGTGGTTAGTGAAATGTCTAAACAGGGAAGATTTGTGTCTATAAAAATTCTTCAGCGTTTGGAACAATTCTATTCCATTGACTGAGCTGCTCACGTCGGTACAGCACAGGGTGATTCCTGCGACTACATCCGTGCAGCCATCAGGTGATAGTGAGGCAGGTTTGCTGTTATGTGTCTTGTGATCAGCCAACCCAATGGCAGGCTCTCTGGGAGACAGATGGGAAATCAGTTCCCCAGAGTCTTTGTGAGAGGCAGTGAGGAGAACAAATGAAACGGGAGTCCTGAATATTCACCATTCTTTAGGAAGGACTTGAAGACATTTGTTAGGGTACAGAGAAGATTTATCAGGCTCTAATATTGATGGAATTTAGTGACAAGGTTAGGTTGGAAATCCTAGGGTTACTCTACTTGGAACCAAAAGGAAGTTGAAGCTGCCGTTTGGATGTGCCCAGCTCCTACACAATAGGAGCTCCTGCTCATGGTGAAGGCTGTTGCGATTTGAGTGCAGGAAACTATAGGGTCAGCTTTATCTAGCGAGGGAGAGGGAAACCACATCCTGGTCTAACTAGGAGAGTCGCTTGTAATGAACAATTTTGAGTTTATTGTATATTAGTGAGTGGTTACATTGATGTGTTAAACATTATTACACTGTCTGTGGGACAGTATGTACAGTCTCACTCCTTTGAGATCCTAAGCTGTTCTGCCCACAATTCCAAATGATCTCATCCTAGTGAGTGGTGCTTAAAGCACGCCCCAACATTAACCCTTTCCTAACCCATATACAACAGAGGGAGATTTGATAGAGGTGTGTGAAACAATTACTTCTTTGTTAAGGTGGATAAAAAAAAGACACTTTTACCATTAGCTAATGGTACAAAGATGAAGGGTCACAGATCAGAGGCCTTGGGTGGAAGATGTAGGGAGGAATTTTCTTACACTGACATGGTAATGACATGGAGCTAATGGCCTATTAGGGTAATAGGGGAGATGATCACCATTTCAGAAAGGAAATTGGATGGACACTTGAGGAAAGCAGCATTAACGGAGCAGAAGAATTGGACTGATGGGATTGCTCATTAGAGGGGTCATGGGCCAAAATGGCCTCCTCTGTGCCTGAATCCTTTGCTGCTGTGCAGAGGGACCAGAGGGTCCTCGTGCATGAATCACAAAAGGTTGGTCTGCAGGTGCAGTAGGCAATTAAGGCAGCAAATAGAACATTGCCTTTCATTGCTAGGGGGATGGAGTTTAAAAATAGGGAGGTTATACTGTACAGTGTGCTGGTGAGGCCATACCTGGAGTACTGGGTGCAGTTTTGGTCTCCTTACTTGAGAAAGGATGTACTGGCACTAGAGGGGAAGCAGAGGAGGTTCACTAGGTCAATTCCAGAGTTGAAGAGACTGGCTTATGAGGAGAGACTGAGTTGACTGGGACTGTACTCATTAGAATATAGAGGAATGGGTGGGGGGCAGAAAACTTATTGAAACATAAAACTATGAAGGGAGTCAATAAGGTATTAGGTAGTGAGGTAGTTTCCACTGGCAGATGAAACTAGAATTAGGAGGCATAACCTCAAATATAAGGGGAACGGATTTAGGACCAAGTTGAGGAGGAATTTCTTCACCCAAAGGGTTGAGAATCTGTGAAATTCCCTGCCCAGTGAAACAGTTGAGGCTACCTCATTGAATATTTTTAAAAAAAGACAAATATAGGTAGATTTTTGAACAGTAAAGGAATTAATGGTTATGGGGAGCAGACGGGTAAGTGGCGCTGAGTCCATGAAAAGATGAGCCATGATCTTATTGAATGGCGGAGCAGGCTGGAGGGGCCAGATGGCCGACTCCTGCTCCCGGTTCTGATGTTCTTATGTGACTCCAGCCCCAAATCCTCCAATGACATTCCTCTTAGATATTGATCAAAAGCTGTTAAAAATCACCAAAGTCCTGATCTGTTTGGTACAGAGACAGAAGCAAGGGGAGAAAGTGAGGACTGCAGATGCAGGAGGTCAGAGTTGAAAAGTGTGGTGCTGGAAAAGCACAGCCAGTTAGGTAGCATCTGAGGTGCAAGAGAATCAACCATTTGGGAAGAAGCCCTGACAAAGAGCTTACACCCGAAACGTCGATTCTCCTGCTCCTCGGATGCTGCCTGACCTGCTGTGCTTTTCCAGCACCACACTTTTTGACCAAGACAGAGAAGCAAGTCTTACCTGGTGGACGCGTTCCAGTCATCTTCTTCTGAATGAAACAATCCATATCTGCATCAATGTCACAGAGCTCCAAAACCTTCCTTGTCTCCTCATACAACTGCAGAGAGTTAAAACGCCAGATGAAGACTCAAGCTACAACACGTGGACATTGCCTCACTCCGCAACTACATGCTGTCCATTCCCAGGGAATCAGTTTTTTAAAAAAAGCAACTTAGCAGTCACTCTGCATGCAATAACATCTCATTGATTGGGAACAACAGCTCACTCCATCAACAAACATTCATCAGCAAATAGCCACAGGGTGCAGAAAGATCCCACTGTGTGTCATTATGTTGTGGAGGTGCCAGTGTTGGACTGGGGTGGACAAAGTCAGAAGTCACACAACACCAGGTTATAGTCCAACAGATTTATTTGAAACCACAAGCTTTTAGAGCATAGGTCTTTCGTCAGCTGAAGTGAAAGCTTGTGATTTCAATTAAACGCATTGAACTATAACCTGGTGTCATGTGACTTCCGACTCAGCATAGTTAGCTAGAGCTTAGAGGTCACCCATAGGCACTGATATAAATACATGTCTTTTCACAACTCGCCAATTCAAGGGAGCAGGCCGCTCCCACCTCCAACTCTCAAGCAATGCCCCCATTGCGGAAGTGATGGGGGCTTTTGGACACCTTCCACTGAAGACTCCATTCAAGAGGAAGTTAAACAAGTGATTGAGAGAGAAAGCTAGGTGAAGGAGATGGAAATGGGGTGAAATTTAAAAGGAAAACCGAAGGCTTGTGCGGAACATAAAACTGGGCCAATTGTGTCTGGCTCATGTGCTGCAAGTTCTATGAAAGACTTTGATTTAGTTCCACCCAAGGTTAAATTTCAGAGTATCACAGACTGTCGCAGCAAGAGGATTTCATTTAAGAATCATAGAATTCCCACAGTGCAAGAAGAGACCATTTGGCCCATCAAGTCTGCACCGACCCTCCAAAGGTCATCTTAACACCCCACCCTATTCCTGCATTTCTCATGGCTAATCCACTTTTCCTGCACATCCCTGGACACTGTGGGCAATTTAGCCTGGCCAATCCACCCTAACCTGCACAGCTATAGCCACCCAGACAGGGGGAGAATGTCCTTGAGGGGTATGCACAGTCGCCAGAGGCTGGAATTGAACCTGGGTCCCTGGTGCTGTGAGGCAGCTGTGCTAACCACTGAGCCACCATGCCACCTTTCAGAAGCCCTAGCCAAGTGTCTTCAGAAGAAGAGAGAATAAATCTCTGCCAAGGAGGATTGAGCAGTTGGCCAAGTTACCAGACAGCTTTTTGTGGGGGTAGCCAGGGAAAGCAAAGAATGTAAAAATGGGTAGTTCCAAGGGTCGCTTTTCAGAATCCACCTCAGGATTAGGGACCAGTCAGCATATCGGTTGACCAGTACAATACCTCATCATCCTTCACACACTGCAGGGAGAGCTGGTTACAGTGCACCCACAGGGCATTCCTCAGATTGTTGATCCTGTCACATTCTTGTTGGTGAAACACCTGCAAGCCAAAATGGAGAATGTTTGTGAAGAACGAACCACACCACACCCCATCACCCACAACATCTGCAAAGACTCTGACCAGTCAGGCACAGTTTAGCTTCAAAAATCCCAGTTCACATTTACTGAATTTGAGTGAGTGTCAGACAGTGTTAACAATGAGGTAAAAACAATGACTGCAGATGCTGGAAACCAGATTCTGGATCAGTGGTGCTGGAAGAGCACAGCAGTTCAGGCAGCATCCAACGAGCAGCGAAATCGACATTTCGGGCAATATTCCTGATGTAGGGCTTTTGCCCGAAACGTCGATTTCGCTGCTCGTTGGATGCTGCCTGAACTGCTGTGCTCTTCCAGCACCACTGATCCAGTGTTAACAATGAGTCGGAACACTAGGCAGAAGCCAGCATAAGGACATGGTCAAAACCTACAAGACACATGTCAAAACACTTGAGATAAACTGACCCTGGAACAGCCATAAATTTTAGCAATAGCTGTCATAATGAAATAACTTCTACATTTTTCACAGGTAACCAGGTTTTCAAGATTAAGATAACATTTTTATAAATATCATTCATAAAAGTATGACAGTCGATTTCATTAGATCAATTTGGTTGGACCAATGGTGACTGGTGAAGATATAGAGTTGGTTCTTCAATGAAACCCTCATCAAATCCTCCCCAAACTTCCCTTCTCCAAAGTCGGCAATCCCTGGACATATCCCTTTGCAGAGACCCACCATCAATGCAATTCTCTTGTTGAGTTGAGATTTTGAGAACACCCAGCCAACTTCATTGCAACATGAGCTGCAGTGACCTGTGGTGGCCTACATATGAGAGATTATGTGGTCAAATCAGGTTTGACTCCGGTGCTTGTATACATTTATAGGATTGGCTTTCATCACCATTCACAACAATCCCAGTACTTAACATCTAGGTTCACACAATATCAGATTGCTTTATGAGGCAAGACTGAGGAACCTATAGAAAAGGACATGATTAAATTGGAGAGAGAGTTCAGAAAAGATTTACCAGGATGTTGCCTATTCACTGACCCATCCAGATGCCTTCTAAGAGATGTAATTGTATCCACCTCCACAACTTCCTCTGGCAGCTCATTGGATTTATAAAATCATGAGGCAAAGAGAAGGTGAATAGCAAAGGTCTTTGCCCGAGGAAGGCGGGGGAGCTCAAAGCCAGGGGGCATATTTTTAAGGCGAGAGGAGAAAGATTTAAGAGAGACTCGAGGGGCACCTTTTTCCACACAGAGTGTGGTTCATGCGTGAAATGAACTGCCAGAGGAAGTAGTAGACAGAGGTACAGTTACAATATTTGGAAGACATTTGGACAGATGCATGAGTAGGAAAGGTTTAGAGGGAGATGGGCCAAGTGCAGGCAAGTGGGTCTAGTTTAGTTTGGGAAACTTGGCCAGCATGGCTGAATTGGACTGAAGGGTCTGTTTCTGAGCTGTATGAAATTATGACTATTACCAGAGAAGGAGGGGCAATCTTATTGAAATTTGCACAATTCTCATAGGGTGTCACAGAGACTGTAGTTAAGATATTTCTCTGGGCTGGTGAATCACGAACCAGGGGACATCTCAGAATAAGGAGCATTTAACATGGAGACGATGATGAATTTCTTCACCCAGACAGTGGTGAATCTTTCGAATTCTCTACTCCAGAGGGCTGTCGAAGCTCAAACATTGGTTCAAGATCAAGCTCAATCGATTTCTGGGGACAAATGACATCGATGGATGTCGGGATAGTATGGGAAAAGTGGCCATTGCTGTAGATGATGATCAGCTACGGTCTAATTAAATTGTTGTGGCAGGTCCAATGGGCTGACTGGCCTCTATTCCTATGTTCTATGTATACCAGCCAATTGAACAAAGTATTAAAGGCCGTCCAGTCTTTCATAGAGTCGTAGAGATGTACAGCATGGAAACAGACCCTTCGGTCCAATCCATCCATGCCGACCAGATATCCCAACCCAATCTAGTCCCAGCCCATAATCCCTCCAAACCCTTCCTTCATATACCCATCCAGATGCCTTTTAAATGCTGCAATTGTACCAGCCTCCACCACTTCCTCTGGTAGATCATTCCATACACGTACCACCCTGTGTGAAAAAGTTGCCCCTTAGGTCCCTTTTATATCTTTCCCCTCTCACCCTAAACCTATGCCCTCTAGCTCTGGACTCCTCCACCTCAGGGAAAAGACTTTGCCTATTTACCCTATCCATGCCCCTCATTAAATGCTTTGAGGAACCTATGACAGGAAAAGCATATGGTAGTTGACGTTCCATCCTTAAACTGGGAGAACGATACCAGAGTACTGGTATAAAAAGTGATATTTGAAACAATGGGACAAGGAAATTATGTTGAATTTCTATAGGACATGGAATCAGCCTTGACTGGGGTATCATTTCCAGGTCCAAGTGCTGCTCTTCGAAACTTTTTGCAATGCCTTCAGATTCCCTCCCAGAGTTGAGAGTGTGTGGTGCTGGAAAAGCACAGCCGGTCAGGCAGCATCTGAGGAACATGAGAATTGACGTTTCAAGCATAAGCTCTTCACCAGGGCTTATTCCCAAAAAGGTCAATTCTCCTGTACTTCAGATGCTACCTGACCTGCTGTGCTTTTCTAGCACCACACTTTTCAAGGTGGGGGAAGCTGGCTGGGAATGTGACAGGGAGATGAAGGGGGGGGGGTTGAAGGTGATAGGTCAGAGAAGAGGGTGGACTGGATAGATGGGAAGGAAGGTGGATGGGTAGGACAGGTCATGAGGGCAGTGCTAAGTCAGAAGGTTGGAACTGGGATAAGGCGGGGTGAGGGTGGTGGTGGTGAGAAAACTAGTGAAATCTACATGGGACCCTCCAACCACATGGAATCAAAAAGGTGGAATATGAGGCGTTCTTCATCCAGGCGTTGGGTGGTAAGGGTTTGACAGGGGACGTAGCCCTTCATGTCCTCGGCAGATTGGGAGGGGGAGTTGAAGTATTCAGCCATGGGGCAGTGGGGTTGTTTCATGCACGTGTCCTGGAGATGTTCTCTGAGGTGTTCTGCATGTAGGTGTCCTGTCTCCCCAGTGTACAGGGGATCACATCATCAGGAGCAATGGATACAGTAAACGATGTGTGTGGAAGTGCAGGTAAAATCTGTCAGATGCGGAAGGCTCCTTTGAGGCCTTGGGTGGAGGTAGGAGGGGAGAAGTGTGGGTGCAGAGACCGATTCCGGGGATGAGAGACTCCAGTCACTTGGATGGATTGGAAAGACGGGTTGGAGTAGGAAGGTTTGAGAGAAGATTTGATGGACACAGCAGATAGGGAGTAAGCATTCCCATTGGTGAAAGGATTGAAAAGCAGAGGGGACACAGATTTAAAGAGATTAGCAAAAGAAGCCAGTGGGACTTGAGGAGAAACCCTTTTTTTGCAGCGAGAGGCTAGGATCTGAAATATAGAACATAGAACATAGAAGGATACAGCGCAGTACAGGCCCTTCGGCCCTCGATGTTGCGCCGACCGAATCCTACCTAACCTATACTAGCCCAATAACTTCCAAATGCCTATCCAATGCCCGCTTAAATGACCATAAAGAAGGAGAGTTCACCACTGATACGGGCAGGGCATTCCATGAACTCACAACCCGCTGTGTGAAGAATCTACCCCTAACATCTGTCCTATACCTACCACCCCTTAATTTAAAGCTATGTCCCCTAGTAACACCTGACTCCATTAGCGGTAAAAGGTTCTTAGTATCTACCCTATCTAAACCCCTAATCATCTTATACACTTCTATCAGATCTCCCCTAAACCTTCTCTTCTCCAATGAGAACAGCCCCAAGTGCCTCAGCCTTTCCTCATAAGATTTTCCTACCATTCCAGGCAACATCCTGGTAAACCTCCTCTGCACTCGTTCTAAAGCTTCCACATCCTTCCTATAGTATGGCGACCAAAACTGCACACAATACTCCAGATGAGGCCGCACCAGAGTCTTATACAACTGCAACATGACCTCAGGACTCCGGAACTCAATTCCTCTGCCAATAAAGCCCAGTACACCATATGCCTTCCTCACAGCACTATTTACCTGGGTGGCAACTTTCAGAGATCTGTGTACATGGACACCAAGATCCCTCTGCTCATCCACACTACCAAGTAGCCTACCATTAGCCCAGTAATCCATCATCTTGTTATTCCTACCAAAGTGAACGACTTCGCACTTAGCTACATTGAATTCCATTTGCCACATTTCCGCCCAGCTCTGCAACTTATCTATATCCCGCTGTAACCTACCACTTCCTTCCTCACTATCCACAACTCCACCGACTTTCGTGTCATCCGCAAACTTGCTTACCCAGCTTTCAAGTCCTTCCTGCCCAAGGGTGTCATGGAGGCAGATTCTATTGTACCTTTCAAAAAGGAATTGGATAATTAATTGAAGAGGACAAATTTGCAGAGCCACAGGTAAAGGTGGAGGCATGGGATTGGCTGAGTTGGCTCCTGCAGAGAGCTGACAGGTCACATTGGATTGAAGAGCCACCTTCTGTGCTGAGACCATATCAACTATTATCAAATTACTACCTTCATTAAGAAAAAAAAAAGAGATTTACAAATACCTCACAGGTATTGATGTGCTCTTGCTCCCACTCCTGTCGAACCTTGTCCAGCTGCTCCACATTCTGCTGGTAAACTTGTTCTGAAAAACAAGGTCAAAAGTCCCCCAAAGGATTCATGTCAGAATTGTCATTGAAATGTGTGACTTACAGAAAACAAATTTCACAGAGTGTGAACTGCCCTGGGAGATGCTCAAAGCTAGTTTCAGCAAGTGTTTGAGAGTGTGTCGGACAGCATTTGGTGAGAGAAAAATCAGCTCATGGGTGGACATGATAAACTCTATATTCAGTTTGTGAATTTTGGCTCGTGGCCGTATATTCTTGTGTTTGATGATGTATGTTACGTTGGGTTAGATTAAGACCTGCTGCACTTTCCAGCAACACATTTTCAGCTAATATGCATTAAAATACTTGTTCTCAAACTATAGAGCGATGTGGGAATTGTCTAAACAGCTACAGTATAGTGCAAAACAATGTCGAAAGCACATGTTCAATTCCTGCTAATTGCTATAATAGGCTATGGAGACCTAGCTCTGCACCTCACCCCATGTTTGATGTTGGCTGATGCCCCTCACCATATATAACCAATCATTTCTCTGTTAGAGATGGACGTGGACAATAGCTAGTTAACTGGCACAGCTTAGTGATGCTGCAACTACAAGATGTATCCAAATCTTTATATTCCCATTCTCACTCCCTCTTTGGTTTAGGGTGTTAACCCATAGGTGCTAAAGAGACATCGGATCTTTGGGTTTGGTATGCAAATCTAAACTCAAATTCCATCACATTTCTAAACGTAGACAATGATTCAACGCCATTCCAATTCCAAAACACAATTTACTCTGCATCTAACCTTATATGGCTAACGGTTAATTACTCCAGTGCACCAATAATAATGCCAGACTACCAGATTGGCAGCCCCCACTGCAAACCTGTCACGATGAAAAATATGGTCTACTTTTCTGTAATCAAAGTCTATTATATGGATGATTGAGACAATCCAGTCAACCCCCTTCCAGAAAACAGACCCAGCCAATGAGTGTGGACTAGTTTACCATCCAGGTTACAGATGACTGACCAACAAAAATATTCACTCCCAGCACCACAACGTGGCTCTAACCATTGTACTGTCGATTAACGTGTACCAACTTCCAGGTGCACTGCATGAGATGCCAGTATGCCTTTGACAGAATCCTCCAAAATGGTGACCTCTAACACCCAGGGCAGCAGGCAAAGGGAAACACCCTCACCTGCACGTTCCCCTTCACTGTTGCTGGGTTTAAAAAAAAAACTTGGGGTTCCCTTTCTATCAGCACTGCGGCTCTAACTACCACAAACGCTTTGCAAGGATTCACAAAGAGGCCTTCCTGCTACCTTTTCAAGTAGGTGAAGGAATGGGTAACAAATGCTGACCTTAAATTATCTATAGTGCCTACAACCCACAAGCAAATATTAAAAGAAGTGTCTCATATATGGAGTGCAGGTTCGTAGCTTCTTGAAAGTGGAGTTGCAGGTAGATAGGATAGTGAAGGCGGCGTTTGGTATGCTTTCCTTTATTAGTCAGAGTATTGAGTACAAGAGTTGGGAGGTCATGTTACAGCTGTACAGGACATTGGTTAGACCATTGTTGGAATATTGCATGCAATTCTGGTCTCCTTCCTATCAGAAAGATGTTATGAAACTTGAAAGGGTTCAGAAAAGATTTACAAGGATGTTGCCAGGGTTGGAGGATTTGAGCTATAGGGAGAGGCTAAACAGGCTGGGGCTGTTTTCCCTGGAGTGTCGGAGGCTGAGGGGTGACCTTATAGAGGTTTATAAAATCATGAGAGGCATGGATAGGGTAAACAGACAAAGTCTTTTCCTTGGGGTCGGGGAGTCCAGAACATAAGTCCAGGCATAAGTTTAGAGTGAGAGGGGAAAGATATAAAAGAGACCTAAGAGACAACGTTTTCATGCAGAGGGTAGTATGTGTATGGAATGAACTACCAGAGGATGTGGTGGAGGCTGGTACAATTGCAAACATTTAAAAGGCATCTGGATGGGGTATATGAATAGGAAAGGTTGGGAGGGATATGCTGGCAGGTGGACTAGATTGGGTTGGGATATCTGGTCGGCATGGACGGGTTGGACGGAAGGGTCTGTTTCCATGCTGTACATTTCTATGACTCTATATAGAAAAGATTATTCTCTGCTGGGTCTCTAATTCCAGTGCCAGTATAACCCCAATCCCATCAATTGTGCCACCCAGCTCCCAAACTGGGTCAAGTAAACTTAAATCAGATTCACTTTGTACTTTGGTAGATAAAAATAATTTTTCACCCAGCAGTCTTAGCAAATCCTTTACTGTTGTAGACACAGTGGCATTAACCAGAATACACCTTAACCTGCATACAAATAACTCAAGTCAATCTTGACCTGAAGATCAAGCTTTTTTTTTGCTTAGCATTGAACACCCACACACCAGGAAACAGACTCCAATAAACATCTTGATTAGCAAATTCAGAAAGCTTTGCCAAACGGTCTGAAATTTAATGAATGTAAATTTCATTCCTTAATCAACATACTTTAAATACACACAATGCAAGATGACAGCATTGCTAAAGTCTGCCTAGCACTTATTAATGTGAGCAGGTTAGTTATTTGAAAACCCCACAGGTGATGTAAATATGAATCAGCGACAAGATCTATTTGTGACTGAAACAGATGGTTTGCACTTATTTTCTGACAGTTACCTAATGGTAGAAACAGCCTATTAACACACCGACAAAGACAGTGTGATATTTCCAGCCAGAGTGTTGGCATGACATCCATCTGTTAATCAAAACAATTCTGTTATGTCACCATATCCCAGTAACATTTTTGTTATGTCCTCCATTATTTAATCTCTGGAAGCAGAGTGCAAATATACTTTCTGACTGGAATTGGAAGTAACTTCATTCAACTTAGAAAATAGGAGCAGGAGTAGACCATTCAGCCCTTCAAGCCTGCCCCATCTTTCAGTACGATCATGACTGATTATCCAACTCAGTCCCTTGTTCCTGCTATCTCCCCATCCCCTTTCATCCCTTTCTCCCAAGAACTATATCTAATGGCTTCTTGAAAATATTCATTATTTTAGCCTCAACTGTTTTGTGTGGAAGAGAATTCCACAGGCTCACCACTGTTTGCATGAAGAATCTTAACATCCAAAATTGACATTTGGTGGTACAGACTTGATAGGCTGAAGGGCCTCTTCTGTGCTGTTTGATTCTAATGACATACTCCTTGGGACTGAGAAAGTAATATCAGGATTTTATATTTGCTGGCAATAAGTCTTTTATAACTAATTGGCTCGTTAAATCACTTTGGGGTAAATCAGGTTAATTTGAGATTGGAGTCAGTGGTCTATCAATTAGATGTTAATTGTATTGATGGCTTGGGTATTAACTAGGGTCTCAGCTCTCCTCAACCAGCCTGAATGTGTGCTTATTGCAACAGCATGTTGAGTGTCTCTCTGTAAACATAAGGTCATAGAGTTTATACACAAGAATCTCTTGCTTCTTGCAGTTACTCTTCAATCAGCCGCAGGGTTATGGGTAAAGAAGGGTGTGGTTTTAGGGTTTTTCTGGCATTGTGGGGAGGTGCTCCTTTCTCTGGGCCAGAGGTTCAGGGTTCAAGTGCATCAGAACAAATTGAGAGGTGTATCCTGTAACAGAAATACAGGCAGTCCCTGGCTTGCAAACGTGTTCTGTTGTAGGTCATAAAAGAGTCATACAACATGGAAACAGACCCTTGGACCAACCAGTCATGCTGAACATAATCCCAAACTAAACTAGTCCCACCTGCCTGCTCCTGAACCATATCCCTTCAAACCTTTCCTATTCATGTGCCTATCCAAATGTCTTTTAAACGTTATAACTGTGCCCACATCCACCACTTCCTCAGGACGTTCATTCACACGTGAACCATCTTCAGTGTAAAAAAAATTGTTACTTATGTCTTTTGCAAAATCCTTGTCTCCTCATCTTAAAAATATGACCCTCAGTCTTGAAATTCCCCCATCCTAGGGAAAAGACAGCTACCATTAACCCTATCTCTACCCCTCATGATTTTATAAACATCTAGAAGGCCACCTCTCAACCTCCTTTACTCCAGTGAAAAAAAGTCCCAGCCCATCCAGCCTTTCTTTAATACCTCAAATACCATACCCGGCTTGATGTGGAGGTGCCACTGTGGGACTGGGGTGTTCAAAGTTAAAAATCGCAATACCAGGTTAGAATCCAAAAGGTTTATTTGGAAACATTAGCTATCAGAGCATTGCTCCTTCATCCACCTGATGCTGGAGCAGCGCTCCTAAAGCTAGTGCTTCCAAATAAACCTGTTGGACTATAACCTGGTGTTGTGCGATTTTTAACTTTGAACATCATACCTGGCAACATTGTGGTAAATCTCTTCTGAGCCCTCTCCAGTTAATAATATCCTTTCTGTAACAGGGTGACCAGAACTGGACACAGTATTCCAGAAGGGGCCTCACATGTCCTGTACAACCTCAGCAGGACTTTTCAACTCCTACACTCCAAGGACTGAACAATGAAGACAAGCGTACCAAACGCCTTTTTAACCACCAGGTCTACAAACTTCAAAGAATTAAGTACCTGAACCCCTAGGTCTCTCTGTTCTGGAGCCCATTTGCAAATCAACTTGCCTGGCCAGCAATACATGAAGTTAATGTCTCGAAGTTAAATTGCATAAATTAGATGTACCATGTTTTCTTGCACATAAAAAGATGATTGCTGAAGAGTCTCAATTGTGTCAATTATTTTAATCTTGACTTGGTTTCAAAGAAATATTTCAGCCTTTGGTTTTCCCTGAATAGTCAACACGAGTTTTAGCACCATTTGGATGCTATATTTATCATGTGAAAGACTGCATACATTGTTCAGAAAGTAAAATAACTATACCTTGTCAAAGCTATATCTATGACGTGTTGCAACAGAAGCTCTATTCTTATTTTAAACAAAGCAAACCAATCTACTTTTTTTTAAAACCAACTTAACACAGCCCAGTTTCCTGAAAAATGCAACCAACCCATTATTATAATTAGAAAGTGCAGTTCCAGTCCACAGCTATTGACAGAAATTAAAAGGACACAATGATTATAGGGAGTGTGGAAGATAATTGCAGTCCAACTTCGCTCCATTCTGCATTTTGTAAGTTCGTAGCTTCAAATGTCAATATGGTTCAGTTGACCCTGAGCCTAAACATTTCTGGTCAGACTCTTGTGGTGCACGGATATTGTCTCTACCTCTAGGCCAGAAGGCAGGAGAGTTTCAAATCCCACCTGCTACAGAGGGATGTTTGAACAGGTTAGTTACAAATATCTAAATTACTGGTTACATCTCTACTCCAGGACCTCTGTAGATAATCTTGATAGTCGAACATAGTGTGGCAAGTTGCATTGCTGAAGATTCCAGTCTTCAGATGGGACACAAAGCCATGGGGTCCCATTTGTGCTAATAACAACAAAATACCATGGATGCTGAAAATCTCAAACAAACACAGAACACTTGAGAAACTCAGCAGGTCTGGCAGCATCTGTGGACAGAGAAGCAAAGTCAACTTTTTAAGTCAGGTAAAATTCTTCTTGAGAACAAAGAGTGACTTTGGACTAAAAACATTAACTCGGTTTCTCTCTCCACAGACACTTCCAGATCTGTTGTGTCTCCAATATTTGGTCTTATTTGTTCAGGTGGTTGAAGTGACCAATGAGAAGATTGCACTGCCCTCCTTCTGAATGGGGAAGGGGGGGGTGGGTGTTTAAAAAAAAGGGGTGGTGGTGGGAAGTGTTTTCTGGTATCTTGACAAATGCGCCCCCCCCCCCCCAATCAACCCAAAAGAAACCACAACACACACTGGGGTCATTGATTCAGCCGACTTTCGGAATTTGCTGCTGTAAAGCTTGGATATTAGTTTAACAAACAGCAGCGGTGACACCAAGGTAACTGGCTGTTTGCGAAGCAGTGTGTTGCTGAGAAACCTGATAATAGGCCACTCTCCCGTTTATGACTTGATGAAAAGTATTGTATGTTTCTCAAAAGAGAGAGTGTGGTTAATTGCAAAACCTAACCATCCCCCAACCTTCACATTCCCCCCCTCTCTCCTCTTACCCTCATTTCCCTCCCCCCACCACCTCCTAAATATGTTCAGTATGCAAGCTTTTGCGTTGCTGGTGATTTTCCTTCCAAATTGTTGAAGATATCAAAGGGGCAAACTTTATTTTCTCAATAAAGTCATTGCCTTCTCCTGCACCCATAACTCTGCAACTGACAGGCTGTTGAGGACAAAGAATACCACATGTCATTAAGATTCATCTTCACCACTGATCGTGCCCAAATGGTCACATGATAGGAATGCATCAAGACCACAAGTCAGTTTAGCAGTTTATTTTGTATCATTGACAGGAGGAGGGGAGGAAAGCCTTGCAAAGGGAAAGGTCACTGGGCATTTTTTTTCCATTCTCTCAGCACAGAAACAGACCCTTCGGTCCAACTCACCCATGCCAACCAGTTATCCTAAACTAATCTCACCCCATTTGCAAGCACTTGACCCATATCCCTCTTAAACCCTTCCTATTCACATACCCACCCACATGCCTTTTAAATGCCATAATTGTACCAGCCTCCATCATTCCTCTGGCAGCTCATTCCACACTTTCTTTGCATAAGAAGTTGCCCCTCAAGTCCCTTTTAAATTTTTCTCCCTTAAACTAAATCTATGTCCTCTAGTTTTGGACTCCCCCACCCCAGGGAAAAGACCTTATCCATGCCCGTCATGATTTTATAAACCTCTGTAAGGTCACCCCTCAGCCTTCGATGCTCCAGGGAAAACTGCCCCAGCCTGTTCAGCCTCTCCTTGTAGCTCAAATCCTCCAACCCTGGCAACAACCTTTTAAATCTTTTCTGAACCCTTTCAAGTTTCACAGCATCCCTCAGTGGCTGGGCCAGCATTTATTGCCCTTGAGAAGGTGGGGGTGAGCTGCCTTCTTGAACTGTTGCAATCCCAGTGTTGCAATTAGGCAGAGGGGCTCGGGGACCCAGGTTCGATTCCAGCCTCCGGGTGACTGTGCAAACTCCACACACACAGATATTCTCCCAGTGTCTGCATGGGTTCCCTCCCACAGTCCAAAGATGTGCAAGTAAGATGGATTGTGTATGCTGAATTACCTAGTGTCCAGGGATGTGCAGGCTAGGTGGATTAGCCATGGGAAATGCAGGGTTACAGAGATTGGGTCTGGGTAGGATGCCCTTAAAGAGGGTTGGTGTAGACTCAATGGACTAATGGCCTGCTTCCACACTGTCGGGATTCTAATGATTCTTAGGAAGTGAATTCCAGGATTTTGATCTAGCAACACTGAAGGAATGGCAAAGTATTTCCAAATCATGGTGGTGAGTGGTTTAAAGGGGTACTTGGAGGGGTGGTGTTCCCATGTAACTACCCTTGTCCTTCCAGATAATGTGGTTATGAGTTTGGAAGGAACTGTCTAAAACCCAGGGCTCAAAATACTAACTCCACAGCTGTCCAGCTGCAGACTGGATTCAAAAACACTCCATTTAATTGTAAAACAAAACATCCCTTTCTCACACTCATTGTACTAGGGAGCATGGACTCCATTTGAAAGACCCCTTCTGCTTTATCAACATAACCATCCACATTATAAAGTTTGAAGTAAATAGTTATTAGAGACTGGAATCTGTATATAGAAAAAGAATTAATGATTGGGAGCACCATGGGGAGAGAATGGCCCACATTTAGTCGAAGGTTTTAGATACAGGAACTGAAAAGATTTCTTTTGCCGACGGAGGGAGATGTATAGGAGATAATACGGGTAAAGCAGCCCGTATTATCTTGAAGGAGACTTTTGGGAACACAGCATTGGGATAGTTGAGGAAAAGGGCTGAAAATGTGTTGCTGGTTAAAGCACAGCAGGTCAGGCAGCATCCAAGGAACAGGAAATTTGACGTTTCGGGCCAGAGCCCTTCATCAGGAATTCCTGATGAAGGGCTCTGGCCCGAAACATCAAATTTCCTGTTCCTTGGATGCTGCCTGACCTGCTGTGCTTTAACCAGCAACACATTTTCAGCTCTGATCTCCAGCATCTGCAGACCTCACTTTTTACTCGTAGTTGAGTAAAAGTCAAGTTTCAGCCTAGCAGTCACCATCTGAGTGATTTGCCACTAACATAAAAATACACTTAAAGTCCTGGTCAAGGTTTGCACAAGAACAAGAGATTACATACCTGCATCATTCACTGCATCACGAGTTTGCTTGGCTTTATTCTGACTCTGTGGAGCAGACACACACATTATTTAATTAGAATGCGATGGTAGCGTAGAGGTACTGTCACTGGAATAGTAATCCAGAGGTATAGGATAATCGTTTGGAGACATGGATTCACAATCCTACCACATCAGTTGGCACTGTTGCCAGTCAATTCATTCAGCAGGCATTACCATGAGTAACAGCAACCATGGAACGGTCATTAAAAACCCATCTGGTTCACACTGCACTTGAAAAGGAAGGAAATCTGCCACCCTTTCCCAGTCTGGCCTAGACCGGAGTTCAGATCCAATACAGTTGAGTGTAAACCTGCCCTCCGAAACATCGGAGCTAGCCACTCCATCGAGAGATAGGCAACACAAAACGCTGGCTTTGCCACTGACACCTACATCCCATAGAAGGGAATTGCTGCCAGTGCATTTTGACAAATGCAAGATCAGCCAGGTTTGCAGAAACCCTCCCAATGTGCCCCACACTTGTTCAGGAGAACAAGACAGGACACACAGTGCTCCAGGTTCCTCATGCCCCGATATAACATCCATCCCAGCTGCCTTTCCCATCAGAGGAATTTTATCCAGGCTCCAACAACACTCAGGAAGCTCAACACTATCTGGGACAAAGCAGCCCGTATTATTGGCGCTACTTCTACAAACATCCACTCCCTCAGTTGCAGCAGTGTGTACCATCTACAAGATGCACTGCATAAATTCACCAAAGATCCTCAGACAGCATCTTCCAACCTACAACCACTTCCACCTAGAAAGACAAGAGTAGCAGATACTTGGGAACACCAAGTTCTTCTCCAAGCCCCTGATCATCTTGATGTTGGGGAATATAGCACCATTCTTTCACTGTTGCTGGGTCAACATACTGGAATTCCCCCCGTAACAGCTTTCTGGGTTTATCTATAGCACACAGACTGCAGTGATTCAAGGCAGCAGCTCACCACCACCTCAAGGTTATTCAGGGTCAGCAATAAACACAGGCCCAGCTAGCGATGCCAATGTCCCACAAGTAAAGATTTTTTTAAATAAAAATCCTCCTTCCACAATTTGCTGCATGGGAAGGGCAGGGTGTGGCAGGGGTTAGAGAACCTGTGTTTTCTCAGTCTGGTCATTTCGGGGGCTCATGCTTAAACAGATCACCACACCGGTCAAACACAGAAGACCACAACTGTCAGTGAATGCGTCAAGATTAGACATGCACAGCTCCAGTTTGATCATTTATGGGCCCTGATCAGGAGAGCTTGGGGATCACACATTTAAAAATAAAATGCACAGATGGCCTCAAAAGCTCACATGACACAGAGTCCAGCTACAATGCAAGTCTATGCACAAACACTATCGCAAGCAAACAGAGACATTCCTAGTGTACAAAGCTTGGATGTGGTTACACCTGGGGTTATGCATAAACAGCTCTCCAGTCACAGGAGCTGTGTCTCACAGTCCAGAGCTTTCAGCTGGTAATAAAGAATAGCGTGGCTACACCTGATAAACCTTGGATTCCTTTAATATAAACCATACGAAATAGGAGTGGAAGAAAGGCCATTCGGCCCATCAAGTCCAATCCACCATTCAATCATGGCTGATGGGCATTTCAACACCCCTTACCCGCACTTTCCCCATATCCCTTAATTCCTTGCGAGATTAAGAATTTATCAATCTCTGCCTTAAAGACATTTAATGTCCCAGCCTCCACTGCGCTCTATGGCAATGAATTCCACAGGCCCACCACTCTCCTCATTTCCGTTCTAAACTGACCCCCTCTAATTCTAAGGCTGTGCCCATGGGTCCTAGAATCCCCGCCTGACGGAAACAATTTCCCAGCGTCCACTCTTTCTAAGCCATAACATTCAGCCCAACAGGTTCTCCCAGAATCCACTCATTCTCTGCCCTACAAATTTCATCTGTTACGAAGTTTTTCTTAAAGACAGTGTGTTATCTTAGAGTATTTAAACAAAAGTGAATTGCAAGTTTTTAAATAGGGAAGGGAATGGGAAACAAAAACAGATAGTAGTGGCAGGGGATGGGGTGAAGGACACCGGCACAGCAGCATTGGGGATTAGAGAGGGACAGAAGGAGAAACGAGGACAACGAAGAGAGAGAGATGGTTGGGAGGGAAACAGATGCAGCAGAGTGAGAGATGAGAGAGGGGGAAAAACACAGGAGCACAGGCAAGGAAAAGTGTAGAAGGAGAGACAGAGACGGGAGTTGGTAAGAGAGGGTGTGACAAAGAGAGAGACAAAAAGAAATTAGGAATTGAGTAGAGAGAAATGGGGAAGGGACAGATAGAAAAAGACACAGACACAGACACAGACATGCATACAGACGGAGTATGAGCAAGAGAGGAATAAGTGGTTGGAAGAAAATACAGTCAGAGAGGGAGAGCGAGAGCTGGATAGAAAGAGATGGCAATGGAGGAAACAGACAAAATGTCTTTGAATGCAAGCCCCTCTCTTGTACTAGAGTTGCAAGACGACAACTAATACATTTTGTTGTGATTGTAAGAGTCAGCCAGATGGACCTGACAGAATGAGTTCCCTGACTGGGGCTGTTAATCTTGTCCAATCAGGGAGTCTTGGTTGATAGATATAGACAGGAATATGTTATGTTAGGGCCCGGGTGTCCTTGGAGAAGGAGCATGCGGTGTCCACCAACACCCTGGAGTTGTTCAGGGAGAGGTGGGTGCCACAGGAAGTGGAGTGCATCATTTCCCCCTCCAACTGTATTTTGATTTAGTCCCTGCCCTCCCCTTCACTGTTTGTTCACACAGCATTGCCCTTTGATGTGAAGGGCACTGCTTATCACAGGCCACTCGGGTGTTTTCCTACTTTTCCTGGTGGTGGAAATTGAATAAAGATTTGTACACCTTGTCTCTCACTGTGTCTCCCAGCTGCACACACACACCATGGGTGCTGGGGATAAAAATAATAAGCACTACCGCAGTTAGGGGGTAGTGTGGGGTTTAATAAGAAAAAAAATCTGAAAAAAAATAAACAGGAGCGTGCTTGTCACTGGCCACTTGGGTGTTTTCCCAGTAAAAAAAAATAGACAGGAATATGTTATGTTAGGGCCCGGGTGTCCTTGGAGAAGGAGAATGCGGTTTAGATTAGACTTACAGTGTGGAAACAGGCCCTTCGGCCCAACAAGTCCACACCGACCCGCCGAAGCGAAACCCACCCATACCCCTACATTTACCCCTTACCTAACACTACGGGCAATTTAGCATGGCCAATTCACCTGACCCGCACATATTTGGACTGTGGGAGGAAACCGGAGCACCCGGAGGAAACCCACGCAGACACGGGGAGAACGTGCAAACTCCACACAGTCAGTCACCTGAGTCGGGAATTGAACCCGGGTCTCAGGTGCTGTGAGGCAGCAGTGCTAACCACTGTGCCACCGTGCCGCCCCAATGCGGTGTCCACCAACACCCTGGAGTTGTTCAGGGAGAGGTGGGCGCCGCAGGGAGTGGAGTGCATCATTTCCCCCTCCAACTCTATTTTGATTTAGTCCCTGCCCTCCCCTTCACTGTTTTGATCACACAGCATTGCCCTTTGATGTGAAGGGCGCTGCTTGTCACTGGCCACTTAGGTGTTTCCTATCTTCCTCGTGGTGGAAATTGAATAAAGATTTGTGCACTTTGTGTCTTTCACTGTGTCTCACACCTGCACACACACACCATGGGTGCTGGGGGAAAAAATAAGCATTACCGCAGTTAGGCGGTAGTGTGGGGGTTAATTAAAAGATAAAAAGAAAACAAACAGTAGTGTGTCCCTGCCCTCCCCTTCCCTATTTAAGAAGAAAAAAAGAAAAAAAATAAACAGGAATATCAGAGGTTCTGCTCACTGAGAGCTGGCTCTGAGGGAGCTGGATCAGTATCAAAGACTCTCCATGTGTAAAGAAAGAGGGGCATGGTGATGGGACATTGGCCTCTGGAGTTATTTCAATGTCACTCTCCGAGATGCTTATTTTGGAACGGTCTCAAGTGAAAAGAGGCACTAATTCAAACAGATGTCAGCCAATTGTGGTATTGCACTTTGAGGGTCAGCCATTGATGCACAATCCCTGGACATGGGCTGTTCTCATCCAGGAGCAGGGCCATCTGATCAGAGGCTCTACTTGAAAGGTTTATATTCTGAAGAGGCACCAGAGCAAATGACAGGAGTGTTGTTAGAGTTCAACACAGTCAAGAGCTTCAGTGGAGTGCAGTGAATGTCCAAGTTGTGCTGTGACTTTAATTAGGATCAATTACATTTCCAGCATGCTCTTGGTCTCCTGGGTCCGACAGAAAATATGAACAATTAGTGAAAGGATAAAGTCTAAAAGACTTCACAGTTACCGAAAGGAGAGGAAGAGCACATTCAACAGAACAGGTCAAGTCCCATATGCTCACACATATACAATCAAACTAAAGACCAGAGACCAAAGCAAAAACATAGAGCTGGCAGGCAAGGTATCAAGGATAAAAACCCACCCACAATAAAGAGGGTGCGATTATTGGGGAAACAAATCCAAGTGGCAAAAGAAATAGAAAAATTACAAAGACAAACTAAATGAGGGAAGCAACGACTTTATTTCTTGTCAGTGAGTAGTTTACCTTTTCGACTTGCTTCTGGTTTCCTGAGGATTGAACACGCTCAGCACTCTGCTCAGCCTCATCTGCTTCTTTACATTTCTGTTCATAGCATTTCTTTGACTGCAAAGTTAGACAAGACAGGTCAAGAGACATGACCATCAGGATGGCTTGGCTGGTGTCAAAGTAGTGTCCCATCATTCAGTTTGAGGTTGGTACTGACCAGGTAGCTAACTACCTCCATCAGCAGGCTACAGCCCACACACACACACACACACACACACACACAACCACCTATCCAACCTCCCATTCCTCTAAACTCCAGCAAATATTGCCTTAAAATTATTCAGTTTCTGCTTGTAATCCCTCATCCCAGGGATTGCTCTGATGAATTTACACCGTACTGACACCAAGGTAAGCATATCCTTCCTTAGGAGATATACAATTAGGCCCACTCTCCTAATCTATGGTCATTGCTCAATAATATTCTCCCTCCAATTTTTTGTCCAATTCTTCTTTAAAAAGATACTTCGTTATTAATAAAGTAGTTTTCTTAAAATACTAGAATTTTTTTTAACTAATTGCTATAAATGCACATTGTTTGAGTTTGTTATCCTTCATCCAAAAAAAAATCCCTTCGACGGAGTCCGTTTTGTCAACTGCCCCACAATGTTTTGCTTACATCAAGTGTCTTCTTATACAAAGCCACTTTGCTCTTCTGAACACGGTCCATGGCATTTTCATACTGTTGGTAAAACGTGCCGAGGTTAGTTCAGTTTGTGAAAATAAAAAAGACCAGAGCAGATCACTTTGTCAGCTTGCTGACGTCAAATAGAATCAATACCCTACCCTCCAACCAGGACAGATTATTAGAAAGCTGTAGTGATTGGAACCATGGCCAGATTAGATCCCCTACAGTGTGGAAACAGGCCATTCGGCCCAACAAGTCCACACTGACCCTCTGAAGAGTAACCCCCCCAGAACCATTTCCCTCTGACTAATGCACCTAACACTATGGGCAATTTAGTATGGCTAGTTCACCTGACCTGCACATCTTTGGACTGTGGGAGGAAACCGGAGCATCCGGAGGAAACCCACACAGACATGAGGAGAATGTGTAACCTCCACACAGACAGTCGCCCAAGGCTGGAATCGAACCTGGGACCCTGGTGCTGTGAGGCACCCAGTGCTAACCACTGACCCACCATGCCAGGTGGGTCTCAGCCCAGGTTAACAACCCACAGCTAATCAGGGAGCCCTGGCTGAGAGATGTAAACAGAAGATAGGGGACCTCTTGTGGCACAGTCGTAATGCCCCGACCCCTGAAGTGGGGCGCCTGGGTTCAAATCCCACCTGATCAAGGAGATAACATCTCTGAACAATTGGATTAGAAAATAATTGGTTCAGTTAAAAAAAACTGGGTTTGAATTGTTGCTTAAATAGTATTACACAGAGGGTGGCTAACAAATAAAACTCTTATAAATAGGAGGCTTCAGAAAGTCTCCTCAGTCTCGGGCCTGGCTCTGGCTCTGGTCATAGCCCATGTAAATAAAGAGTGACTTGGTGACAGGATAATTGGTCTCTGTTATTTTAAAAGCCTTCATCAATATGAACATCCCCCCTCTCATTCACACATTCCTCTACCATTTAAACAGATTGTGAACCCCTCGTCAATTTTACATAAAAGTTAAAGTTAGAGACAGTCGGACCAACAACCATCCTGGAATTGCAAAACCCAATGGGAATTTCAGAATTAAATCCATCCATAGCAAGAGCTGAAATGTTTTTCATTCATTCACGAGATGGGAGTGTCACTGGCTGCACCAGCATTTATTGCTTGTCCCCAGTTTCCCTTCCAGAAGATAGCAGTGAATTGATTGCTTAAAATCACTGCAGACCTTGGGGCGTTGGGGCACCTCACACAGTACTATTAAAGGAGAGAGCTCCAGGATTTGGACCCAGTGATAGTGAGGGAACGAGCAATACATTTCCAAATCAGGATTGGTTTGGACAGATTGGTGGCCCTATGGATCGGTTGCTCTTATCCTTCTAGATGAAAGTGCTCACCCATTTGGAAGGTTAGCAAAATTAGTTCCCATAAATTTCCAATTGGATTTTTTCTTTCTTTTCCAAATAATCATCTTGTTCATTCCCAGTAGAAATCCCAAGAATCAGGCTAATGGTCTTTTGATTTCGGAGAGAGACATACACACAGTCAGAGAGACAGAGCCTTTGGCCAGACCAGCATTTATTGCCCATTTCTAAATCACGTAGAGATCAGCTCAGACTGAACCCCATCACTGTGGGTCTGGAGTCACATGTAGGCCAGACCATGTAAGGACATTAGATTTTTGTTCCTAAAGAGCACTATTAACCAGAAGATTTTATTTTACCAAACCCCCAACAATTCAAATACCAATAGGATTCAAACCCAGCCCCCAGGGACATTACCTGGGTCAAACTGTAACATCACCACCTTCATTCTACAACAGTCTGTCACATCAGAGTTAGATCGGGGAGGGAGACAGCACTTGAATTCAGTCATTTCTGCTCTGAAAATATGTTTATGTCTGCATCTATTGAAAATAGAGGTGGTTCAGCTCTCCTGAATGGGTCATTAAACCAGACTATCTCAGACTATTTTAGGGATAGGTACCAGGATTTTTTTAAAAACCTACAGAACTGAATCCTGACAAGAGATGGTGCCTTTAGAAAAGTCAGAAGTCATGCAACACCAGATTATAGTCCGGCAGGTTTATTTGAAATCTGCGCTGCAAAAGCTTGTGGTTTCAGTAAACCTGTCTGATATAACCTGATGTCGTGTGACTTCTGACATTGTCCACTCCAGTCCAAAACCGGCACCTCCCCATGGCCTTTAGAAAAGGCAGTTTTTAAAACAAAAAAAAGGGGAAAAAAACCTGACAATTGACAAACCCGAATTCAGGCCTAAACTGATCTCTCACCACTCAAACAGGTCAAGCTTTCAATACAACCTAGTGTTCAGGTCATGAAAGATTAACTTTCATTTTATGTAAAAACCCTGTGGTTTTACATTTCCTTTTCAGCAAGAACAAAAACACATTGTTCAGGTCAGATTCTTTGTCCCCAGATTGCTTCAAATGACCGACAGACATTTCAAACAGCAGTTTCAGATATTTATCTGGCAAGGACAGTGCAGATTTTGAATGAAAAAAAATCTTGCAATGCTCCTACAGGAACATGTGGGGCTTTTGCAAATTTCAAACAAAGTGCAATCTGTCAATATTAAGTTCTGACAATGATACAAGCACTGTGTAATTCACACCATTCTTAAAAAAGGAGAAAGGTGTCCTGTCATCTGTTATCACACACTCGTCATTCTTACCTTCTTCCTAGTCTCCTTCTGCCTCTCCCGGAAATCTTCCAGGCGTTTTGCCTCATCCTTTAACGTGACTGCCAGCTGAATGTGTAGATTTCCAATGTTTTCCAATTCTGAAACAGTTAAAACATGCACTCTCTGTCTATTCTATGTGATCAACAAAAAAATTAAAGAATTGGTAGATTGCCTTATTCCTCAAACGTACTCCTAATGGACAGTTTCTTCTCGGATATTGTTGGGGATTTTGGGGGGGGGGGGTGGGGGGGGGTGGGGGGAGATGTTTGAATTTAGTGCTACAGTGTCCATCTGAGTCACACAGAATGGAAGCACCCAGGACTGAACCATGTTGTGATCTGACCTTGACCAGTTGCTCACACAAATAGTCACATTGCCCGTGGGCTTCACCCTCACTGCTGCCCAGTGAGCACACGTGAGAAGCCGCTCACAGCAAGTGGTAGCCTTCTTGCTCCAGCTGATTTGTTAATTAATGCAACGGTCCATTAAAAGATAAACGGTATTTGGGGTAGAATTAGGAAAATTAGAGTTCCTACAGTGTGGAAACAGGCCCTGAGGCCCAACAAGTCCACACCAACCCTCTGGAAACTATCCCACCCAGACCCACTACCCTACCCTATTATACTACATTTTCCTTGACTAATGCATCTAATCTACACATCCCTGGACTCTATGGGGCAAGTTAGCATAGCCAATTCACCCTTAGCTGCACAGCTTTAGGCTGTGGGAGGAAACCAGAGCACCCGGAGGAAACCCACGCAGGCACTTGGAGAATGTGCAAACTCTACACAGACAGACAGTCGCCAGAGGCTGGAATCGAACCTGGGTTTCAGGCGCTGTGAGGCAGCAGTGTTAACCACTGAGCCACTATGCCACACAGTTTGGTAAACAAAATCCCAATCAGATTTCACTGGGGAAATCAGAATGTCTTGAGGCTATATGTACATACCTGGTTCTACCACACTGCCAGCAAAGTCACTGCAGCTTAATGGGGTGATACATTGGCTCAGTGGTTAGCACTGCTGCCTCACAGCAGCAGGGACCATGGTTTGATTCCACCATCCCGCGACGGTGCGGAGTTTGTATGTTCTCCCCGTGTCTGCGTGGGTTTCCTCTGGGTGCTCAGATTTCCTTGCACAGTCCAAAGATGTGCAGGTTATAGTGGATTGGCCATGGGAAATTGCTCATAGTGTCCAGAGATGTACAGGCTGGATGGATTATTCATAGGAAATGCAAAGTTACAGGGATATGGCAAGGGGGTGGCTCTAGGGATACTCGGAGTGTCAGTGGGGACTTGATGGGGTGAATGGCCTGCTTCCGCACTGTAGGGATTCTGTGATTCAGCCCATTAGGTCTGTGCTGGAGGGCTGACCTGGTTCGATTTGGGGAATTTTCTTGACACCAAGGAGATTTTAATTCCTAATTTTCAAATGAGGGCCGGGAAAGTAATATTAGGCAAAAGTGGGAAAAGCACAACGGGTCAGGCAGCATCTGAGGAACAGGAGAATCAACGTTTCAGGCATAAGCCCTTCATCAGGGATGAGGCTTGTGGTCAGAGGGCTGAGAGATAAATGGGAGGGGGTGGGGCTTGGAGGGGGGTGGTGGGAAAGGTAGCTGGGAATGCAGTAGGTAGATGAATGTGGGGGCAAAGGTGATAGATTGGAGAGGATGATGGAGAGAATAGGTGGGAAAGGTGATGGACAGGTCAAGAGGGTAGCACCCTTTCCTTCGTCCCTACCTCCATCTACCTAACATATTCCCGATTACCTTACCCCAGCCCCACCCTTCTCCCATTTCTCAGACCACTGGCCTACAAGCTTCATCCCTGAAGGTCGTATGCCCGAAACACTGACTCTCCTAATCCTCGGATGCTACCTGACCTGCTGTGCTTTTCCAGCACCACACTCCCAACTCCAAATCTCTAGCATCTGCAGTCCTCACTTTCTCCCAAAAGTGGGAAAACACTATTTTCCATCAGGGATTTAAAAAGTAAAAATTCAGAGTGTTAAAGCTTGTTTTATTTAAAACAAAGTTGGATTCCTAGTGGTGAAGGCCCAATAAAACCTAGAAAGGGATTCAAAATTATTGTCTTTTCAGCATTAGTTTCATTTTTTGCGGAGGGGGGGTGCGAATGAATTGGCAAAGGGTTGTTTGAGACAAAGGGAAAAACAGATGAATCTCAGATTTAATAATTTTGCACAGTTCCTGAAAATGTCCTTATTTTCGTCTCAAAGTTTTGATGACACCCATAAACCCACCCTAAGCTGAACTTGTGATTTATGTCTTGTAAAGATAAGGAGGCCAACATTAGCTGAGACAAGCTAAATAAGTGTAAATTGGTAGTACAAATCCTCCAAGACTCAAGATCTTCTGGTGTGTAAGGATTAAGAGCGCTTTGTGGTGCCCTTGGCTTACTCAGTAGCTCTTGGTCAGAAGGTTGCACAGTTATCCACACAAGGACTCAAGTCATAAAGATTCCATTGGTGAACACAGGGGCAGGAGGAGGCCATATAGCCCCTCAAACCTGCTCCACAATTCAAAGAGATCACGGTTGATCTCTTACCTCAATGTAACGTTTTCACACTATTCCCATACTCCTTTGATATATTTAATACCTAGAGAGAGATCGATTGATCTGTCTTAGACTCGGCCGATGATTGAGCTTCCACAGTCCTCTGGGGAGAAAGAATCCCAAAAATATTTACCACCCTCTGAGTGAAGAAATTCTGCCTCATGTCAACACATGATTCAGAGATGGTGTCTCCTGGTTCTGGATCTCCCATCCGGAATATTCTGTATCTACTCTGAAGAATTTTGAGTGCTTCAGCAAGATCATCGGTGCAGTTTCATGTACGTGATCAGGGTAACCAATCCCTGCAGCTCAGAGTAACTGGGTGCGAGATACACGGGATAAATAAAAATAACCATTCCGGGTTTGAGGCGATACTTAACATCTGAGCAAATGGATATCATTAGAAGAATCCCATAAAAGGTAAAAGTAAATATATATGACAAATATAGATTCAAATCTGCTACTTACGTTGCTTTAGACTGTCAAATGCTATTCGTAGAGTACTGAAAAAGAAACCAGAGGAGACTTCATCAATAAAAAAAGATATGCCGTAAAAACTTAACTCATTTGCCAAGCTTCTGCCTAACATTTCTTTATGCAGCCGAGTGTCAAATTCTGTCAGATATTGCTCTAGTGAATCACTCCGGAAATATATAATTGTATCGAAAGCACAGCAGGAGCTTAATGTGTTTTTTTTAAAAGCTTAGTATATTTTTCAATTAATCAAATCCTTTCCACCTTTCCCCTAATGAGGGGACTATTCTTTTTACAGTAAAGCTCTCTCAGTTTAACACAGAATCCCCACAATGTGGAAGCAGGTCACTTGGCCCATCGCATCCATGTTGCCCCGCAAAGAGCAACCAACCCAGACTTCCCCCGCCTTACCCTATCCATGTAACTCTGCATTTCTCATGGCTGATCCATTTACTCTGCACGTAAGATTAAGCGTTGACTATGTAGGGTGTGTAATGTGACTTTGTGATTAGTAACTCTTGTTTCCGGCTTTTGACCTTATTTGTTGAAGGGAATGTGGGTGCCACTAACTGGGCCAGCATTTATTGCTCATTCCGAACTGCTGTGGAGGTGATGGTGAGCTATCTCCTTGAACTGCTGCAGGTTACCTGCTGTTAGGAAGGGAGTGTGAGGTATTTGATCCAGTGACACTGAAGGAGCAGTGATATGGTTCCAAATCAGGATGGCATGGGACTTGGTGGTGGTGTTCCTCTCTACCTACTCCCCTTAGTCTTCCAGGCTGGTTATACATTTCAGGGTTAGAAGCCCACAGCAGGATGGGACCACATCATCATATCTCACACAAGTGAGGACAGAGGTCTTGCATGGTTATAAAGTGTTGCCCTTTAGAGGTGATTTCAAGGTGAGGCCTTGTCGACCTGCTCCCGGTGAAGATGGGAATGATGTTGAGGAAGTGCTGGACCAAATGGGCAGACATAACTTTTCATCTGAGCTCATCTGGTGTTACCTTGGGAGAGGGCTGCCATTCCCAGCTTACGACAGCAGTACAGTTCTACACTTAAACCTGTTTCAGCAGGTCATACACATTAGTAAGTACCCAGAGACCTGGACAGCATGGTAGCTCAGTGGTTAGCACGGCTGCCTCACAGTGCCTGGGACCCAGGTTTGATTCCACCCTCAGGTGAATTTCTTCCTGTGTCGGTGCGAGTTTCCTCCAGGTACTCTGGTTTCCTCCCACAGCCCAAAGACCGGCAGATTAGATTAGATTCCCTACAATATGTAAAACAGGCCATTTTGCCCAACAAGTCCACACTGACCCTCTAAAGGGTAACCCTCCCAGACTCATTCCCCTACCCTATATTTATCCCCGATTAATGCATCTAGCACTATGGGCAATTTAGCATGGCCAATTCACCTGACCTGCACAATTTAGGACTGTGGGAGGAAACCAGAGCACCCAGAGGAAACCCACGCAGACACAGGGAGAACGTGCAAGACAGTCGCCCAAGGTGGGAATCAAATCCAGGTCTCTGGCACGGTGAGGTAGCAGTGCTAGCCACTGAACCACCTTAATGATGTATACTAAATTTCCCATTGTGTTCAGGAAGGTGTAGGCTCAGTGGATTAGCCAGGCAAAATGCAGGGTTACAAAGAGGGGGTAGGCAGCTGAACAGGATGCTCTTCAGAGGGTCTTCAGTCCTTCTAAACTATTTGTTAAACCACTCCCTGCCATTGAGCTCCAAATTCTCGCCATTCTTTGAATGGGGAGGATTATTGGTAAAGGGGAGACAAAAAAAAATTAACTTTTGTGCAGTGAAGACTGGTTAATGTTGTCCATTTCAGTTCATGTTAGAGTCAGAGTTTTACAGCACAGAAAGAGGTCCTTCAACCCGTTAGACTGAAGGGCCTGTTTCTGTGCAGTACATCTCTATGACTCTGTCTGTGCCACTCTTCAAACCTCCATCCATTCATTCTAACCCTATTTACTGCACATGACACCTAGCCTTGTAGCTACTGCATTTCAAATGCTCATCTGAATACATCTGAAAAGTCTTAATAGTTCTTGCCTCTCACCATCCTTTCAGCCAGTGAGTTCCAGACACCCACCACCCACTAGGTGAAAACTTTTGCCTTAAATACTCTCTAATCCTCCTGTTCCTGTGTCCTCTGGTTATTGACCCCTTTACTTGGGAAGAATTTCTCTCTCTTTATGTTCCTCATATCTATGTTCACTTCGATTAGATTCCTCCCTGCCCCCTCCCGGCTTGGTCTGCTCCAAAGAAAACCAGCCCAGCCTGTCTGGTCTCTTCTCAGGGATTAATTTCTCCAGCCCAGGCAACATCCTGATGAATCACTTCTGCACCCGCTCTAGTGATGACACCGTTATGGTGTAGTGATCAGAACTGTACACAGTACACCAGCCTGACTGGTTGCTGGGAAATCATTAGAAAGGCCGGTGTGTACTCTGCAACTGGGAAGTTCTTGCAACACTGTGGGTAGTGTCCCTGCCTCTGAGCTAGAAGGAGAAAGTGAGGACTGCAGATAGAAGCTCTGAGCTAGAAGCTCCAGGTTGGAGTCCCACACCAGGGACTTGGTCATAAAGAGGTATGTTCACAATACAGCCAAAAAGGTCAATGTCACACCCTTCAAACAACATCTACTGATAACAGGCTAGTGCCAAATTTCAGAAAACAATTAGCTCTGGAAGCAATATTACCATCTAATGCAGTCTGAAGGGATGTGCAAGACCCAATGGAACAAGGGAGCAGACAATGGACATTTTAATTAAAGGTAAATTGGGCATGAATTGTTATATAAATGTCAGGAGCTGGTAAACAGTGACTCATGTAGTGTGCTTAACAGATACCAAGTGCTCACTAAAAAGTGTGAACCTGGATTCAGTTCAAAACCATTTGTGTTGTAAAACACTACGAACATGCTTTGTCAGTTTCACACAATGCGACATGTTAAAAGAAAGAATGAGAAGCGTACTTGATAGCAGTATTAGACACAAAACACAAACAACAGTCCTTCAAAAAGGATCCCTGAACCCAGAACATTACTCTGCTTTTACTCCACAAAATGTTGCCAGACCTGCTGAATTTCACCAGCAATTTTTGTTTCATAATTTCCGACATCTGCAGTCCTTTTGGTTTTTTGACTAGTTAAAGGCAGTCTGATTAATAAAATGCGAAACGTTAGGAAAGGGTGTTGAGTTACCTTCAGTCCTCACTAGGAGAGTTACTTACTCAGAGAGCTGGAGCTGGGAGACACAATTTCAACTTCACACATTTCAAAACAAATAATAAAAAAAAGTGGGGTCACTTTAAAAACACTTAACCAGATTCTACAGAGCTTCCTTATTTCTAACTATTGACCCCATGGGCACTTAATTCACCAAAGCAATAATTTTCAACTCCCTCCCTGTGAGATGGGGTTCATTTCCGATACTGATGGAATTTCTCCAAATCCTGGGGACCTGTGCCCCAAATTCCAAAAGACAGCATTGAGTAACAACAATAAACAATGGACTAATATTTTTTTAAAAGTAGTTTTTTTTTAGAAAAGTAAAAAGAAGTAAAGTTGCCATAGTTCCAGAGGACCGTTGGGCTGCTGAGAGAGGTGACTGGTGATGGTTTGACCTGAGGTCACCATGCCTCAGGAAGAGGGGTGAAGTTGAGAAGGGGGATCCTCCATGGTAACCCTAGCCAGTAATGGGAGAGGTGTCTGTTAGCTGGATTGCAATATATAGCAGAAGGCAACAGAGTGAGTTTAATTCCCATACTAACTAACTGAGGTTACCACAAAGACCCCATTCTCACTGCTCCCCTGAGGCATGGGTGAACCTTTGGGTTAAACCCAATCGCCAATGACCCCTCCCTGAGAAGACAGAGTGGGACTAGCAACTGAACACTGAAATCCAACCCACTGCTCCCACTTTCTTCCAATATCCTTTGATCTCTCTAGCCCTAGGAACTATATCTATACCTTTCTTAAACATCGGACGGACGTCTGACATTTTCGGGAATCCTCATTTCGGAAAGTTGCTTTTAAAGTTTGTCACAGGATCACTTTGTCGTCCTGATCAGTCAAATTATGAGACGCCTGAAAAGCCAAAACTTATCTGAAGCTGGCAATCCGAAATGCACAGAGTAGAAAAGAAAACCAGAGGTGGGAAATCCAGAGATAGAAATTACAACAATGTTTCAGCAGGTAAACCTGTGGGAAAGCAGGGCATGACTTCAGCAGACAAACTAGATCATGTAGGAGTGGGCCATTCAGCCCCTTGAGCCTGCTCCACCATTCATTGCAATCATGACTAACCTGACGTCTATCATGTCCACTCTCCCTCCTGATCAATCATCTACCACTATCAACTTTAGGTTAGCATTCTGGAGACAAGTTCAAATCTCACCAATTGAGCTGGCATGTTTAAATGGAATTAGCTCTGAACTGAAAGTGTGTTGCTGGAAAAGCACAGTAGGTCAGGCAGCATCCAAGGAACAGGAAATTCGACGTTTCGGGCATAAGCCCTTCATCAGGAGGGATGAATGGAATTAACCAGTAAATCTGGAGTTAATAGCTAATCATTAGTCTTGGTGATCATGAAGCTACTGGCTAGATAATGTACCAGGTGGGTTGTAGGATTACTACAAGGGCTCATGTTACACAATGACTGTGTCCCTACCTCAGCTCCAGAGTTGTGACATAACATGCCTAAACAGGTTGATTAAAATATCTATAAATCCATCGGTTTCAGTAATGCCCTTTGGGGAGAAGACAAGACGCCATTCTCATGGTGCTGTGGTTAACTCTTAAATGCCCTCAGAAATGGTGGTGGCCAGACATTTTGTTGTTGACACCTCAATACCATCTGCTCCTGGGTAATAAATGTCCTTTGGGGAAGGAAATCGGCCATCCTCACCTGGTCTGGCCTACATGTAACTCCAGACTCACAGCAATGTGGTTGATTCTCATTTGTCCTCTGGACAATTAAGGATGGGCAATAAGAACATCAGTATCAAGAGCTGGAGTAGGCCATGTGGTTCCTTGAGCCTGCTCTGCCATTCAATAAGATCACGGCTGATCTTTTTCTGGACTCAGCTCCACTTACCCATCCTCTTAGGATAACTCTTAATTCTTTCCGTTCAAAAAAAATCTTAACATTTACTGAAGAAGCCTCAACCACTTCACTAGGCAGGGAATTCCACAGATTGGCAATCCTCTGGGTAAAGAAATTCCTTCTCAATTCAGTCCTAAATCTGCTCCCCCTAATTTTGCCCTCTTGTCAGAGTTTCACCTGTGAGTGTCTATCTTATCTATACCCTTAATAATTTTATGTTTCTGTAAGATATCCCCCCTCATTCTTCTAATATCTAGTGAATATAATTCCAGTCTACTCAGTCTGTCCTCATAAGCCAAACCCCTCAATTCCGAAATCAACCTACTGAACTTCTTCTATACCCACTCCAGTGCCAGTACATCCCTTCTCAAAACTGCACACAGTACTCCAGGTGTGGCCTCACCAGCACCCTATACAGCTGCAACATAACCTCCCAAATTTTAAACTCAAATAAATGCTGGCCTAGCTAGTGACACCCTCATCCTGTGAATTAATTTAAAAATGCTAGCCAACCAGCATCCATTCTATAGGATTATGGCTGATCATCCAACTCAGTCTCCACAGAATATCATAGAATCCCTACAGTGTGTATTTCTTCCAATATCCTTTGGACTCTCTCGTCCTAGGAACTATATCTACACCTTTCTTAAAAGCCTTCAATGTTTTAGCCTCAATAGTTTCCTTCGGCAGAGAATTCCAAAGGCTCATCACTCTGAGTGAACAAATTTCCCACCATCTCTCTCCTGAAAAGCCTATACCTTATCCTTAGACTGTGACTCCTAGTTCTGTACTCCCCAGATAAATCGGGAACATCCTTCCTGTATCGACCCAGTCTAAGCCTGATATAACAACCTATAAAATTCTGAGATTACCCACTCATTCTATTAAACTGTAGTGAATACACAGAAACAAAAAAAAAGCTGGTGCAGGAGTAGGCCATTTGGCCCTTCAAGCCTGCTCTAACATTTAAGAAGATCATGATCATGCAATTTCAGTATCCCACTCCTGCTGTCTCTCCATACCCCTTGGTCCCTTTAGCTGCAAGGGCTACATCCAACTCTCTCTTGAATATAACTAACAAACTGGTCCCAACAGCTTCCTGTGGGAGAGAGTTCCCCAGGTTCACAACTGAGTGAAGAAATTCTTCCTCAACTCAGTCCTAAATGGCTTACCCCTTATTCTTAGGCTGTGACCCCTAGTTCTGGAACTTCAACATCAGGAATGTTCTTCCACCATCTGGCCTGTCCAGTCCCATCAGGATTTTATGTTTCTATGAGATTCCCCCCGCCGTCCCATTCTTCTAAATTTCAGCGAGTTCAAACCAGTTGATCCAGACTTTCTTCACGTCAGTCCTGCCATCCCAGGAATCAGTCCGGTGAACTCACTGGACTCACTCAATAGCAAGAAGATCCTTCTTCAGACTAGGAGACCAAAACTGCATACAATACAAGATGTGGCCTTACCGATATAGTCCTAACCACCTCAGTATCACTGCTCCAGGAATCAATCTGGTAAACCTCCTTTGTATTCCCTCAATAGACATAACATCCTTCCTCAGATTAAAAACTGCAAACAATACTCCAAATACACATCACTGCCCGAACATCCAATGCAATGGGTCACATTATCCTCATTAGGATTTTTGATCCTGAATATTTCGATGTGAAGATGCTGTATTGGACCTTGAAGTCCAATATTATGTGCCAGAGTTTAAAAAAAAACATTTGTACACTGTTATCCTCCATCTGCTTTGGAAGCTTTAACTGGAAACGAGTGTGTTTTCTGAGAAATATTTGCATTTGATTTACATAAACCACAAAGAACTTGGAAGCAAGTCATTTAAAAAAGGCTCAATGACAGTGAAATTTCCATTGAGTGAGTTTCATAGAAGGAAATGTTCAAATAATGTTCATTCTCTTCATAAACAAGATTTTGTTCATGACTTTTCCATTAACCTGGGTTACTAGGTTATAAAATGGCACTTATTTCCTCCTGTATAAATAATCTGAAACATTTTAGCTGCTTTAAAACATTGAGTTTAATAAACTTCATAGAGATGGAGTATTGATCTTTTGGAGAAGTCCATAAGATAGAGAAGCAGGAGTGAGCCATTCGGCCCACTGGGTCTGCTCCGCCATTCAATGAGTTCATGGTTGATCTGGTAATCCTCAACTCCACATTCCTGCTTTCACCACCTTGATTTGCCACAAAATTTTCTGAAATTAATCAAAATGCTTCATTTTCCTGCAAGTATCACTGATGAGCAGACTGATCACTAACCTTCTTACTTTCCCCTCATCGCTATCTGGTATTTGACAAGTTACTCTGGTGATTCCCCATCATTCTTTCAGACTCCAGTGAATATAGTCCAAAGTGATCCAGTCTTTTCCCATCCATCAGTCCCACCATCTCCATCCAGTAAACCCCCTTTTTACTCCCTCAATAGGCAGAATTGATTGGCGAACGCTGTTAAAGGGTGCATTCTGAGAGAATGATGTCATCTGGCAATGATCATGCCATTCTCTGGCTTATTTAACAAAGCAATATCATGGCCAATCAGAGTCCACTTGCTAATTCACTTTTCACACAATATAAAACGCTGTTCCCCTTTTCTTTTTACGAGAATATTAAAGTCAACATGAGTTCAAGATGAGAGATTTTGACAAGGTGTGTCTATTTTTAGCTGTATGCAGTTCTGTAAAGCCAAATAACAGTTTTATTTGTTCCAAAACATACTCTTTGACTGTCTTCAATCCTACCCCACATCAAAGATAAAGCAATCAGCCTGTGTCAAAGATCCATCAATGATGTTTTTAAAAACATGAGTTGTAGGCAAGCATAAAAGAGATAAGATGGTGCTTTCATGGCAAAGCTGAGCTCAATAATCTGCCCCCCGCCCCACCCCAATGTGTTCAAGCCTGCACTCTACCACTTCATGCTATAACCATTGATAACCTGACCTACCCTCAACCTGACCTACCCTCTCATTTGACTCTGTGGTTAGCATACTGATTTCCATGTCACAAGACACAAGTTGAAATTGCTGGAAACACTTAGCAGGTCTGGCAGCATCTTTGGAGAGAAATCGGAGTTCAGGTTTCAATTCCAGTTCCGAGGAAGGGCCACTCAACTTGAAACGTTGACTATTTCTCTCCACAGATGCTGCCACACCTGCTGAGCTTTTCCAGCAATTTCTGTTTGTGTTTGATTGACAGCATTCGCAGTGGTTTTGATTTTTATCCACCTCACAAGACTCTGGGTTCAAGTTCTGGAGCAGGACTTCTGTTCTTAAAGCAATGTATAATGAGAGAGTGCTGCACATAGAACATTAAAAAACTCTGATCTCACCACACAGCCTGAATGACTTTAGAAAATCTCAGTGCTTCTTTTTGAAGGAATTCACGTTGATACTAAGAAATATTGTGTTTTAGGTTATTACCTTTACTAACTCACTCACCAGCTCACTATATTTACTAAAGACTGGGTTCCTGTTCATTCATAACCCTTCACTAACCTGTTGTTTAATATAACATTGTTAACTTTAATAGTTTTGTAAATATTTTACTAAAAAAAAAATCACACATCAGGTTCAGTCCAACTGGTTTATTTGGAAGCACTAGCTTTCAAAACGCTGCTCCTTTGTCAGGTAGCTCATAGGGTAAGATCATAGGACACAGAATTTATAGTACAAGATCATAGTTGCATGCAACTGATGTGATATATTGAACAAACCCAGATTGCTTTAAATCTTTCACTTTTTAGAATATGTTGTAGATTTCGATTAATTGATATGTAAATTCCAGAACTTCTTTCAAGTTGCATTCCCAGAGTCACATTCTAACCTTGAGTCACTGGTTCAATTTCCAAAATAGGCACTACACTACACACAAGCACACACACATCCCCTTCCATACTCTCTCACTCACGCAGACCCTCACCCCCCATACACACAGATACACACACTGCTGCACACAGCCTCTCACAGGTTTATATTCCGTTACATTCACACATTCTCTCCCCTTCACATGGACGCACACACAAACTCTATGCCGTGAATGCAGATACATTCTATTTTGCTGAAAAAGCACACAGTAAATCCACGTGACATTTTATAAATCCCTACTTTGGAAATAGAACCAGTCTGACTAAGATTGGAACACCAGGCAGACTCGAACCCCACACCTTTAATGCATTGTCTGAGCTGAGATGTCACTTTTTTAAAAAAATACATAAAACCTTAAGTCATCTCAGGGCTGTGACTTGGAAGAAGTTCTGGCATTTACATATTAATGAACCAAAACCTGCAACCCATTCTAAAAGATAAAAGACTAAACAGCAATCTAGGATTGTTTAATATATTGCATCAGTTGCATGATCAGACACTTGATCTTGTGCCATAAATTCTGTGTCCTATGATCCTGCCCCACTAGCTACCTGACTAAGGAGCAGCGCCCCAAAAGCTAGTGCTTCCAAATAAACCTGTTGGACTATAAGCTGGTGTTGTGTGATTTTTAAAAATTTTGTCCACCCCAGTCCAATACTGGCATCGCCACATCATGATCTCTTAATTATGCAAGCAGACGAGATAGACACTCTTAATCCCGTCAGTAGTAGCAGCCAACACTTAGCACCGATCTCCTGTCTCCCAGGACAGAAGCCCCTCAAACCTTTAATACTATAGATAAAACAATGTAACACTACAGTAGTAGAATTTTAATCTATGTAAGAACCGTGCATAAAGGGGCTCTTGTAAGTGCTGTATTTCATGATTCTTTTGCCACCTCAAACTTGTGCCCTTTACAGTTGCTGAATAAAAAGGAGGATATTTTCACCACTCACCCATTTCAGTCATTATGTGATCACGTTCCCACAATTTGGTCATTATTCTTTTTTAACTGGATTCACAAAAGCGCATTGCTGTTTGTGGGAGCTTGCTTTATGCAAATTGCCTGCCCTGTCTGTTTCCAATGGTTGCCACATCTAATATTTATGCAAGATGCTGTATGATTGCATGTCTTTCTTGACATGGTTATTGCTACAGTAGAACACCAGGGGTGCTGATTAACCACTGTAGGCTTGCATATGCATCCTTCTGTCAACATGCAAACTATTACAGCAAAGATCAGAAACAAAAATCTGGCTGATTACTCTGGATGATCAGTTCAAGTCACAAGGGAACATGTCACTTTGCGAACACAGCTCAACCTAGTTAATTCTCCTCAACACACCTCGGCAAAGCTCCCATCTTGAGCTCATCATGACGTCAGTATTGTTGTAAATGGAAAAGAACAACAAGGTGGCACAGTGGTTAGCACTGCTGCCTCACAGTGCCTGAGACCCGGGTTCAGTTCCCGACTCAGGCGACTGACTGTGTGGAATTTGCACGTTCTCCCAGTGTCTGCGTGGGTTTCCTCCGGGTGCTCCGGTTTCCTCCCACAGTCCAAAGATGTGCGGGTCAGGTGAATTGGCCATGCTAAATTGCCCGTAGTGTTAGGTAAAGGAGTAAATGTAGGGATATGGGTGGGTTGCGGGTCGGTGTGGACTTGTTGGGCCGAAGGGCCTGTTTCCACGCTGTAAATAATCTAATCTAATTTTATATTGAGAGAGAATAGAATTACCAAGTGGAATCTGATTGGCCAAGGTCTTTCTTTGTTAAATGAAACATAGAACAGAACGAACATTGACACAAGACCTTGCTATTTTGTAGACCATGCCTGCTTTAGACTGCTTCCTGGATGGCAAATGTTAAAAAATAAATCACACAACACCAAGTTATCATCCAACAGGTTTATTTGGACCTCTTGGGCAAAGTATTGAAAAGACCTTTTAGATCATCCTTTGATGTCAGTGGTTAGCATGATTTGGGGAGGGGAGGTGGGGGGTGTGAGGAGACTGGGGGGAATTGAAATATTCTGTGTTTGACAACAAGAGAGTGACTGAGAGCCGGACAATTCAATAGGTTTCCAAAAATCAGAATGGAACCAGATTATTTGTCCAAAAAACTTGTCAAAAGATGAACAATGCTAACTGTACTAAAGCAACTTTAGCCCAGGGCAGGTGCATGATTACATGTAGAAAGCAAACCTTCATAGATATGCTTTGGAGAAACCCTGTCTGGTTTCATCATTCAAATGCACTGAACAGCGTGACATTCATGTTTTTACAGAAGCAGTAATCACCTTACTGCCACAGGAAGTAAAAATTCAAGTGCAAGTACACATTTAATGTATTTCAGGTTAATCTCAGTCATTAAGAGTGACTTTTACAGATATGGAATCTCATTCTTTCAGGTTTTAATCGTTGTTTGAGATTTTATTTTTAAAACTTAAAAACTTTCTGTTGCTCTTTCTGGCTTGATAAAAATTTTCATACCGTTTTCTCTACATTCAACATTACATGAACAAGTGAGAACGTAAGTAAGAATGGTGAATTTGCGCACAGAGTCAGGAAGGAGAGATCACATCCAGAAGTGAGACACAGCCCAAGTGAGTGTATAGTTCAGGGAATTTGCAGACAGTGTGGGAGTTCGGTGCAAAAGGGGAAAAAAAGAGTTTTTTTGCTTGTTTTTTGGCTCAGTTTCAAAGATCTTTTAAAAAAGGATAAAATTGAAGCCCAGCATCTGGAGTCTAGCCCAAAAAGGTGATATCACAGATAAATCTTAAGTTCACTGGTTGGCGATAGTTAAATTAGTAACTATCTATTGTAAGTTACCTTCAAATTGAAGGTTAATAGGGGAAATATATACGGGCTTTAAAATTAAAGATCAGTGTGAAAACGTTCTACAAGAACCAAAATCAAGCAGTAAGTACCATATATACATGTTAGTAACAGTCAAATGTTTTCGATTCTTTTTAAGGTTAAATTTATAGAGTCAACTATTACATGGATATTACTTTTATAGGGGCTGAAATTCATACCGCATCATTAGCAGAAGTCCAAGTGATCTCTAAATGAATAAAGAAAAACAATGAATTATGGTAGCTCTGAAAACCAGGAGCAGAATACAACAGTTAGTAGACTGGGAAACCAGGAGTAGAGTTGAACAACCGGCAGAATTAGATTTGATTCCTTACAGTGTGGAAACAGGCCCTTCGGCCCAACAAGTCCACACTGGTCCTCTGAAGAGTAACCCACCCAGACCTAAGTCCCTCTGACTAATGTCCTCTAACACTATGGGCAATTTAGAATGGCCAATTTGCCTGACCTGCACATCTTTTGGATTGTGGGAGGAAACCAAAGTACCCGGAGGAAATCCGTGCAGACACAGGGAGAATGTGCAAACTCCACACAGACAGGCAGTCGCCCCAGGCTGGGATCGAACCTGGCACCCTGGTGCTGTGAGGCAGCAGTGTTAACCACTGAACCACCGTGCCACCCCAGAAAGCTGGAGCGGGATGAGACTGTCAACATACTGACTCAAACATTGATCTGCTATCCGTGAGGAACTAGGGACAACTTTTACACAAGATATGGAAAATTCAAGGTTATTTGGCCAAAAATAAGGGGTCGATCTTTACATGAGATTGATTACTACTTGAGCATGTACGGTAATTAATGCCAAGTCAGGCATCATGGTGGCTCAGTGGTTAGCACTGCTGCCCCACAGCACCAGGGACCTGGCTTCGATTCCAGCCTCGAGTGACTATGTGTGGAGATTGCACACATTCTCCTAGTGAGTTTCCTCCGGGTGCTCCAGTTTCCTCTCACAATCCAAAGATGCGCAGATTTGGTGAATTGGCCATGGTAAATTACCTATAGTCAGGGGTAAATATTAGGGAATGGGTCTGGGTGGGATACTCTTCAGAGGGTTGGTGTGGACTTGATGGGTCAAAGGGCCTGTTTCCATACTTTAGGGAACATAATCTAAAAACATCATTGTGTCGCACAGCATGGAAGACAGACGCTTCAGTCCAACCAGTCCACACCAACTACAATCCCAAACTAAATAGTCCCACCTGTCTGCTCCTGGCCCAGATCTTTCCAAACCTTTCCAATTCATGTATCAATCCAAATGTCTTTTAAATGTTGTAACTGTATTCAGATCCACCACTTCCTCAGGAAGGTCATTCCAAACAAGAATCACCCTGTGTAAAAAAAATTGCCTTTTTCTTCAAAAAATACTAGTGTCTCTCTTTTTCTCTCACCTAGTCTTGAAATTCCCCATCTTGGGAAAAAGACAACTACCATCAACTTCATCTAGGAATTGAAAACAAAAAAAAATGCTGGAGATGACAGCGGGTCAGGCAGCATTCACGGAGGGAGAGCTAGCTAATGTTGAGTCTTGATTACTCCAGAGCTGATGCGTGGAAAGGCTAGCATTTACGTTGCAAACGTATGTTGGGGAGCTCGTGGTCCCTGTTGTAGTTCATAGTGATCACATCTGTAGCAAGTGTTGTTGCCTGAGGAAGTCCAGCTCAGAGTTGATGAGCTGGAGTCTGAGCTTTGAACACGGTTACACCTCAGGGAGGAGGAAAAAAAAAGTTACCTGGATGCATGTTTCAGGTGGTAGTTACACCCTTCAGATTAACAACATAAATTTGATCAGGGAGCAAAGGCTGTGCCTACCAGCGAGGCAGTTAGAGGAATCCAGGCAGTAGTGTTGAAGGGCTCTCTGTTCTGGAGCTTGACTTAACAGGTTTGAGATTCTTGCTGCCTGTGTGACTGAGAGTGGGGCCTGTAGAGGGAATGAGCAAATTGACTGTAGCACTGGTATAAGGAGCCATTCAAAAGGGGTTAGAAAAGAGAAACATATTTGCAACTGGAGAAAATATAGTCAGGGAATAGATTAGATTAGGATTACCTCCAGTGTGGAAACAGGCTCTTCGGCCCAACATGTCTAAACTGACCCTCTGAAATGTAACCCACTCAAACCCATTTCCCTCTGGCTAAATGTACCTAACAACATGGGCAATTTAGCATGACCAATTCACCTGATCTGCACATCATTGGACTGTGAGGAGGAAACCGGAGCACCCAGAGGTAACCCACACAGACATGGGGAAGAATGTTCAAACTCCACACAGACAGATAGACAGATAGTCGCCAGAGGCTGGAATCAAAATGGTGTCCCTGGCACTATGAGACAGCGGTGCTAACCACTGAGCCACCGTGCCACCCTAAGTAGACATTGTTCTCTATGGCCAGGATTGAGAGTCCCAAAGGCTGTGTTGCTTGCCTGGTGCAAGGATTCAGGATCTCTCATCTGGAACCTGGAGTGGGAGGGGAATGATCCAGTTGTCGTGGTCCACTTAGGTGGCAATGATATATGCAGAAAGAGGAAGGAGGTTCTGCTGAGAGAATAGGAGAAGCTAGGGGCTAAATTTAAAAGCAGAACTAAAAAAGTACTAATCACTGGATTACTACCGGAGCCATGAGCAACTCTGCATAGAGGCAACAAGATTAAAGAAGTGAGACTCAAAGATTGATGTGGAAAAATGGGTTCAAATTCAAGGGCATTGACACCATTACTGGGGAAGGAGGGAGCTGTTCCGATGGAATGGACTTCACTTGACTCCTACTGGGACCAAGCCCTGGCTGATTGCATAACTAGGGCTATAGATGGGGCTGAGTTGGTGGACAAGTTCAGTTGCATGCAAAATTATTGGAAGTATTAAAATGGGGGAGGTCTATCTCCCGTGCCACCCTCACCTCCTCCCTCTTCTCCCAGAACAAGGATAGGGTCCCTCTTGTTCTCACCTTTCACCCCACCAGCCTTCACATGCAAAGAATAATCCTCCGCTATTTTCACCAACTCCAACATGATGCCACCACTAAACACATCTTCCCTTCCCTCCCCCGGTCTGCATTCCACAGAGATCGTTCCCTCCAGGACAACCTAGTCCACTCCTCCATCACCCCTAACACCTATCCCATCACACACGGCACCTTCCCAGCAATCGCAGAAGGTGCAACACCTGCCCCTTTACCTCTTCCATGCTCATCATCCAAGGCTCCAAACACATTTCAGAATAAGCAGCGTTTCACTTGTACCTCTTTCAATTTGGTCTATTGCATTCAATGCTCCCAAATGTGGTCTCCTCTATATCAGAGAGACAAAACACTGACTGGGTGATCGCTTTGCTGAGCACCTTCGGTCTGTATGCAATCAGGTCCTGGACCATCCAGTGGCTTGCCACTTCCCCACCCAACCCTGCTCCCATGCCCACGTCTGTCCTTGGCCTACTGCAATGTTCCAGTAAAGCTCAACGCAAACTGGAGGAACAGCATCTCATCTTCCAACTAGGCAGGTTACAGCCTGCTGGTCGCAACATTGAATTCAACAACTTCAGATGATTATCCCATCTCAACCCCTCTTTTCATTCTGCTCTGTAATTTTATTTCATTTTTTATATATTTTGTTTCACTGTTCTGTACTTGTTATTCCTTGATTGTCTCTTTCTCTCGCTCCCCACTCTCTGATCACTTTTTTCCTCTCCTTTTCCCCTTTGCCACCCTTCTCCCTGTCTTCCATTTTGCCTCTGCTTCACCTATCACCCCATATTTTGTCACATAACACTGGCTTCAGCCTTGGTCATTCACAGCTCCTATCTCTCTATGCACCGTCATCGTCACCTCTTTACTGCTACCTTTGCTTCTGGAGCCATGACTCACTTTCCCTCAGCCTAGTATAAATACCTCCCCATTTCTCCTTTTTTCAGCTTCGACAAAGGGTCAGTTAGACTCGAAACATCAGCTCTTTTTTCTCCTTACAGATGCTGCCATACCTGCTGAGATTTTCTAGCATTTTCTCTTTTGGTAGGACTAAGAGCATTGTACTTAAATGCAGACAGTACACGAAACAAGGTATGTGAGCTTGTCGCGTGTATTGAAATTGTCAGGAATGATGATGTGGGTATCAGCACACAGCAGGTGCAGTGTTGTGGGTATAAGAGATATATTTGCAAAAGGATCAGGGGTGGGAACTAAACATACAAAAGGCACATGTCTTATATAAAGGATGGGCAGAAGGGACAGGGTTGCCTCGTTAGTAAGAAATGAAATTAACTCAGTATAGAGTCAGAAGGCATGGAATCTATGTTGGTAGAGTTGAGGAACAGCAAAAGCAAGACCCTGATGGGAGTTGTGTAGAGGCCTCCTAGCAGAAGTCAGCATGTGGGGAAGAAAATAAATCCGGAAATAGAAAAGACATGTAAAAAGACACTGTTACAATAATCAAGGTGGACTGGGAAAATCAGGATGGTAGTAGAATTCAAGAAAAGGAGTAGGTGGAATGTCTACAAGATTTTCTTTTGGAGCAGCTTATAGTGTAGCCCACTAGGAAACAGGTAATTTCTGGACTTGGTGATGTGTAATGCTGCAAACTTGACTGGGAAGCTTAAGGTGAAGGAATCCCTCGAGACAGTGACCATAATATGATGTAATTCCAATACAGGGTGATTTCTAACCGAGTAAAGAGTAACCACTAACACGAGGGAGGAGCTGACCAGAGCAAATTGGAAGAGAATCCTAGCAGGGAAGAGAGTGGAACAGCAATAGCAGGTGTTTCTGGGGCTAATTCAGTAAGCACAGCAGAAATTCATCCCAAGGAAGAAGAAACATACTCAGGGGAGGATGAGGCTGACAAGGGAAGTCAGGGACAATCTCAAAAGTGCACACAATGTGAAGGTTAGTGGGAAGCTTGAGGATTGGGAAGCCTTTAAAAACCAGGGGATTTTTTTATTGCTTTTTAAAAAATTGAGATGATATAAAGAGCTAGCTAGTAACATAAAAGAAGATTGCAAGTTTTTTTTAAAAACAGGTGTCTGAAAAGGTAAGAGAGAGAGGCAAGACTGGACATTGGACTGCTGGAAAAGGAGGCTAGAGAAGTAATAGAGAACAAATAAATGGCAGAGGAACTGAATAGGTACTACGTATCAGTTTTCACAGGGGAATACACCAGTACCATACCAGAACTTAGAGAGTCAGGGGGCTGGCTAAGTGTAGTGGCCATCACTAAGGAGGTGGTGTTGGGGAAGCTGAAAAGATCTGGAGGTGGATAAGCCACCAAGACCAGATGGACTATCCCCCAGGGTTCGGATGGAGATAGAGAAGGAGAATTTGAGGGCATTAGTGGCGATCTTTCAGGAATGTGTTGCTGGAAAAGCGCAGTAGCAACACATTTTCAGCTCTGATCTCCAGCATCTGCAGTCCTCACTTTCTCCTTGAAGATCTTTCAGGAATGACTGAAGTCAGGGAAGATCCCAAAGGCCTGGAAAACAGCAAATGTTACACTGCTGTTAAGAAGGGAGTAAGGCAGAAGAGAAATGGAAAGGCTGGCTAGCCTGATATTAGTCATTCGAGATTTGGAGAATCCAATATTAAGGATGAGCTTGTAGAGTATTTGAAAGCACATGGCAAAATAGGGCAGAGTCAGCAATGGCTTCATCAACAGGAAGTCATGCCTGACAAATCTGTTAGAATTCCTTGAGGTAATGAGCAAATTAGTTAAAGGAGAGCCAGTAGATGTGATCTATTTGAATTTCCATAAGGCCTTTCACAAGGAAGCTACATAGGAGGCTGCTAGTCGGAGTCTGTGGTGTTAGGGGCAAGGTACTGGCATGGATAGAGCACTGGCTATCAAGCAGAAGTTAGGCAGAAGAGGGGTCTTTTTCAACAATGGCAGGTAGGTCTGTGTTGGGAACCACAACTATTAACATTATACATTAACAACCTGGACAAAGGAACTGAGGGCATGGTTGCTAAGTTTGCAGATTTCATAAAGACAGGTGGTGAAGGGACAGACAGTGTTCAGGAAGTGGGGAGGCTGCAGAAGGACTTGGATAGGCTAGGAGAGTGGGCAAAGTAGTGGCTGATGGAATACAATGTGGGAAGGTGTGAGGTTATGCACTTCAGTAGGAAGAATAGAGGCATAGACTGTTTTCTAAATGAGTAAAGGCTTCAGAAATGTGAAGCAGAAAAAGACTTGAGAGATCTAGTTTATATTTCACTCAAGGTTAAGATGCAGGTTCAGTTGGCAGTTAGGAAGGTAAATGCAATAACAGCATTCATTTCAAGAGGGCAAGAGCAGAGGTCTAGTGCTGAGGCTGTAGAAGGCTCTGGTCAAACCACTTTTGGAACATTGAGAGAAGTTTTGGGCGCTGTATCAAAGGAAGGATGATGGATGGAGCCCAGAGGGGGTTTACAAGAATGATCCCAAAAAGGATGGAGGGCTTCTCATATGGATAGACGATCAGTTGAGGACCCTGTGTCTGTACTTGACAGTTTAGAAGAATGGAGGGGGCGATCCAATTGAAACTTATAGACTACAGAGAGGCCCGGATAGAGTGTGTATGGGGAAGAGGTTTCCACAAGTAGGGGGGATTAGGACCAGAGGGCACAGATTCAGTGAAGGGACAACTGTTTAGAACTGAGCTGAGGATGGGTAGTCAATCTATGGAACTCTTTGCTAAAGAAGGCTGTGGAGGCCAAGTCATTGAGTGTATTAAAGACAGAGATAGATAGATTCTTGATGGGTAAGGTGATCAAGGGTTACAGGAAGGCAGCATGAGAATGAGGTTGGGTAACATATCAGCCATGATCATACAGTGGAGCAGATTCAATGGGCTGGGTGGCCTAACTTTGCTTCTATGTCTTATCGTCTTTTGGTCTAAGTTCACAATTCTTCTGTCTTCCTTCACCAGTCAGACAATTGCTTGCTCTGTTTACTCATGAGAGGGTTCTGCACTGTTCCCTTTCGGGGTTTCACATAGGTAGACCACTGTTTTGATTAACCAGGCATTAGCAGCCACCATTCCTCAGTCTGCTGTCGTAATCTTTGAACCTCGCTCATTTCCATTTCCCAAACCAATTGTAAGCATTGGATCAGGGCACTGGATTTGCAGTTAACATGTTCAGATTTAATTAATGCCATCAACTCCCTATTGGTGATCTAGCTCTGTTGGTGTTTACAGCTAGTACTATATTCAAGAGGCTATTCCACTTTTGAGAGGTTGGACAATGGATTGCTAGTGGGCTGCCTCACAGGAAAGCCATTTCCCAAAGGCTCAGAGAATAACTCTTGAAATGGTCCTCATAACTGTACAACACAGGAACTGAGGCCAGTGCAGATGTACCCAAAAGGCAACACCAGTGTGACCATACGGAACACTAATCCTATTCCTTATGCAGTTTAGCATCTGTTCAGGCATCAAGGAGGCGATACCTCAGCACATCTATTTATTAATGTAAGTACAATAATAAAGCTTGTTTTTGCTATTAGATTAGCATACAGGACCTTTAACTCTGACAATGCAACCATCAGTCAGTGCAGCTTCTTCAAAAAGTTCTCCAGGATTCCGTCCACAGGGCTCTGGAGTGTGGTTTAGAACCAGAGGGGAAAAGACTAACAGAGCCATCCTGGACTTCCAACAGCCAGATTGCTGCAACGGTGTCTTAGTAAGAGGTAACATCTTCAGGGACAGAAGTAGTGCCGGGAAGGGGGAGAAGAGAAAGGTTGGGGAGGGGGGGGGGGGGGGGGAAAGTGGGGGGGGGTGGGGGGGGGGGGGGGGGGGGGGGGGGGGGGGGGGGGGGGAGAAAAAAGGGAGTGACTGAAGATGCTGATAAAAAATTCACAACAGCATGATCAGCAGCCGAGAGCAAAATTAATTAGTATTGAGTGGAATCCTTTGTACGAAATGACACTAACATAAAGCGTAGGTTGAGGAGGTCGGGTAAGCCTTTTGCTCCAACATAAAATGTAGTTTGTGCTGGAGAGGGGGCTAAAATCTGCACAGGAATCCCATGGGGGGTGAAGATTCAGGTGTTACAATCTCTGACAGAGGAAGAGACTGCAGATAGGGAACGAAGACCATTCAGAATCTCTCGAGTAGGCCAACAGCAGCTGATGACTTTCTCTTCAGAGAGGCAGATATCCAGACGTTATCACAGGCACCAGAAGATTCCAATTTACTATTGCTTTATTGTTAAAACTAAAAATTCAGTAGCAGTTTCTATCCTTCCCTTTCAATTCCTTTAACTATTCAAAGAGCAACTCATTGTCAGGGAAAATCCCACTTTGTCTTTTGTTAATATTGAGAAACCCACAACCAAACCAGCCAATTGACCGACCAACAAGAACAATTCACAACCCTGACTTCCCAGGGATGTGTAACAAAATGAAAATGGGAAGATTAAATCTAAGTGGAATGGAGTGGGGGAGATAATACATCCCAGCCCCAATGGTACCCACCTCCCGCTGCTCTTTCTTTCCTTCCTTCCTTTAAAAATCAACCAATCAATCTGCTCAGATTCATGAATGACACCTTTGGGGCATAAGGATAGAGTTAGGACCTACTAGCTGAGAGTCATAGAGATGTACAGAATGGACACAGAACCTATGGTCCAACCCGTCCAGATATCCCGACCCAATCTTGTCCCACCTGCCAGCAACCGGCCCATATCCCTCCAAACCCTTCCTGTTCACATACATATCCAAATGGCTTTCAATGTTGCAATTGTGCCAACCTCCATGACTTCCTCTAGCAGCTCATTCCATAACTGTACCAGCCTCTGTGAAAAAGTTGCCCCTTCAATCTCTTTTAGATCTTCCCCCTCTCACCCTAAACCTATGCTCTCTAGTTCTGGACTCCCCAACCCCAGGGAAAAGACTTTGTCTATTTACCCTATCCATGCTCCTCAATTTTGTAAACCACTATATGAACATAGAAAAATACAGCGCAGTACAGGCCCTTTGGCGTCGATGTTGCACCGACCCAAGCCCACCTAACCTACACTAGCCCACTATCCTCCATATGCCTATCCAATGCCCGTTTAAATGCCGATAAAGAGGGAGAGTCCACCACTGTTACTGGCAGGGCATTCCATGAACTCACGACTCGCTGAGTAAAGAATCTACCCCTAACATCTGTCCTATACCTACCTCCCCTTAATTTAAAGCTATGCCCCCTCGTAATAGCTGACTCCATACTTGGAAAAAGGTTCTCATGGTCAACCCTATCTAAACCCCTAATCATCTTGTACACCTCTATCAAGTCACCCCTAAACCTTCTTTTCTCCAATGAAAACAGCCCCAAGTGCCTCAGCCTTTCCTCATACGATCTTCCTACCATACCAGGCAACATCCTGGTAAACCTCCTCTGCACCCGTTCCAGTGCCTCCACATCCTTCTTATAGTATGGCGACCAAAACTGCACACAATACTCCAGATGCGGCCGCAACAGAGTCTTATACAACTGCAACATGACCTCAGGACTCAGGAACTCAATTCCTCTACCAATAAAAGCCAGTACGCCATATGCCTTCTTCACAGCACTATTTACCTGGGTAGCAACTTTCAGAGATCTGTGTACATGGATACCAAGATCCCTCTGCTCATCCACACAACCAAGTATCTGACCATTAGCCTAGTACCCCATCTTCTTGTTACTCTTACCAAAGTGAATCACTTCTCACTTACCTACATTGAACTCCATTTGCCACCTTTCTGCCCAGCTCTGCAGCTTATCTATATCCCGCTGTAATCTGCCACATCCTTCCTCACTGTCAACAACTCCACCGACTTTCGTATCATCCGCAAACTTGCTCACCCAACCTTCTATCCCCTCCTCCAGGTCATTTATAAAACAGCAATGGTCCCAAAACAGATCCTTGTGGAACACCGCTGGTAACTGCACTCCAAGATGAACCTTTACCATCAACTACTACCCTCTGTCTTCTTCCAGCCAGCCAATTCCTAATCCAAACCTCCAACTCACCCTCAATGCCATACCTCCGTATTTTTTGCAGCAACCTACCATGGGGAACCTTATCAAACGCCTTACTAAAATCCATATACACCACATCTACCACTTTACCCTCGTCCACCTCCTTAGTCACCTTCTCAAAGAATTCAAGAAGGTTTGTGAGGCACGACCTGCCCTTCACAAAACCATGCTGACTATCCTTGATTACATTATTCCTATCCAGATGTTCATAAATCCTATCCCTTACAATTCTCTAAGACTTTGCCCACAACAGAAGTGAGACTCACCAGCCTATAGTTACTAGGGTTATCCCTACTCCCCTTCTTGAACAAGGGAACCACATTTGCTATCCTCCAGTCTTCTGACACTATTCCTGTAGACAATGGAGGACATAAAAATCAAGGCCAATGGCTCTGCAATCTCCTCCCTTGCTTCCCAGAGAATCCTAGGATAAATGCCATCAGGCCCAGGGGACTTATCTATTTTCACCCTTTCCAGAATTTCCAACACCTCTTCCCTACATACCTCAAAGCCATCCATTCTAATTAATTGTGACTCAATATTCACATCGGCAACAATGTCCTGTTCCTGAGTGAATACTGATGAAAAGTATTCATTCAGTATCTCCCCAATTTCTTCAGCCTCCACATGCAACTTCCCACTACTATCCTGGACTGGACCTATTCCTACCCTAGTCATTCTTTTATTCCTAACATACCTATAGAAAGCCTTTGTGTTTTCCCTAATCCTACCAACTAAGGACTTTTCATGTCCCCTCCTTGCTGCTCTTAGCTCTCTCTTTAGATCCTTCCTGGCTACCTTATAACTCTCAATTGCCTCAATTGAACCTTCATGCCTCATCTTTACATAGGCCACCCTCTTCCCTTTAACAAGGGATTCCAATTCCTTATTAAACCACGGCTCCCTCACACTACCCTTTCCTCCCTGCCTGACAGGTACATACTTATCAAGGACACTCAATAGTTACTCCTTGAACAAGCTCCACATATCGATTGCACCCTTCCTTTGAACCCTACTTTTCCAAGCGATGCATCCCAAGTCATGCCTCACCGCATCATAATATCCTTGCCCCCAGCTATAACTCTTGCCCTGCAGTGCACACTTATCCCTCTCCATCACTAGAGTAAAAGCCACTGAATTGTGGTCACTGTCCCCAAAGTGCTCACCTACCTCCAATTCGAACACCTGGCCTGGTTCGTTACCCAGAACCAAATCCAGTATGGCCTCACCTCTTGTTGGCCTGTCTACATATTGAGTCAGGAAACCCTCCTGCACACATTGGACAAACACCGACCCATCTAATGTACTCGGGCTATAGCTTTCCCAGTCAATATCTGGAAAGTTAAAGTCCCCTATAACAACCACCCTGTTACTTTCACTCTTCTCCTGAATAATCCTCACAATCCTTTCTTCTACATCTCTAGGACTATTATGAGGCCTGTAGAAAACTCCTAACAGGGTGACCTCACCTTTCCTATTTCTCAGCTCAGCCCAAACTACCTCAGATGGCGAGTCTTCCTCCACCGTCCTTTCCACCGCTATAATACTATCTTTGACAAGCAATGCAACACCTCCCCCTCTTTTACCCCCACCTCTGACCCTACTAAAACATTTAAACCCTGGAACCTGCAACAGTCAATCCTGTCCCTGTTCTACCCATGTCTCTGTAATAACCACAACATCGAAATCCCAGGTACCAACCCACATTGCAAGTTCACCTACCTTATTTCGTATACTTCTCTCATTGAAGTATACACACTTTAAGCCACCTTCCTGTTTACAGGCACCCTCCTTCGAGATTGATGCCTGGTTCCTAACCTCCCTACACTCCAGGTCCTGCACCCTAAAGCTACAGTCTAGGTTCCCATGCCCCTGCAGAGTTAGTTTAAACCCGCCCAAAGAGCACTAGCAAACCTCCCCCCCCAAGGATACTGGTGCCCCTCAGGTTCAGGTGTAGACCATCTTGTTTATAGAGGTCCCATCTTCCCCAGAAAGAACCCCAGTCATCCAGAAACCGGAATCCCTCCCTCCTGCACCATCCCTTGTAGCCACGCATTTAACTGCTCTCTCCACCCCCATTCTTCGACTCTCTATCAGGTGGCACAGGTAACAAACCAGAGACAACAACTCTGTTCGTTCTAACTCTGAGTTTCCAACCTAGCTCCCCGAAAGCCTGCCTAACATCCTCATCCCTCTTCCTACCTCTGTCGTCAACTCCGCGCTTTTTTAAAAAAAATATGGTCACCCCTCAGCCTTTGATGCTCCAGGGAAAACAGCCCCAGCTTGTTCAGCCTCTTCCCCATGGCTCAAATCCTCCAACCTTGGCAACATCCTTGTAAATCTTTTCTGAACCCTTTCAAGTTTCCCAACATCTGTCTGATAGGAAGGAGACCAGAATTATGTGCAATATTCCAACAGTGGCCTAACCAATGTCCTGTACAGCCGCAACATGACCTCCCAACTCCTGTACTCAATGCTCTGACCAATAAAAGAAAGCATACCAAACACCTGCTGGCAGCACGGTGGCACAGTGGTTAGCACAGCTGCCTCACAGCACCAGAGACCTGGGTTCAATTCCCACCTCAGGCAACTAGCTGTGTGGTGTTTGCACATTCTCCCTGTGTCTGCGTGGGTTTCCTCCGGGTGCTCCGGTTTCCTCCCACAGTCCAAAGATGTGCAGGTTAGGTGAATTGGCCATGCTAAATTGCCCATAGTGTTAGGTAAGGGTAGGGGTATGGGTGGGTTTCGCTTCGGCAGGTTGGTGTGGACTTGTTGGGCCGAAGGGCCTGTTTCCACACTAAGTAATCTAAAAAAAACCTCCTTCACTATCCTATCTACCTGCGAGTAGGGACACTGAGAGTCAGCTTCCACAGTAGGATGTAACATCCTGTGTAAGGTGCTTTAGCCTGGGACCTCTGCATTACTCGTCCAATGACATTACCATGACGCCACACCTCCCCCAAATCCCAGCTCCTGGTTTTATTTTGAATAACGCACCATCTAAATCACCCAATTAAATAACCATTTAACCATGCCTCCCAGCAGTGTCACAATAATTAAAATAAAGCAAAGAGATGGGGAAACAATGGGAACGAAGCCAAAATACTATTGGGGGAAAATGGGGTGAGAGAGAGTGGAGATAATAATGCACTCCATCCCCTTGGTGGATGGGGGAGGGGCACCTGTCTCAACAGCTTTGGACAGTAAATCTTAGCTCTTTTACCCCTTCCAACACCAAATCAGCCAAACAACTAGCAAGCAGCAGATAACACTACTCAACAGCAACAGTGCAGGAATAACAAAGAAAAATAGAAGGGTAGGACAAAAGATGGGGACTAAATCAAAATATAGAGTTGGAAGGGAGATGAATGCACTCTAGCCCTCATGTTACACACCTCTTTCAGAAGGCAAAGGTATTGACGCTGGTGTGTTGCCTCCAAGGGCACTCGGAAATGAAGAGACGTAGGAAGGCCAGCACTATGATCCGCACCAAACCCCACGCCCTGCTGCCTGGGCCTGTTGATTATTTTAACCCTCTAACCAAACTGTTCAGAGATATCACCACAGACTTCGGAAGCAGGTGGAACTCAAACCCAAGTCTCCTGGTCTAGAAATAGGGACATGACGACCACAAGAGGCCCCTATACCTGTAGATGGAAAAATCCTCTAAAGAGCATGGCCTGCTCTCAGTTAACTCCAGAACTGTTCTGGTTGACGCTTAGAAATCTGCACTTCTAACATGGCCAGCCTATTCCAAATTTACGTGCAGCTCTCTGATAGCCTCCAACATGCACAGCAATTAAATGCCCAAAGCTTTGTGGTTGGTTGCATTATAGCCTGTGTCAACAGTTCAAACAAATGTAGCCTAGAATAGTTGCATGACTGATCCAGTAAGCCAGCAACAGGTGTTCAAATCCAACCATGACAGCTGGGGAATTTCAGGACAGTTACTTAAATAAATCTGGAAATTAAATGAGAAAGATCCTGCATCAGCAATGGTGACAATGAAACTATCAGAAAGACAAAAATCTGCCATTAAGGGAAGGAAATCTGCTGGGCATATATGAGAGTCCAAACCCATAGTAAAGTTGTTCACACTGAACTGCCTTTGGCAACGGCCACTCAATTGGATCAAAAAAAATGGTGACAGCACGGACCTCACAGGTTGCAGCATTCATGATGTTGGTCTGTCCTTGTTCATTCACATTGACATAACGGTCTAAAGCACACCAACACCTCTAACTTCCTCAGGAGGGTGAGGAAACTCAGCACGTCCACAACCTCGCCTACTAATTTTCTATAGATGTACCACAGAAAGCATCCTACCAGAATGGCTAACAGCTAGGTACGGCAACTGATATGTGCAGGACCACATGAAATTAGAGTTGTGAACACAGCCCAGTCCATCACATAAACCAGCCTCCCATTTATTGAATCCACTTATACTACCCACTGCCTTGGGAAAGCAGCCAACATCAAAAGATCCCTCCCACCTGGCTTCACATCTTCCATCAGGCTAAATATACAAAAATTTGAAAATCCATACCAACAGATTCAAGGTTAAAAATCACACCACACCAGATTAAAGTCCAACAGGTTTAATTGGAAGCACACTAGCTTTCGAAGCGACGCTCCTTCATCATTTTATAGTCCAGGCTACCACCTGATGAAGGAGCGTCACTCCGAAAGCTAGTGTGCTTCCAATTAAATCTGTTGGACTATAACCTGGTGTTGTGAGGTTTTTAAACTTTGTACACCCCAGTCCAACACCAGCATCTCCAGATCATGAACAAATTCAAGAACAGCTTCTTCCCCACTGTTTTCAGGCTTTTGAACTGACCTATCATATGTCAGAGTTGATCTTTCTCTGCACCTTCTCTGTAGCTGTAATACTACATTCTGCTCGATTTTCCTAATGCAAGGCATGGCATGTCAGACCGGACTTAGCGGAATATCACTCAGAGATACTGTATCTCTGTACACCTTACAGTAATAAATCAAACAGCATCTTTATGGAGGTAGCTGGGAAAGGAAAATAAACATCTCAGTGATAGCTGTACTCCCTAATAAATAAAAAAGGACAAGCAGAGAGTACACTCTGCTAGGGCAATGATCTTCCGATGGCTATGAACAATAAGATACCTTTTAGAAGAAATGAATCAGCAAGTGGTCATTTAGATTTCATTTTGAATTGGGACGGTTTTACTTCCTGCAATACTCAGCCTTTTTGTATTCAGTTTCAGATTTGCAAATTCAGACAAAGAACCATCTTGGAACAGAGCTTCTACATTTGTCCAAAAGCCCCATTTCCCCTTCAATGTATAGATTCGAGAGAGTTTCTCTAAGCCTTCCTCATTTGCATTCTTTTTTACATGGTGTATTCTACTGCATCTATGTTCAGTCCACTTCCCTTTCTCAAATTCATCAATTGACCGGTTAAAGCCTTCTTTGAGAAAAATGCCCTGGATTTTGTGCTGTGCAGATGGACAGTGTTTGCACTTACAGCTGCCCACAGACATTTCAGCTTTCTACAAATAGCCAACTGGAGTCCAGAACGTTGTAGATATCTGCATCTGGGCTTTGTATGCATAACGCATCCAGAAACAATCTGGTTGTCTGCTCCTTGACTTGACCTAGGGAGTATAGCCTCAAAATAAGGGGGAGCAGTTTTCAGACTGAGTACTTGGAATCTTTGGAATTCCCTGCCCAGTGAAGCAGTTAAAGCTACATTATTGAAATATTTTTAAGGCAAAAGATTGATTTTTGAACAGTGAAGAAAGTAAGGGTTATGGTGAGCGGATGGGCAAGTGGAGAGAGACCACGAAAAGATCAATCATCTTATTGAATGGCAGAGCAGGCTGAACAGCAGAGTAAGCATGAGGGGCCAAATGGCCTACTCCTGCTCCTAGTTCTGATGCTAAGTCTTACCAATATACAAATAGGAGTAGGCCATTCGGCCCCTCACGCTTACTCTGCCGCTCAATAAGATTGCGGCTGATCTGCCTAGCCCATATCACCTTTCACCCCCTTGATCACTAAAACTCTAGCCAAATCTGCCTGAAAAATATTCAAGAACTCTGCTTCGACCACCTTTTCAGGAAGCAAGTTCCAAAGGCTCACAACTCAAAAATTATCCTCACTTCTGTTTTAAATGTTTGAACCTGCGACCTTTTGTTCTGGGTTCTGTTACAAAAGGAAACAGGATCTTACTCTTCTAGTCTAGTCAGATTCAAGTCTAGCCTGCACAACCTTTCCTAATAAGGCAACTAGGCCATGCCAGGTATTAGTCTGGTAAATCTGGTCTGCACTGTTTGACACATTTACACCAATGGTGTAGGAAAGACTTAGAATCATAGAGACATACACCATGGAAACAGACCCTTTGGTCCAACTAGTCCAGATATCCAACCTAATCTAGTCCCATTTGCCAGCACATAGCCCATATTCCCTCTAAACCCTTCCTATTTCTGTCATTTGAGCAGGAAAGAGAGAATTGCATCAACTAAATCCAAAACAATCTCTCACAAGGACTGGTATAAATTGAGAAAGCTCCTGCTAACCTTTGTTGGCAACTACAGGGCATATAGTTACTTACAACAAACAACAGGCACGCGTACATGGCATGTCCTGGAGGCTACCCAGGAATTGGGCTTTGGGTCATATTTCGATCATCTGAATGAGCTGCTATATTTCCAGAGGCAGCTCCCAAACCTGCAAAAGGAGCAAGGGCAACAGGTGCAGAGGAACACCCTGACCTCTGGTTTAATCAATTCTTTTTCACCTATTTACAGGATGAGTTAGGTCTTGCTTGATTGCCCACCCTTAATTCAGAGTCAACCACATGGAGGTGGGTCTGGAGTCACATGTAGGCCAGACCAGGTAAGGACAGCAGTTTCATTCCCTTAAGGACAGGAGTGAACCAGATGGGCTTTCTCCCCCCCCGCCCCGAGAACGGATTCATGGTCATCCTTGGACTCTTAATTCCAGATTTTTATTAAAATTCAAAATTCCACCATCTGCCATGGCTGGATTTGAACCCCAGAACATTACGTGGGTCTCTGGATTAACAGTCCAGTGATAATACCACTATGCCATTGCCTCCTTTAACTTTAGGCCAACCAGATTGCAACAGCTCAAGGTGGCAGCTCACCACCACCGTTTCAATGGGAAGCAGCACTGGCTTTGCTTGTGACGTCCGAGTCCTATGAATGAATAGGCGGATTGTTGAGTTGGTTGCTTTACTGGCCATGGTCTCCAGGCAAGTGTAGGAGATGTGGGATTTGAGGATGGTTGCAAATTGCTATATATTAGAGCTAGGGTTGACAGTGTTACGCATAAATATTTTAGCAGGGAATATTTCTCAGCTGCACTTGCAAAGCATGCAATGTGGAGCAGAATGAGTAAAGACCAATCTAGACGAGTCTGACTCAGTTCCTCTTCCTCGCAAGCAGCCTGCAAAAATCACATTTCTTTAGTTTCAAAGTGTGATTATTCAAGCATCACAGAAGTCATGTCAAAATATCAGCAGGTCTTCAGCCTGTTCCAATCCAGGCTTAATTGCCGATGATCAGTTGTTGTGCTGCATGTGGTAAAGCAAAGGGAATGGACTAAGTATTGGGCCACCCAATTTAACAGAGCGACCTTAAAATAGCCCCAGGTATGCCTGCCTCTCCGTAGAATATGTGGAACAGTCCATTTTCCGCAGCTACACTGGCACCACCCCAACCTTTTCCTCCACTACATCGATGACTGTATCAGCACTGCCTCGTGCTCCCACGAGGAGGTTGAACAGTTCATCCACTTTACCAACACCTTCCACCCCAACCTCAAATTTACCTGGACCATCTCAGACTCCTCCCTCCTCTTCCTAGACCTCTCCATTTCTATCTCGGGCAACCGAATCAACACAGACATTTACTATAAACCGACCGACTCCCACAGCTACCTAGACTATACCTCCTCCCACCCTGCCCCCTGTAAAAACGCCATCCCATATTCCCAATTCCTTCGTCTCCGCCGCATCTGCTCCCAGGAGGACCAGTTCCAATACCATACAACCCAAATGGCCTCCTTCTTCAAAGACCACAATTTCCCCCCCAGACGTGATTGACGATGCCCTCCACCGCATCTCCACAACTTCCCGCTCCTCCGCCCTTGATCCCCGCCCCCTCCAATCGCCACCAGGACAGAACCCCCTTGGTCCTCACCTACCATCCCACCAACCTCCAGATACATCGTATCATCCGTCATCATTTCCGCCACCTCCAAACAGACCCCACCACCAAGGATATATTTCCCTCCCCTCCCCTATCAACGTTCCGGAAAGACCACTCCCTCCATGACTCCCTCATCAGATCCACACCCTCCAACAACCCAACCTCTACTCCTGGCACCTTCCCCTGCAATCGCAAGAAATGCAAAACTTGCGCCCATACATCCCCCCTTACTTCCCTCCAAGGCCCCAAGGGATCCTTCCATATCCACTACAAATTCACCTGCACCTCACACACATCATTTACTGCATCCGCTGCACCCGATGTGGCCTCCTCTATATTGGGGAGACAGGCCGCCTACTTGCAGAACGTTTCAGAAAACACCTCTGGGACACCCGGACCAACCAACCCAACCACCCCATGGCTCAACACTTCAACTCCCCCTCTCACTCCACCAAGGACATTCAGGTCCTTGGACTCCTCCATCGCCAGACCATAGCAACACGATGGCTGGAGGAAGAGCGCCTCCTCTTCTGCCTAGGAACCCTCCAACCACAAGGGACGAATGCAGATTTCTTCAGTTTCCTCATTTCCCCTCCCCCCACCTTGTCTCAGTCCCAACCCTCGAACTCAGCACCACCTTCCTGACCTGCAATCTTCTTCCTGACCTCTCCGCCCACACCTCCACTCCGGCCTATCACCCTCACCTTGACCTCCTTTTCCAACGCCCCTCCCCCAAGTCCCTCCTCCCTACCTTTTATTTTAGCCTGCTTGGCACACCTTCCTTTTAAAACCTCATTCCTGAAGAAGGGCTCATGCCTGAAATGTTGATTCTCCTGTTCCTTGGATGCTGCCTGACCTGCTGCGCTTTTCCAGCAACACATTTTCAGCTCTGATCTCCAGCATCTGCAGTCCTCACTTTTTCCTAGAAGATCTTAAAAAAAGGCTGTGTCTCATGACCAGATTATACAAGGTATGTAATGTGTGCTTTAGGTGGCTCAAGGGCTGCCTAAAAATAATTCACTGAATCTTATGCTGGCCTGTCAAGTCCATGACTACACACAGGTCTATCACGAGGAAATTTCAATTTTGAAAATTAGTGCATCTGCCACATAACAATGAGTGGAATTAATGCAACAACAACTTTTATAAACCTGATCTTTGTCTTTTGTTCTGCAGGGACAAGGTCGGTCTGTCATTACCATAGAACAAAGAAAAAAGGAAAATTTACAGCCAAGGAACAGGCCCTTCAGCCCTCCAAGCCTGAGCAGATTCAAATCCACAGTCTAAAAATCTGGGATTGGGGTTGATACCCTGCCCTCTGGTGTTGGTCAGTAAACACCATTTGCAAAGTATCCTGAGGACGGGGCTTTATAAAAGGGTGACCAGATAGCACCATGGCCCAGTCGCTCTGGTAATAGTGATCATAAATGATGCAAACTATCTCTGTTACATATTAAGATCAACACTTTTACACTACTAGTGCATTTCGAAAGGGGCTTGGACAGGGTAAATACTGAAAAAGGGCATCTCCCTCATGGAAGAGTAGAGGACCAGATGGCACAAGGTCTCAAAATAAAGAGAGCACCAATTTGAGACTGAGCCAAAGAGGACTTTCTTCTCTCAGAGGATTACTAGTACTTGGAGCTCTCTGCTAGAGAGAGCTGGGGGGGTAGAGTCCTTGTGTGTATTTAAGGCTGAGACAGAGAGACTCGATCAATTAGGGAATCAAGAAGTATGGGTAGAGTGCAGGAAAATGAACATAAGGAATGTCGGATCAGCCATGATCCTATGGAATGGTGGAGCAGATTAGAGGGACCGAATGGCCTACTCCTGTTCCTAGATCTAATGGCCTTATTTGACTAATACACCAATACAGAACCAAATGAATGCCACACTGCGGAATGAAATCTCTCATTGAGCCAGAGTCCTCCCAGTGTTCTGGAGAAAATCCTTCTCACAGACAACCAGAGATTGTTTGGAGTGTGCGGAATCTTGCTGTGTGCAAAATGATTGGCAAAGCACTTCAAAAAAAGGTGACTGAAACGACGGAATGAATATTTTCAAAATATTCCATCAGGTGGTGGTAATCTCCTGGCAGCACCAGGAGAAGATAGGGATAGAGGTGTGTGCCTTCAATCATCAGATTTTCCTCAAATAGTTCCTGGCAGCTAGCTGAAGATTGATATTGCTACATGCCACGGAGATTCTGGTAACTTACATTTTTGCAGCATTGAAACACGACAGAGCGGAATGGCTTCGAAGGTGTTGCAGACATTGGAGTCACGCGTTGAATAAGCATGTGTCGATGTATCATGACCGGAACTGAATGTTCAAGGTGTGGCCTCAACCACAGTGTTAGCTCAATACCCTTCAACTTAATCCCCTCGGTTTAAGCAACATAACCCCCCTGTTCTGCAACGGACAAACACAAGAAAGGAAAGGAAGTCAGAGGAAAGCCATCAGGAGCCAGAATAGGTGGCAGAGAATGTGAACTGAACCCCAGATTGCCAGAATTCACTTTATACACACACATGGAAAAATTTTCGATGCAGACCTGCTCATTCTCGGCAATGCTGTCACTTCCTAAAGAGCTGCAGCTATAACCACAAACTGCCTTTATCAGTCGTTTTTAGAGCAGCGAGGACAGGAAATGAACACATACCCTATTCAAGAAATGTTCTACTGCTAAAAATTGACTCCTTTGCAATGTGTTGAACAACAGTGCATTGCAAATTAAACTCAATTTGTCGTCAAGAGGAGCAGGAACCAAAAACTGGTTTCAGTACAAGTTCTGATGATCTGAACATGGGCAGATAAAATGATAAAGTTTTCTATTGAAAGTGTTTAGATTAGGTTCCCTACAGTATGAAACAGGCCATTTGGCCCAACAAGTCCACACAGACCCTCTGAAGAGGAACCAACCCACACCCATTCCCCTACCCTGTATTTACCCCTAATGCACCTAACACTATGGGAAATTTAGCATGACCAATTCACCTGACTTACACATCTTCGGACCGTGGGAGGAAACCGGAGCACCCGGAGGAAACCCACGGGGAAAAACGTGCAAACTCCACACAGGCAGTCATCTAAGACAGGAATCGAACCCAGGTCCCTGGCGTTGCGAGGCAGCAGTACTAACCACTGAGCCACCGTGTCATTTGTTATTAGTGTTGAAACTTCCATTTCATCGCCAAATGAACAGAGTTCTCACTATTCACCACAACATGTTGCTTCATAAGGCCAGGAATGTGACAGCATTCATTGAAGTACTCAGTCCTTAAAAAGTCTTAAAATCTAATTGCTATTAAGTAATTGCAGGCTCAGATTAATAAGAGTCTAATCCTAGTTTGGTCAACAATCTTCTGCCACCCCAGCCCAGCAGCTGAAACGGTCCATCTATAATAAGTGGGATTGCTGCAGTTTGCTGAACAAATTATTTCTTATTCAGACAAGGTTTGGTCTGGGTTACTATGTTGTAAACAGAGTGTACAGGTTAGGTGGACTGGCCATGCTAATTTGCCCATGGTATCTAGGATGTGCAGTAGGTGGACTGGCATGCTAATTTGCCCATAGTGCCTAAGAATGTACAGTTAGGTCGATTGGCCATAGGAAGTGCAGGATTATGGGGATAGCACTAGGGGGCTGGGTCTGGGTGGGATGCTCTTCGAAGATTTGGTGTGGACTCAATGGACTGAGGGGCCTCTTTCCACATTGCAGGGATTCTAAAATGACTATTTTTGTTTCTGATGTTCTTCCACACATCAACAACAAAAAAAAAGGATCTTGGCTTTCCATCTGTTTCATTTGGAAAAACAACTGACTGCACTATAGGTCTGCACTCAAATTAAACACACCCCATTTACATTGGTGTGCAGAGGCGGATTTCTCTGCCTTTGGGATAGAGGATCCATGTCCAAAGCCTACTCCAGGACTCGATGGCCCCAGAATTAAATGTTGTAATGTAGCCAAATAGGACGATGATCAGCCTACAATCTCTTTCAATGTGCCCACAGCAGGCAGTCAGAATGGAGAGGCTCCTGATTGACCAGGACGGTGTGGCAGCTGCAGTGCAATCATTTCCCCCACGTTAGAAGTGCTCCATTTGCAACTTCTCACCGCGATCTATATTCTACAGAAAGTACCCTGCTTGCTTCTAGGGACTGACAGGTAAAGATTACAAGCTGATGGTTTTGTCCTCCCCTAGTTGTTGTTATGTAGTGCACCGCCGCTGAGTGAGCCCTGCAGATAATTCCCAATATCATTTTAAAAAAAAGTGGATTTTGATTGTCTGGGTAATTATAGGTGATGAAATGCACCAGCTATTCATAGAGTCCATATTGAATGCACAATGTTTTCTGTACATGGTTTGTATCTCATCACACATAGGGACAATTACAAGTGCTCAGAATAAACTGTCACTTCTAAACTTTAAGAGCAGAGAGATGTTAAGACACAGACTTTGTGCTGAAGATGCACATTAGGCTGAGTTTTCTCATTTTCATAGTTTTCCTAACAGATCCAGATTTTCCTCTGCTGTGTACATTACGATGTCTACCATAGTTTCTGGTTTCTGTAGGACAGCACAGACACAATCTATGAGCTAGCTACATTCTTGTATCTCAAATCACTTAGTTTTCCTTTCAATAAATTATTTCCTAATGTGCTGGGCTATTGCCCTTGACTTGACAGAGGTCTGTTGACAACAGGTGACAAACGTGGTCCCTCTCAAGAGGGGTGGAGATATCAGGTTCATATTACTGCTGAGGGGCAATATGCGAAAAGACAAGGCAAGGCAGGGATGTTGAGAGCATCAAGGTCAGTTCAAAGGGAGTGAGCACTAGGAGAGTGAGCAGGGAGCCAGGAGATAGAGCCTGGTCCAGTCCATGAGCTGGGTGTGTCCTCCTAAGCGCACGTGCGCGCACACACACACACACACACACACACACACACACACACACACACACACACACAGTGTGCTTCCTGCAGCATTACAATGAGTTTGCCTGGGACACAGCCTTGAAGTGCTGGAGTGTCCTGGAAGTGAGTTGGAGATCTGCCATGAGTGTTCTTAGAGTCTGGCACATGTCCATAGGCAAAAGCATATGCCATGGAAAGCACGTTGCTGGTGTCCATGGCCCATACCCTAACACATTAGCACTTGGTCTTCTGGGGCAGGATGTGAGCTGAATTGAACAGATAAACACCAAGGTTGAGCTTTCCCAACGTTTTGCCTGTTTTCTGAGTTTATTTATGGTGGGAAGCTGAATATTAATGAGGCAAATTGGACTATCAAGATGTTTAACAAGCAATAATCTTCCATAATTGACAATTAGTCCCTGTTTAATGAGAAACTCAATACACCACAGATGGAGATGCTCCCGATGTCAGGCTTGACCTCAATTCTGAAAAATCTTGCTATAGCTCACGTTACTAAATACCCTGAAAAAAGTGGTCTTTTGACTCTTTAAAAAAAAAGACAAATGAGTAATAATACCTAAATCCATTTGTTAGGTTCACTAGCTCAAATAGTAGAAATTAATCATTTATGGCTACTGGACTAAGCACTCCATTAGTTGGAGTCAGAGAGGAAGATGGTTGTGGTTGGAGGGGAGGTCTCTCAGCTTGAGGATGCATCTGCAGGAGTTCCTCAGGGTATTGTCTTAGGCCAAACTGTCTTCAAACGACGTTCCCATCACAAGGTCAGAAGAGGGGACATTTACCAATGATTGCACAATGTTCAGCACCATTTATAACTCTTCAGATACTGAAGCAGTCTACGTTTAATTGCAGCAAGATCTGGACAATATCCAGGTTTAATCTGACAAGTGCCAGTCAATGGCCACCTCTAACAGGACAGAACTTAGCCATCCCCCTTGACATTCAACGTCATTACCATCACAGCCTCCTTCACTATCAACATTGTGGTGTTACCACTGACCAGAAACTGAATTGGACAAGGCATTTAAATACTATGGCTACAAAAACAAGTTAGGCCCAGGAATAATACTGTGAGTAACTCACTGACTCCCCAAAGCCTGTCCACCATCTACAAGACACATCAGGAGTGTGACAGAATACACCCTACTTGCCTGGATAAGTGCAGCTCCAGCTACACAAGAAGCTTGACACCATTCAGGACAAGGCAGCCTGCTTCACTGATAGCACATCCACAAACATCCACTCCCTCCACCACCTCATTACCAGCAGCATGTACCATCTACAAGATGCATTGCAGAATTTCACCAAGCCTCCCGAGACCCCTTCCAAACACATGTCCTCCTCTATGGTAGTGGAAAAGGGCAGCAACACGCGAGATCATCATCTGCAAGTTCTCTTCCAAGCCATTCAGGACCCTGACTTGTGTCAAAATCCAGGAAATCCCTCCCTAATGACATTGTGGGTCAACCTACAGTAAATAGACTGCAGCAGTTCAAGAAGGCAGCTCACCACAATTTTCTCAAGGGTGAATACGAATAGGCAATTTAAATACTCACACCCCACATTCCATGGATAAAAGCTAGAATGTCATACTCTTCAAATTCAGATGAGAGAGAGTCAGCCATGAATCCTTGGCTTTCCTTCCCACTTCAGAGGCGTGATCAGGAAAATCCAGGCCGACATTCCCATGTGGTGCTGTGGGAGTGCTGCACTGTTGGTGGTATTACCTTTGAATGGAATGTTAAACTAAGGTCCCTTGTAGGTGACCAGAAGATGATCCTGAGGCTGTAATCACAAAACAGTGTTGTCGGGCGATTGTCACATTGCTGGGGGCTGGCACAGATACATTCCTGGTTTGAGACAGGCCGTGAAAGACTTCAAACATTGCAGACAAAAAAAAGGGTCCATTCATAGAGAACTGCCAGAGCAACACATTTGAAAAAGAAATCATGTAAAGTTTGACACTATTTCCCCTTAATGCACAAATTAATTTGGCATTCTTTGAGGAAGTGACAAGCAAGATGGATAAGTGGGAAACTGCAGGTGTACTTGAATTCTCAAAAGGCATTTGATGAAAGTGAGATTACTACACAAGATAAAGAATACTGTTTATGGGGTAATATATCAGGGATAAAGAACAGGCTAGCAAACAGAAAACAGTAGGGATAACTGTAACTATTAAGCATGTCATAGAATTACTGTTGGAGGCTCAATTATTTACCATGTCAAATGAGTTGGATGTTAGAAATATGGAGACTAAGAGCAAGTGTAGGCCACTTGACTGTTTGAGTCTGCTGTTGTTCAATATGATCACAGTTGATTCTCTCAGTTTCACGATTCTTGCATTCCATCTACATTCCTCGAGGTCTAAAAAAAAAATGTATCAATCTCTTTGACTCTACTCAGCCAGCCAGCATCCAAAACCTTCTGTGTTAAAGAATTTCAAAGCTTGACCAACCACTGAATGAAGAAACATTTCTTCATCTCTGAAATAACTCCATGGAGGCTGGCATTCTGTCACCAAGTCACCATTTATTTACACATTCATTGTACTTGACACTGGTCCAGCTCTGAGTGAACAGAACCTCTGACAAGTGAGCTGCAAGTGGAGAGTATTCCATCACAATCCTGACTCGTGCCTTGTAGATGAACAAGCTTTGGAGACAGCAGTTGTTATCCACTGCAGGATTCATAGTCTTTGACCTGCTCTAGTAACCAGTATTTAAATGACTGGGCTAATTAGTTTCTGGTCTACAATAACCCCAGGATGTTGATAACAGGAAGATTCCACAGTAGTGGAAATGAATGCCAAGGGTGGAATGAGAGGTTCGCTCTTCTTTGAGATGAGGGATCGTTGCCTGCCACTTGTGTGGCACAAATATTAGTTGCCACTTTTCAGCCCAAGTTTGGACGTTGTCAGAATTGCAAGTGGTGCTGAACGTTGTGCAGGTCATCACTGAACATCCCCATTTCTGACCTTATGTTGGAGGGAAAATCATTGATGAAGCAGCTGAAGATGGTTGGGTCTAAGACACTACCCTGAGGAACTACTGCAGTGTCCTAGAGCAGAGATAATTAGATCTCCAAAAAAAAAGCTACCATCTTCCTTTGTGTTGGGTATAACTCCAACCAGTTCAGGATGATTGAAAGAAAACAGTTTTTCCAAAAAAAAAGTGAAAATCTGAAATTCTCCGCCTAAAAAGCTAGCAGTCTGTTGAAAATTTCCAAACCGAAGTTGATAAATCATTATTGGAGCTATTACAGATTACAGAAATCAATGCAGTTGCTAGATTAAGATACAGCTCAGCTATGATCTAACTGAATGGTGGTAGAGATTCAGATTAATCACAGATATGGGTTATTCGAAGAGTCAGAGTCATTCAGCACGGAAACAGACCCTTCAGTCCAACAAGCCCACACTGAGCGTATTCCCAAACGCCTGCTCCTGGCCAATATCCCGCCAAATCTTTCCTATCTATGAACTTATCCAAATGTCTTTTAAAACATTGTAACTGTACCCACATCTACCACTTCCTCCGGCAGTTCATTCCACACAGGAACCACAGTGTGAAAAAAAGTTGCCCCTCGTGTCATTTTTAAGGTGAGAGGAGAAGGATTTAAAAAGATGTCCCATAGTTTTGGACTCCCCACACCCTAGGAAAGAGACCTTTGTCATTCACTTTATCAAAACCCCTCATGATTTTATAAACCTCAATGAAAGGTCATCCTGTGATATTAAAGAGTTAATTTGCTTTGCTGACCTGCAAGAAAAATTGAATGCCCCAGGGGTAGAGTGGTGTGTCTTTGTCTGATAGATGGAGTGTAGGTTTACTTTCCCATCCCTTCCCATTCAGGGATAATTGACATTGTTTTCATCCCCTATTCAGAAATCAATAAGAACATTACAGTTGCAATTCTGACTACTCCCTGTAGTTATATAAAAAAAATACAATTCACACCAGACTTGACCATTAAGGGATGATTCGCATTACATTGTTTCTGGAGGGGAGGTAGTCACTGCATTAATGTCTGGAGTGGCATGGGACTGTGCAGGAGTGACTGGGGACATGACAAACTGACGTAACAATTTTATAGAAAGGAAGGACTGTTTCCTTTGCTCGGAGAGAGCTTTTACCATGAACTTGTAAACCCTGCGAGGTGTGTGTGTGTGTGTGTGTTATAAGTTCCTCTAGAGAGACTCCTGGACACACCTCGCAATCGTGGCATAGAGTGTTCAGGGTTTTTCCCAAGCTTGTACTGCATTTGCTTAATAAAATTTTGCTTGTTCACAGAAGTTAGCATATTGCAGTTGCTGCAAGTGTGTAAGGACTTCAGGACAAAATGAACTTTACAACCCCTCAACCTTATACACTCCAGTGAAAGAGTCCCAGACTTTCCAAACTATTTTTATAGCTCAAACTCTCCCTTCCTGGCAATATCTTCTGAGCCCTCCCTAATTTAATAATATCCTTCCTATAACAGGGCAGCGAGTGTAAGAGGCCTCACTATCCTGAGGCATCATGCTGAGATTCCACAACTCCTATTCATGCAGTACAACATTCCTCCAATGACTGCATGAAGTTTCCCTCAAAATGAGATCAACAGATTTCTCAACCTGTTATATTCTGTACAGAGAATTCCAGTCCAAAGGTTATGAAATCTATTAAATAACAGCTTAAAGTGACAGGCAACAGACAGCAATCAGACATTGATAAGCACACCAAATATTTTCCATCTAGCATGACATGGCAGCACTAAGATGCACACTTACTTTATCTCCATTTGACCTCCAGCTTTGCGGGCTATATGGACCAGCTCCTTCCCATATTTCTCTTCTGCATATGCCCTGCACAAAACACAAAAATGCTTCACTCATTGTGATCAGGGATTTTGGGTAATGAATTGCCTCCACAGGTGGGACACCTTTCATGAAATCAAATATCCCAAAAAGTACCTTACAGGAATGTATCCAGAAGATGGTCAACAATTGACCAAAGGGTAATCAAAACAGAATAGAATAGAAGCCCTATAGAGTTTAAATACAAAGGAAGTACTGTTTCCTTTGTTAGGAGAGAGCTTTTACCATGACCTTGTAAGCCCTGTGAGGTGTGTGTTAATGGTTCTTCCAGAGACCACCCCCCACCACCGGACATGCCTCGCAAGCATGATCATTTGGTCCATAGAGTCCACCTACTCAGACCCAGCCCCTACACGATCCCTGTTCACTTAGCCTGCACAATTCAGCATGGCCAATCCACCTAACCGACACATCTTTGGACTGTAGGAGGAAATGGGAGCACCTGGATGAAAAGCCCCGAATACCCAGGGAGAATGTGTCAGCACGGAGTTTACAGACATCCAAGGCTGGAATGGAACCCAGGTCCCTGGCACTGTGAGGCAGCAGTCCTAACCACTGAGCTACCATGCCATCCCACAGTAGTGACACTCCTTGAATATCATGAATTGTTTGGGGATGGAATTCAAGAGCATGGGGCCCCGCCACCGATCATCAAGTGAAGAAGGCGGGATTGGATTTGGAGGGTGGGGAAAAAAAAGGTGTGAAATGTACAATATGCTAAAGTTAACGCAATAAAGATTGTTGTAGAGCTGAAAAATGTTAAAGATTGGGAAGGGCAAGGTTACGTATGAAAGGGTGACAATTTTGCAACCACAGTATTGCTCGAGTAGGTTCCAGTGTAGGGGTCAATCACCAGAAAGGAATTGGAATTTGGCAGCTGGGTATTGCTGTTTATAACATTATCTGAGAGCAGAAAATAAACTTGAATTTAAAAATCAGCAGTTTAGTGGGAACTGGGCTCTCATGGACAAAATAAAGTTGGCAGGTGAAGGAGAAAGACTCTAGTTTTACTCCAGAGTAGTGGGAGCCAACGAGATTTTGAGAATCATATGAAGGAAATAATATGACCAATGCAACAGAATAGGAGCTCACTCATAGTGACAAAGAAAACCATAGAGACTTTGCACTTATGGTTGGAGGCACAGATTCAAAAGGTGACAGTAGGTAAACGTAAGAATAAAAATATAGCCAGGAGATAACTTTATGTTGCAGGATAAGCCTAAAACAGCAAATTGTTGTGGTCCTATCAGATCTTAAAATGAATGAGCTAAACCAACTATGCCCCATTAAAAATGTTCATAGCAAAGTCCCGTGGATATAATGGAATAAAAAGACTGGGGTCATACCAAGGACAATAACTAGACTGAGAAAAAGTCAAAGCATGAACCTGGATGACTGCAATTTTCCCAATCCAGTGACTCCAAACAGAAAGTATTGGGAAATCATGTTGAGGTTGTACAGGACATTGAGGCTTCTTCTGGTCGCCCAGTTATAGGAAGGATATTATTAACCCGGAGAGAGAGTTTAGAAGAGATTTACCAGGATGTTGCTGGGTATGGCAGGTTTGAGTTATAGGGAAGGGTGGGTCTTTTTCACTGGAAAGTAGGAGGTTGACAGGCAACCTTACAGAAGTTCCTAAAGTAATGAGTGGGATGGATAGAGTTCATTGTAGTTGTCTTTTCCCTAGGATGGGGGATATCAAGATTGGGGGCACATTTTTAAAAAGGAGGAGAGGAGAGAGCAGAGAGATTTTAAAAAAAACAAAATGTTTTACACAGAGAGTGGTTCTATTGTGGAATGAACTTCCTGAGGAAGTGGTGGATGTGGGACCGTTACAACATTTAAAAGCCATTTGGATAAAATACATGAATAGGAATAAAGTTATGGGCCAGGAGCAGGCAGGTGGGATTAGTTTAGTTTGGGATTGTGTTTGGGACAGACTAGTTGGACTGAAGGGTCTGTTTCTGTGCTGTGAAACTGATGTCAGGTGGTAACGATCAGGCTTGACCATTGGTGAACATCACAGTCGTATTTTCTGTTTCAGCTCAAAGAGAATGGGATGAGGAAATGTTAAATCTGGCTCCTCTAGTATTAATGGGCAACTGTTAAATTCGGAATAACTGCATCCCATCACCAGGGACCAAAACTTTGGAGGGGGAACTGAACATAAAAATATTACTTTAAACTAAATGTTTTGGGAGTTCGGAACAGTGGAAGGTTCGAGTTCCTCAATGCTGCAGCTGTTCCTTTATTTCCCCAATCTAAATAGTTGCTTCATAAAATCCAGGAACTCTGAACTCTTACCTCAGTCTCAGCAGTTCCTCCATGTCCTTGCACATTTTTCGGCCTTCCTGTAACCGCTCCAGTAAGACCTCGTGCCCAACATAACTGGTAAATTCTGGGCACTGTGAAAACAATGGATGGATTAGGATTAACTACAACATGTCCAAATGTTCAAGGCCACTGACCCCCACCATGTACAGCTCAGTGTCTGCACACCCCACAGTGATATTTGGACAGCAATGTAATCCAGGTTCTCAATCACACTGCTTGCTCAGTTAAATCTACTTTGTGGAGATTCTGAATGCAAGATAGAAGAACTGCCAGAGGGTTAGCTTTCTCCCCTGCACTAGCTAATCATCATAACTTGCAGGCTTGAAATGGCAGCAGTGGCACACATTGAAACACAAACAAAATTTACACAGAGTCATAGAGATGTACAACATGGAAACAGACCCTTCAGTCCAACCTGTCCATGCCGATCAGATATCCCAACCCAATCTAGTCCCACCTGCCAGCACCCGGCCCATATCCCTCCAAACCCTTCCTTTTCATACACCCATCCAAATGCCTCTTAAATGTTGCAATTGTACCAGCCTCCACCACTTCCTCTGGCAGCTCATTCCATATATGTACCACTCTGAAAAAGATGCCCCATAGGTCTCTTTTATATCTTTCCCCTCTCACCCTAAACCTATACCTACTAGTTCTGGGACTCCCAGACCCCAGGGAAAAGGCTTTGCCTATTTACCCTATCTCTTCATAATTTTGTAAATCTCTATAAGGTCACCCCTCAGCCTCCAACACTTCAGGGAAAACAGCCCCAGCCTGTTCAGCCTCTCCCTAGAGCTCAAATCCTCCAACCCTGGCAACATCCTTTTAAACCAAAAAGAGAAAATGCTGGAAAATCTCAGCAGGTCTGGCAGCATCTGTAGGGAGAGAAAAGAGCTAACGTTTCGAGTCTAACTGACCCTTTGACAAAGGTTCAGTTAGACTCGAAACGTTAGCTCTTTTCTCGCCTTACAGATGCTGCCAGACCTGCTGAGATTTTCCAGCATTTTCTCTTTTTGGTTTCAGATTCCAGCATCCGCAGTAATTTGCTAACATAGGGTTCAGAAAAGATTTAAAACGTTCAAGTTTCTTAATTCAAATTACGACAAAAAACAAGAGCAGAAATATACCATCCTGCCTTTCGAGGCTGTCCCACCATTCAATATAATCATGGCTGATCATCCAACCCTGCTCCCACTTTCACCCCATACCTTTGACCCCTCTAACCCTAAGACAGATAGCTAACTTCTCCTTGTAAACATTCAATGTTTTGGCCTCAGCCACTTTGTGCTAGCTAGTTCTACAGGCTCCCACTATCTGAAGTGCTAAAAATACTCATCTCTGTCCTAAACGGCCTACCCCAGATCCTTAGATTGTGACCACTGGACTCTGATCATGAGAAACATCCTTCCTGCATCTACCCTGTCTATAGGTTTCTATAAAATCTGCCGTCCTCATTCTTCTGAACTCCAAATGAACCAGTCTTTCTTTATACATAAATTAAACATTTAAAATTGGAGAAGGAGTCGGCTATTCTGCCCTTTAAGTCTGCTCTGTCAGTCAGTCATTCACCACGATCATGGCTAATCATCTAAATCAAGAGCTTCTTTCTGCTTTTCCCCCATATCCTTTGATTGGCTTTAAGCCAGAGCACTATATCCATCTCCTTCTTGATATTGTACAATGTTTTCGGGTAGTGAATTCCACCGGCTCACCACTCTCTGGATAAACAGATTATTCTTCATCTCAATCCTAAGCAGTTTATCCCATATCCTTCAATAGTGATCCCGGATTCTGGACTGCCTTCTCATTAGGAGCATCCTTCTTGCATTTACACTGTCCTGTCCTATTGGAACTTGTTAGATTTCAGAGATTCTCCCCTCATTTTTCTGAACTCTCGTGAATGAAATCCTAACCAATTCAATCTCTCCTCACGTTTCAGTGCAGACATCCCAGGGATCAATCTGGTAAACTTTCACTGCACTCCCTCTTATAGGAAGAGCATCCTTCCTCAGATAGGGAGAGCAAAACTGCACACAGTACTGCAGGTGTGATCTCACCAGGGTCCTGTACCATTGCAGCAAGATGTCCCTGCTCCTGTATTCTGATCTCTTGCTATGAAGGCCAATATACCATTGCCTTCTTCATTGCTTGCTGTAACCATGTTTACTTTCAGGGACTAGATATAAAAGGACACCCAGGTCTCGTTGCACCTCCCCTTTTCCAATCTATCAATCAATCAATCATTCAGTTAATAACCTGCCTTCCTGTTTTTCCTCCCAAACTGAATAGCCTCAGTTATTCACATTATACTTCAGCTGCTGGCATTTCTGCACTCGCACAACTTGTCAAATCACACTGAAGCATCCCGGTTTCCTCCTCACAGCTCACCCTCCCACACAGCTTGGTGCAAACATGGACAGACTGCATTTAGTTCTCTCATGTAAAATCTTTAAAATATATTTAGAGTAGCTGCAGTCCAAGCACTGATCCCGGTTATATCCCACTGTCCACTGCCACTCAGAAAATCACTTATTTATTCCTATTGTTTCCTCTCTACCAGCCAGATTCTATCCATGTCAGTACATGAACCACAATCCCAGGCACTTGAACTTTACATGCTAATCCTCTTCTGTGAGATCTTATGGAAAACCTTCTGAAAGTCCAAGTAAATTCACATTCATTGGATCTCCTGATCAATTCAACCAATAGCTTCCTTGAAAAATTCCAATAGATTTGTCAAGTGCAATTTCTCTTTCGTAAATCCATGCTGACTCTATTCAATTGGCATTGGTGTGGACTTGTTGGGCCAAATGGCCTGTTTCCACACTGTAGGGAATCTCATCTAATACGGTCACTGTTTTCTCAGGTGCTCTGCTATTGGATTTTTTTTTAAATATAATGGACTCTAGCATTTCTCCCCATTACCAATGTCGGGCTTAACTCATCTATATTCAGTTTTCACTCTCCCTGGTTTTCAAATCATGGCCTTACATTAGCGACCCTCTAATCCCTAGGAACTATTCCAGAGTCTACAGAAATTTGAAAGATGACCAACGCTTCGATGATTTCTAGGGCCACTTCCCTAAGTAGTTGGAATGTAGATTGTCTGGGTCTGAATTGATAGTGTGGAGTTAGAGAAAATAAAATGAGATGCAGATTTAATTTGATCACATTGTTTGAGGGATTAGTTTCACATGTGCATGCGTGTGTGTGTGTGCGCGCGTGCATGTTGATATGGCTATTGTGTTTCTTTACAGCATTTCCCTTTTCAAAATAATTCCCCACGATGATTTGGGATGTCCAGAGGGTAGTGGCGAAATACTACAAATATGCAAAAACCATTGTCACATCTGTTCCACTTTCTAATAGTGAACCCCACAATTTCAAAATCAGTTAACTGGGCACTGAGCAGTTATCGAGTCTGCCTCAGCTCCTTATTGTTTAATTCAAACTGTGGACATCCACCTACCCATTTGTGGATAGGGAAACTGAAAGAGAGAAAAAAAATAGGGAAGTTACACACCACTTGGGAGATACTTGAGGTTCTCCTCCTCAAACCACCAGTTTGATTCATCGAGTTACTTTCCCTGTAGCAACCACCAGTGAAAACCAACCACGAGTTACAAAAATATCAGGTTATTCACCGGTGTTCTTTTAAAAAAAAAACAATTTTCTTAATACTGGAGATGCTGAATAGCTTTAGAAGCAAGTGGACATTGATTTAGAGGTCTGATTTGAATGATAGCACCTATAAACGTACATGGAGTGCAGTTTCACCAAAATTACCATTAAGTTTCACACAGAAGGTGGTGTGTGTATGGAATGAGCTGCCAGATGAAGTGGTGGAGGTTGAGACAATTGCAACATTTAAAAGGCAAAGAATAGGAAGGATTTAAAGGGATATGAACCAAGTGCTGGTAAACGGGACTAGATTAATTTGGGATATCAGGTTGGTAAGAACCAGTTGGGCCGAACTGTGCTGTACATCTCTAAGTGATTAAATTGTAACCAATGATGATTAAGAAGTATTATAAATTAGTGATGTTTTTGTGCATTAACCATTAAAACTACCTTACTGACCCAGATTCAAACTTGTTCAAAAATGTTGATGTGATCAGCAATCTGTATTTCGGACAATACGAAACACGTGATTTTAAAGTTAAGCAGAATGGTTTTTCCCGTGCGTTTCCTTCCCTATCTCTTGGGCAAGCTACAGCTTTTCACTCCAGCTGCTGCATGACTGTTGAGTCAGAGAAACAGAAGTAGGCCCATTCAGTCTTGCAAGCCTGCTCCACCATTCAATTTAAAAGGGGAGGCAAAGGCCTCAAATGGTATTATTGTTGGATTGTTAATCCAGAGACCCAGATGATGGTTAGGGACCCGGGTTCAAAGGCCACCACAGGAGACGGTGGCATTCGAATTCAATAAAAAGTGAATCTGGAATTAAGAGTCTAATGATGACCATGAATCCACTGTCTATTGTTGGAAAAACCTATCTGGTTCAGTAATGCCCTCTGTGACTCCAGACCCACAACAATGTAGTTGACTCTTAACTGACCTTAGGGCAACTAGGGATGGGCATCGCTGCCTAGCCAGCGACACCCTCATCCCGTGAAATGTACAAAAAGAAAAGATTGCGACTGATCCTCTACCTCCAATTTCTCTTCATACCTCTTGATGCCCTCAACATTGGCCCATGTTGGCATTCACCTGATGTCCACACATGCCTACTTTCCAGTAGGAGTCACCTGGCACCAGATCAACAGCAGGAACGCAAAGTAACCCCGAACAGGAGTGAACCTGGAGACCCTCAGAGTCTCTATAACTGATGTTACTTGGGTGGGTATTCTCAATTACCAAGCTATCTACTTAAAAAAACCTGAGAAAGGGGGCAAATTACTAAATTCTCTTGGAGAGGAGAGAGGGAGCAAATCTTTCTAAATTGTGGAGATCCACAAATTTGATATTCTTCCATTGGTCTTGTTGCTAATTGCATTCAATTTGGGAAGCAGAAGCCGAGGAACATTACTGCAATTAAATAATGAGTCACACAAAAAAGAAAGAATTGTCTTGCAACTGCGGTTTTATAATGGACCCATCACCCACTATTTTTAGAAAAACTCAGAGGCTGTTGCACAAACACTACTGAAGGAACAGGAAGGGCAGGGTTACGGTGATGGACAATCCCTCAGCTTGATAAGCAGCAGATAGCTGCCCATTCTGCAGGCTAATCAAAACTATGACCAGAGACAGCTTTTAACTGGGACTGCCATTCAGGATTGAAGCTTGTAATGGGTCTACCTGAATGAAGTAGTGAGCATTGCATTCGACACATACCACCTCATGATGGACTCCTGCTCCTAATTTGTAAGAAATACAATTAACCAAGTAATTATCGGTACAGACTCAGACTGAAAGCACATTTTTAAACGATGTTAACATTGGTAAATTAGTTGGGAAAATATGGCTTACTGAAAAAAAAGGATTTCCAAAATCAACTTCCAATTGTAGAACCATGTTTTGGACAGCAAGGTGGGAGCCTCAAGGCAAGTGACCCAAGGTCTATTTGCATCTAATGTCACCTTGATCATATGCAACCTTCTATTCTCCCATGTGCCAGAAACAAAACTAGACAACAATTTCCCTCAGGAAAGTCAGGATGAGTACTAAGCTCTCGTTTGCTCCCATGGGCCTCCATTTTGGACAGTCAGAGATATACAACATGGAAACAGACCCTTCGGTCCAACTCATCCATGCTGACCAGATATCCTAGCTGCAAATGTGTTGCTGGTCAAAGCACAGCAGGTTAGGCAGCATCAACTTAGGTCCCATTTGCCAGCACTTAGCTCACATCCTTCCAAACCCTTCCTATTCATATGCCTTTTAAAAATGTGGTAATTGTACTAGGCTCCATCCATTCCACACGTACCACCTTCTGCGTGAAAACGTTGCCCCTTAGGTCCCTGTTATATCTTTCTCCTCTCACCCTAAACCTATGCCCTCTAGGTCTGGACTCCCCGATCCCAGGGAAAAGACTTTGCCTATTTACCCTATCCATGCCCCTCATGATTTTATAAAATTTTGATAAAAGGTCACCTCTCAGCCTCCGACACTCCAGGGAAAACAACCCCAGCCTGTTCAGCCTCTCCCTATTGCTCAAATCCTCCAACACTGGCAACATCCTTATAAATCTTTTCTGAACCCTCACAACATCCTTCTGATAGGAAGGAGACCAGAATTGCACACAATATTCCAACAGTGGCCTAACCAATATCCCGTACAGCTGCAACATGACCTTCCAACTCCTGTACTCAATACTCTGACCAATAAAGGAAAGCATACCAAATACCTTCTTCACTATCCTATCTACCTGCGACTCCACTTTCAAAAGGAGCTACGAACCTGCACTCCAAGGTCTCTTTGTTCAGTGACACTCCCCAGGACCTTGCCATTAAAAAAGGTGTATAAGTCCTGCTCTGATTTGCTTTTCCAAAAAGCACTGCATCTCGTATTTATCCAAAATTAAACTCCATCTGCCATTCCTCAGCCCATTGACCTAGCTTATCAAAATCCAGTTGTAGAATTGGGTGATAAAGTGTGAGGAGGTCCCCTTCAACAGAGATCATTTTGCTCCAAATTTTATCCCATTCAGTCAACATGGTGTATTTGTTGTTAGGTAGTAGCAAGTGGTGGTTTAAGAGGAATTATGCTTATTCAATACCTGGTTAACAGACCAACTCTACTCATTACAATTTAGCTTCCTATCTTACCAAGCTCACCAAACAAGCTTGGTGTTGGGAAACAAAGTACAGAAATGTGGGAGAAATCCAGCAACATCTACAGGAAGAGGGGAAAAACAGAGTTAACGTTTCGAGTCCAGAATTGTTCTCTCCACAGGTGCTGCTGGACCTACAGATTTATTCCTGCATTTCCCATTTTCATTTCAGAATTAAAGCGCCCACAGGTGTTTGTTTTATTTCAGAGGCAGAGAAAACTTGACATGGGAACCAAAACGGGTCCCTGATGGATTGCTCCGAATGATGGCCATGTTCGAAACAGGGTGCCAATATCACAGGGCAGGTTCCTGAGGGACTGGTGACACACAAAGGGACATGCACCCAGCTCATGGGCTGGACCAGGCTGCATCTCTGAATTAGTTCAATTGCCACATGTACTCACATGAGTACAGTGAAAAGTTTACATATCGCCACTTACAGCGCCATCTTAATACAAGAGTATTAGGCACACATTATTTAGAAAACACCCAGGAAGAAGAAGAAGAAAAAAATAATTAATAATAAATAAATAAAATCAATAAATAAATAAGAGTCTCTCATTACAGATCATAGGAACAAGTTGGAAGAATAGATAAAAACGTTCAGAATAACAGTCTTTCCAACCCAGACCACACTAGCACCTAGCTTCCAGTAACTAGAAGACATCTCTCCAATGTCTCACTGTGCCTGCGCCAGACCCACTAATGTAACAGTCATCTAACACTTTAAGGGCCATCTCTTCACTGCTGAACCCACACTCGCCCCATAACCAGGAGTCTCCAATTCCACTGCTGCTACCACCTCGCATCTCCGCTTGCTGTCAAAGCACCTCACTCTTTCATTGCCGTGCCTCCTCAGCTAAAAGATTTGAGGCTCATATACCTGCTGTCTTTATGTGAAGTCTAATGCAGACACAAAGTCAGCCGGACCAGCTGTGCTTGTCTAGATGCACAATGGCTTTTTGAAAAACAATGCTACTGGCAGCAGGGACGCTGGCTACTTTCAGGCATTCCAACAGTGGTGAGCTATTCTGGGTACAGCGAGTGGTAGAATGGGGCTAGAATCAAGACAGAGGAGCATTGTTCAGGTGGGGTAGGGTACGAAGCAGGTTTGACAAGAAAATTCTCCAGGTCTCAAAGAGAGAAACTCTCCATGAAACCTGACATTTAACCCAAAAAAAAAGGTGGGAAAGTGCCAGAGGGAATCTCAGGCTAATCGCAAAAATATCTTCCCTTGTTGTTACGCTCCCTCCCTCTTGGTCTGTTCCTGACATTTTTTCTAAAGTAAAAAGTATTCTGGTGAGTGTTTTGAAACGGATGATGAAATCATGGTATTCAAGATGGTTTACACACACTGACGCCAAGATATCATTATACACTGCACTGAAACAGGCTAGCTTGGTCCATCAGTCAATACTGATAATACTTCCAAAATCAGCCGCTAACCTTCATCAGACTTCTCAATACATCTCTCTGCTCCTGTGTGTTTACCCGGCTTCCTCTTTATACACACCATATTACATACCTCAACCACTCTGCGGTAGCGCACTCAATGCTCACACTATTCAAGTTATTTGTAGCCAGGTTAGAACATAGAACAGTACAGTACAGTACATCACAGTCTTCTAGCTATGCTCCCAGTTCTGGTCTCCTCCAAAGCAGTTTCTCTTTTACCCCCCTCCCTCTTAATTCATGGGATGTGGGTATAGCCAGCAAGACCAGGAGTTTTGGCTCATCTTTAATAGCCTTTGAACAGAGTGGATTTTTACAAAATTTACTATGAACGGTTTTAGTCCCCTTATCAAAGCAAAGATATACTGGCAGGACAGAGAAGTTTCATTGGTTTTTATCCCCAGTATGGAGTGATTTTCTTGAGGATAGTTTGAGTAGGTCGAGTTTGTACTCATTTGGAGCTTAGATCAATAAGAAAGCTTATTGAAACATGATTCTTAAATGTTTAATAAGATTGTGTGGAAAGGTGGTTTCCCCTTGTGGGAGAGTATGGATCTTAGAGTAAGGGGTCATCCATTTAAGATAGAAATGAGGAGGATTATTTTTTCCCCTGAGGGTTGTGAATCCGTGGAGCTCTTTACTACCAAGGGCGAAGTCATTAAGAATATTCAATGCAGCAAAAAGGGAAATCAAGGGTTATGTAGTAAAGGCAAAAAGTGGACTTAAAAGATTATTAATTCAACCATGATCTCACTGAATGACCAAACAAACTCAGAGCAAAGGCCAAGTTGTGCTCCTCTGCTTTATGGTCTTAGTTCAGAATCACACATTGCTGTGGGTCTGCAGTTGCATGTAGGCCAGACCAGGTAACAATGATAGATTGCCTTCCCTAAGTGGGGTTGATGAGTGTCATCAATAGTTGTAAAATCACAATTACTAAGACTAGATTTATATTCTAGATTTAGAGTATTCTTGCACATTAGATTGCTTCTCGTGGAGTCAGTGCTTGCTACTGGTTATAGAGCTAACAGCTTTGCACCAAACAACCCCCTTACATGGATTAGGCAGACCCAACCAACCAGTTGAGAGATGACATGGTACAAGACTGAAGCCTGTGGAAATTTAACCTGGGCTTGCTGGCCCAGGGGTAAGAACACCATCACTGTGCTACAAGAGCCCCTCTGCTTTTGATACACTTGCAAGTATTTGCAACATCTAATGACTTAATGTAGATCTCTGTACAGATTTGATTGATTGGAAATGTTATTGTATAACTATGGAGTAGGTGGGTTTGGATTGCAAGCACCCTGGCTCAGAGGTAGGGACACTACCATTGTGCCATATGAACCACCTCCACCCAATTTCTTTGGATACACATGCAACTGTAATTAATAATCAACACCTATTTACCTACATACCCTGAAATACTGAAGGTTTAACATCCAAAAGAACCTATTGGGGTCCTGTGACACAGTAGCAGTTTCCCCATTGTCTTGTTACTGACTCCTTCCTCATGTTTTCAGTATTACTTGCTAATGGGGCTCTTTTGGTATTGTGGTAGTGTTCCTACCTAGAGGCCATAAGCCTGGCTTCAACTCCCACCTGCCCTAGATATGGGTAATAACACCAGAAACAAAAATTGCTAGAAAAGCTCAGCAGGTCTGGCAGAGAAATCAAAGTTAATGTTTTGGGTCAAGTGACCCTTCCTCAGAACCTCTGGATGTATGGCATCTGCAATTCTTTCAGTTTTTGTTTAGAGTGTAACAAGATCTTTGAACAGGTTGGTTAGGTAACTACCTGCTACTATTGTAATTGGAGTTTGTCGAGACAGGGAGAGAAGATTTATTACATTAAATCAAACATATGCAGTGAAATGCATTCTGTCACCTCAAACATCAACACCTTGTGGTACACTGGTTCACAGTTCAAATCCTATTCCAACATCTGATAACCAAGGAAGGTATGTTCACCACATTTGCCAGATAGGTCAAGTATTCACCTGAAAATTCTTCAAAAACAATCCTCAGTTGGTTAAGAGCAGGCGAGATTCCTACTTAGTGGTTTGACAGCTATCACCAAGCCAATCCATAGCTTCAGACTACATCAGGTGTGTAATAATGCATATTGTCACAGCTATTCAAAAGACTCAGTAAAATAGAACACAAGGTCTACCTTGCTATTTCCATTACTCCATCAAAAAAAAGGTATTCATTTGAATGGAGTGCTAAAATAATTTTAGATTAGTGGCTTAGAGGGATCTAAAATGTCCAAGTTTGCACACGATACAAAGCTGGGTGGCAAGTTGAACTGTGAGGAGCAAGCAGTGTGATTTAAACAGGTTGAGCAAGTGAACAAATGCATAATGTGAGGTTATCCAGAGTCAGAAATCAAATGACACCAGGTTATAGTCCAACAGGTTTATTTGAAATCACAAGCTTTTGAAGGAGCAGCCCTTTGAAAGCTTGTGGTTTCAAATAAACCTGGAGGACTACAACCTGGCCTTGGGATTTCGGACTTTGTCCACCCCCACATGGCACTTCCACTTTGCTACCAAACTGGATAATCCTAAACACAGGAAGGCAGATTATTATTTGAATGGTGATATATCAGGAAAGAAGAGGAGGTGCAGCGAGGCTGTCTATCTTTTCACATCAGTAAGCATGAAAGAAAGCAAAATGGTACTACCCTGTCTAGGCCATTAGAAAGAGGATTGGAGTACAGGAGCAGGGATATCTTGCTGCAAGGGCTTTGGTGAGACCACACTTGGAACATATGCAGTTTTAGTCTCCATATCGGAGGAAAGATGTTCTGGCGATGGAGGGAGTGCAAAGGTTGACCTGCCTAATTCTTGGGACAACTGACATATGAAAAGTCACTAGATCTTAGGGTTAAAGGGATAAAAACACGGAACAGGATAAGGAGTTGGATGATCAATCATATTCATATCGAATGGGGAAGCAGGTTCAAAAGTTCGGAACCATAGAATCAGAATGGCCAACTCCTGTCTCTATTTGTCTATGTCTTTATGAAGCTTATTGGCCAAATCTAGAGGTCAGGTCTTCAGGATGTTAAAAAAAAAGGGATAGAATACAAACACCCTGCAGATACTTCAGCAGAAAAGCTTCTAGCCTGTGGGCTGGATTCACACTGTTGGCTCAATGACTAAAGTCAACAACATGGGTTACATCCTGCACTGGCTGTACTACAACTGGGAAAGCTCTACACCTTGTGGAGTGGTCACCTCACACTGTCTGATGAGCCACCTCCTGGATATTAAACTAAAGCCACTAGTTATCTCCTCAGGTGGTGTAAAAGATCTTATGGCATTATGTTTAAAAGCCGGGGAGTTCTCCTCAGTGTCCTGGTCATTATTTATAACCTCAACTAACATCACTAGCAACCAACGGTATGGTCATTATCATTTTTATATTGGAGAGCTTTGAGCATGAATGGACTGCTGTGTTTTTGGCACCCCAACATTGACTACATTTTAATCACACTTCTTTGGCTGTGAAGCACATTTTATAACCTTGGATCAAAACTGCCAAAATGCACTGGGTGTATGGATGATTAGTATCGAAACAGAAAATTTGAAGCTGTGGGGCAGCTATGGTTTTAAATTAACCACATTGTTGAAGTTGAGCAAACTGAAGAAAGATTTGTTATCTATACTATGCCCTTGCTCTGTCCAACGTTAACTGTTAACTTGTGAAAACGTTCCATGCACCAGCATTAACTTCTATAACAGATGACGCAGTCGCTGCATTAGATGCTAGGTTAGTAATACGATCATGGGATACATGCGGCTATACCCAGTCAAGAGACAAGAAAGTTATGTTGCCTGCCTGGTGCAAGGTCCAAAACTGGACAGAATCCAGTCATTGTATTCCAAGCATCAATGACATAGAAACGACTAAAAAAAAGTTCTGCTGGGAGGTGTACAAGCAGACAGGAAATAAGTTACAAAGCATAGCTTCTGAGGTGATAATCTGATTACCTAAGCCATCATCTTCTAGCAAGGCAATCAGGGACAGCTTTGCCAGCGATACACACATCCCACAAATTACTGTGTAAAAGCCAATTGTCTATTTTTAGCCAAAAAGTTTCCATATACCTCGTGTAAAAGTCAACCCTAGTTCTTCACAGATAACAGATCAACATTTGAGAGTCAAGGTATTATCTTGTACATAAATGTTACGATGAGGAAAAGAATTTCTTTTTCCGTGCTATTGTGCTTTGATGTACAATTCACACCAATTTAGCGTGAAATTTGAAGATGCATCAGGTCAGAGTCAGGTGACAACCTCCCTTTGAATTAAAATTAGAATCAAAATCCCTACAGTGCAGCTCAGCTTCCCAGTAGCACTCATGGAATACACTCACATACCTAGTAGAGGTTCTGAAATTTCTTCATTTCATGTAAAAATGCCCTCCAGAGCAAAAAAAAACAGCAGTTTTTAAACTGAAAGTTATTGAAGTTGCAGACAAGACAAATACACGGTGTAGCAGCAAGAGAATTGTGTGCTTGGGAGAAACTTGAGAGAGACTGGAGAGAGATAGATATCAAACTAACTTCAGAGAATGCTAAGCCAAGAGTCTGCCAGAGGTAAACTTAGCAAGTGGCCACAACCAGAGAGAAAAAAAAAGGTGTTGCTGAGTGGGTACTTGAAAATTGTCAAGATGGAAAATGTGTAAGTCGTGAAGTCATCCGAATCCATGTACAAAACGAATCAAAGAAGGATGGAATTTTGGATTTTAAAGCAAGTGCTGGCTGGTGCCTATGCATCATGAGAAGCCCTGACTTAGTTCTCTGCCAAAGCACTCAGCTTTCACAATAGCTGCCTGTGAATTAAAAGATAAGATATTACACAGTTTCACCAGTTGGTGAAATCGGCAAAAGGGAGGCTTCTGCTAATGATACGGTATTTTGGACTGTAGAGGTTGCAAAAACAGGAAAAAGACACAGTTAAATGTTCTGTATCCAAGTGCATGCAGCATTTGTAACAAAATAGAAAAATTGTTAACACAGATAGAAATAAAGTACAGTAGCGCCTTGACATACGAACGGCCCCGTTCACGAACAAATCGGTTTACGAACAGGATTGTGAGTAAAATTTTGCTTCAACGTACGCACGGAATTCAAGGTACGAACAAATGGAGTGAAGTGCAGGCTTTTGTTGAGAGGCATCACCCTAACAAAACTGTGACCAACAGAGCAGTGAACATTTTAAATGACAATGTGACGACCCATTTTCAGAAAATTCTGCAACAAAGAAAAAAAACCAAGTTTCTCTGGATCGTTTTCTTGTGGCATCATCAACCTCAAAGAGACAAAAAAAAGAGAAAAGACTCCAGAAATATCCGAACAATGGAAAAATTGATTCAGTTCGCGAACTGGGTCCCAGAACGGATTAAATTTGTAAGTCGAGGTGCTACTGTATGTATGCTTTGATAGATATCACAGACATGGTTGCAGATTGTCCTATCTTTGGATAGAAAACGCAGTTCAGGTATGTGCAATTGTGTATGTAAAATTTTCACCACCATCTAAAACTGCCCCACACTTAAACAGTTGAGTGAATGGAAAGTGGATTGAGATGTAACCTAAATTCAAGCTTCTTAATATCCAAATTGTGGGCAAAGATCTGGAAACACAAGATGAAATAAAACAAGAGAAACAAGAAGGTGGAGTGTGTGTACAGAATGAGTGTCAGAGGAAGTGATGGAGGCTGGTACAACTACAATTACAACATTTAAAAGGCACCTGGATAAGTACATGAATAGGGAAGGCTGAGGGGGAAATGGGCCAAATGCTGGCCAATGGGACTAGATTAATTTAGGATAGCTGTTCAGCGCTGATGAGTTGGACAGAAGGGTCTCTTTGCATGCTGTATGACTAGAGACAGAAAAAAAAGAATAAATTCCTGTAATGAGAATTAGATCTGGTAATTAATAATTATTTATGTCACAGAGCCAGAAAATACATCAGTTGTTAATAAGGAAACATTTATGACAACATGTTACCTCCAAAGTGTGACTTCTGTTATGTGTCAGGCCCAACTGAATCACATTCTTTAATAAACAGGAAATTATGACATCAGTAAGATTACAATTTAAAATTTTCAGCATACTCCAGATATTGTGGAGTCAAATACCTGTCATACATTTACTAGAACTATAGTTAAAAACCCCTAAAGGTTCCATTTGGAGAAAGTACCCTGCAGTATATAGCTCATTAAGTAAAAAATGAGGTCTGCAGATGCTGGAGATCACAGCTGCAAATGTGTTGCTGGTCAAAGCACAGCAGGTTAGGCAGCATCTCAGGAATAGAGAATTCGACGTTTCGAGCATAAGCCCTTCATCAGGAATAAGAGAGAGAGAGCCAAGCAGGCTGAGATAAAAGGTAGGGAGGAGGGACTAGGGGGAGGGGCGATGGAGGTGGGATAGGTGGAAGGAGGTCAAGGTGAGGGTGATAGGCCGGAGTGGGGTGGGGGCGGAGAGGTCAGGAAGAGGATTGCAGGTTAGGAGGGCGGTGCTGAGTTGAGGGAACCGACTGAGACAAGGTGGGGGGAGGGGAAATGAGGAAGCTGGAGAAATCTGAATTCATACCTTGTGGTTGGAGGGTTCCCAGGCGGAAGATGAGGCGCTCCTCCTCCAGCCGTCGTGTAGTTGTGTTCTGCCGGTGGAGGAGTCCAAGGACCTGCATGTCCTTGGTGGAGTGGGAGGGGGAGTTAAAGTGTTGAGCCACGGGGTGATTGGGTTGGTTGGTTCGGGCGGCCCAGAGGTGTTCTCTGAAGCGTTCCGCAAGTAAGCGGCCTGTCTCACCAATATAGAGGAGGCCACATCGGGTGCAGCGGATGCAATAGATGATGTGTGTGGAGGTACAGGTGAACTTGTGGCGGATATGGAAGGATCCCTTGGGGCCTTGGAGGGAAGTGAGTGTGGAGGTGTGGGCGCAAGTTTTACATTTCCTGCGGTTGCAGGGGAAGGTGCCGGGGGTGGAGGTTGGGTTGGTGGGGGGTGTGGATCTGACAAGGGAGTCACGAAGGGAGTGGTCCTTGCGGAACGCTGATAGGGGAGGGGAGGGAAATATATCCTTGGTGGTGGGGTCCGTTTGGAGGTGGCGGAAATGGCGGCGGATAATACGTTGTATGCGCAGGTTGGTGGGGTGGTAGGTGAGAACCAGTGGGGTTCTGTCTTGGTGGCGGTTGGAGGAGCGGGGCTCAAGGGCGGAGGAGCGGGAAGTGGAGGAGATGCGGTGGAGGGCATCGTCGATCACGTCTGGGGGGAATCTGCGGTCCTTGAAGAAGGAGGCCATCTGGGTTGTGCGGTGTTGGAATTGGTCCTCCTGGGAGCAGATGCGGCGGAGACGAAGGAATTGGGAATATGGGATGGCGTTTTTACAGGGGGCAGGGTGGGAGGAGGTGTAGTCCAGGTAGCTGTGGGAGTCAGTCGGTTTATAATAGATGTCTGTGTTGAGTCGGTCGCCCGAGATAGAAATGGAAAGGTCTAGGTTGCAATGCAACTTGTGAGAGCTTCACAAACAACTTACCCAGCATGCAAAGTGAGGTTGGCACTGCAAAGCTCACCCCGGAAAGGTTTTAAAATCTTGGAAGAACATTCCTTACACCAGTGACTTGCTCTTGGATTCAGCTTGGCTGCAGGGGATGAAGTATCCTTTATTTTCCCCACCTCTACTCCACCGAGATTCTTCTATATTGGTATCAATGGGCTGTTGTATTAGTGGTGCCCAAAGTACGAGTCTTCTTCAGTTGGTAGTGAGACCGTTGGTGAAGAAGCCCAATGTGTGAGAGTGAAGACTCTGACACACACAGGGTGGGTGGTCTTTCAAGAGCCAGGTAGTTGTGTTATTTGGAGGTTTGTTGGAATCCTGTGAAGTTTGAACGACATCTCCTCTACATGTTCTCAAAGAAATCTCGATGTGTTTGGTACCTTCTCCAGCTTGATCAGTCACAAGCCAGGGATTCCCGTTAGTCAAGTGGGAATGTCTGATCTTTTTAGGAATGTTTAATGAAGTTTTTCTGTGGTCCCAAGAATGACTGAGTTCAGAGTACAGCAGTTACTTCGGTTATCTGGTGTCAGGCATGAGTGGCATATTCTGCCTACTTGGGGAGTGTTAATAAAAAACCTGCAGTCTCTAAAATCAGACATGATCCAAATTCATAGTTTGAATGTCTAATTGGTTAGTTTATTTTTGAACTCAATATTAAAAGTATCTTTTGAAAAAAAAAGGGGCAGGTCATTTGGCTCATCAAATCTGCTTCTTGAAATGAAAGATGCACAGCCCACACCTCTTGGGTTTACACAGTTAGAGGGGTGATGAAACAAAGTTTCAATATTTAGGAAGTTAAAAAAAAACTATAGAATTTCCTCCAGACATGATTACTTTAGTCTAGTAGAGAATGCCTACAAGTGCTCCATACTAGTTAAAAATCCAAATTTGGTCCAACATGCTTCTTTCTGAAAAGAAAAAAAGTGCTGGAGATCACAGTGGGTCAGGCAGGATCCATGGAGAGGGAGCTAAATGTTTCACATCTAGATGGCTCTTCATTGGAGCTTCTTTCTCACTTATATGCAGATAGTGATCCTCAATAAAAGGGGTCTATTAGTTTAGCAATAAATTATTTCAACAAGTTTATTTTACCCTCAGTGGAACAGCTCTGTATATTAAAAACATACATATATTTGTCATAAATAAGTTTTGGTTATTTTGTTTATTCATCCTCTAGTCTAAAGATTTCAACGGAGGAAAGAAAGCTCACGTCACCATATGTTAATATTGCTCCTTATTCATCACATCTCAGGGCCATTACAAACTGCCTGATTGACAGAATCACTTTTGAAGCCTTGCCCCGTAAACACACAAAAACATGCAACCAGAATCCACAAACAACAAGTAGCCAGTGATTTATAATATCCACTGAGCTTGCGAACAATATACAAGCAATTACAACTCCAAAAATGTTAGCCTAAATTATACTGGATATTAATGCTCAGCTTCTAGAGTGTGCATCATATCCATAAATGTTCTAATTCAGACTCAAAAAGGTGTCATTAATTAATTTAAAAATCACATGACACCAGGTTATAGTCCAACAAGCTTATTTGGAAGCACTAACTTTCGGAGCGCTGCTCCTTCATTAGGTGGATGAAGGAGCAGTGCTCTGAAAGCTAATGCTTCCAAATAAACCTGTTGGACTATAACCTGGTGTTGTGTGATTGTTAACTTTGTACATCCCAGTCCAACACCGGCATCTCCAAATCATCACTAATTAATGGCATTGTAGAGTCAAATGTTAAATGAAGCACTGTAAAGTTTGCTTGAAGATTAGTGAGCTTGATAATGTGATAAAATAATGGTGCTATAATTATTTCACTATTTTTAAACTGCATTAATCAAATTCCCTTATCTACTTAAGATCATGCCTATCTCTATTGAAGTCTCTCAGTTGCCTCAGGAGTCAATATCCTATCAAATCTGTTTGAGCAATTTGTGCTCTCTTAAACCTCTTTTTAAATTATCTTCCCTTCGCATGCACTATTCTAATTTCTTAGTATACTTAAATATTGAAATCATACAGGAATTTAACTTAAAAAAAGGTACAGATGAATTAAAAACAGAGGCTGAGCAAGTCTCAGTTTCAGGGAGAGATTGAGAGTTAATGATCTCTGGTTGCATCTGTATGCAGAGAGAGATCTGTCGGATATATTCAATAGTTTTGTTTTCATTGATGATTTCCAACATTTGCAGCACTTTGCTTTGGTAAGTGTTAACATTTAACAAAACCAGAAACTTCCGAAAATGCACCACATGCTATTCAGCATCGGGGGGAAAAAAACCTTATTTTATGATCTCGAGTCTTAATTTTTTTTTCATCCAGAGTTGAAATGTCTAATGCTCAGGGCACACATTTAAGGTGGTAGTTGCGGTGATGGTGGTGGGGGCAGAAAGAGTTCAAAAGGAAAATATGAGGGGCAAGGTTTTTTTTAAAAATGAAAACAGTGATAGGAATCTGCAACCTGCTGCCGGGGCGGTAGTGGAGGCAGGTACGTTAGGGGCATTTAAGGGACTTTTAGAAAGCACATGAATATGCAAGGAATGGAGGGATGTGGACCAAGGGCAGGCAGAAGGGATTAGTTTAATTTGGTGTCATTTTCAGCACAACATCATGGCCTGAAGGGCCCCATTCCTGTGCTGTACAGTTATATGTTCTAAGATTGATATCTTTGGCAGACCTGAAGGTCATATTAGAAAGAATACCTTTTTTGTACATAGACTGACCTACTGTGTATTCTAGCGTTTTACTCTGAAAAATCAGGATTATCAGGTTTTCTTTGCCCCTGTAACATTTGTTTGATTTATATCATTAGTGAAGTGTTAAATTAACATAAGAAATGCTGGTGAAACTCAGCAGGATTGGCTGCATCTCTGGACAGATAAACAGAGTTAATGTTGAGTGTGATGTGACTCCATCAGAACTGGTATTTTCTATGTTGTTGATAGAGGGGGAGGAGTAGGAAGTGGAAGAGATGGTGAGGGTACCCCGAGCAAAAGGCAAAGGGAATGCTAATGGTTGTGAAGGAGGGATAGAGATGCAAAATGGGTGGAAATGATGTACGGGAAAGGTGGAAATGTGTCTAGGAAATGAGTTCTAGGATTCAATATTGACTTCAACAACTTCGGAGCATGACCGCTGACCTCCATTTTGGACGCCCTCCTCCACCCACAATGGCCATGCCCTTTTCATGTCTTGTTGGATTTGCTCTAGCAGAGCAGAGCTATATGCTTACATACACATGCTCAATTCCAATCTTCCCCACAGAATTTAATACTTCCCAATCCTATTATGACACAAATGAAAACATGTTTGACTTTTGACAAGGTAGAGCCCAGACCTGGAAAAATGATAAATTGAATCAAGGATTTTCAGAGTGAAAAACCCATCACGTGCTCATGTTCAATAATTTGGAGTGCCACCACTGACAGCAGTGTGTACCATCTGAAAGGTACACAGCAGCAGCTCACCCAGACCCCTACAACAGAACTTTCCAAACCCACAACCTCTAACTCTGGAGATCAACAGCAGCTGCAGATATAGGGGAGCACCACACATGGAGGTTGTCCTCCAAGCTGCTCATCATCCTGCCTTGGAACCAGGACCTAAGACAGGAGCTTACATCAAGGCCCAATAGGGCACAGAGGGGCCCACTATGCTTCGCTCATGGGTCAGAGTGCTGCTCCTGGGTTGGCCAATGATTTCCCGCTCTGCTGGGTTAAATTCCCGGATCTGCCTGCCTAACAGCACTGTGGGTGTCCCTACATCATATGGACTGCAGCAGTTCAAAAAGGCAGCTCACCGTGAACTTCTCCTGGATAATCCTCAGGTTAAGGTAATGAGGATTATGAAATTACCAAACTGCCTTTTTTAAAAAAAACACATCTTGGTTCACTAATATTCTTTACAGAAGGAAATCTCACTTTCCTACTTGGGTCTGGCCTCTCCTGCCATTGGTCTAGATTAGTCCCTAAAACTCATTCCCAGGAATCCACTCTGTCGTGGGGAAGGTTGGTTCCAGGGTAATAAATGTTGTTTTTGTCAACAACACCCACATCCTGTGTAATATATATATTTTTTAAAAAAAAACTTAAAACATGCCATTTATCAATTCCAGATTCCTACCTTTTATCTGATCAGATAAAAGGCTTGCATCTTTTGCACCCAGATCAAGAGATTATCATGAAGGGATACAAAGGAAACTTGAGTTTTCAGCCTTGAAAGGAAAAATTGATTTAAAGTGGGGGATTCAATTACCCTTAATGCTAATCAGATGAAATTAATGCAAAAATAAGAGGCCAGAATTCTTAAAATGCATTCAGGTGATTTTCTTTTAAGCTAACACATATATTGCAAGTCCAATAAGAGATAGAACATTTTCTGGTCTTGTTTTAGGACGCAAAGTTGGGCAGATGGCATGTGTCAGTTGACCAGCTCTCATCATCATCATGATCATGCGTCAGCTAGACTTACTGTTGAAATGGATAAAATGGACTAGCAGTTCAAAAGAAAATTAAAAAGTGTGTGTGTAGGCCAATTTTGTCAAATAGATACATGATTTAGCAAAAGCAGACTGGAAAAAGAGTAACTTGAAGGTACTTGCAGTGTCATTGCAGTGGGAGGCACTTAAGGACAAGATACAGAGTTCAAAACGAGAAGATAGATAAAGAGACTTCGGAATTTCATTCAAAGTTAGTAAGGCAACAAAAGGGGAGCTTCTGCCAGGTCCAGAGAACTCCAGATTGCAGAAATTCCAGTGAAGAGCAGACAGCTGAGATGAAATTATAAAAAGGAAAACAGGAAACCAAAAGGAGAGGATATATATATTTTATCAAATTGACAAGTAAATCAAAGCTTAATTTAAAAAAAATACGTACTTAAAAATGCAACAAGATAACTATGGGAATAGTGCCTATTGGAGAAAGGAAACATAGTAATTTGAGAGGACGAAAACATGAGCATGGTTCCTAACAAATATTTTGGAAAGAACGTAATAGAGGCTGCAGGGGTCCTGACCTCTATCAAAAACCAGTGGCACCCCCATGGAAGCAAATGCCTAACATGCAGCAGGAACTTGCCACCAGGGCTTCCAACTCCTTAGTGAGAGTCAGTGGATACCCCATTCCTGAGACCTCTAGCCAACCAGGGGCTAGCAGATCTCCCAGGAAGGTTCTTTATGAGGGGCTTATGCCCGAAACATCGATTCTCCTGCCCCTAGGATGCTGCCTGACCTGCTGTACTTTTCCAGCACCACATTCTCGACTGATTTCCAGCATCTTCAGTCATCACCTTCTCCTAGGAACAGGAGTAGGCCATTCAGCCCTTCAAGCCTGTTCCATCAGGAAATTAGATCATGACTGATCTGTGGTCTAACTTCATATCCTTTGGCCCATATCCCTTAACACCTTTACTTAAACACAAAAAAAATCTCAAATTTAAAATGATCACTGATACAGCATTGACTGCTCTTTGTCAAAGAATTCCAAACACCTATCACCCTCTGTGTGCAGGAAGGCTTCCTAGCAACCTTCCTGAACAATCTGGCCCAATCTGGCACAATGGTTAGCACGGCTGCCTCGCAGCGCCAGAGACCCAGGTTCAATTCCCACCTCAGGTGACTGACTGTATGGAGTTTGCACATCCTCCCAGTGTCTGCGTGGGTTTCCTCCGGGTGCTCCAGTTTCCTCCCACAGTCCAAAAATGTGCGGGTTAGGTGAATTTGCCATGCTAAATTGTCCGTAGTGTAAGGTTAAGGGGTAAAATGTAGGGGAATGGGTCTGGGTGGGTTGCTCTTCAGCGGGTCAGTGTGGACTTGCTGGGCCAAAGGGCCTGTTTCCACACTGTAAGTAATGTAATACTATGCCCCCTAATTCTGGAAACCTCAAGGAGCAGTATTTGATGAGATTTAGAGAGAAGAGGAATTAGCAATGGAACCTCAAGAGGAAGGGGTAAGGTCATTGGTGCCAGACAGGGAATACCTGGATGTGGGTAGATTTCTATCTAGGGGTCTTCACTGGTTTGCCTGTATGGTATTGTCCATCTGCTCATCGCTGATGGAATACCAGAAATGGTGGTAGGAGGTCCTTAAGGGTCTCAAACGATTTCCAAACTAGGTAAGCTTTAAGCCCATCCTCCCTGCACTAAATTAGAGGGGGAGGGCGGCAGGGGGCATGGTTTGGGGATACAATAGAACCTTCATCCTGACTGATTAATCAAGCCCCCATCACCCAGTCTAGTTCTGGAGGAGAACAAAATGCTGTCGTTTTGTGCTGGTCTTCATAAAGCAAGGAGTGTGTGGCACAATTCACACACTACCTAAAAGGCACAACCACTGGATGAAGGTGCTCCGAAAGCTAGTGCTTCCAAATAAACCTGTTGGACTATTACCTGGTGCTGCACAATTTTTAATTTTGTACACACCCCAGTCCAACACTGGTACCTCCAATCATATTTAAAAAAGGTCGATGCGTATATTGGTTAGGATAAACATGATGGGAGGCACTAAAGGGTTTTGCATCTTTGAATTTCCAAGGCCAGGATGATGGCAACTATTAAGAGAAATAACAGAAGAAACAGCTGAGACTCTGACCATCATTTTCTAATCCTCACTCTCTAACTATAGAGGGGGTCTTGGAAGGCTATGGTTTAAAACAAAATAGGGACAGTAATTACAAGCAAGCAATCTCATCTCAGCAGTGGGTATGCTACTGGAAAAAGTCCTGAGGCACACTGTTGATAGCCATTTAGAAAAAGCACAAATCAATCAAGCATGGATTTGAGAAAGAAAGGTGGATCTGGAGACTTTTACCAATTTTTTGTTTAAAAATGGTGTTACAAAGAGAGTCAATGGGGGTTGTGCATCTTATGTCGTGTAGATTTTATGAAAGCTTTTGAAAAAGGTACCTAATGATGGAAAATGATGGCAAAAAGGGAAAACAACATGTTGGATTCAAAGTTGGCACTGCAGCAGAAAGCAAAGGTGTAACAGGAAGAGAAAGGCTGTTTCCAGTTGGGTTATGCAGGCCTCAGTACTGGGTTTGTTACATAAAATGATCAAGATCCCTTTTTAAATTAATTCACAGGACGTGTGCATCGTTGACCAGACAGCATTTATTAACCATCCCTAATTTCCTGGAGGTTTTGGGGAGTCATCTTTTTGAACAGCTGTAGTAAGTGGGTTGTAGGTATATATCTATGATGCTGTTAAGAAAGGTGTTCCAGGATATTGGCCCAATGACAGCGAAGGTGCAGTAATGGAGTTCCAAGTTCCGTGTCCTTAAAAGGAAACTTGCAAATTGTGGTGGTCCCATGCCTCATGCAACTTTTACCACATAGAAAAATACAGCGCAGTACAGGCCCTTTGGCCCTCGATGTTGCGCTGACCCAAGTCCACCTAACCTACACTAGCCCACTATCCTCCATATGCCTATCCAATGCCCGTTTAAATGCCAATAAAAAGGGAGAGTCCACCACTGCTACTGGCAGGGCATTCCATGAACTCACGACTCGCTGAGTAAAACATCTACCCCTAACATCTGTCCTATACCTATCTCCCCTTAATTTAAAGCTAAGTCCCCTCGTAATAGCTGACTCCATACATGGAAAAAAGGTTCTCATGGTCAACCCTATCTAAACCCCTAATCATCTTGTACACCTCTATCAAGTCACCCCTAAACCTTCTTTTCTCCAATGAAAACAGACCCAAGTGCCTCAGCCTTTCCTCATACGATCTTCCTACCATACCAGGCAACATCCTGGTAAACCTCCTCTGCACCCGTTCCAGTGCCTCCACATCCTTCCTATAGTATGGCGACCAAAACTGCACACAATACTCCAGATGCGGCCGTACAAGAGTCTTATACAACTGCAACATGACCTCAGGACTCTGGAACTCAATTCCTCTACCAATAAAAGCCAGCACGCCATGTGCCTTCTTCACAGCACTATTTACCTGGGTAGCAACTTTCAGAGATCTGTGTACATGGACACCAAGATCCCTCTGCTCATCCACACTACCAAGTATCCGACGATTAACCCAGTATCTTCTTGTTACTCTGACCAAAGTGAATCACTTCACACTTACATACATTGAACTCCATTTGCCACCTTTCTGCCCAGCTCTGCAGCTTATCTAGTTTGGAAGGGCTAAATCATAGGTGACATGGTTAAAACATTCATAGATGGTACAAACAAAATTGGGCACATGGTTGATAGTAAGTGGAAAGTAATATACGACAAGTTATCATCGATAGGAGTCAATTGGGCAGAAGAAATGGAAATCAATGGTGAGGTAATTGTGGAAGGAGGCAGACATAGCAAGAAATAAACAATCAAAAAAGGATTCTGTGAAGTGTAGAAGGCATAGTTAGGTGCTCGTAGATCCTTTAAGGTAGGTCGATAGATGGTTAAAAATGCATGTGGAATACTTTACTAGTAAGGCATAGAATATACAAGTGTAGAGGTTCTGCTACAATTTAACTATTTGGAAGTGGATATTACTGGCATTTTTGGCCCCAATTTCCCTTGAGCCAACCGGATATTTAGGGTAATTCCAAAGGGCAGTGAAAAGTCAACCAAATTGCTGCAGGTTTGAAATTGTATTTAGGGCAGCCAGGTAAGGATGATTGCCTTCCCTCAAAGGCATGAGTAAACCCATTCGATCTTTACAATGATCAATGACTAGTTTCAAGGTCACCATTATCGGTGATCAACTTTACATCCAGCTGTATTTATTGATTTTAAAATGTTCAGTAGCTACTGTGCTGGTATGTGAACTCCAACCCCAGGGCATCTTCTGAGCATCTGGATTCCAGGCCCAGCAATATTAACTTGAGGGAGAAGATGGCATTGTGATAATTTCCTTGATAAATCTAACGCCACAGTGAACAGACTGCTGACATGCGATCAGGTGAAGTATGTGAATAATACAACACTACAAAATAAGTGTTCCAAATGTTAAGGACATCTTTGTCCTTCAAAAAACAACAAACTGCATATTTAGGTGGATTTTGAATATTTGCCTCACCCTTTGAGTTCACTGGAACCATAAATGTGGTGTTGGTACAGCAAGGTTCTAGTGTAAACGTAGCCAGAATTAGAATCTGATCAGACACAGGAGCACAGCACAGTGAAACTCTTTACACACAAAAAAAGTCTCTCTCTCTCTCTCCACTTCAATGTTAATGTCAGTATCAGTGCAAAACAGAACCCAATTCATCTCAGTGCTAATCTTGATCACAAATTTTTTTTGTTTGATCAGCATCCTCTTTTTTTTTTAAAAAAAAGAGTATGACGATAGTGTTTATTTTAAATCCACTCTTGGAAAGAGTGTTGCTGCCCAGCACTTATTTCCTATCTCTAATTGCCCTGGAGAAGGTGAAGGTGAACTGCCTTCTTGAATCACTAATGTCCATTTGATGCAAGGACACCCCTAGTGCTCTTAGGAAGGGAGATCCAGGTTCTTGACCCAGTGACAGTGAAGGAACAGTGATATATTTCCAAGCCAGGTGGATAGCTTAGAGGGGGAGCTTGTCGGGGGTGGTGTTCCCTTGGAATCTGCTGCTCTCGTCCACCTCGATGTTAAAGGTCAGGGCTCTGTAATAAGCTTTGCTCAGTTGAATACAACAATATTTTACACATACACACGCGCACTTGGCAGCTTCAAAACCTTGGCTTGTACTGACCATTCCACAAGGTTAAATTGTATGTGTGGCTCAGCAACATCTCATCTTTAAAGCAAGTTCACCTCTAAGCCACACACCATCCGATTTAGAACTATAATCATTGCTCCTTCACTGTCACTGGGTCAGAATTCCTGGAACTCTCTTCCTAACCACATCCCCACATCCCAAGGACAGTGGTGGTTCAAGGCAGCTCCTTACTACTACATTCTCCAGGGCAGGTAGGGGTGGGTAATACATGCTAGCTTAACCACCACAACACCCACATTACTCTTGAGCAATTGAAAGGCAAAAAAGATGGCCCCCACCATTTAGTGACTGCATACATTCTCTCTCACACAGTCACCACTGACCAATACTGGGAGGTGGGGAGTGAGCTGCATTTATGCAGAAGGACCAACACTTCTGATTACCCACGTGCCCAAATTGAAGTCACACGACATAACTGCTCCCAGGAGACTCAGTGGGCATATGCAGAGGGTTATACTCGAGGCACAGATGAGCAAGTAGTATTTCCAAACGCAAAGTGGGAGCCAGAGTGAAGTTTACAATTCACTAACCCAAGGGTTCCGTTTCACTCGGAATCAACTGACCTTGGCTATTGATTACCCAGAGAGTGTGTCAATAACACTTTGCAACATTAACAATACAAGGTTGTGATCTCAAAAACTAGATACGCAAATTAAAAAAAAGTGATTCAGTGCAACAGAAATTATGATACTTTGTTTAACGGTGCAAGTATGAACTGAACCCTCGAGAGGTATTACATTTTCAGCATTAAATATTGGCTATTACTAAACTCGCGAATGAGAGTCCACCCAATCCCGATGTTAACACGCCCAAATTACCTCACGTTACAAGCTAGAACGTTTGGATTTTGTCTGAAACGAAATTTAAAGGAATAAAATAACTGATCTAAAATTGATCCCTTGTTAACTTGTGCACAGAGAGTCTCACTTAACGTGAGATCTACTCACCCAGAAAGCGTCCTTAAAGCGCAGTCGAGTCATTGAGAACAGGAACGTAAAGAAATAGGAAACTCCCTGGTGAAGCTGATGTGATCCTCTCTGGTCAGTGCTGCTGCAATGATGAGATCTTTGGCTCAAATATTTTCTCCCCTTTTTTTTGTCTAAAATTACAACCTCTAACGAAATTCGATCTCCCTGCTCGAACGCTCTTGTTGGTAGCAACCTACCCAAAGAGAGAACAAGGAAGAGGGTTTTTGTTCACTCAAGTGATGTCAGAGGTGACCGCAATTAACACGTGAAGTATTTCAGTAACACTCCAGAGAGTTCAGAAAGCGACAACGCACAGCGTGAAGCAATTTATTTCGAGATTCTTGGAGTGCAGGATGCAAAAGATATGCTGTAACAAATTTATTTTGGTATATAAGGCAAGTGTCTAAGAGGAGGTGAGGTGAAAACAGCTGTGAACGGAGCTGAGAATCATTACTTCCTGCGGCACAGAGGGAGGGTTCTCTAAGATAAATGGAGCTCGGGTAGAGAGAATTCTGGAGTTGCAAGTTGGTGATGTACTCTATAGGCTGCTGCAGTGAAAGCTGGATTCATAGTTCCAAAGTGGCTTATTTTATTAGCCACCTGAATTCCTGCAACCGTGTATTTTACAACCTTAATCAGATGATACATTTCTGGAGCAGATGGGGTTTGGAACCCAGGCCTTCGGACTCAGGCAGGGACGTTTTTGAAACCGACTTGCTTGGACCTGTTGTGACTAATTTCCAGAACTGAGACCTTCTGATTCAGAGGTAGGGACATACAGGGAACCACATTTGTCTGTATTTTGAGACAAATTAAGATCACATGTCTCAACCCAGCTCATCTCAGTTTTAAAGTTGACTTGGCATCTGAGTGTATAACACCAAATGACATCTGGTTTCTTGCCAACATTGAGTTTAATGCCCTTGCCAACAGTCTCTTAAAGATTCCTAGAGTTACTGCAATCTCCACCCTGGAATGCCCAGTTCTGCATTGATCATTTAAAATCAGTGAGACACTGCCTGATACCCCATGGCAAAGCAGTCTTAACTTCATATCAGCACTTGAGGCCATTCAGCCTTTCATGTCCATGTTGGCTCTCTGTCTGAGTGATTTCAGCCACTCTCCACCCAGACTTCAGTAAGGCGTTTGACAAGGTTCCCCATGGAAGACTGATTAGCAGGGTTAGGAATACAGGGAGAACTAGCCATTTGGATACAGAACTGGCTCAAAGGTTGAAGAAAGAGGATGGTGTGGGAGGTTTGTTTTTCAGACTGGAGGCCTGTGACCAGTGGAGTGCCACAAGGATTGGTGCTGGGTCCTCTACTTTTTGTCATTTACGTAAATGATTTGGATGTGAGCATAAGAGGTACAGTTAGTAAGTTTGCAGATGACACCAAAATTGGAGGTGTAGTGGACAGTGAAGAGGGTTACCTCAGATTACAACAGGATCTAGACCAGATGGGCCAGTAGGCTGTGAAGTAGCAGATGGAGTTTAATTCTGATAAATGTGAGGTGCTGCATTTTGGGAAAGCAAATCTTAGCAGGATGTATACACTTAATGGTAAGGTCCTAGGGAGTGTTGCTGAACAAAGAACCCTTTGAATGCAGGTTCATAGCTCCTTGAAAGTGGACCCACAGGTAGATAGGATAGTGAAGAAGGTGTTTGGTATGCTATCTTTTATTGGTTGGTCAGAGTATTGAGTACAGAAGTTGGGAGGTCATGTTGCGGTTGTACAGGACATTGGTTAGGCCACTGTTGGAATATTGCATGCAATTCTGGTCTCCTTCCTATCGGAAAGATGTTGTGAAACTTGAAAGGGTTCAGAAAAGATTTACGAGGATGTTGCCAGGGTTGGAGGATTTGAGCTATGGGGAGAGGCTGAACAGGCTGGGGCTGTTTTTTCCCTGGAGCGTCGGAGGCTGAGGGGTGACCATATAGAGGTTTACAAAATTGAGAGGCATGGATAGGATAAATAGCCAAAGTCTTTTCCCTGGGGTTGGGGAGTCTGGAACTAGAGGACATAGGTTTAGGGTGAGAGGGGAAAGATATAAAAGAGATCTAAGGGGCAACTTTTTCACGCAGAGGGTAGTATGTGTGTGGAATGAGCTGCCAGAGGATGTTGTGGAGGCTGGTACAATTGCAACATTTAAGAGGCATTTGGATGGGTATATGAATAGGAAGGGTTTGGAGGGATATGGGCTGGGTGCTGGCAGGTGGGACTAGATTGGGTTGGGATATCTGGCTGGCATTGACAGGTTGGACTGAAGAGTTGGTTTCCGTGCTGTACATCTCTATGACTCTATGACCTATAAATATTTCCCCTTCAGATTTTATCCTCCAGGTTCTATTGCAAAGGAAATGCCCTTTGGAAAGCCATGACGGAGTGTGCTCCCGGCATCCTCTCAGGACTATGATGGTCGAACCAGCAGAGACTGCTGTGCTGAATACTGACAGTGGGAAGCAGTATTGAGATCCTAACCATTGGCTGCAAAACAATATTCCCCCCACCCCGGCCATCTTATTGACATTCCTTACCTGATCACCCGAAACCAATCCCGACTGGTTATTGTCTCTTCTCCCAATGGAAGCAGTTTCTCCCTATCTACTCTGTATTGTGATTTTGAACAGCTCAATGAAATCTCTCTTTAGTTTTCTCTTTTCTAAGAAGAGCCATCAGCTTTGTCAATCTGACCACGTCCCTCATCCCTGGAATCATTCTTATAAGATTTATTTTGAGACTCTCTCTCAAGTTTTCACGTCCTCTGGAAGTCCAGTGCCCAGGATTGGACAAGATATTCTAGTTGATGCTGAAACAGTGTTCATAAGGGTTTATCATGACTTTGTGCTTTTGTGTCTGGCTTGCATATAGAGAATCCCCTTTGCCCGTTTACATTAAACTTTGATATGAGATTCCTTTTATGGGATTGTGACCATTGGTACAGTATAACTTAGAGGTTGTTCATCACTCACAATGTAATTTTCATCAAATTAAGTTTAAGAAAACCTTGTGTTCACTCTGTTGCCCATTATAACCTTCTGAAGAGCTGAGCCATGATGGTAAAACCAGCAGAGACTGTAATAATTAATGATGATGATGATGATGATGATAGTGGGAGGCAGTATTTTGTCTTCAGGATCAGAATGAATAGCGACTCCTGGTGCATCTCCACACCCAAGTAGGATTACCCAACCCTGACGAATACATAGCCTGTCAACCCCCTGCTAAACATCAGCAATCCGTGTGGATATAGTGGACAAAGGCAGCAGAGATCTTTTAACACCATCACCTGCAAGTTCCTCTCCAAGCCATACAACACCCCGACTTGGAAATATATTGTTGATCCTCCACTGTGACTCAATCAAAATCCTGGAATACATTCCCAAAAGGCATTGTGTGTGTACTTGGGGGCGGCACGGTGGCACAGTGGTTAGCACTGCTGCCTCACAGCACCAGGGACCTGGGTTCAATTCCCGCCTCAGGCGACTGACTGTGTGGAGTTTGCACATTCTCCCCGTGTCTGCGTGGGTTTCCTCCGGGTGCTCCGGTTTCCTCCCACAGTCCAAAGATGTGCGGGTCAGGTGAATTGGCCATGCTAAATTGCCCGTAGTGTTGAGTAAGGGGTATATGCAGGGGTATGGTGGGTTGCGCTTCGGCGGGTCGGGGTGGACTTGTTGGGCCGAAGGGCCTGTTTCCACACTGTAAGTAATCTAATCTAAAAAAGATTGTAGTGACTCACCACTTCACCAAGGGAAATTAGGAATGAGCAATAAATACTGGCCCAGCCTAAAGAGGCTCATATTCCAGGAATAAATTAAAACTAAAAAGGTTTAGAACCGGAGGAATTGATTTGGCAGTGTGCAGATATGTTTTCTTTTACTGTGAGGATTTGGTGTCTACTGAGTAAGTGTAGTGGAGGTTTAATTGTAGCTTTCAAAAGAGAATGATGTGATTGTGATTAGTGAAAAAGGTTTTCAAGGTATTGGAAAAGCGAGAGAACAGGACTAGATGCTTGATCTCTCTCTCTCTCTCTGAGATGGCCACATTCTGCATTGTAACTGTTTTATTATTCCAGGAAGTGAATGCCAGAGGAGTCACTGGCTTTGTCATACCAATGAGTCCAGGTAAAAATTAAAGTCAGTGGGGGCCAAAGGCTTGAGATGCAGGAGTTGTATCTGATGCCAAAGAGGAGTTTGATTTTTGGAGGGCAGACATTTCAAACTTTGGACTTCTTCAGGAAAGTTTCACCAAACAAACATGTTCAGGTACTTTATTAAAAACACTTTAATTGAATTGAATTTATTGTCACATGTACCAAGGCACAGTGAAAAGCTTTGTCTTGCAAGCAATACAGGCAGATCACAGAGTTAAGTTGCATAGATAGTAAATAGTAGGTAAACAGCAGCAAAGCAAAAACACAGGTACGGGCGAATGCTAAGAGTTTCTGAGTCCATACAGTATTCTAACAACGGAAGGGTAGAAACTGTTTTGAAACCGGCTGGTGCACGTGTTCAGGCTTCTGTACTTTCTCCTCAATGATAGAAGTTGGAGAAAAGCATTGCTGGGGTGGGATGGATCTTTGAGAATGCTGGCAGCCTTTCCTTGACAGCGAGCCTGGTAGATGGATTCTATAGATGGGAGGTTGGCCTTTGTGAATGTCCGGGCTGAGTTCACCACTCGCTGTAACAGTCTCCGGTCTTGGATGGTACAGTTGCCATATCAAGTAGTGATACATCCAGACAGAATGCTCTCGATGGCGCACCTATAAAAGTTGGCAAGGGTATTCGCTGTCATGCTAAATTTCCTCAGCTGCATGAGGAAGAAGAGACATTGTTGGGCCTTTGAGACCAAGAAGGCTTGTTGTTGATGACCACTCCCAGGAGCTTGACACTCTCCACACTTTCCACCTCTGTGCTGTTAATGTGTTGGGGGAGGTGGGGGGGAGGGGGGCATGAGTAACATCCCACCAAAAGTCAATAATGTGTTCTTCAGTTTTGCTGGCATTGAGAGCTGTTCTCAGTGCACCATTTTTCCAGGTCTTCTGCCTCTGAGATTTGACCGACTATGGTGGTGTCATCCGTGAACTTGTAAATGGCATTAGTCTAGTATTTGGCGACACAGTCATGGGTATACAGTGAGGATGAAATATTGACCCTAATCTTCACTGATTGTGGCCTGTGGGTCAGGAAACTGAGGATCTAGTTGCAGCCAGTGGGGCTTAGTCCGAGATCACGAAGTTTAGTAATCAGTCTCGAGGAGTGAAGGCTAAACTGTAGTCAATGAGTAGGATTCTTATATAGCTGTTCTTGGTGTTAAGATGTTCTAGGGAGGAGTAAAGGGCAAGTGATATGGCATCTGACATGGACTTGTTGGTCTGATAGGCAAATTGAAGTGGGTCAAAAAGTAGTAGGGAGACTGGTATTGATTAATGCCATGATCAGCCTTTCAAAGCACTTCATGATGACCAAAGTTATGGCCACTGGGCGGTAGTCATTGAGACATGCTGCATGAGCGTTCTTGGGCACAGAGATGATGTGAAACAGTCAGGGACAGTGGCCTGCAGGGAGAGGTTGAAGATGTCTGAAAAGACCTTTGCCAGTTGATCTGCACATGCTCTGAGTACACAGCCTGGTACTCTGTCCGGTCCCATCGCTTTCCTTGGATTCACACAAAGGAAAACTGATCTAACCTCTGCAGTGACTGTTGGGATAGGTTCGTCAGAACTTGTCGGAATACGTGTTACCTCTCCGCCGAAATTCTACTCAAGGTGAGCATGGAAGGCGTGAAGATGATCTGGGTGGGATGTGACATCATCTGCTATCTTGCATTGTCTCATTTTCGAACCCGAGATGTTATTCAGTCCTTGCCATAGTTGCCGGGTGTCTGTCTGGGTCTCTAGTTTGGATCAGTATTGGTCCTTGGCTGTCTTAATGGCTCTGTGAAGGTCATACTTGGATTCCTTATATTTGATGGGGACTCCTGATCTGAAGGACTCATACCTGGTTTTTAGCAGGTTCTGTATGTCCAGATTCATTTGCAGTTTCCTGTTGGGAAACACCCGGATTGACTGATAAAGTCTGTGATGGCGTACTCATCCAAGGTACCTATTTGAACATGGCCCAATCAGCCATTTCCAGACAGCACCGGAATTGATCCTTTGCCTCCTTCAATCCGCGAGGGGGGTCTCCTCCTTTAGCTTTTGCCTGTAAGCCAGGAGAAGAGACACGGCATTGTGGTTGGAGTTCCCGAAATAAGGGCAAGAGATAGAGTGGTAAGCAGCTTTCACAGTGATATAGCAGTGATCTAAAATGTTTGAGCCCCTGGTGGGACAGGTAATGTTCTAGTGGTATTTGGGCAACCCCTTCCATAGATTGACTTGATTGAAGTCGCCAGTAACAATAAACAGGGCCTCGGGGTGTTCTGTCTCCAGGGGAGTATGGCACATCCAGAGCTTCCTCAACTTTTGCTTATGGTGGTATGTAAACAGCAGTTAGTGTGGCAGTGGGAAATTCCCATGATAAATAGAAGGGGTAGCATTTAGAGTCAGAATGAGGTACACCATGGTCCAACCCATCCATGCCGACCAGATATCCCAACCCAATCTAGTCCCACCTGCCAGCACCTGGCCCATATCCCTCCAAATCCTTCCTATTCATATACCCATCCAAATGCCTCTTAAATGTTGCAATTGTACCAGGCTCCACCACATCCTCTGGCAGTTCATTCCATACACGTACCACCCTCTGCGTGAAAAAGTTGCCCCTTAGGTTTCTTTTATATCATTCCCCTCTCACTCTAAACCTATGCTATCTGGTTCTGGACTCCCTGACCCCAGCGAAAAGACTTTCCCTATTTACCCTATCCATGCCCCTCATAATTTTGTAAACCTCTATAAGTTCACCCCTCAGCCTCTGACGGTCCAGGGAAAACAGCCCCAGCCTGTTTAGCCTCTCCTGATAGCTCAAATCTTCCAACCCTGGCAACATCCTTGTAAATCTTTTCTGAACCCTTTCAAGTCTCAAAACATCTTTCCGATAGGAAGGACACCAGAGTTGTATGCAATATTCCAATAGTGGCCACCTTGCTGATCTTTGAGGGGCCCTATTCTCTCCCTAGTTACCCTTTTGTCCTTAATGTATTTGTAAAAACCATTTGGATTCTCCATAATTCCATTTGCTAAAGCTATCTCATGTCCCCTATTTGCCCTCCTGATTTCCCTTTTAATTATACTCCTACTTCCTCTATACTCTAAGGATTCACTCGATCTATCCTGTCTATACCTTACATATGCTTCCTTCTTTTTCTTAAACAAACCCTCAATTACTTCAGTCATCCAGATTCCATATACCTACCAGCCTTTCCTTTCACCCTGACAGGAATATACTTTCTTTGGATTCACGTTATCTCATTTCTGAAGGCTTCCCATTTTCCAGCTGTCCAGCTGCAACATGACCTCCCAACTCCTGTACTCAATATTCTGACCAATAAAAGAAAGCATTCCAAAAGCCTCCTTCACTATCCTATCTACCTGCGACTCCACTTTCAAGGAGCTATGAACCTGCACTCCAAGGTCTCTTTGTTCAGCAACACTCCCTAGGACCTTACCATTAAGTGTATAAGTCCTGGGGGGATCCAAGATGGCGGCGACTCAGCAAGTCTGAGTTTACAGAGCTCTTCCCAAAACCTGGGTAAAGTGAGTTACTCACCCCCACCACACTTACCAAACCACCCAAAAAAATTTTCTAACCTTAATTAGCTGCTTACTATTATATTTAAGCAGTTTAATATTAAGTGGATAATGAGTAAACCAAAGGGATCCCGCAGCTCTCAGAAAACAAAGACCCCTCCCCCACCCTCCTCTCCTCCTGCTGCAGCTGATGTAAAAACAGGCCTTGAAGAGATGATTGCCAGGCTGGAAACGACACTCGTCAATTTCATTGCAGAATCCAGACAGAGATGGAATGCATTCGAAGAAAAGTTACAAAAGTACAGCCAGGCTCTCGAGGAATTACAGGGCCGAGTGAAGGGGGCGGAGCTAAAGGCCACGACCTCCGAGGCTGCAGCACAAACAGCTGCAGAACAGGTGCGAGCTCTGGAGCAGAGAGTCCGGGCCTTTGAAATCTACATGGATGACCTGGATAATAGAAATCGGAGAAAGAATATCCGTCTTCTGGGCCTCCCTGAACAAGAAGGGAAAGGACAGTTAGCAGCATTTCTGGAGCGATGGTTGCCCCAGCTTTTAAACCTGGGGGCTGAAACTGACCGGGTAAGGGTGGAGTGGGCCTACCGGGTCGCAGTACGCGGATCTGGCCCAAACCAGCGCCCACGCCCGGTCCTATTCCGGCTGCAGAGTTATAGGGAGAGGCAGATACTCCTGGATGCCTCCAGAAATCTTGGAAAGGATCCTAAAGCCATGATTCATAAAGGATCCAAGATTATGTTATTTCAGGACTTCTCCCCGGCTTTGGCACGAAGAAGGAAGGCGTTTGATGAGGTGAAGAAATGTCTAAGGAACTTAAATATTCAATACACCTTACGCTACCCAGCGACGTTATGCTTTACCCACGAAGGATCCGAGTATAATTTTAGATCACCAGAAGAGGCTAAGGAACTTTTAGACTCGTTTAAATAAATCGTAAGAGACAATTTATGTTGGCTTGCCTCTTCCACACTGCGTGGGGAGAAATGGATACTTTACTCTACTTTACTTTTGCTTCTGGGAGCAGGGTTGTCTTCTCTTGCTATTTTATGTTATTATACTTAACTGTAATTTGTTGGAGTTGTAATTTTATAGTTATGTGTGTTTGTACGTGGCATTGATGCTATCAGATATACTCAGGTATGGGTGGGGTGGGGTGGGGGTGCGGCGCTCACTGTCAACTCTAGCTCGGTATTATATCTAAATCCTATTAAGGAGCGCCCGGGTCGAGGGTGGGACACTGTTTGGGAGAGGATATGGTGGACCTTTAGAAAGGAAGTAAGGCCCCCTGAGAACAAGGGGGAGGATCTCCATTCAAACATGTTTTATTTTTTTTGTTCTTATTGTTTGGAAATAGTTTCCTTTTTATTATACTGTTATGAGTGTATTAGAGAACATTTTCTCTTGTTTGAAGGATGTAAGTGACTCAACTATACACTCTGGATAATTGTGGATTAGATTAGTAGTTAACTGAGTTTCATTGTTTTTCTTTCTTCTTTAGTATCATTCCTTTGAATTTTGATGATTATATTTTTAAGATCTATTTTTATATTAATGTTTGTGCTTGAAAGTTCTGTTTATTTTTGTAAATCTGTCAAAATATTAAATTTCTAATAAAAATATCTTTAAAAAAAAAGTGTATAAGTCCTGCTAAGATTTGCTTTCCCAAAATGCAGCACCTCGCATTTATCTGAATTAAACTCCATCTGCTACTTCTCAGCCCATTGGCCCATCTGATCAATATCCTGTTGTAATCTGAGGTAACCCTCTTTGCTGTCCACTGTACCTCCAATTTTGGTGTCATCTGAAGACTTACTAACTCTACCTCTTATGCTCACATCCAAATCATTTACGTAAATGACAATAAATAGAGGACCCAACACCGATCCTTGTGGCACTCCACTGGTCACAAGCATCCAGTCTGAAAAATAACCCTCTACCACTACCCTCTTTCTTCTACCTTTGAGCCAGTTCTGTATCCAAATGGCTAGTTCTCCCTGTATTTGTAAAAACCCTTTGGACTCTCCTTAATTCTATTTGCCAAAGCTATCTCATGTCCCCTTTTTGCCCTCCTGATTTCCCTCATAAGTATACTCCTACTTCCTTTATACTCTTCTGAGGATTCACTCGATCTATCCTATCTATACCCTACATATGCTTCCTTCTTTTTCTTAACTAAACCCTCAATTTCTTTAGTCATCCAGCATTCCCTATACCTACTAGCCTTTCCTTTCACCCTAGGAGAAAGTGAGGACTGCAGATGCTGGAGATCGGAGCTGAAAAAGTTTTGCTGGAAAAGCGCAGCAGGTCAGGCAGCATCCAAGGAGCAGGAGAATCGACGTTTTGGGCATGAGCCCTTCTTCAGGAACCCTTTCCTTTCACCCTGATAGGAGCTCTTTCCTTTCACCCTGACAGGAATATACTTTTTCTGGATTCTCGTTATCTCATTTCTGAAGGCTTCCCATTTTCCAGCCGTCCCTTTACCTATGAACATCTGCCCCCAGTCAGCTTTTCAAAGTTCTTGCCTAATACTGTCAAAGTTGGCCTTTCTCCAATTTGTAACTTTGACTTTTAGATCTGGTCTATCCTTTTCCATCACTATTTTAAATCTAATAGAAATATGGTCACTGGCCCCAAAGTGCTCCCCCACTGACACCTCAGTCACCTGCCCTTATTTCCCAAGAGTAGGTCAAGTTTTGCACCTTCTCTAGTAGCTACATCCACATACTGAATCAGAAAACTGTCTTGTACACACTTAACAAAATCCTTTCCATCTAAACCTTTAACACTATGGCAGTCCAGTCTATGTTTGGAAAGTTAAAATCCCCTACCATAACCACCCTATTATTCTTACAGATAGCTGTGATTTCCTTACAAGTTTGTTTCTCAATTTCCCCCTGACTATTAGGGGGTCTATAATGTGATCATCCCTTTCTTATTTCTCAGTTCCACCCAAGTAACTTCCCTGGATGTATTTCCAGGAATACCCTCCCTCAGCACAGCTATAATGCTATCCCTTGTCAAAAATATCACTTCCCCCTCCTCTTTTGCCTCCCTTTCTATCCTTCCTGTAGCATTTGTATCTTGCAACATTAAGCTGCCAGTCCTGCCCATCCTTGAGCCATGTTTCTGTAATTGCTATGATATCCTAGTCCCATGTTCCTAACCAAGCCCTGGGTTCATTTGCCTTCCCTGTTATGCTCCTTGCATTGAAATAAATGCAGTTTAATTTATTAGTCCTATCTGGTCCCTGACTGTTTGACTCACTTCCGTTCTCAACTGTACCCGTCTCAGATTGATCTCTTTCCTCACTATCTCCCTGGGTCCCACCCCCTCACCTTACTAGTTTAAATCCTCCCGAGTAGCTCTGGAAAATTTCCCTGCCAGTGTATTAGTCCCCTTCCAATTTAGGTGCAATCCGTCCTTCTTGTACAGGTCACTTCTAGCTCAAAAGAGATTCCAATGATCCAAAAATGTTAATTCTTCTCCCATACACTAGTTCCTGAGCCATGCATTCATCTGCTCTTTCCTCCTATCCTGCCCTCACTAGCTCATAGCACTGCGAGTAATGCAGATATTGCTATGCTCGAGGACCTCCTTTTTAAATTTCTGCCTAACTCTCTGTAATTTCCCTTCAGAATCTCAACCTTTTCTTTTCCTTTGTCGTTGGTTCCAATGTGGACAATGACCTCTTGCTGGCCCCTCTCCCCCTTGAGAACAGTCTGCACCCTCTCTGAGATATTCTTGATCCTGGCACCAGGGAACAACACCATTCTGCTTTTTCACTGCTGGCCACAGAAACGTCTGTCTGTACCTCTGACTACAGAATCCCCAACACAATTGGTCTCTTGGAAGCAGACATACCCCACGTTGTGTAGAGCCAGTCTCAATACCAGAAACTTGGCTGTTCGCGCTATGTTCCCCTGAGAATCCATCACCCCTTACATTTTCCAAAACAGCATACCTGTTTGAAATGGGTATATCCACAAAAGACTCCTGCACTAGGTGCCCACCTCTCTTACCCTTCCTGGAATTAACCCATCTATGCGACTGTATCTGAGACTTTCCCCCCTTTCCTATAACTGCCATCCATCACAAATTGTTGCTGTTGCAAATTCTTCACCGCTTCTATCTGTCTCTCCAACCAATCCATTCGATCTGGTAAGATTTGCATCCAACGTGATTTATGACAGATATAATCCGCAGTAACCCTTATACTCTCTTTAAACTCCCACATCTGACAAGAAGTACATACCACTCTACTAAAGGCCATTTTTGCTCCTTCACAATCTACAGACCCAGAAAATAACAATGTCTTATTCCTCTACAAAACTCTGCCCCAGGTTAAATTAATAGTTATGGCTTATATTTTAAGTTTAATCAAGAGACATATCTCTAAAAACATATAATCAAGAAAGAACCCACTCTATTCACTACTGCAGCCTTTCTATTGGATACACTTAAAACTATTAACTTATTTGATTCTGTGCTGTGAACTTCACCCAAACAACAGGTTCCTCCAAGATTAGTTGTGAATTTAACTGTTAATTTTCCCAGATGCACTCTGATATCCGGTGATACATGAATTCAAAACAGCAAAGGCAGTAACTGTGCAGTTTCTCTCCTGCACTCTCCTCACCATGTGCTTTCTTTGTTCTTTTTCCAAAGTTTGATGGTGAGGAACTCGGTCTTGGGAGCAATGGCTGCTCAGGGTTGCAATGTCTCTGCACCCAAGTTGTTGATTAAAAGGCTCACTTGAGTTTTGGCAGCCAGTTGCAGACAATAGTCTTCCTACTTTGAGAACGACAAGAGCTAAAGTGCTATTAGAAACCCTTCTTCAAGTTCCCAAAACAGTTTAACACCATTTAGTTTTGGACATTTAGTGTGGTTCCTTCATTATTGCTGGGACAACTTGCAGAAATTTATTTTCAAAAGTTAAATGTCAGAGATTACTTGCTGGTTAGACAACAATTCAAGCATATATGTCTCTTGATTAAACTTAAAATATCAGCCATAACTATTAATTTAACCTGGGTCAGAGTTGTATTCCTATGCAGAAACCACAAACTCCAACACCACTGATTACATGTCCTGATAAATTCCCCAGTCAAGTGCTCATTCAATTACCTCTTAATTTATGTGGAACCATCATCTGTTCCCAAGTTTCACCTTGTCTCAGATAGCCCAGTCAGACCCTAGTAGATGGTAACAACTAACACCACTGTGGCTGCAGCATCAGAGAACAACTGCTGTGATTCAAGAACAAGACCCAGTACCGTTTCAGGACAACTGAGGATTGATAATAAATAAATAAAACCTTTTCAATGTCACCCACACACCTTGATTAAAAGTTTCCGCAAGGTTTTAATTGTTGTAGGCCTTATCTCCTTTTCACACCTACTCTGAGTACAAGCTGTTCTGATTAACTGTTGCAGAAGTGTTTTGCGAAAAAAAACAGAATTGCAGAGCTGCTCATTTTAGAACTGGAAGTGATTTGTAATGAATTGAGGTTAAACATGCAGCACCTCTTGATTTTCTGTTGTTAAGCAGGAAGTCTGGCTTGCAGGCCAACACATACAACATCACACCTACAAAACTATCCATTGTTCGTAAGAGACATAGTTTAATTATTGACAAGCACCATAATGATTAAAAAAAAGTCAGTACAGAAAGGAAAGCTTTGCTTTCATGTTGCACAGCTTGCATCTTTAGCATTCTGCAGCTGGGATATTGTGTTTCTGAGCCTAGTCTGTATTAAATAACAAATATAGCAATTTATTTTCTCGCAGCTGGGGGCCGCAAGGTGCAGAGGAGAAGGATGCTACAGACGAGTTCCATATCTGAAGATACATGTTCTGAACCAGTCACTTCTGGAACTAATTACCCCAGGTTTTAATTCTGTACCTTGCCAGGATAATCCAATGAGAAATCTTCCTGGTGTCGGCTTGTCTCCTATTATTCTGTAGGCAGAATTACTTTTTAATTTGAGGTCAGCTTACTTGGTTGGTGCAGTACTCACATTACTATTTCAAGCTGCACTCTGGAATTTGAGAGCATAATTGAGGCTGTCACTCCAGTGCAGCACTAAGTAAGTGTTGTTTGATTCAAGGTGTACTTATTGAGATGAAATGTTAAGGTCACTATCATGTGGGCATGGATGATCCAGTGAGTTTATTCAAAGGACGTTCTACTCTTTAGCCATCAATAGTTTTTTTATTTGTTCACAGGACATGGGCATCACTGGTTGGACCAACAATTATTGCCCATCCCTAAATGCCCTTGAGAAAATGGTGGTGGGCTGCCTTCTTGATCCTTAGCAGTCCATGGTGCATCGGTACACCCACAGTTTTGTTAGGGGGAGAGATGCATGATTCTGGCCCAATGACAGTGACCCAAGGTCTACATAGTTCCTAGTCAGGATGATGTGTGGCTTTGGGGAGTAAGGGGAAAAACTTGCAGGTTATGGTGTTTGCATGTTTCTTCTGCCTTTGACATGCTCAGTGATAGAGGTTATAGGGTTGAAAGATGACGTCTAAGGAGCCTTGATGAGATGTTGCTGTAGATCGTACACACTGCTGCCATTATGTGGAAATGGCGGGATATTAATGTTTGAGGTGATGAATTGAGGGCCAATCTAGTGTACTGCCTTTTTCTCAATGCCATTAAGCTTCTCCAGTGTTGTTGGAGATGCAAACTATCCAGGCAAGTGAAGTTCAACTGGCTTCTCTTTCATTAGTTTGTGGTAACTTGCTACGTATGACAGTGTCTTTTATATTTAAGTGTCTATATAACAATTATTGCATTTAATGTAAACTACATTTAGAGTAAAGCAATTATTTTGACAGTACCATAAGTCTTCCTGGGGATGTGATAAGGTGCCAAATAAATGCAAGTTCTTAGTGTGATTTTAAAAGAACAATATAGTGAACATGTTCACCAATTATAACAAGTTCATTTTGCGATGAGGAGATCTTGAGGCACACTGACTGTAATGGGGGCCAAACAGATTGGTTGTCATAGTGGTTCTGTTCGCCGAGCTGGAAGTTTTTGTTGCAAACGTTTCGTCCCCTGGCTAGGAGACATCATCAGTGCTCTGGAGCCTCCTGCGAAGCGCTTCTTTGATGTTCCTTCCGGCATTTATAGTGGTCTGTCCTTGCCGCTTCCGGGTGTCAGTTTCAGCTGTCCGCTGTAGTGATTGGTATATTGGGTCCAGGTCGATGTGTCTGTTGATGGAATTTGTGGATGAATGCCATGCCTCTAGGAATTCCCTGGCTGTTCTCTGTCTGGCTTGCCCTATGATAGTAGTGTTTTCCCAGTCGAATTCATGTTGCTTGTTGTCTGAGTGCGTGGCTACTATGGATAGCTGGTCGTGTCGTTTTGTGGCTAGTTGGTGTTCATGTATGCGGATTGTTAGCTGTCTTCCTGTTTGTCCTATATAGTGTTTTGTGCAGTCCTTGCATGGTATTTTATAAACTACATAAAATGAGCAAAACTAATGTAGTTTATAAAATACCATGCAAGGACTGCACAAAACACTATATAGGCCAAACAGGAAGACAGCTAACAATCCGCATACATGAACACCAACTAGCCACGAAACGACACGACCAGCTATCCCTAGTAGCCACACACTCAGACAACAAGCAACATGAATTCGACTGGGAAAACACTACTATCATAGGGCAAGCCAGACAGAGAACAGCCAGGGAATTCCTAGAGGCATGGCATTCATCCACAAATTCCATCAACAGACACATCGACCTGGACCCAACATACCAATCACTACAGCGGACAGCTGAAACTGACACCTGGAAGCGACAAGGACAGACCACTTTAAATGCCGGAAGGAACATCAAAGAAGCGCTTCGCAGGAGGCTCCACAGCACTGATGATGTCTCCTAGCCAGGGGACGAAACGTTTGCAACAAAAACTTCCAGCTCGGCGAACAGAACCACTACAACAAGCACCCGAGCTGCAAATCTTCGCACAAACTTTGAGATTGGTTGTCAGCCTACAAATCCTACCAGTACATCTCTTGGCAAGTGGTAAGAGTAGGAGAGTTTCCTGGTTGACCAGAACCATGTAAGGTGGCTACAGCACAACAACCTCCACATCTTAAAATACTCCATCAGGATCTTGCCATGAGCAAGTGCCATCATTGTTCTGAGGGACTCCCAAACAAGTCACACTCTGTAACAAGTTACATGATCTTTGCCTTGCAATCGATCTGCAATGGAAACAATCTCAGTTTGGTGAACTTTGCATTATAACGTAAGGCCCATCTTCCCCTTCCCATCCCAATGTCATTACTATCCTCGCTGGTTTTCCAGAATGCTATACAGAAAACGAAAGGTGACAGGAGGAAAAACCGGCAGATTTAGTCACTTATTTTTCTAACTTTTACAGTTATACTTCCATTTCAGTAATAAGTAATAATCCAAATATGTGGGCCCTCAAATAAAACAGAAATTGCTGAACAAACTCAGCAGATCTGGCATCACTTGTCTCCCTCCTATAGGAAGGATGTTGTAAAACGTGTACTGGTTCAGAAAAGATTTACGAGCATGTTGCAGGTGTTATGGACCAGGCCAGACCCCCTCAAAGCACTTTAAGAAAGTAGCCTCGAGCCTAACTTTGCGAGTTGTTTTAAGCAGGTGTATAGTGGTTATTTCCAGGAGTGATGCAGCTCACCCCACCACTTAGTTTTAAACAAAACAGAATTTATTTGCAAGATTTGCAAATGAAACACAAAAGTGAACAGAATATAGAATAACTTAACCTATCCAAAAACCCAACAGATTACCCCAATTTAATTATGCTCTTCCAGCTATTTGCAACAATCCCCATGAACACCCCTTGGCAAAAAAGGTAAAATCAAACAGAGGGTCTTACAGGAGAGCTGTCAGCATGGAACACCTTCTTCCGTGTAGCTGTGTCTTTGACCAACAGCCTCAAAATTGACTTGACTGCTTTCTCTGAACAGCCAGACTGCTAAAACCCAAACCAAACCAGAGAGAAACTGAGCTGGGAGAATTGGCCACACCCCTTTCATTGTACAAGTGTTTTTATTAACTTAAAAGCTTCTTCAGGTAGTTCAAGCCAGATAATCTGGAACCTGTGTCTTAAAACACTTTTGGTTTTAAAAAAAAGACAACACAACCTTGTTATAGGAACAGCATCACCACACCGGGGTTGGGGGATTTGAGCTATACGGGAGAGCCTGAATAGGCTGGGGCTATTTTCCCTGGAGTGTTGGAGGCTGAGGGGTGACCTTATGCAGGTTTATAAAATCCTGAGGGAGGTGGGTAGGGTGAGTACATATCCTCAGGGTGGGGGAGTCCTAAACTAGAGGTTTGAGGTGAGAGGGGAAAGATAAAAGGGGCAACTTTTTCACGTGGAGAGTGGTACGTGCATGGAATGAGCTGCCACAGGAAGTGGTGGAGGCTGGTACAATTACAACATTTAAAAGGCATCTGGATGGGTGTATGAATAGGAAGGGTTTAGAGGGATATGGGCCAAATGCTGGCAAATGGGACTAGATTTATATTGGATATGATTGGCATGGATGAGGTGGATTGAAGTGTATGTTTCTGTACGGTATATCTCTCTGACTCTAAGCTAGTCAGGTAGATCATTGACCACTAGGAATAATGGGAGAGGTAGCCATGAAGTGCAGGAGTCTCTTATGGCTACCCCCATCTCTAGCAAGTATGCTATTTTGGATTCTGTAGCGGGTGATGGCCTGTCAGGGGGCTATAGCACTGACTGCCAGGTTTCTGGTATCATGAGTGGCTCCACTGAAATGAGGGGTATCTCAGGTTCCAAACAATCGTTTGCAATTGGTAACTGTTTAGTCTGGGGCACAGACAGATGTTTTTGTGGCTGTCAGCAAGACATCAGGATGGCGTGTTGCTTCCCTAGTGCCGGAATCAAGGATTTCTGGGATTGGCTGCAGAAGAATCTGAAAGGAGTGAATACCCAGCAGGAGGTCATTGTGCTCATTGATACCAACGATATAGAATCATAGTCATACAGCACAGAAACAGACCCTTCGATCCAACCAGTCCATGCCCAGCATAATCCCAAACTAAACTAGTCCCATCTGCCTGCTCCTGGTCCAAATCCCTCCAAATCTTTCCTGTTCATTTACTTATCCAAATGTCCTTTAAATGTTGTAATTGTATCCGTATCTATCACTTCCTTATGAAGTTCATTCCACGTGCAAACTACCCAATGTGTAAAAAATTTGGCCCTCGTCTTTTTAAATCTCTATCCTCTCACCTTAAAAATGTGCCCCCTAGTCTTGAAACCACCCCCTCCCCCACTATCCTAGGGAGAAGACAACTAACATTGTCTATACCCCTCATTATTTTATAAATTTCTATAAGGTCACCTCTCAACTTTCTACACTCCAGTGAAAAAGGAGCCCTTCCAGCCTTTCTTTATAATTCAAGCCTTCCATACTTGGCAACATCCTGGTAAATCTCTTCTGAACTCCCTCCAGCTTGGGCAACCACAACTGGACACAGTATTCCAGAAGAGGCCTCACCAATGTCCTGTTCAACCTTAACATGACATCCCAACTCCTACACTCCAAGGACTGAACAATGAAGGTAAGTGTAATGAACACCTTTTTAACCACCCTGTGTATATATGACACACACTTCTAAGAATTCTGTACTTTCATCCCTCAGTTCCTCTGTTCTAAAACACTGCCCAAAGCTCTACCATTAATTATTAAAGCCCTAAGGGTACAGAAAAGATTTACAAGGATGTTGCCAGGATTGGAGGGTTTGAACTATAGGGAAAAGCTTTTTCCTAGGATGGGGGGAGTCCAAAACTGGAGGGCTTAGATTTAAGGTGAGGGAGGAAAGATTTAAAAAGGACCCGAGGGGTACCTTTTTACATGCAGAGGATGATGCATGTATGGATCAAGTTGTCAGAGGAAGTGATGGAGATTGATACAATTACAGCATTTTAAAAGGCATCTAGATGGGTTTATGAACAGAGAGGGTTTAGAGGAATAGGGGCCAAATGCTGGCAAATGGTATGTGGTCAGGTTAGGATATCTGGTCAACGCAGGGTCTGTTTCCATGCTATATGATTCTAAAATAGTTAACGTTGAAAGGTAAGTGACCCTTCTTGTTGTTACTTTGCATTTGACAAATATTGAACATTTCTAAAAATACAGTACAGAAATAAAACAAATACGTGGTCAGGAAGCATGTGTACAGAGAATAAGATAGTGATCAGTTCTGAATGTTAAACCTATCTGATAACATTGTTGATAAGTTGCTTCTATAGTCTATGCTGAAAACTGCCCTCTTGTGGAAAATGAATATATTGCCATTCTGTTATCATCGATCTTTGTTCCAAACTAACGTGGACTTATATCCAATTCTTTTCATAGACAATCCAGTTGTCGTCTTACAGAGCAATCCCAGATTTACTTGAACACTCATAAAATAATCATGGGTGATCTATGCATACCTTTACCAATGGTTTTGATTAGAATATCAAATATTAGAAGTACTTCTGTCATATTTAAATATCTTTATACGTTACTAGCTTGTGACAAATACTAATTGCTCCCCACTGCCTTTCAGACTGACATGCTATGGTAGTCTTAATTTTCTCATCTCTGCCACTGTAATATATTTCTCAGTAATCTGTATCCAATGAGGCAAGTATTCTCAGTCCACTTTGTTTTCAGGGGAAACAGCAGTGTAGTGGTAAAGTCATTGGCCTAGCAACCCAGAGAACTCAGGCTAATCTCACCTTCACAGCTGGTGGAATTTAAATTTAATTGGAAGTTAGTTTCAGAGGCACCATCACTGAGACAATCACAATTGCAATAAAATGGCATCTGATTCACTAATGTGTTTATGGAAAATCTGCTGTCCTTGCTTGGTCTAGCTACATATTGCTTAACATCCATTGTAAAGTGGCTGCCTCTTAATGCCTTCTAAAATGGCTGGTAATCCATTCAGTTCAACCATAATTACAGATGGGCAGTAAATGCTGCCTATCCATGAAAGAATGAAGGATTTTCTTAAACAGAACTCCTTGTTCAATTGTAATTTTGCTAACCATACATGAACCAATTTCACTAATACTTTTAATTCCCTAAACCGGTGTTTATTATTAAAGGCAAAGTCACCACAGTGTTACGAGACCACAGGGCTACTCTCTCATTAGATGACTGGGGATAGTTTAACCTGAGGGCCACTAAGGTGAGGAGAGAGATTGAGAAGGGGAGTCCTTCATAGTAACCTCAATTTGTGCAGGAATTGAGCCCCATGCATGTCATAATCTGCATCCCAAACCCCTGTTGTTCAGCCAACTGAGCTAACCAATCCCAGTATTACAAGTAATTGAGTCGAAGTACCTGGCATTATACTAAATTAAGAGTTCCAATTCTTCAGCCTATGGTTCTGCCCGTTAGCATTATAAAATAATTCTTTATTTTACACACTGCATTACATTTACATCATGGCTCATCCAAAGAGTCACATTGGCGCAGTTTATTATTCACACAAAGAAAATTGTTCAATTTCCCCCAGAGGGTAGGTAGGGGCAAAATGAGGTTCAGCTGAATATTTGCATAGATTTAGAGGATTTCTTTCCACTATGCAGCTCAAGTGAGTACAGCAATATCTTAGGTACAAAGGTACCTAGGTATAGATACTTAAAATCATATTCTTAGGAAACAGAAAGAATTAGAAAAGTAAAGAAATAAATATTCCTGCATTATAGGTCGTATGAATAAATTAGAAAAAATGAAGTTAAGATAAACAGTTAGTAAATGCAGGTGGGATTTCTTCTCTGAATTAATAATCCAATAATATAGACAGTTATGCTCCATAAGGAGGAATCATACGGTAATGAATCATCCAATGTAAATGCACACTGCCTTGAAGAAACCCACTTGAAACTAGCACGACCATCAGACTGTCAAAGTATGGCTTCCAGATTGAGAGAGTACATACAACACTGCTATATTTCAATGGCATAAACAACACAAGAATCTAAGAAACAGAAGTAAGAATAGATCATTCAGATCTTGGACCCCCCTTGTGCGCAATAAAATCAACAGCTGATTTTCTACCTCAATATTACCATCTTGCACAATCCCCATCTCCCTTAATTGTGTTTGTACCCAAAAATCTGTCTGTCTCTTAATAGAGTATATTTTAAAACTGACATTCTTTATTCTTACTTGTGATTATTTCTCTGCTTGAATTAATTTGTAGTTTTTGATAACTTACTTTTGTTAGACTCTCGTCATGCGATTATGATACTTATGTTATTCCAGTCAATTGGTCGGTCTCTAGCACCATCTTATTTTCAATTATTTGTAATTATTTCTCTGCCTTAATTAATTGGTTCATAGGTCATCCCTTCACTTGTTATTCAGCTGTCGACAGTTTACACACACCGTTTGCATTAATCCCTTGACCCTCTTGATATCCTGCAAAGACTTATTACTCAGCCTGTCGACACTGTACTCACATTATTTGTACTTATCTGTTGATATTCTTAACTACCTGGAATTATCATGGCATTATCTGTCTCCCTAAATATTCTGTACCTATGTGCCTCCCTCCATTTCAACTGATGAAGAAGCAGCGCTCCTAAAGCTTGTGATTTGAAATAAATCTATTGGACTATAACCTGTTGTCTTGTGACTTTTGACTTTGTTCACCCCAGTCCAACACTGGCATTTCCACATCATTCTTTATACCAGTGGAGGCTCAGAGAAGAAATTCCTCCCCATTTTAGTCCTAAATTCCCAGCTACTTATTCTGCTAGTATGAAACATAGCTTTCCTCACCCCATTTTGGGGAAACATCCTCCCAGCATCTTCCCTGTGAAGTTCCTTAAAACTTTGTTACACCTCACTCTTTGAAATTCTAAATAATATAGGCCAACTACTTCATCTCTTCTCGTTGGACAAATTCCTCATTCCAGGAATCAGTCTGGTAAACCTTTGTTGCTTCCTCTAAGTGTGTTTTCCCTACATATGCATACATGCAACTAATAAAAAGGCAATTAGCTATAAACACCCAGTAGTTAATACAAGTCTCAGGAAGCAATTCACAGAAAAGAAATTATCAATAGTCAGGATAGGGTCTGTAAGTAAAGCAGTTTGTGATCATAGTACAGATTGTTCAATGATATCATGCAGGGGTTTACAGAAAGATGAGTCACACATATGCCTAATGTGTCTGCCAAATGCAATTAATAGCACCTCCACTCTTCCAATTTAAAGTAGAATCTCTGTTCTGTGGATTTTGAAGAAAAGTGACCATTCTTATTTAAAATCTTCAACATCTACAACATTTTGCTCTTTGGTTTCAAAATTATTTTGAAACATTCATATATATCTTACCTACTTCATTTTAATATTAAGTTTTTAAATGCATGAACAAGACTTTAAAAATCCAGTGACTAGTTTTTGCTTTTCCTCTTAAGTTTTGATAACAAGCAGCAATTACTTGCAGAATAACAATTCACTAATTAATTCCGATTTTAATTAGATCACTTTCCCAATGTGTACTTCTGAACAGTAGCCTAAAAGAGCAAACTGATGTTAACAGCTAAATGTTATGATTACATACCAGAGCTCTGACTACCTGTGGTCAACATTACTGAACACCACCTAGTACGTATAATTGAAAAAGACAAAAAAAATGCAGCCAACATTGATTATTTGTTCCATGGGCCATATGCAATTTGCATAATGCAAAACTACCTTGAGCTGCCAGTTGTCTGCCCCCTCAACACTCTGTTCTCTGGCCAAAGGTCAGAGCCTGGCCTCAGGCTTGCTACAGTGCTCCATGAAATTAGATTAGTTACAGTGTGGAAACAGGCCCTTCAGCCCAACAAGTCCACACCGACCCGCCAAAGCGCAACCCACCCATTCCCCTACATTTACCCCTTTACCCAACACTATGGGCAATTTAGCATAGCCAATTCACTTGACCTGCACATTTTTGGACTGTGGGAGGAAACCGGAACACCCGGAGAAAACCCACGCAGACACGGGGAGAACGTGCAAGCTCCACACAGTCAGTCGCCTGACTCGGGAACTGAACCCAGGTCTCTGGCGCTGTGAGGCAGCAGTGCTAACCACCGTGCCGCCCACAAATCTCAGTGCAAAATGGAAGAACAGCACCTCATTTCCTGCTAGGGAACCCTATAGCCTTCTGGACTTAATATCTATTTAAACAATTTTAGGGCTTGAACATTTTCTTCCATGTGCTTAACCCAACCCCCCACACACCAGGCTTTGTTATCACCAGGGCTGCTACCCCACACAATCCATTGTCAGCCACTATTGTTCTCGTTAGCAGCTATTTGTTCTTTGTCTGCCCAACTACAGTATTTTCTCTCTCTCTCTGGGGTCCATCTCCACCTATAGTTTATTCCTCTCCATTCCCCCCATGCTAACTTCAGCATATACAGTATACCTACTTATACCCTGTTGCAATCAGTTCTGAAGAAAGGACTCTGGATTCAAAATGAGAACCCTGTTCCTCACTCCAGAGATTGTCTCAGACCCGTTGAGTTTTTCCATTAATTTTTGTTTTTGTTTCAGATTTCCAGCATCCTTTGACAAGGTTAGTAAAGTTAGATCACATGGAATTCAGGGAGAGCTTGCTAATTGGATACAAAATTGGATTGACGGTGGCAGAGGGTGGCGGTGGAGGGTTGTTTTTCAGACTGGAGGCCTGTGACCAGCAATGTTCCACATGATCCGTGCTGGATCCACTGCTGTTTGTCACTTTTATATACAGTTTAAATGAGATATAGGAAACATGGATAGTAAGTTTGCAGATAACACCAAAATTGATAATAAAGTAGGTTATCTAAGATTATAATGGGATCTTGACCAAATTGGGTCAATGGTCTAAAGAATATCAAATGGAGTTTAATTTAGATAAATGTGAGAGATTATATTTTTTTTTAAAGACAAACAAGGGCAGAATTTAAACAGTTGATGTTCGGGCCCTGGGGGTCTTTTCAGTGACCTAGGGGTTCAGGTACATATATCTTTGAAAGGTAGTAAAGGAAGTGTTGGCACACTTGCCTTTATTGTTCAGACCATTGAGTATAACAGTTGGGATGTCATGTTGAAGTTGTACAGGTGTTTGGTTCTGTTTGCCTTGCTATGGAAGGATAGTATTAAGGTTTGTGAGAAGATTTGTAGCTCGGGTGCTCATTGTTGTGGTTCTGTTCGCCGAGCTGGGAGTTTTTGTTGCAAACGTTTCGTCCCCTTTCTAGGTGACATCCTCAGTGCTTGGGAGCCTCCTGTGAAGCGCTTCTGTGCTATAGTGGATTAACCACTATAAATGCCGGAGGAATCAGCACAGAAGCGCTTCACAGGAGGCTCCCAAGCACTGAGGATGTCACCTAGAAAGGGGACGAAACGTTTGCAACAAAAACTCCCAGCTCGGCGAACAGAACTACGACAAGGATAGTATTAAACTGGAGAAGGTGCAGAAAAGATTTGAGGATATTACCAGGGCTGAAGGTTTTGAGTTGTAAGAAGAGGCTGGATAGGCTGAGGCATTTTTCTCTGAAGCATAGGAGGTTGAGAGGTAACATTATGGAGGTTTATAAACTCATGAGAGGCATAGATAAGGTAAATAGCACAGGTATTTTCTGTAGGGTGTTGAAGATCAAAACTAGGGGACGTATTTTTAAGGTGAGAGGAGAAGAATTTAAAAAGATCCTGAGGGGCACATTTTCCACACATAAGATGATTCGTATGTGGAATGAACTTCCAGAGGAAGTGGTAGATGCAGGCACAGTTACATTTGAAAGACAATTAGATGGCAGCACGAATATAAGGGTTTAAGGGAAATAAGCTAAATGCAGTTTGGGAAACTTGGTCATCATAAATGAGTTGATCCGAAAGGACTGTGTTCGTGCTGTCTGACTCTATCTGCAGTTCCTTTTCTTGTTAAATGCAATTTCCTGTTTAGGGATTTGGTCAAAACAATTAATCCAGGATTATATATTCAATAGTCACTATTCTGTGATTATCTCAACAGTAGGTTATTTGTATGCAGAAAAAAAAACAGAGCTTGTAGATGAAAAACAGGAAATCTCAACCTTTGTTTCCTTCTATCCAGAAAAATGTAAATCAAAGGTTCTAGACTTCTGTGTTATAACAGTAAACAGAAAGCCATTATGTTATAGTATATGATATAATGCATGGGCACCAACCAATTGTGGATGGGGTATAGTGCCAGCACAAATCCTCCTTCCTGTGCTGTTCTGTAGTCTGTTGTGGATTGACCACAAATTGGTCTCAGCAGCAGGATCTTGTCTTGAATAACAGGATGCAGTTTATTACATCTCAGTAAATGATATATTGATTACATTAGATGTTAGGCACGTTAGCTATTATGAAAGAGGTAGGTAAGACATGTATACATTAGGAGACTGTCTGCTCAATGCTTCACTCAGTGTTATATCTCAGTGGGCAGAGATTTCAATTTAGCTCACAAATTAACTATTCCATATCCATTATCTCAGAACACTTTGGAATTCACTTTTAGTTACCAATGCTAAAATCGAATTTGCCAAAATACAGTTTTATAAACTGCGTTGTCCGAGTTGTAGTGATTGAATAGTTTTGGATTATGAATCAGTTTTAATGAGTAGCAGCAGGATCAAATATCAATGGATATCAAGCAGTTCTACTCATTAACATTTTAGGCACTCTATGAATCTGTAACTGGTTCCTTCCAGTTTGCCACCCAGCTTTGAGGCATCAGTACTATACGAATCCTCTCTGTTTTGGTCTTCGCCCTCAATCCAAAACTGGATTTGTAGGCAGAATATGACTCAAAATATTCTCATGACATCGAGTGAACACACCAAGAAATTAATTATGTATGTGCCATGAAAGGTACACTTTGGCTTTGCTGAGGAGGATGTTACGAGCCACATTCCAGTATACTTGTCTTTCCATGGTGCACATGACCTTATCAATCCTTACTGCAAATCATGAACCATCACATTTCACTCATTTTAAGCAACTGTCACCATTTTTCCCCAACTAGAAATGTTCTATCCAATGTTATATATCATTCCTTTCCAAATGCAACAACTTGTTTGAGCTGAGCTGAATATCTATAGTTCTTTGCAAGGGGCAGGGGATTGTGCCATTTAATTTCAAGTAGTTACAGGGTTATGAGTAGAAGGGAGGAGAATGGGACCAAATGGCCTAATTCTGCTTCTATTATCTTCTGGTCTTATGCTCAAAGATTCAGAATTTTGTTCTCAAGGGTTGCATGTGGTGAAAATAACTTCACTTGAGAAATCAGTGTCAAGATTAGAATGATGCTGGAAAAGCACAACAGGTCAGGCAGCATCCAAGGAGCAGGAAAATTGACATTTCGGGCAAGAGCCATTCATCAGGAACGAGAGCTCTCATTTCTGATGAAGGGCTTTTGCCCGAAACATCGATTTTCCTGCTCCTCTGATACTGCTTGACCTGCTGTGCTTTTCCAGCACTACTTTAACCTTGACTCTGATCTCCAGCATCTGCAGTCCTCCTTTTCACTTCACTTGAGAAATAACTCTACTTTGAGAACAAAAACAGAGAATCATCCTTATTGTTCAAATCTGAACTCTCCTAATCAAAATTAAATGTAAAATAGCGCTAAAGAGTTAGCATAAGATTATTAGTGAATAATGCACTTTTTTAATCTAGCTAATAATTTCAGGGTGTATACTTCCAAATGGTCAATAACTAACTTCTTTCCTTTGGAAAATGGAGACTCAATCATTATGCACATATGTTTCTTCACATTTTGATATATTAAAATCCATCTTTTATTCTATAACCCAGATTTTCCTTTTTCTCTGGATTAAATTTAAATATTATCAGCGTTTAGTCATCCTTTGCTCTTTGAAGAAAAACAAGGAGGATATAGAAAAAAAGTGGGAAATCTGAAATAAACCAGAATGTTCTTGCTCTGTAGTTTCGAGGAAGATAGAATCACAACCAAAGGAATATGCTATGTCACAAAATTGAAATGGCAATGCCAGGTGTGTAATGAAAAAAACCCCAAAAACAACCAATTGAAACATCACAAGATTTTATTTCAATGTTCATCAAAAGTTTAATGTTAATGGCTTAAGTAAAAATCTGAGTGCCATTTTAGTTACAACTGGAACAGTTTACCACCGATCATAAGATAGAAAGCTCAATAGGGACAGAAACTGTATGAACAACGTTGTAAGGGATAAGTCTCCTTAGCCTTATGATGTTAAATGAAAGAACTTGAGGTATTAATTGTTTCAAAGATCACATTAAGTAACAGCTAAACAAACAGATCTGTAACAAAGCACTGATGTTTTCAAAGTTGAGTAAAAAGATTCTCTGTAGTGACCTGTCCTTCTCATTATTCTATAACTTCTTCAACAGCAAGTAGAGTTTGGCACTGACCTTTCCTAGATTTTTGCAAAGCATCAATGTCCTGGGTTCAATATCAGACTTAGTTTAACAGGAAGTCTTAACTGTATTGTTTTGTCGGCTGAGCTTTCCATACAAGTCCATGTTAACTGACCACTACATAAAAGGTATGTTTGGAATATTTCCTTTTTAAAATTAATATTAACTGGCTATTTTCTTGGAAATCATCTTGATCAAAATGGAAACCCTTGTAGATTGAGAAGTCAGATGAACAACTGCAAATGCCAGAAAAATGCAAGGAGTACACACCACGTAGCCACTATTAGGAATCTCTGCCTGAACATTAACTAGTCCAGTGTACCACCAACACTTCCTATTTTTAAAATGATAGAATAAACCATGTTAATCTGTTTATTTATTTATATTAATTTCTGCAATTGCAGATTCTATTGTGCTCTCAAGTTGATTAGTTTCAATTAATATACCTGCCCAAAGTCAAATCGCTGTGGAGCATTTAGTGCTGACACATCAGGTTCTCTTATATATGAATTCCTCAATAATGAATTCTGAGATTGAGTGACAAATTCAATAACAGGTTGGTACAGACTTATTCTATAAATGTAGCAGAGAAAGTTGTGTATATTTTAATTAGTTCTGTACAGCAAAAGAACAGTAACTCTAGTTTAAGGCCCGATGATCAGAATATCTGATGCTTTCAGGAGTACTAATGACCATGAGGAAGGATAATGAGTTGTTAGTTCCACACATGGGTCAAGCATTGCTAAGAAATCAGTTAACTGTAGGAATCCAAATAGTTAATTCAATTTTCAGGTTTATTCACATGGACTTAGTATGCCGACAGCTCTATACAGTTTTCAGACTTGTGAAACCATATGTAGTAATTTAGGGTCTGGAACAATTACAGCAGCAGCACTTAGTAGATTTTAGTTCAGAGACTGAGGGTCAGGTGGAAGAGAGGCTGAAATTCTACAATCATACATCAAGTTCTAGTTTCAATAGTTGTTGATACCTAGTTTACTTATATAACTTATTCACAGAAAGCCAGAATGAAATGATGTTGCTACCAACCAGATGCTTTAACTCAAAAAAATGTTCCAACAATGGACGTCAGTAGATTGTCATAGGTGATTCCTTTGTACAAACTACCTCAATTACTAAATTACAAAGCAGAGCAAAATCAACAGCAACACTTGTTATAAACTTTTTTTTTGTTGATTTAACTTTAAACAATTAAAACATAGAAATTAGCAACTATTTAACATTTATGTAAATAGTGTTTTTCCTCCAAACAATCTGAGTCGGAAGTTATAACTAAAAGAAATTCCACCTGATGGGAGCATGGTCTAGGCTACATAGCTCAAGACCAATTTAGTGTATAGCTTTAAGTCTAAAAGGCAGCATATGTTTTTGGATTTTAATAAAGACTTTTCTTTTGAAATGAGGTGTTCATCGAGGTGAGTTACAATGTTGCTGAGGACTGCAACACATCCCAATGTCTCCACAGTGAGCTTCAGCTTCAAGCATTCTCTCGATCAGGTCATTGTAGTTATATGTAGGGTAAAGCTGAATTGCCACTTTGTGCTTCAGTTTGAATGGGAGAAGATTACCTTCTACTGCATTATACAAGATATCCTCATTTCCTCGCTTTGCTAAATGAAGCTGTGGATTATGTGCCAAATAAAGAACTTTAAAAATCCATATCATAAGTGTAATGTATGGAGAGAGCTTTCTTGTTTGTTAGGGAGTATCTTCAATTTTCACGTCACAGAATTGTAAATACACATTAACGTGCATACACAATTAGGATTAGACAAAGAACACAGCAACAGTAACCTCACTGTTGATTTCTTCTGTGATTTAAAACTGATAGCTAGTCAGAAGAAAGGAGGTCCATTACTGAGTTTACTAAGGTTCAATCCGTTGTCTTATTCAACTGAAAGCTGACTGACCACGTTTTACAAAAAAAATTTGGTTTGCAAAATTGAGAAGAGTGGCTAGAATGGATTAAGAAAATAGTAAAAGATCAAAGATATATTTTTTCCTTCCATCAGGTAATGGGATCTGGGAATTCCCAGATAAGGGAAGCAGAAACCCTTATCACTTTTGAAACTTCTGGTGGATGCCCTTTTTTTGCTATATTCTGCAGGGCTAGCACCATGAACTGAAAAAAAAGGGATAAAGCTAAATAAGGTCTTTAGCCAGCATGAGCCAAATGGCACCTTTCTGTGCCATACATTTTCTATGGTTAGGCTGATTTCAAAATAAGTGGTAGAAATACATTGTGCACATTTTTAAACTGGCCTCAATATTCTATAATGTAGTGGCGACTATAATTACCTCAGGAATTGTCAGTCTGTGAGAGCACAACACAGATTAGAGTGGACCAACTTATTTGTAAAGTAGGTAGAAAATTATGATTGGATGTTTTCATAACAATACTACTTTGGTTAAAAGTCTATCGGACTGTTCTATTCCATTCCACTAATACCAGTTATTGGTCAGCACTTGTCCGGCCAGTGAATATACTTGAAAGTAGTCTAAGGAGTTTAGTTGTTGATTGAAACAAAATCCAATCAGAACATCTGCCATTAAAGTTCATCATGGTAAAACTTTTCATCATGTAGTTGGCTTCCATAGTCGGTTGCTTCACTGTTGAGGAAGAGATCCTGACTCACAAGTATTTCCGCTTCTGTAAGTTTCTCATCTCCATTTGTATCAATTTCTTTGACGAGATGATCAGCCTGTCAGAGAACAGAAACTCTCAATGTTAATCTTTGATGACAGAAGTAAAAGTTGAATTAGCCTCAAACACCTGTATGCATTTCTGCAGAAGTCTCCTCACCCAGCCCTTGAACACTTCCCCTCAGAAATCTGGAGCATCAAGTGTGGCACAGCTGCAGGACAAAGCCTCCTCCAGCACTGCCCAACAATGGATTTTAATTCTAATCTCAGTTGCCAAACGGTGACTATCCTAATTTCCAGTTCTTATATGTATTCTTGTCATTTCAGTAAGACGGCCACCCAATGGCTTAAACAATAGAAGCTCCAGATTGGCCAGAAAACAGACCAACACCCTGTTCTTCCAATTAGTATGTACGAGAGATCCAACATAGCAGGGAGACGTTTGGACAAAATGGCATAACTGCCCTCATTTGGATACTGTGAAACTTGAAAGGGTTCAGAAACGATTTACAAGGATGTTGCCAGGGTTGGAGGATTTGAGCTTTAGGGAGAGGTTGAATAGGCTGGGGCTGTTTTCCCTGGAGCATCGGAAGATGAGGGGTAACCTTATAGATGAGGGGCATGGATAGGATAAATAGACAAGGTCTTTTCCCTGGGGTGGGGGAATCCAGAACTCGAGTGCATAGGTTTAGGGTGACAGGGGAAAGATATAAAAAAGACCTAAGGGGCAACCTTTTCACACTTAGTGTGGTATGTGTATGGAATGAGCTATGACAGAAAATAGTGGAGGCTAGTACATTTGCAACATTTAAAAGGCATCTGGATGGGTATATGAATAGGAAGGGTTTGGAGGAATATGAGCTGGGTGCTGGCAAGTGGGACTAGATTAGGTTGGGATATTTGGTCGGCATGGATGAGTTGGACTGAAGGGTCTGTTTCCGTGCTGTACATCTCTATGACTCTATAATTTCTTCTCTCCCTCAAATCTGTATGTTTTCCAAAATCACACCACAAAAACATCAAAGAGATTGGCGATAAAACCTGAAATACACAAACATATGGTAGCACTTCCCTCCCTTGAGGCAATGGTTCTAAAGTACTATTTTACTTGAGTACAATTCTCAACACGAGGTTTCAATTCTTCACATTCAAACAGTGTTCCGAAGTCAGTATCATTTCAAAACAAGTATTTTTTCCTAATATTGTTACTATCTTTCTTTGCAGAAAAAAAAATCATCCTCTAAATTCTTCATGCTCTCTCAGTATTGGTCTGGGTAACAGAACACTCTTCCAGCACCACTGATCCAGAATCTGGTTTCCAGCATCTGCAGTCATTGTTTTTACCTAACAGAACACACTGTCATCTGAGGCATCCAGGTCAAGTATGCCTAAGTCAAGTATGGCAGCTTTTCACAATATTCTTCCAACAATGTCTGATGGTAACTGACAATGCTCGTTTCTGTATTGCCAGCAAACCAACAGGGCAGTGGATTAAATCTACACAAACATAAATTTATTTTTAACATGTAAAAATTTAACAACTTTCCAAAGATAATGCTACTATTACCACAGAGTTAATAATTAAAAAAAAAATAACTTTACCTCATCATGTGCAATATCCTGATTATTGGGAATAATCCACAATAGGAGTTCCTCTTGATTAAGTTTTCCATCTTTGTCTTTGTCGTAATCATTTTCAAATCGATCACGTTCCACAGTTACCCATTCTGGATCTTCCTCAGCACCTGTTTTCAAGAGGTGGAAACATTCTTAGCTAAAAAATATTCACATTTGATAACTACCAACCAGCAATGGTATTGCAGAATTGAAGGATCACATTACTGTGAATTGCTCATATGTAGTTTTTGGTTAGATTAGCAGTGGCCTAGGAAAAAGAGCATGTGCAAATTAATTGTATGTACCAAGTTTCACTTGCATACTTGACTCGATACAATAATCAGACACTAAGAAGCTGAGGAGCTGATTTATACACTTTCTAAAATTAATGATGATTAATATTATTGACAGTCAAACAGATGGCTCAACCACCCACTCAGTTGGGGAACAGGTTGTAGTTTCAGTGTCACCTTCCTAATTTCTGAAGTGGCAGAGGCACTGGTATTTGTTGTCTGATTTTCCTTTCTTCCTCCCAACAAGTTAAGGACTGGCTTCACTCTATGCTTTTCCACAGCATTATTTCAGAAATTAGGAATTAATAATTTCAGGCAATTATAGGTTCATATTTGTCTTCTACATACCACTCAGTTATAAAAAGCAAATTGCTCTAGCATGAAAGGATTCAGATTTCAGGGTATACCCATACCAAACTGGAAAAGAAAATGGAATTATAAATAGAAAATTATGAATCCTCAACTTTGTTTTAAAAGGCTAAAAATCATCAAGGAAATAATCAAGATATTGATCACTAATTTTATTTCACTGAAATATTATAATATTAGTTTAACTAACCTGGGTCTTTTCTGTAGTCACCAAGGAATTCCTCTAAGCTGATGAACCCATCTTTGTCACGATCATGTTCATCTAAAGCATCCTGTATGACATACTCCTGCAATTTGAAAATTTAAAACATCTGTATTGATATTAGGTGAACACACCATCATTTTCAGTTAAGGTGTCACCGACTGTAGGGATTTAGTAAATTTCAACTGTTGGAGCAGACCATTCAGCCCATCAAGTCCACACCAACCCTCCAAAGAGCATCCCACCCAGAACCATCCTATCCATGCAACCCCGCACTTTCTATGTCCAACCACCAAGCCCACACATCCCTGGACACTATGGACAATTTACCATGGCCAATCCACCTAACCTGCATATCTTTGGACTGTGAGAAGAAACTGGAGCACGCAGACATGAGGAGAATGTGCAAATTCCACACAGACAGTTGCCCTGGTTGGAATTGAACCTGGGTCCCTGGTGCTGTGAGGCAGCAGTGCTAACTACTGAGCCAATGTGCTGTCCAATTCTTGGGGAGATGTCAATGCCAATGAAACTTTACTCCTGCATAAGCTACAAGGCAAAGGGGAAGGATTTTTAACTGGCTAATTTGCCTCCTTAGTTATCCAGGCTTATACTGTTAAGAAGTATAGTGAATCTCAAACAAAGCTTCACCAGAATGCAGAAATGGAAAGGTTTCAGAGACTAGTCTTCTTGACAAGCATTAAAAAAAATTCATTCACATGGAAGTGGTAATTATTATTCAAATTATGCAAAAAACAGCACACTGTAGCTCACCTTCATATAGTCAGCTTCTTCTGGGTGTTCAAATGCTACAAATTCTGTAAGAGTCAGTCCTGGTAACCCATCAATGTTTGCATTCTCAAATCGTTTTTTATCTTTCAAAAAAATCTAGAGACAGATGTCAAGAAAGTTAAAGCAATTTGTTTTCTGTTTTATCTTGATTCAGTAGGTTTGAATTAAATATTGCTTTGATGACAAACTTGATAAATCAACCAAAAGAACTGCGGGATGCTGGAAATCAGAAATTGCTGGCAAAAACTCAACTGGTCTGGCAGTACCCTCAAGTTCTGAAGAAGGGTCACTGGACCTGAACTGTGAACTCTGATTTCTCTTCACAGATGCTGTCAGACCTGCTGAGTCTTTTTCCCCCAGCAATTTCTACTTTGATAAATGAACCATTAGTTATTTGAGGATTTGTTTTTAAAGTACCCAGAAAATCAGGGTACCACAAGTCCCACAAAGACTTCTGTTATGTTTATTATTATCCTCAAGTAGATGGAAGCCATGGTGCAGTTGTAGCATCTTGCCTCTGAGCAAGGCAACTGTGAATTAAAGTCCCACTCCAGACTCTGCACACGTGGTTCAGCGCAGGAAACTCTGAATGTTTTACGTAGTGTTACAACTTTTTGTATTAATTTTCACAAAAGCTGTAACATTAAGTAATGAGATTCTCAGATTGAAGGCACAAAGTGCTAAGAATGAAAAAGAAAAAGTGGGAGATAGACAGACTTTGAATAGTGTGATACAGATAGAAAAGGTAACCTGGGACCATTTAGGGTCATACAGTACAGAAGAGGCCTTTCAGCCCATTGAGCCTGCACTGCCAAAAACTATTCATCCAATTACTTTTTGAAAAGTTGAGGTTTCCTGCCTCAAATACCCTCCCAGGCAATACATTCCAGATTCCAAACATCCCCTGGGTGAAAATTTGTTTTTGATCATTCCTCCCCCCACCCCCCAAACCTTCTGCTTTTCACCTTAAAATTATGCCCCCTTGTTACTGACCCTTTAACTAAAGGGAACATCTGATTTCTATTCACTCTGTCCATGCTCCTCAATCTTATACATTTCAAAGAGAAACCCTCTCAACCTTCTATGCTCTAAAGAAAACAACCCAAGCTTATCCAGGCTCTCATCATAGCCAAACTGCAACATCCTGGTAAATCTCCTGTGCACCCCCTTCAGTGCAATCATAACTTTTACAGTTACTCCAGTTCTGGCCTAACCAAAGTTTTGTACAACTCCAAAAGAAGCTCCTGCTTTTATAATCGAAGCCACAACTGATAGAGGCAAGTGTCCTTTCTCACTAACCTACTAACCTGTCCTGCTGCTTTCAGAGATCAATGGACAAGAACCCAAAGATCCCTCTGCTCCTGAGCTTCGCAGTGTCCTGTTATTTATTAAGTGCTCCCTTACCTTGTTACTTCTTCCAATTTGTATCACCTCACACTCTTCAGGATTAAATTCCATCTGCCACTGAGCTGCCCATCTCACCAATCTGGTTACACTCTCCTGCAACAAAAGGCCTTCTCCCTCACTGTCAACCACCTGGTCAATCTTTGTGTCATCCATGCACTGACTTATCATTCTCCCACCAGCCACATTTTCTTCTGCATCATTTATGAAAACCAGACAGAGGAACCCAGCACTGATCCCTGTGGTAAGCCACTGGACACTGGCCTTTGCTCACATAAACAGCTTTTTATCATCATCTTCTGTCTCCTACCATGAAATCAATTTTGAATCCAATTTGCTAAGTTACACTGGATCTCATGTATTTTTACCTTTTTTTAAAATCAGTCTCCATGCAGAACCTTGTCCAAATAAACAACATCAACTACACTACCCTCATGTACACACCCTGTCACTTTGAAAAATTCAATCATGTTTGTTAGACATGACATCCCTCAGACAAAGCCATGCTGACTATCTCTGATCAAACTGGCTTCTCCAAGTGAGATTAACTCCGAATTTTCTCCAGTGGGTTCCCTGTCACTGATGGAGAGGCTCGATGGTCTGTAATTTCCTGGTTTATCTCTGTTACCCTTTTTGAAAAGTGGAACCACATTAGCCATCCTCCAGCGCTCTGGGACCTCTCCAGAGGAATTAAAAATTTGGTTCAGAACCCCTGTAATTTCCTCCCACAGCAGCCTGGTACATAACTCATCTGGACCTGGGTATTCAAAGAACAAAGAGAACAAAGAAAATTTACAGCCCAGGAACAAGTCTTTCGGCCCTCCAAGCCTGAACCGATCCAAATGTACTGTCTCAAACTGTTGGTCAGTTCTTAAGCATCTGTATCCCTCTGCTCCCCAACTACTCATGCATCTGTCCAGATGCATCTTAAATTAATCTACCGTGTCTGCCTCTACCACCTCTGCTGGCAACGCGTTCCAAATGCCCACCACCTCTGTGTGAAGTACTTACCGCGTGTATCCCCCTTAAACTTTCCATCTCTCACTTTGAAAGCATGACCTCTCGTTATTGAATCCTTCACCCTGGGAAATAGCTCGTCTCTATCCACCCTGTCTATACCTTGCATGATTTTGTAAACCTCAGTTAGTCCCCCCTCAATCTCCTTTTTCTAGTGAAAATAAACCTAACCTACTCGACCTCTCTTCATAGCTAGACTTTTTAAAAAAAAATATATTTTTGTTGAAGGATATTTGTCCATTCTTAAGACTGCCAAAATCTCCAATACTTCCTCACTCCCCATGTCAAACTGCTCAAGAACCTCACAATCCCTCTTCCCAAATTCTGTGCCTCCACCTTCCTTCTCCAAAATAAAGACAGATGTAAAGTGCTCATTTTAACACCTTATCAAAGTTCTTTGGCTCCATGCACAGGTAGCCTCTTCCAGTCCTTAATGGGACCTATGCTTTTCCTGGTTTTCCTTTTCCCCTGATATACTTCTGGAATATCTTGGGATTCTACCTAATCTCACACACCAGTATTTTTTCATACCCCCCCCCACTTTGCTTTTTTAAAAAAAAAGTTTCCTCCTGAACTTTCTATATTCCACTTGGGCCTCCACTGATTTGCTCCCAGTGCACCTGTTAAAAGCCTCTCTCTTCCTTCTTATCCAGTCCTGAATATTCATTGACATTCAGGATTCTCCAGGCTTGTTGATCACCCAAAAGCGAACATGTTGATCACAATTCAGTTCTGAACTTCCACCACCAAACTAGATTTACTGAGAAGTTGCTGTTCACAGTCTGACCACACTTGCCTTATTTTAGTAAAATCTACCTGTAATTCAAAGCACTTTTTCAAAAACTAACTTTTTTTTCCATGCGGGATGTGGGCGTCACTGGCTTGCCAGCATTTATTGCCCATCCCTAGTTGCCCTTGGTTATGGTGAACACTGCAGTCCATGTTAAAACATATGGTGTTGTTGTGGCTATCATTAAAACGCTTTCTTGTTGCCACTTCAAAAACCTGCCCAACTTTAATGCCCATAATTACATCCTGAACTGCACTGTCATTGTTGGAGCTTCTAAATGTTGACAGAAAAAGCTGAATACATTTCAAGAAATCTGTCCCCTTTAATCCCTTTACACTATGACTATCCCAATTGATGTTTTGGAAGTTGAAATCCCCTAATATAATTGTACTATTGTGGATTTTACACAGAGCAGTGAATTGTCTACATAGCTGCTCCTCTACTTTCCATTAACTGTGTGGGGCCTACAATACACAGCCAGTAATATGACTACCCCCTTTTTATACCAACCTTTACCCTTAAACCCTTATTGGAAGATCTTATCAAGAGATCATCTTTTCTTATTATAGTAACTAACTCTTTCATTAATAATGCAATACCAGCTCCTCTTTGACACCCTCCCCTATCCTGTTTGAAGATCCTGGAATATGGACTGGTCAGTCTTGCCACTTCCTCGATCACGTCAGACAGCAACAACATCACAATTCCACATGTCAAAGGATGACCTATGACAGCGTTTCTTTCCAAAACAATGAAATTGAAATTAAACGGTGTTTCATACAAAACTGTCTAAGCCAAGCTGGATGACAGAGCAGAATTCTCTTAAAACCATTGAAACTAGGACAAAGAGAAAGAAGAATCAAAATTATGAGAAAAGAGAAGAACTACCAAGTTTTCCATCAGGATATAAAGATTGATCAGTACTCTTAAAAACTTTCAAGATTAACAGAGGTTCAAAGTGAAAGTTTATTTGTACTGTGACTAATCAGTAACTGGGACACGTAGATTCAGGACTATTGCTGTCAGCTTTGGCTCGGTGGTACTGTTTTCATCTAATGGCTGTGGGATCAAATCCAATTCACATCTCAACCAGACTGACACTCCAGTGCAGTATTGAGAAGGTGCTACACAGGCTGGGGCGCTAACTTTTGTATGAGAGTTTAAGCCTTGCCCTAAACAGCCCAATCAGGTCAATTTTAAATCAATCATGGCCACAGATCTATCTTTTTTATTCCTTGTCAAGCACTTTGATGTTCCAGTACATAGTCACACAAGATGAAAGTCTTTAATGCCATGTATAATGACAGCCACATTCCGTACATTTCAGCAATCCAGTGGCTCAGTTTAAAAAAAAGCAATGTATGTGACAGTCACACAGACTAGATCATATTGATAGTGGATTCCACATCTACATTAGCTAAGTCTTAGAGACATTATAGCTGTACACCATGGAAACAGACTTTTTGGCTCAACTTGTCCATGCCAACCAGATATCATAAATTAATCCAGTCCCATTTGCCAGCATTTGGCCCATATCCCTTCCTATTCATATACCCAGCCAGATGCCTTTTAAATGTTGTTATTGTACCAACCTCCACCACTTCCTTTGGCATTCCATACACGCACCACCCTCTACATGAAAACGTTGCCTCTTAGGTCACTTTTAAGTCTTTACCCTGCCCTGGGGTAAAGACCTTGTTGATTCACCCTATGTCCCTCGTGATTTCATAAACCTCGATAAGGTCACTCTTCAGCCTACAACGCTTCAGGGAAAATAGTCCAGTCTATTCAGCCTCTCCTTCTAGCTCAAACCCTTCAACTTTGGTAACATCCTTGTAAATCTTTTCTGAACCCTTACAAGTTTCAGAACAGTCTTCCTATAGCAGGGAGACCAGAACTGAATGCAGTATTCCAAAAGTGACTTAACCAATATCTTGTTTGGCTGCAACATGACCTCCCAACTCCTACACTCAATGCACTGACCAATAAAGGCAAGCACACCAAACACCTTCATTATGTTGTCAATGTACCACTATAGTTTCAAGGAACAATGAACCTGCACATCAAGGTCCCTTTGTTCAGTTACACTCCCCAAGACCTTCCTATAAAGTGTATTAAGTCCTGTCTGATTTGCCTTTCTAAAATGCAGCACCTCACATTTATCAAAATTAAACTTTCAGCCAGCAGAGTACTGAGATAGTACAAAAATTAGACACTATTTTTCTCTTATTTCTTGAGGTTTTTTTTATCTTCGTTGTCAACATTTTGAAAAGCTAATAAAATTCTGCAGTCCGTGATACACAAGAAATCACATTTTTATCCGTGAAGCCATATGGGTCCTGCAAGGAAAATAGTTGAAGGATGGAATTTTCTAAACAGCATGAAAGCTTAAGGGATAGAATTTCAGCTGTCTGAGCAATCCTCAACTCAGATCAACGCGCACTAATTTTCTGAAGTGAAGTTCTGGTTCACACGTCTGTTTGTTTGTATTAACACAAATAAAAAACCTTCTTCAAACTTGGATTGGTGCTGGGTCCTCTACTTTTTGTCATTTACATAAATGATTTGGATGCTACCATAAGAGGCACAGTTAGTAAGTTTGCAGATGACACCAAAATTGGAGGTGTAGCGGACAGTGAAGAGGGTTACCTCAGATTACAACAGGATCTTGACCAGATGGGCCGAGAAGTAGCAGATGGAGTTTAATGCGAGGTGCATTTGGGAAAGCAAATCTTAGCAGAACTTATATACTTAATGGTAAGGTCCTAGGGAGCGCTTCTGAACAAAGAGACCTTGGAGTGCAAGTTCATAGCTCCTTGAAAGTGGAATCGCAGGTAGATAGAATAGTGAAGGAGGCGTTTGGTATGCTTTCCTTTATTGGTCAGAGTATTGAGTACTGGAGTTGGGAGGTCATGTTGCGGCTGTACAGGACATTGGTTAGGCCACTGTTGGAATACTGCGTGCGACTCTGGTCTCCTTCCTATCGGAAAGATGTTGCGAAACTTGAGAAAGGGTTCAGACAAGATTTACAAGGATGTTGCGAGGGTTGGAGGATTTGAGCGATAGGGAGAGGCTGAACAGGCTGGGACTGTTTTCCCTGGAGCATCGGAGGCTGAGGCGTGAACTTATAGAGGTTTACAAAATTATGAGGGGCATGGATAGGGTAAATAGGCAAAATCTTTTCCCTGGGATCGGGGAATCCAGAACTAGAGGGCATAGGTTTAGGGTGAGAGGAGAAAGGTATAAAAGAGACCTAAGGGGCAACTTTTTCACGCAAAGGATGGTATGTGTATGGAATGAGCTGCCAGAGGAAGTGGTGGAGGCTGGTACAATTGCATCATTTAAGTGGCATTTGGATGGATATATGAATAGGAAGGGTTTGGAGGGATATGGGCCAGGTGCTGGCAGGTGGGACTAGATTGGGTTGGGATATCTGTTCGGCATGGACGAGTTGGACCGAAGGGTCTGCTTCCATACTGTACATCTCTATGACTCTATGTTAGAATTCAATTGCTTTTTTAAGAATAGAATCCCTACAGTGTGGAAACAGGCCAATCAGCCCATTAAGCCCACACCAACCCTCCGAAGAGCATCCACGCAGACTCACCGCCCTATCCTATCCTTGTAACATCACACATGTCCCATGTCTAATCTACCAAATCTGGTCACCATGGGCAATTTAGTATAGCCAATCCACCTAATGTGCACATAAGACCAGAAGACATAGAAGCAGAAATTAGGCCATTCAGCTGATTGAGTTGCTCCTCCATTCAATCATGGCTGATACGTTTTCCAATTCATTCTCCTGCTTTCTCCCTGCAACCCTTGATCCTTAAGAACCTATCTATCTCAGTTTTAATAAACCCAATACCCTGGCAATGAATTCCATAGATTCACCACTCTCTGGCTGAAGAGGTTTCTCCTTATCTCTGTTCTATAAGGTCTTCTCTTTACTCTAAGGTTGTGCCCTCAGGTCCTAGTCACTCTACCATCTTCCCAACAGCTACTTTGTTCGGGCCATTCAGTATTCTGTAAGTTTCAATTAGATTCCCCCTCCATCGACCCAGAGTCCTCAAACGTTCCTCATATGCTAAGCTTTTCATTCCTGGGACCATTCTCATGAACCTCCCACATCTTTTGGATTGTGGGTGGAAAACCACACAGACACTGGGAGAATGTGCAAACTCCACACAGACGGTCACCCAAGACTGGAATTGAACTCAGGTCCTTGGCGCTACGAGGCAGTCGTGCTAACCACTTAGCCACCATGCTGCCCTTTCTCCTTGCTTTCAAAAATTATTTCTTACTAATAGCAGTAGCTGAAGCAGTTTGTTACAACTAAAATGGGTTTAGTACAGGAAGGAGTATTTTAATCAGGAGTGTTTTGCCACCAACTTCAAGTAATCTCATTTTAAACGATTGAAAATAACAGTCATCTGGGGGTGTAACTAACTTAGTGGGTAAAACTGCCTTCTAATGTGATGTTTTCAAACCCCAAAAGGCCTCAGGAACTCTTATATGCACTGGACATACCTGTATTTGAAAGTCCTTGGTCTAATTTAGTCAATTTTAGGCATGTTGCACTAGAAAATCTGCACAACGTGTTGTAAACTTAACCTCAAGTCTTATACAGACAGTTCTTCGCTTTGCATAATGTTGATATAGAAAAGTCATTGAACCAGCGGTAATGGGTTGATTCTGACCGTTTCTAGTCCTCCATCCACAGACAATGTTGTTCTAGCTGAAATTCATCACCTTTTTAAGGGCAACAAATACTAGCCCAGACACAGACATCCAACAAATGAATTGATCAAAATGTTTGTGGTTGAAGGAGAAGTGTTGACCCTAATCCCAAAAGAACTTCCTGTTCCTTCAGTAGCATCTTAGCCAAGCAGGTTATATTTAACAATCTTACCTAAGTGACTTATCACATCCTTCAGGAATGCAATGGAGTGCCACCTGAGTGTGACAAATTTGCAAAATAGGCATGGCACACAATTTTCTGTCCAGAGGCAACGCTTCTATTAAAATAAACTATCGAAACAGTGTTGAGAACAGTTTGAAAGAAATACACTGTACAGGATTGTGATGACTCTTGATAAAGTGTTTGTGAATAACTTGCATTAAAAAATAAATGGATAAAATATGCACTCAGTTTCACTACCCGGGATATTAAAATCCAAAAACTGTACGTACTGAAAATCTAGGAAAAGACAGGAATTTATTTTTGTCCTTCACTGGCAATTTAAAATTATCTTCAAGCGCGGATCCATTTTTCAAAAATACATGTATGAGTATGATTCCCTGACTCAATGAAGTTTCCTTCTCACCTGTCTGAGAGATTCCTCCTCTTCATCATCCAGCGGAGTATTTTCATCATAATCCAGCATTCGGTCATAACTATGAATGTTGTACTCTTCCCATGTAACAACTCCATTACCATCCAGGTCATGCTCTGGAAACTGTTCTTTGCTCTCCTCTGTGGCATAATGTTTAAAGGACTGTTGGATCCATCCACTGAGCTCACCTGTGACAAACAAGTGTGAGTTTAAAAAAAAAATTGATTCATGCGATGAGGATGTCACTGGCTAAACCAGCATTTTTTTGCTCATCTCTAAATGAGTCAACCACATTGTTATGGGTCTGGTGTCACATGGAGGCCACACCAAGTCAGGATGGCAGTTGCTTTCCCTAAAGGACATGAGCCAACCAGTAGGGTTTTTCCAACAACTAACAACAGATCATTAGATCCCTAATTCCAGATTTTTCTTTGACTGAATTCAAATTCCAACATCTGCCATGGCAGAATTCGAACTCGGGTCCCTAATACATTACTTGGGTCCATTAGGCCATCACCTCCCCTCTGAATATGGTGCAGCGTTCCTATTTCCAACATGTTGTCAGTTTACAAAGATTACTTATATTTATAAATGACAAACTCCTGTAAAAGAATTCCTTTTTGCTGCCTTATAAGCTAGCTGTCTTTTCACTTTAGAATAAGTCATTTATCATTTTTTAATGATTTGTTCAGCATCTCACAAGAATGAAAGTGCTCTTGTGCTTGGGTATATTTTATAAAGCTAGTGTTGCACCTGATATAATTATCATTTATGTATAATTATAACATACTAGACTCTCAGTTCTATAAAGTACAAGCAAGGTAAGGAAACGTTAAATGTATAATGAAACAAGGTTTGAGCATACTTGCTTAAATTTTAACTTCCAATTAAATTTTAAACTAAAATTCAACTGTGATTTGTGATTCTCAAAACAACACTATGTGCAAGAATGCGAAAGCAGAATCACTGGTTTGTTCTGAGCAGTGCTAGGAAATATCATGTGAAGAGGCGAGCAATAATTCCAGGCTACCACAAAATAATTTCAAGTGAATTGTGATGTAACCGAAAAGTTAGAAACAATTGCAGCAAGATACTGATTTAAACATGAGCTCAATTCTGCACAGAACTTTAGGTCAAGGTCAGTCATTTCGGCACACTGGAGAACAGATACCTAAACTGCTTCTCACCTTTGGTTACAAAGCCATCTGCATCCACATCCATCTTCTTGATGAGGGATTTGAGCCGAGATTGTTGTTCCTCAGGGCTCAGTTTAGCAAGCTCCCCAACCTCTTTCTGAGAAATACACAATGTTCACGTAAATGTACATGTGATGTTGGATCAATGTTCTCTAATCCTTCATCTATAAAGGCAAATAAGAACAAAGTCCCATCTGATGCCCATGTAGGTAACCTACACTTTCATACAAGACGTATAATGTTTTCATCAGATTGAAGCTGAAATTAGATTGGTCATCAGTACCACCAGCTACTGGGTATGAAAAATAAAACTCAAAAGTGTAAGGAAACTGTTTCGGCACAGACCTGAAAATTGGGGGAAAAAATCTCTAAACTGTACATTGGAGCAATTCTTTGTTAGTTTTAACACCAGAGAAAGTTATTTTGGGTAGCCTTATGGGATTGGTGATTATTATGACCAGTATTCCATAAACAACATAATTGAATTTTTAACTAGATTAATTTTCAGTTTTTCTTGCAGAAATGGAGACAATACTATCAACACCATACTAATTGTACATTCCTATCTGTCATACTTACCATGCCACTTTTGATGACATTTTGAATCAATCACAATCACATCAAGTGAAACTGGGAACTACGTATCGGTTGAATTGGGTAGGGTTCCCTAACATTCCTAGTATTCTGTAAAGCTCTCCTGGAAAAGTTATAACACGCATAATTCTACTCAGCTTTTGAAATCAAACAAGGCTGAGTTTTTGCATTGTGATGTTGCGGTTGGCTGTGGCGAGATTTGTACTATAATTACCACACTAATACATGCTAACCACATGTGGTTATTTGTTATATTGTACTTAAAAATGTACCACACCTATATCCATTCTGGTTACAGACAAAAAAAAAATCAGATATTTAATGAAAGATTATAGATGAATCAGGTTTTTTTAATATTTACTTTTGGGATTCAGATATCACTGGCTGGGCCTAGTTGCCAATCTCTATCACTGTTGATCTTCTTTAACTGCAGTCTATATGCTGTAGGTAAACCCATAATATTCTTTGAGAGGGAATTCCAGGAATTTAAAGGATAATAAAGGACTGGCAATTAATTTCCAAGTCAGATGGTCTGAGACTTGGAGGGGAGCCTGCAGGTGGTGATGTCCCTGTGTATCTGCTGCCCCTTACCATCTCAATGGAAATGGTCATCTGTTTGGAAGATACTGTCTAAGGATCTTTGGTAAATTTCTGCAGTGTATCATGTAGGTAGTATACACTGCTGCTACAGAGCATCAGTTGTGGAAGGAATGGATCCTAGTCAAATGGACTGCTTTGTCTTGGATGGTGTCAAGCTTGAGCATTGTTGAAGCTGCACTCATCCAGACAAGTCAGGTGAATTCCAACACACTCCAGACTTGTGCCTTGTAAATGGTGGATTGGCACTGGGGAGTCAGCAGGTGAGTTACTCGCCACAGTATTCCTAGCCTCTGACATTTAAATATGATTGTTGACATTCACTGTCATTGCACAGCAGAACATCCCCTTGACCAGATTTGAATTCCAGTTGAGCGAGGGTGCCCTTTCACAGGGTCTGGTGATCTAGCAACTATCAGTGGATAGCCTTCTTCAAGATCAGCAGGGAATATTCACTTCACTGCTGACTGCAACAGCCAGGCCAGTAATTCTTCTAATTTATTTTTTGCATTTATGGAACAGTCATTCAGAAGAGTAATGAAACAGAAAAGTATTATAAAAGATGCAGGGAAATATTCTTAACAATATTTTTAAAATCTGTATATATTTAACAAGGCACTCACATTTTTAATAGTTTATTTCAGAACTTTGTCCTTTTGCATTCTAATGAATAAACATAGCTGCATGGAATTTCCTACCTCTCCTCCAAATAAGACTTCGCGATCGTACTCAGAGTTGTGTCCACCATCCATATAGTGGTCCTCAGATGAAATCGGCTCATGTTTATGATGAACGTGTGTGGAACACATCACAATAAAAGTACAGCTCACCAACACTTGGAACAGCATTTTTTGTTGGGCACGTTTTAATGTCAAAAGTGGCTGCAGAAAAATTAAAGGCTCATGAAATTTCACACAACTTTTTTAAAATTCATCTCTGCAAAATTACTTAGGAAACCAATTTTCCTTTTTATGTACACTTCTCTCATTTTCAAAGTTACATCTTCTGGAACTTCACACTATCAGTTGCTGTAAGGACAGGACGACAACCTGCTTTCAGGGATATTTTAAAGTCAAAACTACAAAGACCATAATCCAGTCTAAAGTGGCATTAAGCATGGGCTGCAGGAATTAAGAAAATATATGCAATGTTCAAAACAAATGCTCAGCAACCCAACATTACTAATAAAACTAAACATACCACTTGGTTCAAAGTACTTTGAAGCAGTAACCAAACAAAATAAGTTAATAAAAGCAAGATATTAGTTACAAATGCCTTAGCATCATCAACAAGCAAAAAGGGTGTGAAAAGTGTAATTCTTTCAAAACAATGTTTTAAAATGCAACTTAAAGGATTCACACTCAAGTGAACAGTCATCTAGGCAAAGAGGAAAAGATTAGATCCTCTTCCAAAGGATGAAAGTCAAACATCAAAATGCAAACTTCTCTGGGTTGCTCCTGCACAGACCCAGTAGGTGAAACGAACTGTCAGGGCCAGTCAGTTTCAAATTATAAGAATTCCTACAGTATTTGACATTAATTTATTGCTTGATTTAATGACTAAGATGCTTGAAGTGAAAACCACAGCTGTTACAATTAAGAACATCTCTGATTTAGATCAAGCACTGACAGGCAAAGTGAAATATGCACCAGACACAATATGTTGATTGCTAGGAAGTCATTGGTATATGAAGGTAACATACAGAACTTACTTAGAACCCAGACCTAATTTGAGAAATCCTGTTTGTACAGACAATTAATGTTTGGCTTAGTTTATCTGCTGTTCTTTCCATTTTTTTTTTAACTGAAGGAAGTATTTTAGAGCATGACACATTATGTGGAAAGGAACCCATTTCAAATTTTATACACATTATGTATCAAAGCAAAGGTACATAATTTAGTCCCTATGCTCCAGAGTTTCATATTTTACAGAATTGCTTTAAGAACATCAGAGAATTCATGTGCCACAGTTTTCAGAGTTACTGAAGAGACAGGCCAAGAATTTCAAACTTTTGGAAATCAGATGGTGTTTGTTCATTTATTTCAGACTTTGTTTTCTTGCTTTTGCACAATTTTGCTCCTCACAACGAGCTTAATTATTAGCTGTTATCTTCAAATGACCTCTTTTATGTATAATCGAATGTAGGATTTCTCTCTGGTTAAGTGAGATCAACTATAACTTGAATAAGCTGCACAAATATCAGAATTGTTTCTCAATGCATAGCTATTGTTTATCAATGTGCCTTAAGGGACAAATTATTAATGAGACAGACAGTGTATATGTTGAAGATATTTAATAGACAAAATTTGGATTACAGTAGTTGAGTAGTGACAAGCAACAATCAATAATTTATAGTACATGATCCATGAATTCATCTTAGATTTATATTCCCTTTCACATCATGTTAATTCTCTAACTCCGCTTGGACAAAAGTAATAGCCACAATCATTCATTAGTAGGTGTCAACAGAATAAGTTTTCTTATTGGAAATACTGCAAAAATTCAGCAATCTTCCCACAAGACTGCTTACACTAAGTGGAGAACATAATTTTAACTTGGACAGAACTGTGCACAACCTGATGTGTCCTTCTAAAACTATAATTTTAATTGTTTAAGTAGAAACATCTCAAGGCTGAAGACAAGCCGTGAGAGATGGTTGTCCAAAATAGCATCTACTTGTAAATTTTGAATTCCTCCCAACAAAACCAACTAGTCTTGTCAAATATTGAGAAAACAGAACTTTTAAAAAATGTAAAACTGTGACACATGCATATACAATACTTGAAGCATGACAAGAGACTTCTTCAAACCTTGCCTCTAATCTATGTATTCTCATTTCAAGACATACTCCATTTCCGTAATACATCAGATGAAGCACTGAGACAATTAAATGCTCTTCTTGAAGTGACGATAAATGTCACGACAAAAAGTTTTAGAGTCATCTTCCAATTCCTGACTGTTTAACCTAAAACAAAGTTTACTGACAACTGTAATAAGGCAGAATTTTCCAGTTTGTAGTACACCCATTAAGCACAAATAATTTTTATTCCCATCAGGTAAAGATGGTTAATACATTTAACATTCTTAATTTAATTAAAGACTTTATGGTGTGTAAGATATGCTTTATACTATACCTGCAGAGCTTGAATATCAACCATCAGTTACAATAGTTATCAACCAGTTCTGTAACAGGTACCAGATCCTGAAAACTAGATCTGAAACAAAATGGCATTTTAAGAATTTTTCAAAAAAGCAATAGCATTTTAAAAGAAAAGGTTTTATACAGGAAGAGAGAAAAATAACGTTTGTTATAAAGTATTTTAAAAGTTGATTTCTTTGAGGCTGGCAAATTTTAACATAGAATATTTGAAAGTGTTACTAGGAAAATTGACAAATTTTAGCAGGGAACAGCTGGCATATAACAGGAAAAAATGGCATATTTTGGCAGGGAATGTGAACAAACTTTACAACTTAATGGCGAAATCCACACTTTTAAAAAGCAAACAAAAAACTTTGCTTTCAAAGCAAAAACTGCTTGGTATTTCTCTTAATGAATGTGGGGTCGGGGGTGAGGGGATGCACTGGTTGCTGCTGAAGAGCAAACTCCTCAGTCTCCCCAAGGGGATATCCGTCTCACTGGGTTAACCTCAGCAGCACAGCCTCCGTCCACCTTTCTCAAGTCGAGAATGTGTTAATCACCACAACCACCGACTTATCATCTCACCCTCCCTCAGCCTCCTCGCTGCCAACCGACGGTTGTCAGGTTCCCGACCATGAGCTTCCGGCCTCACTTCCGCCGCCGTTACCTTCTGGAGCCCCGCAGGGGGCGCAACCGCTGGAGGTTGTGGTCACTGCAAAATGTCAGTGACTCCAAATGTCAAGAGAAAAAAATATACTTGTATTCTTAGTTGTTCTGAGTGCAGGGTCTTTGGATAACAGGTAACATGATGTGTTGTCTATCTACTCCAGAGATACCATAATCCCAATTCTCCTAAAAAAAACATTTTACAACAGAAAACATAGTGGTGGAGAAGATCCTCAGGTCTGGCAATAACTGTGAAGAGAGAATTAATATTTCAAGTCCAACGTAACTCTTATTTAGAATCGGGATTTTGTTTTGTTGAGCAACGTATTAAGGGATATGAGCCAAAGGCATATGGTATATGGAGTTAGGCCACAAATCAGCTATGATCTCATTGAATGGTCAAAGTCAAAAATCACACAACAGTAGTTATGGTCCAACAGGTTTATTTAAAACTGGAGGCTTTTGGGTATGCTGCTGCTTCCTAAAGGACTACTAGCTGTCTGAGTGGGTCTCCAAAAACTTGCTGTTTCAAATACACCTGTTGGACTATAACCTGGTGTTGTGTGATCTTTGACTTTTGTCCACCCCAGTTTAATACCAGCACCTACACACCATTGAATGGTGGAACAGGTGAACAGGGCCATATGGACTACACCTGTTCATTGTTCCTAAATTCTTCTTTGGAGTGAAAAGTCAGAATGGAAATATTAACTCTGTTTCTCAACAGAAGCAGCTAGATCTGCAAAGTTTCTCCCAAAATGTTCTGTTTTTATTATTTTTGGACACTTAATTTCTATTGTAGAAAACATGGCAGCAAATTTACACACATCAAGCTGTACAAACAATAAAGCAAAACAATCTGTTTTTGTGATGTTAATGGGGGAGTTGGCTGGGACACTAAGGATTACTCCTACATTCTCAATTCCTTTCTACCCTGCAGAGGAGGCAGGTGGGATTTGGTTACAGTGTAATATACTAACTATACTAAATATACTAATTACAATGCTACTAACAGCTTATTTTTGTACTCAAATCTATAGAGTGGGACCTGAGTCCTCAACCTGCATGCAGAGAATTAAGAGTCCTACTCAGCGACTGCTGCAGTACTAATGTTACAGCAGCAAACATTCCTGGGCCAGGCAGAGCACAGTATATATCGTGGCACTTGACACTTTTGTATTTCAGTATGACCATTTCCTTATTTACACAACTGCCATCCTTAAAATATGAAAGGAATTGCATTTAAGTAGTGGCTTTCAAGATGCAGGAAATCCATACAGACCCTATAGTCGACAAAGTACCTTTCAAAAGTATAGTATTGTAGTATTTTTAAAAAGTAGAAGACATTACATATTGATGTATTAATGGTGTGTATTTTTCTTTTTTAACAAGATGACTGAAATAATTGTTAAATAAAAGCAATAAGTTGTTATTAAAGTAAAACAAAAAACTGTGGATGCTGGAAATCTAAAACAAACATAAATTGCTGGAGAAACCAGTAGATTTGGTAGCATCTGTGGAGAGAAAGCAGAGTTAATATTTCTGGTTCAGTGACCTTTTTTGAAGAGTTAGGGTTAGGCCTTTTGAAGGACTACTGGACTCAAAACGTTAATTCTGCTTTCTCTCCAGATTGCTTCCAGACATGCTGAGTTTCTCCAGCAATTTCTGTTTTCATTAATAGTTTGTGATTGTTTTGTTCTTTCAGATTCAATAGATTCAATGCCAAATTAAAGAGTGCTACAGAGTTAATTTAAGGAGTCTTTGAGGATTGAGAAAAATCACTATTTACAAATAAACCATTCATGAATCAAATCCTATAATTTGTAAATTGGGTGATTAAATGATGTAAACTACTTCTTTCATGTAATCATCCCTTTTGTCTAGTCACAGAAAATTACTTTGCCCCCCCTTGGTGATTTTCCATTGATTTGTTCCTCCTTATGAACTGTATATTTCTGTCCTGATGAAAAGTAGTCATCCCAACATATTAATCCCATTTGACTCTCTCAGAAAGTTGTTCAGAGCTGCAGACTATCCCCAGTACTTCTGCTTTGTACTTTTAAGTTTCCAGCATCTGCAGTATCTTACTTTTTGATTTAATTTAGTTCAATACACAGATGGGGATGATACTTTCTTTGCAAATGCTAAAACTATTGTTCAGATGATTTTAAATTTCATTGCCAATCCATAAGAGGGCAGCAGGTTAACTACAAACAACCATTTTTTAAGTACAAAGTAAAAATTATAGTTTGTTGAAAATTAGCCATAGAGAATACAAACTATTAATAGATTTAAATAATGATAGATAGGATTGTTATCAGTTTGACATCATTTTGTACTATTAAAAGTACTCCAGTCATGCTTGCTTCATAATAATGACTACAGAAAAAGATGAAAGTAATCGCTTAACTACAAGGAAAAACTTAAAAAAAAGTGGAATTGAAGAAACGTGTGCCAAACCCTCAATAATACCTTGTACTGAAAGGAAATCTCCTACATCACTAGATGGTGTCTGAGTAGGACATTTCATCAGGGGCTCATCTGCTCTCTCGTTCCTTTCTCTTTTCTAATCTTTCTCTCTTGGTGTTTCTTCCTAGCCTCAGTGGCCCCCGTGGTGGTGTCTGGCCCAGTCTGTTGATAGCACATGATGGTGTCTCAGCCCAGTCTCACAACAGCATAAGTCTCTCGGCAGGTCATGGCGGTTTTTCGGCATGCAAATGGGTCCTGCAAGGCATGTTGTGGAGGCACCACGGTGAGGTTGGGGAGGCAGCAGCTTCAACAATGCAACGATGGCATTGCAGCCCAATACAAGAAAAGTGAGCAGTGAGGGAGGTCCACCGATATCGGCAGCAGTGGGGTCGAGAACAGGAAGCTGAGATCTTAATTCCTTTATTTGTCTAGTTTAAATTAAGAAGGCTTTAGTATTAACTAGTATTTTATTTCTTCTATTTTCAACTTATTCTATGAAGGTAATGCAACTTTTTAACTCTGTTCTCTTACTACTTTGTACTTAAGTTTTTTGTACCTAGCTACCTTTGTACCTAAGCTGACACTGTGTGTGGCAACATTATACATTTTTCGCCATACTCCTGTACTTCTGTACTTGAGTACACATAACAATAAAATCTAAATGTACTATTCAACCTGGATGATACATGTATATGAAGACAGCATCTCCTTCAATATCATTCATTTCTAACAAATGTATAAATGTTTGGACAATGTTGAAATTAATGAGGTATAGACACTGAACTAGCTTTATTTCAATTTTCACTTTCAAATATTTTTACAGAAAGGGCCCTTCACAGGAGAATAAGTAGATAGTTAACTGTATAATTTATGTCCCAGTAACAAGATATTTTTGAGTTAACTCCCAATGTTAGCGGTCATATTATTGGTGAGAAATTTAAAATATTGATGTTATAATTGTAGTCTTAATTAATTTTGCTTTTTTTCAGCTGTGTCCAGGCCTTTTGTAAACATTGAATCCACATTGCAACCATTTAAAGTTCAACTCTGAGAACATAATTCAAACATGTTCCTTACAAGTCTTTGGTAGGAACAAGAAAATGCATACCTGCCAAAGCTTTGTACTACTTTTATGCCCTTTTCTGTGTTATGTGTTTGTTTATCTATGTTTATTTGAGGGCTACATCCACCATTAGTACTTTAACAGTTTCTTGCATTGAGAAATCCACATCATCAATGTTGAATAAAGTAAAGATTTACAAGGATGTAACTAGAATGGGAAGGTTTGGGCTATAGGGAGAGGCTGAATAGGCTAGGGCTTTTCTTCCTGAAGCACCGGAGTCTGAGGAGTGACTGGGTAACAGTTTATAAAATCATGAGGGTCATGGATATGGTGAATAGCCAAGGTCATCTTCCCATGGTGCGAGAGTCCAAAACTGAAGGACAAAGGTTTAAGGTGAGAAGGGAAAGATTTAAAAGGACCTGAAGGGCAACTTTTCATGCAGAGTGGTGTATGTATGGTATAAGCTGCCATAAGAAGTGATAAAGGCATGTACAACTACAATATTTAAAAGGAGTCTGATGAGTATATAAATAGGAAGGGTTCAGAAGGATATAGGCCAAATGCTGGCAAATGGGACTAGGTCAGATCGGCGTGGGTGAGTTGGACGAAATGTTTCCATGCAGTATGACTTTATGACTCTATAAAGAAGTTAAAAACAAAAATCAGTGGTTGTGTTTCAACAGTTTCTAGATTGCAACACTTTTATTTCATTCATCATTCAACTTATTGATATAACCTATGAATTTTAACCAGTTTGGAAGTATTGGAGATGTTTAACATAGAACAGTTATGGCACAGAAAGAGACTACCTGGTCCATCATGTCTGTTCAGCTCACAGCCACTTTCCTGTAATCATCTATAGCACTACAGACTATGTAGTTTGAGGTGCATGTGCAGAGAGCTTTTAAATAAGTTGAAAGTTTCTGCTTCTATTACCCTTTCTCGCAGGAGGTTCTAGTACCCTATTGCTCGCTGCTTGAAATATATTTCCTCATCGCTCCTCTAATGTTTCTACGAATTCACTTTGAATCTATGTTCCCTAAAAATAGCATCAATAGCCCTCAAATCAACCTAAAAAATATTTGTCAGTATCATAGGAGCGGCATGGTGGCTCAGTGGTTAGCACTGCTACCTTACAGCACCAGGGACCTAGGTTGATTCCCACCTCGGGTGACTGTGTGGAGTTTGCACATTCTCCCTATGTCTGCGTGGGTTTCCTCCGAGTGCTCCGGTTTCCTACTACAGTCCAAAGATGTGCACATCTGGTGAATTGGCCATGCTAAATTGCCCATAGTGTTAGGTGCTTTAGTCAGGGGTAAAGCTAGGGTAGGAGAATAGGTCTGGGTAAGTTACTCTTCAGAGGGTCGATGTCGAGTTTATGGGCTGAATGGTCTATTTCCACACTGTAGGGAATCTAATCTAATTGATGTGCAGGTTGGGTGAATTGGCTATGATAAATTGCCCATAGTGTTCAGGAATGTGTACGTTAGATACATTAGTCAGGGGTAGATATGGGATAATAAGATAAGGGAATGGGTTTGGGTGGGTTACTCTTTGGAGGGTCGGTGAGTACTTGTTGGGCCGGAGGACCTGTTTCTACACTGTGGGGATTCTATGATTAATATCTGCACGACAGCAAAGTTCATATGCGTACCAGTAACTACAAAGCATGATGTGCTGAAATATAGTCTTGATAATGATAACTTTTACATGGAAATAATGCCTCCATCTCACCCTGGTGTGGTGCATTCCATGGTTGAAAGATGGACCTTGAATATTGTGTACAATTCTGGGTTTACACACCTTAAAGAATGTTTATGTTTTAGATTTCTAGCATCTGCAGTACTTTGTTTTATTTTATTGCTCCAGTGTTGTTTTGCCCTTGTGAGGAAAGGTTATTGACACAAAGGCAGAAATTGCTCGAGAAACTTAACACGTCTGACAACATCTGTGCAGACAAAACGATATTAAGCTTCAAATTCTGTTCTGAAAAAGGGGTCACTGGACTTGAAACAGTAACTCTTGTTCTCTCTCCACAGATGTTGCCAGACCTGCTGAGTTTCTCCAGTGATTTCTGTTTCAGAGCTGCATCATTTGGAGTTCTTTGTTTTAAGTGAAAAAAAATCACACAACATCAGGTTAGAGTCCAAAAGATTTATTTGGCAGCACTAGCTTTCGAAACGCTGCTCCTTCATCAGGTGGTTGTGTCTTTATTTTATTGTTGCATTGTGGATTTGCCCTTGAAAAGAAAAGCTATTGACACGCTATGGTTTCTGCACTTCGCACCTTACCATTTCGCCCCACCTCATCCTTTTCCCGCCCCCAGTTCGAACGAGAGTTCCCTGACGGCTGACGGGAAGGCGTTCCCGCCACGACCAATCAGAGAGCAGATCCAGCTCGAGGGGCATTACCATCCCGCAACGCTGCAACCGAACTTGCTGCGCGCCTTAAGCCCCGCCCGATGGCAGTGGGCGGGACACGTCTTCAGGAATAGGCGGGGTTATGCTCCGCATTCTAAGATGTTATTGGTTTATGTCGCTGTCGATGAGAGAGAGAGCACTTCCGGTGCAGTTTGGTTGCGCTCCTGTCAGTGAGGCGCCCGCTATTCTGTTGTTATCGACCGAGGCGGTTTTCTCTGTCTCCGCCGAGGAACGTTCATTCCCACCGCAAAAAAAAATTAATACCCGTCAATAAAAAGAAATCGATGTGATCTATTTGGAAGCGGGGAGGCAGGGGAGGGGGAAATGTCCAAAGAGTCGAGGAGCAGGCGAAGGGAGTTTGCGCCGGCCTTTTTGGGCGGCGGCGATAGTCGCGAGCGGAGCGGGCAACGGCAGCCTGGAGCCGGCGTCGAGTCCCGGGACAGGCCGGGGCCAAAGATGGGGCCTGCCGGTGACGAGCGGGAACGATCGGGCAGCGGCAGCTCGGGATCCTCGTACGGGGGCAAAGGCAAGAGCCCGGCAGGGAGCGGCAGTTCCAAGGTGCGGGGGGAGGGTAGGGGAGGAGGGATTGAAGGGGCGAGGGGTACCGTTGCGCTGCTGTACTTTTGCCGGATCGGCGAGCCTTCTCCGTCTCGGAGACCGTGGAAATCAATGCTGATGCTTACTACTCATCACCCTTTCTGCTGAATCCACCCTTTCGCGGAGAAACAATAGGAATGCCCCCCAACACAAAAGACATATATGCCCATCTAGTCTCATTCTACCAGATGAGTAGACTCAGAGAAACCATAGGTCTCACCTGCTGTTGAGATGAATAATATCGACCTTGAACACGTTAATTAGCAAATAGCTCGAAAGAGACCATTCGTACCTGTGCTACATCGTTGTGAGAACATCACTACATGTTCCTACTATTTTATTCCTAGCCCTATAGTTCCCCATTCTCATCATTTCAAAAGACGAATGTTTATTTTATCAACTTTCACCACATTAGCAGCTAACTCCCTGAAGCTCCCAATAGATCTCCTCTTCACTTGATGTGGAGGTGCCGATGTTGGACTAGGGTGGACAAAGTTGAAAAATCTCTCAATACCAGATAATAGTCCAACAGGTTTATTTGAAAGCACGGGCTTTTGGAGTGCTTCTCCTTCGACAGGTAGCTGGTGGGCAGGATACATAGGGTACAGTATTTCTAAGTGGAAGATCAAAGTGTCATACAACTGCTGCGATTAGGCAAACCTAACTCCTCCGCCCCAAACCTAGATGGCTGTTAAGTCTTTAATCACTAAGAGTAAGGACGCAGGTTTTGATTTATTAGTATGTAACTCCCAGAATTTCTTTCAAGTCAACTGCCTGAGATAACTTAAGATTTTATCAGTATATGAAGTGTTATCTCAGCTCAGATAATGCAGTAAAGGTGAGAGGTTAAGGTCTGTCTGTATCCCAACCTGGAGTCTCTTAAGTGATGAAAGACTTTACAGCCATCTAGATTTGGTACATTGCATCAGTTGTATGACTTTTTGATCTTTTACTTTTAAATTCTGTGTCCTGTGTATCCTGCCCCACTAGCTACCTGACGAAAGAGCAGTGTTGTGAAAGCTTGTACTTTCAAATAAAACTGTTGGTCTGTAACCTGGTGTTGTGATTTTTAATCTTCTCCACTTTAGTTCAGTTGTCAATTATATTCAAACATGGTTTTAGACCTACTTTCTTGCAGTAGTAATTAGTCTTTGCTTACTGTATTAGAATATTTTATCATCTTGAAAACTGCTATTAGGCCACCTAAATTCATCCATTCCTGAGAAAACATTCCTAATTTTTCCATTTTCTCAACTGAAACTCTTTACCCTTGATAATGTTTTGGTCATCGTCCCTGCAGTGTTGTCTCCAAAATATTCCAGCTAAAATCTAATCAGTGATGTTGAAAATCCAAGATTGGTTTCTTCACGTTCATTTCTCCTGTTTATAATTCCAAGTAACTGATATTGTTTTCAATTTATCAATTGCTGTGTCACACTTAAAGATGCATGCATCTCTTTGCTCATTGATACTTTTCACAATTGTGCCATTTCTTGCATACTACTTTTCTGTATTGGCTGTCCCTCTCCATCTCTACACCAAAAATTTGTGTTGTGTTTCTACTCATTTAATCTAACTTATGTTGTATTGAAGCCTAGAATTATACTAATCAGTAGCTAAATTTTTGCCAAGTTTTGTAATTTTTTAATGTTGCTGTCTACACAGAAACCTGAATTGTTTTTAAATCTGCACAGAGTAATGGACTGGAAACTGTACTTTGGGTGGCCTGCAGAAGTGTTCCCTAATCTATAAATATTCACCATCACTATGTTTCATGTCATTTTCTGTTAATTCCACCTTTGAACAAGCCATATGCATGGCACTTTGCGACCTGAGGTTGTTGATGAGTTATAATCAACTAAGAGAAAGTCAGGTCTGCAGATGCTGGAGTGAAAAAGTGTGGTGCTGGAAAAGCACAGCTGGTCAGGTAGCATCCAAGGAGCAGGAGAGTCGACGTTTTGAGCATAAGCTCTTCATCAGGAATGTGGGGGGCATTGCAATCAGTAGATGAAGGTGGGGCGTAATGGTGATAGGTCAGAATAGAGGTTGGACCAGATAGCTGGGAAGGAAGATGGACAGGTAGGACAGTTAAAGAGAGCAGTGTTGATTTGGAGGATTGGATCTGGGAAAAGGTGGGGGGAGGGGAGATCAGGAAACTGCTGAAATCGACATTGATGCCATGTGGTTAGAGGGTCTGAAGGTGGAAGATGAGATGTTCTTCCTCCACGCATGGGTGGCTAGGATTTGGAGGGAGAGTTATCGTCACCAGTCTTTATCAGAGAAGGCACAACTTGATGGTAAATAATGAAATACCTTTGGTATAATAAAAACTTAAGTAACATCTTCTTTAATCTCACAACATTGCAAAGGAGCAGCAGCAAAGTATTTTTGAAGTGTAAGGCATGTTATAATGTAGCAAATGTGATCGTCAATTTACGCATAGCAAGCCCCATAAATATCAGTATGGCAATAACCAGATGATTGGCTTCATTTTATTTGATGCTCATTCGTAGGAATGTGGAGGTCACAGGCTGGGTCAGTATTTATTGCCCATCCCCAGTTTCCCCTGAGAAGTTGATGGCGAGCTGCCTTCTTAAAATGCTGCAGTCCATGTTCTGTAGGCAAATCCACAATCTCATTGTGGAGTGGAATTTCCAGGATTTTGATATAGTAACACTGAAAGGTTGGAGATATATTTATAAGTCAGGTTGGTGAATAGTCATTGTTTCCTTGGACTTTAGTGAAGCCTTTGACAAGGTTTTGAATGGTAGACTCATTAATTAAGCTAGATCATATGGGATTCAGGGTGAGCTTGCCAACTGGATGCAAAATTGGCTTAACGATAGGAGACATGAGGATGCAGGTCGTTCTGTTATAACGCGACAGTTGTGTTCCTTTGCAATGTTTTGCTATAGAAAATAGTGTGATGGAAAACCACAATTGTAAATTGTACTGTAAAAAAATTGCCAATGGAAAATTGCTAGCCCTGTTCAATAGAAAGTTCACGTTTTCCAAATAACATTCACAATTTGTCAATCACACTAAAGCTAATTTGCACTGACGAAACGTGGTTTATAGCAGAATGACCTGTATAGAAAGCATGGTTAGTAAGTTTGTGGATGACACCAAAATTGGTGTATTATGGACAGTAGAGAAGCTTTTGTAAGATTACAAAGAGATCTTGATCAGTTGGGTCAATGGGCTCAAGAGTGGCAATGGAATTTAATTTGATAAATGTGAACTGCATTTTAGAAAAATCAAACAAAAACAACACATACACTTAAAAGTGGGGCCTTGGGTGGTGTTGTAGAATAGAGAGACCTAAGGTTTGAGGGGTATAATTCTTTGAAGTTTGCAACATAGGGTGGTTAAGGCATTGCGCATACTTGCCTTCATTGCTCAGACCTTTTGAGTATTGGAGTTGGGATGTAATGTTGAGCTAAGACAGGACATTGGTAAAGCCTTTTCTGGAGGACTGTGTACAGTTTTGGTCTCCCTGTTATACGAAGAATATTATTAACCTGGAGAGGGTTCAAAAGATTTACCAGGATATTGCCAGGAATGGAGAATTTTTGAGTTATAAGGATAGGCTGGGTAGGATGGGAAATTTTCCACTGGAGTGTAGGAGATTGAGAGAGAACCTTGAGGGATATGGAGAAGGTGAATGGCAGATGTCTTTTCCCTGCAGTGGGATATTTCAAGACTAGGGGACACATTTTTAACGTGAGAGGTGAGAGATTTGAAAAAGACATGAGGCAATTTTTTTTGCACAGTGGTTCATGTGTGGAATGAACTTCCAGGTGATAATGAAAGAGATTTAGATAAGTACATGAATAAGGATATAGGCCAACACAAGGCAGGTGGGAGTAATATAGTTTGGGATTGTGGTCGACCTGGACTGTTGGACCAAAAGGTCTGTTTTCTTACTATATGACTTTCTGACTCTATGTTGGTGGCTTGGATAGGCACTTGCAACATGCTGGCATTCTAGGTATCTGCTGCCCTTCCTTCTAGATTATAGTGGTCATGGTTTCTAAGGTGCTGTCTAAGGAGCCTTAGAGAATTTTTACAGTGTATTTTGTAGATAGATAGAGCACTGTGTGCTAAATGCAGTGGAAGGAATGAATGTTTGTGGAGCCAATCAAGCAGACTGTTTTGTCTTGGCTGTGAAACTTCTTGAGTGTTTTGGAACTGCCACCATTCATAAAAGTGGGGACTATTTCATTATACTCCTGACTTGTTCCTTTTCGACAGTAGACAGGTTTTGTGAAGCCTATTACTAGCTGTGCAATTCCTGGCCTCTGACCTGTTCTTGTAGCCGCGGTTCTTGTATGACATGGCCACATCAGTTTCTGGTCAATGATAACTGCCAGGATGTTGATAGTGAGAGATTCACTGATGGTAATGCCACTGAATGTCAAAATCATACTCATTACTTGGCTCTTGTGTAACATGAAGTTTACCTGTCATTTGTCTGCCAAAACCTGTATGTTATTCAGATCTTGCTGAATTTGTCCATGCTTTAGTATCTATGGAGATATATCATAGATCCAGAGTAACCTGTTCTTCTACATTTTGGTATTTTGATCAATGACTGGACTTCAAGTTCCAGTTTTCATGGTGAAGATAGATGGTCAATTCCATGCGCACTAATATAGCCCTGTTGGGTTGCCCAATCAGCATAGCTCTGCTCAACATGATATCTCTAGCCTCATCCAGATATTGATCAAATCTCATATCTGTGTCTCTCTTACACTTCCATTCTCTAATCCTTTTGCACCATTATGATGACAAAACGTTTCACCATTATGCATCAGTTGTCTGGATAGGTTGATGGAAAAATCTGCTTTTGTTTCTTTGTTCCTCATTTAAAAAAATACTGCATATAATTCTGGCCACCCTTTTTTCATAAGGATTTTGTTAAACCTGAAAGGGTGCAGAAAAGATTTACAAGGATGTTGCCAGAACCAGAGGGTTTGGGTTATAGGGTGAGGCTGAATAGGCTAAGGCGTTTTTCTCTGGAGCGTCGGAGGCTGAGAGTTGACCTTATAGAGGTTTATAAAATCATGAGCATGGATAAGGTGAATAGCCAAGGTCTTTTTTTCTAGGGTGGATGAGTCTAAAACTAAGGGATATTGGTTGAGGGTGAGAGCGAAAGATTTGAAAGGAGCTGAGAGGTAACATTTTCATGCAGAGTGTGAAGCATGAATGGAATGAGCTGCTAGAGAAAGTGGTGGAGACAGATGCAATTACAACATTTAAAAGGTATCTGGAAGAGTATATGAGTAGCAACTTTATAGTGGGATATGGGCCAAATGCTGGATCACATGGGACTCTGTCAGATTGGGATATCTGGTCAGTGCAGACAAGTTGGACTGAAGGGCTGTATGACTCTCTGAAAACTTCTATTGAAAGTTTTCTGTATTGTTGGTTGGGTTTCAGATTTATGCTATTTCCTAGTGAAGTTCTTTTTTATCATTTTATTACCTCACTATGTTGTAAAAATGCATGTTGTCACCTACATGATTGAATGCATCAGCAGTGTTCATTAGGTAGAGGTTTGATAGGCTGTAATTATGTGACTGACAGAAATTATGAGGCCTGGACCAGTAATCCAGGAATGAAAGTTTAAATCCCACTGTGCCTGTGTGTGAATTTTAATGAAATCCTACAGTCTAAGGTAATACTCCAGTATGGTACTGGGGGTGTTGCTTACAGATACTAACTTTCAGATGAGATGTTATTTGGAGGTACCCTTATCAACGAGTGATTTTTTTAGATTAGATTAGATTAGATTAGATTAGATTAGATTAGACTTACAGTGTGGAAACAGGCCCTTCGGCCCAACAAGTCCACACCGACCCGCCGAAGCGCAACCCACCCATACCCCTACATTTACCCCTTACCTAACACTACGGGCAATTTAGCTTGGCCAATTCACCTGACCCGCACATCTTTGGACTGTGGGAGGAAACCGGAGGAAACCCACGCAGACACGGGGAGAACGTGCAAACTCCACACAGTCAGTTGCCTGAGTCGGGAATTGAACCCGGGTCTACAGGCGCTGTGAGGCAGCAGTGCTAACCACTGTGCCACCGTGATTTGAATAATGTATTATGATAGATGCAACATTATGTTAATAATCTCTCTGAGATGTGGTGGTTCTGCAGTTCAGTACATCCATTTTTTTTCAGACACCCTTCATTATGTAACCTGGTGATGTTTACAGTCAGGACTCACAGACTAATAAAGGAGATTAAATATTTGTTCATGGGATATGGATGTTGCAAGACTTGGCCAGGCTTTATTACCAGACCTAATGTTCCAGTGGACACTTAACTGTCAACCACAAAATTATGGGTCCAGAGTCACACTTAGGCCAGATCAGGTAAAGATGGCAGATTTCCTTCCCTAAAGGGCATTAATGACCCAGAAGAAGATTTACAACAATTGAAGTTGGTTATATGATTGCCATTCAGCTAGCTTTCTTTTTTATTTCACCATCTGCTATGGTGGAATTCAAATCCATTCCACCAGAATATTAGCCTGTGGTCAAGTGACATTAATTCTATTCTCCACCTCCCTTGATGTGATAAACCTCTGGTTCCGATGGCAACGTTAGCCTGGTAAGTCCCTTCTCAGATGCATCAATGCAAAGACTAGGTTAACACTTGAGTGCATTATTCTAGTAATGCAGGGAAGTGGTGCAGAATTTTAGCTCATATTATTTTCTGAAGAGTAGGGCGTGTTGTCTGCAGTTCTCCAAAAACAGACATCACTAAATCAGACTACATGTTCATTATCGCATTGTTGTTCATGGAACTTTGCTGTGAGCAAACTAATGTTATCTGTCTTACCAGCGTGACTACTTTTCAAATGTATCCCCGTGCCTGCAGTAAAGTTTGGGATATCCCAGAGTCGTGAAAGGTGGTTTGTGATATGGAGCAAAAACAATGCAGTAAGGAATGCTCTTGGTGTTGAGTGCAGTGCAGTACTTGATGTGCAGTGTTTGGTGTCTCATTTGCAAAATGATAACCCTCAGTTTGACTGCAAACCTAAATAAAATTAATTTGCTTAGCAGTTGACAAATAAATAATGCAAAAGTCTGCTGTAAAAAAAACTCCTGATCCACAGATAATAGAGAACAGAATGGAATGATGTAGTTAAGTTTTGCTCAAGAAGCTTCCTCAGCAGATCAGTGTCAAAATTTGTTCATTGATAACATAGGCAAGTCATTGGATTGTTTAGGAGAAAGTGAGGACTGCAGATGCTGGACATCAGAGTTGAGTGCGTGGTGCTGGAAAATGAGCCTCATTCCTGATGAAGGGCTTATGTCTGAAATGTTGATTCTCCTGCTTCTCAGATGCTGCCTGACCTGCTGTGCTTTTCCAGCACCACACTCTTGACTCATTGGATTGTTTAAAAATGTGTTGCTGGAAAAGCGCAGCAGGTCAGGCAGCATCGAAGGAGCAGGAGAATCGCCGTTTTGGGCATAAGCCCTTCTTCAGGAATGAGGGTGTGCCAAGCAGGCTAATATAAAAGGTAGGGAGGAGGGACTTGGGAGAGGGGTGTTGGGAATACGATAGGTTGAAGGAGGTTAAGGTGAGGGTGATAGGCCAGAGAGGGGGGTGGGGGCAGGGAGGTCGGGAAGAAGATTGCAGGTCAAGAAGGTGGTGCTGAGTCTGAGGGTTGGGACTGAGAAAAGGTGGGGGGAGGGGAAATGAGAAAGCTGGAGAAATCTGCATTCATCCCTTGTGGTTGGAGGGTTCCTAGGCAGAAGATGAGGCGCTCTTCCTCCAGGCGTCGTGTTGCTCTGGTCTGGCGATGGAGGATGCTAAGGACCTGCATGTCCTTGGCGGAGTGGGAAGGGGAGTTAAAGTGTTCAGCCACGGGGTGGTTGGGTTGGTTGGTTTTGCATTTCTTGTGGTTGCAGGGGAAGGTGCCAGGAGTGGAGGTTGGGTTGGTGGGGGGTGTGGATCTGACGAGGGAGTGGTCTTTACGAAACGCTGATAGGGGTGCGGAGGGAAATATATCCTTGGAGGTGTGGTCTGTTTGGAGGTGGCGGAAATGACGAAGGATGATACGATGTATCTGGAGGTTGGTGGGGTGGTAGGTGAGGACCAGTGGGATTCTGTCCTGGTGACGATTGGAGGGGCGGGGTTCACGGGCAGAGGAGCGGGAAGTGGAGGAGGTGCGATAGAGAGCATCGTCAACCACGTCTGAGGGGAAATTACAGTCTTTGAAGAAGGAGGCCATCTGGGTTGTTCGGTATTGGAATTGATCCTCCTGGGAGCAGATATGGCGAAAGCGAAGGAATTGGGAATATGGGATGGCATTTTTACAGGGGGTTGGGTGGGAGGAGGTGTGATCTCGGTAGCTGTGGGAGTCAGTCCGTCAGCACAGACATTTACTATAAACCGACTGCCGCATCTGCTCCCAGGAGGATGAGTTCCAATACCGAACAACCCAGATGGCCTCCTACATTGGGGAGACAGGCCGCCTACTTGTAGAACGTTTCAGAGAACACCTCTGGGACATTTGCACGAACCAACCCAACCGCCCCGTGGCTGAACACTTGAACTCCCCCTCCCACTCCGCCAACGACATGCAGGTCCTTAGCCTCCTCCATCGCCAGACCATAGCAACAGGACGCCTGGAGGAAGAGCACCTTATCTTCCGCCTAGGAACCCTCCAATCACAAGGGATGAATGCAGATTTCTCCAGCTTTCTCATTTCCCCTCCCCCCACCTTTTCTCAGTCCCAACTCTCAGACTCAGCATCGCCTTCTTGACCTGCAATCTTCTTCCCGACCTCTCTGCCCCCACCCGCTCTCCGGCCTATCACCCTCACCTTAACCTCCTTCCACCTATCATATTCCCAACACCCCTCCCCCAAGTCCCTCCTCCCTACCTTTTATCTTAGCCTGCTTGACACACCCTCCTCATTCCTGAAGAAGGGCTTATGCCCGAATCGTCGATTCTCCTGCTCCTTTGATGCTGCCTGACCTGCTGCGCTTTTCCAGCAACATATTTTTAAGCTCTGATCTCCAGCATCTGCAGTCCTCACTTTCTCCTCATTGGATTGTTTATTTTGCAATGAGGTATCTGAAGTGGCATTTAATTTGTTGAGGATTGGTTTCTTGCGGAGCTGTGCTTTATAAAAGCTGGTGATAAAGTTAGAGCAAAACACAGGAACTGCATAACCTTAGCATGAAATCAAAACTTAACCCGAGGTGATACATAAGGTTGGTCTTTTGACACGCAGTGATAGAGATTAGCCAACAATGAGATAATAGAGGGAGATGAGGTGGGTAAATGATTGTAAACCTGATGAAACAGGTGGAGAATACTAAAATCACAAAATATAGCAGCAATTATTAATCTGATTCAGTTTGTTAGGAGGAAGAACTAGCAGGTGGAAACAAATAGTGTAGAAATAGAAAATTAGAGTGAAGATTTCTTTATATTGTCCTCTGGGATATACAAAATTTTACATTTTAGTTTATTTTTCATAATTTTGACAGTTTGGGCACCTCTTCTCGCTTGTCAACTGTACTGTCTGTCTAATTGTCTGTGGCCTAATAGTCTTTCAATCTTCTGTTGTACCAGTCCAACTTGAATATGAACCTTAACCAGTGCTTTGAGCTGGTATTCTCTAGACCTGGATGTTCCACTGTGTAAACTGGTACTGCCTCAACACGGAAAACAAAAAATGCTGGAGATCACAGTGGGTCAGGCAGCATTCATGGAGCGAAAGCAAACTAGAGTTTCGCATTTAGATGACTGCACTATTTGCCATACAGAAAAATAACAACATTTTTTGTCAGATGTTGGTGGACAAGCAGAATTGCTGCCTTTCTGTGGATTCTCTGACAACACTTGGAGTTCAATATTGTTACAGCGTGGTGAATTCATACTGAAGGATAGTTTGTGAGTTGATGATGAAGCTTTTTAAGCTCATTCTTCTTGATATTTTATTAGAGGAATGGCTTCACAAATTAGCCAAGAACCAAGTCTTTTACTGTAGAATTGTATGTTACCTTCATAAATTTTCTTTGTCTTGTAGACTTCAAAAAAATTTAGTCAGAGTTCAAACTTCTAAACTTTTTTTATAGACTATCAAAATCTGTCTTGCAGTCGGCCTGGTATTATTTTATAATTTTGATTTGTACTGGTTTCTAAAATTACAGAGAATGCAACTGAGTCATCTTGGGGAGTTAGAATAATTAACCAATTGCTCATATATACAAGAAAGTGTAAAATTTGTTTGTGATTACCCTTGATAAAATTCAGTATAGTTTATTCAGGAATATTGCCATCATTGGATGATTTCCAAAAGAGAGGAACATTGCTGGAATAATTCCCTTCTGCAGTGACTGTTTTGGTGGTCACCATATCTGCAGAGCAGTTACCCAAGATGCTCACAGGGCTGAAGGTCACATTGTCTGTGTTGCTTTCCAGAACTTCTGTTTGTATCATTAGTACGAAGCAGTTGTAATTGGACAACTAAGCGAGTTGGAAAGGAGTCTATTTTTGTTTTCTGTCAGATGATCATGTCATTAACCACGGTATATTTTAGTAATGGTAAAGACAGCATGGTTTTTTATAACTGTAGCTTATAACAGGACTGAAGTATGTCGATGGAAGAGAATGCCGAAGAACCAACTTGCAGGCTCTACTTTTTTTCTGTGCGTACCTTTTTGGCTGTATAGCGTAGGATCAAACATTCTCCTCCGATATTAAACAGTCATTAGATAATAGATTTGTCGTTTTGATGTGGAGATCTCTAAATGTTTGTAGCTTTATATAGATCCAGAGCAAGAGTTGTAATAATTTAGTGTTCTGTTGGATGGGTATGTTATAATTCTTGCCAGAGGTTATTTGCCTGCTCTGTATGAAACAGGTGATAAAGCCTGCAGTTACAATAGTTTGAAGTTACAATAAATGTGCTATTTTGTGGCTGACAGTTGCATGTTATCTGAAGGCTTGAGTGGGCTTAGGTTAGGCCATATTTCTCAAGATTACTGTCTGTAAAAACTTTGAGAGTGTTTTTCATTAGTTCTGTTTCCATTTGCATGTTTTATTTATTCCTCCACCCCCATTTACCTAGCCCTCTAGTTTCCAATGGGTTGGGGAGAGGAGTTTTGACAACGGTAAGTGTGAGGAGGGTGTTTGGCAGCGACAGAAGGGTTTTTTTGCGTGGGGGAGGGAGAGGATAGGAGAGGGGTCTGGCATGGGCGGGGGGGGGGGGGTTTTGGCTGGGTTGAAGAGCAGAGTAGTGGATTTTGGCATTGGAGTGAAAGGGAGAGGAGGTTTGCTTGGGGCAGCACAGTGACCCATTGGTTATCGCTGCTGCCACTCAGTGCCAGGGACTTGGGTTCGATTCCAGTCTCTGGTGACTGTGCAGACTCCACACAGACATTCTCCCTGTACCTGCATGGGTTTCCGCTGGCTGTTCCGGTTTCCTCCCACAAATCAAAGTTGTACAGATTAGGTGAATTGGCAAATGCTAAATTGCCCATAATGTTTGGGAATGTGTAGGTTAGGTGCATTACTCTGGGATAAACGTAGAGAAATAGGGGAATGGGTCTGGGTGGGTACTCTTTGGAGGGTGGGTGTGGATTTGCTGGATCGAAGGGCCTATTTCTTCACGTTAGGGATTCTATGATTCTAGCGTGGGCCAGGAAAAGGGGAATAAAGACAGTGATGTAAAAACTCAGCTTGGCTGGCAGCAAGTGTGGACAGAGAAACAAAATTAACACTTCGAGTCCAATGCTTCTTTTAACTGTTTCTGACTCTATAGATGTTTCTAGACCTGTTGAGATTCTCCAGTACTTTTGGTTGTTGTTTCAGTTCTCCCACATCCACAATACTTTGCTTTTATTTTAGTGTGGAGAAGGAGTTTGTCTTTGGTGAAGAGAGGGGATTTAGCATGGGGGGGAGACAGAGAGGGTGTTTGGGTGGGACAGGGAGGTGGTGGTGAGGGGATCCCTCACAGGAGGCTGGTGAGTTTAGCAGGGAAGAGGCTTGAGGGTGTTCTGATAAGGAAGAGAGGGAGGGAGGGAGGGAGAAATTGTGGAAAGGTTAGGGGTATGTTGTGAGGATGATATGGGTTTGGCAATTTAGAGAAGTACTGTTGCAAGGACAGTAATAAGTTCACCACAAATGTTTAATAGTATCTATATATAACAAATAATTAATGAATGTTTTTGTGTCCCTTGGGCTGCAGTATTAAAGGACAGAGAATGAGGTTGCATCCATGTCTAGGAGGCTAGGAACCCATTCTGGAATAAACACAATGCTGGAGAAACTCAGCAGGTCTCGCAACATCTGTTAAGAGAGAAACAAAGTTAACTTTGGTCCAGTATGGCTGTTTTATTTCAGAACTCAGAGTTAACTTTGTTTCAGATTTCCAGTATTTGTACTGTATTGCTTTTATTCGAATGTAGTCAGGATAAAATTAAGTCGTCATTCAAATGGGCAGCCAACTACCATCTTCAATGTGCAATCAGTGCTGACCTTGCCAGTGATTTCCATGTTCTAAAAACTGAATTAAAGAAAAGTTTTTGGTTGGATCTCTCAACCCCATCTAATTTTTACTGAGGTAGATGGGTACAATCAGTTTATACTACCCTAGATGAGAAAAGATATCCACCAGGGTTTCCATTAATTATTCAATGACCTTGTAAATTATGAGCAGGTTAGGCAAGAACAGGACGAGGCTCAGCTGTAGGACTCTTTGTGGAAGATAGTTTGTTGTTGCAAATCCTTTGAACTCCCATACAATAGATAGTGATATGCTTGAATTCTGAGTGTTAGGCACTACAGGAACTTGATCTTCGGACTGAGAAAAATTTGCAGTAGAGGTTAATTGATACGTCACTGTAGAGACATTGAGATTTTGTTATGCAAGTTGCTGATTCTCAGGACTTCAGTCAAGAGCGAGACTGGAATTTAGATAATACTCATGATGTCCAACAAAGACAATAAATACTTAAGTTACTTTGAAGTTCAGTTACTTTTGTTGTCAAACACAACCATTTTGCTGTAGCAAAATCCCAGCAATAACCAGCAATTGGGTGAATGATGAGTGAAAATTGTCAGTTAGTACATCAAATGGATTCTCTCCTTCAAGTGATAGTGTAGATTTAACAGTTGTTAGGATAGATAAGAACATCATATGAATGGTAATACCTTTTGAAAAAAGTATTCCACAGTACTACACTTGAGTATTAGTATTGATCATAAATATTAATGATGTGACTAAAAGAATTCCTGTGTAATTGGAAGGTAATGATTTTTTTGTTTTCTGCTTAAGCTTTTTTTGCTAAGTTTTCCATGGCAGGAATGAGCATTCAACTTGTAACCTAGTAAAAAGTCAGATCACTGATGTAATGGAGAATTTAAGTAAAAACACTATTTTAAGTTAACAAAATGTCATTTGACAGAAAATGTTGAGCACTGGACAAGAGAACAGTTCAGGGAAAGTAACTAATTTTCAACCAGTCTTAATCCATTTGAATTCTCATCTTTAGGCCTCATTCCAGAGATCCAACAGTCATGATAAAGTTCGCAAGATAGTTGCACAAGAAGGGCGAGCGGCCAGGAACCTAATTGCATGGAGCGTTCCCTTGGAAAATAAAGATGATGATGGTAAGCTTTTAATGATAGTAGCATAGTGATATTATCTTTATCCTAATAACTAGAGAACCCAACTGGTGCTCAAGGACATTGATTGAATTCCCACCATTGCAGCTGTGAAATGTAGATTCAATTAATAACAATCTGCAATTGAAAGTTAGTCTCTGTAATGGTGACCAGTAAACTATCATTTATTGCTTAATACCCATCTTGTACACTGAAGTCTTTACCTGGCCTGACTTAGATGTGACTGTATACACAAAACAATCTGGTTGTGCCCTCAAAAATGGCCGAGCAAGCTATCGGTTCATGAGCATATGAAGATGGGTAGCAAATGCTGATCTTGATAGTGACACCAACATTCCATGAACAAATAAGGAAAAATAACTGTGCTCATTAGACAAGATCACTTGCTCTGTGTAATGTTGGCTGAACAAAGAAGCTTCTCACTACACCTTTAAAGGAATGTTAAGCTGTTTTACTGAGTACAACTCCAAATGTCTCCTGTCAGTTAATTTAAAATAATTGTCCATTCGTAAAACTGAAAACAATTAGTTGAAAGCAAGCTTGCATGTTAATATTTGCGATTGTCTTTCCTACTGCACCTCCTGAGTTTCCTTCTCTTTTGATTCTTTGTCCTCCTCCTTCTCTTCCAATTTGATTAAGCACATGTTTTGCTGCAAGACTGTTGAACAAATTTTCTTTGAATGATTGTGATTTGGTCATTCAGGAAAGTTTTGGAAAGGAGAAAAGCAGACATAACCAATGTTGAAAATAAAACTAATGGCTATTGATACATGTTACAGAAGAAAGAAGTTGCTTTCATTAAAAAAAATTGTCTTTCTCAAGCTAAATATTTTAAAAAATATATTTGCTGTTATTTGTCAGTTGATATGTGATTGTATCATTGCTGGGTCTTCCTGAGATTGCAGGGGGAAGAATGAGATATTGGTAATTCAAATGAAAAACTGTTCTTTGAAGGTATATGAATCTCGATATGTTGGATACTGTTATTGGGAAAGAGGTTTGAGTTTCAGAGCTCTTCAGTAACTGGGAATAGTGTAGTATTATATGTTTTCAGCAGGTGGTGTCCAAGAGTTGCTAAACTGATTTGATACAGCATTTGTGTCAGTCGTAGAGATGTACAGCACAAAAACTGACCAGTTATCCTAACACAATCTAGTCCCATCTGCCAGCACCTGACCCATATCCCTCCAAACCCTTCCTATTCATAGACCCATCCAGATGCCTTTTTAAATGTTGCAATCGTATCAGCCTCCACCACTTCCTCCGGTAGATCATTCCATACATGTATCACTCTCTGTGTGAAAACGTTGCCCCTTAGGTTTCTCTTATATCTTTCCCCTCTCACCCGCAGCCTATGCCCTCTAGTTCTGGACTCCCCCACCCCAGGGAAAAAACTTTGTCTATTTATCCTATCCATGCCCCTCACGAACTTTTAAACCCCTATAAGGTCACCCCTTAGCCTCCGATGCTCCAGGGAAAACAGCCCCAGCCTATCCAGCCTCTCCTTATAGCTCAAATTCTCCAACCCTGGCAACGTCCTTGTAAATCTTATCTGAACCTTTTCAGAATACCCTTCCGATAGGAAGGAGTCCAGAATTGCACGCAGTATTCTAAAAGTGGCCTAACCAATGTCCTGTACAGGCGCAACATGACCTCCCAACTCCTGTACTTAATACTCTGACCAATAAGAGAAAGCATACCAAACACCACCGTTGCTATTCTATTTACCTGCGACTCTACTTTCAGAGAGCTATGAACCTGCACTCCAAGGTCTCTTTGTTCAGCAACACGCCCTAGGATCTTACCATTAAGTATAAGTCCTGCTAAGATTTGCTTTCCCAAAATGCAGCACCTCGCATTTATCTAAATTAAACTCAATCTGCCACTTCTCAGCCCATTGGCCAATCTGATCAAGATCCCGTTGTAATCTGAGGTAACCTTCTTCGCTGTCCATTACCAGTTTTGGTGTCATCTGCAAACTTACTAACTATACCTATTATGCTCACATTCAAATCATTTATATAAATGATGAAAAGTAGTAGACCCAGCACTGATCCTTGTGGCACTCCACTGGTCACAGGCCTCCAGTCTGATAAACAACCCTCTATCTTCTACCTTTGAGCCAGTTTTGTATCCAAATGGCTAGTTCTCTCTATATTCCATGAGATCTAACCTTGTTAACCAGTCTTCCATGGGTAACCTTGTCAAATGTCTTACTGAAGTGCATATAGATCACGTCCACCACTCTTCCATCAACAGCCCTCTTTGTTACTTATTCAAAAAACTCAATCAAGTTTGTGAGACATGATTTCCCATGCAAAAGCCATATTGACTATCCCTGATCAGTCCTTGCCTTTCCAAATACATGTACATCCTGTCCTCCAGGAATCCGTCCAACAACCTGCCCACCACTGACATCTGGCTCACTGATCTGCACTTCCCTGGCTTGTTCTTACCACCCTTATTAAACAGTTGCACCACATCAGTGAACCTCCAGTCTTCTAGCATCTCATTTGTGACTATCGATGATACACATATCTGAGCAAGGGGGCCCAGCAATCACTTCCCTAGCTTCCCACAGAGTTCTAGGATACACCTGATCAGGTACTGGGGATTTATCCACTTTTATGCGTTTCAAGACATCCAGCACTTCCTCTCTGTAATGTGGACATTTTTCCAGATGTCAATATCTATTTCCCTTCATTCTATATCTTCCATGTCCTTTTCCATAGTAAACATTGATGCAAAATACTCATTTAGTATCTCCCCCATCTCCTGTGGCTCCACACAGAGCCCACCTTGCTGATCTTTGAGGGCCCTATTCTCTCCCTAGTTACCCTTTTGTTCTTCATGTATTTGTAAAAAACCCTTTGGATTCTCCTTACTTCTGTTTGCCAAAGTTATCTTATGTCCCCTTTTTGCCCTCCTGATTTCTCTCTTAAGTATACTCCTACTTCTTTTGTACTCTTCTCAGGATTCATTCAATCTATCTTGTCTATACCTGACACTTGCTTCCTTTTTCTTAATCAAACCCTCAATTTCTTTAATCGTCCAGCATTCCCTACACCTACCAGCGTTTCCTTTCACCCTGACAGGAATATACTGTCTCTGGATTCTCATTATCTCATTTTTGAAGGCTTTCCATTTCCCAGCCATCCCTTTACCTGCGAACATCTGCCCCCAGTCAGCTTTTCAAAGTTCTTGCCTAATACCGTCAAAATTGGCCTTCCTCCAATTTAGAACTTCGACTTTTAGATCTGGTCTATCCTTTTCCATCACTATTTTAAAACTAATAGAATTATGGTCGCTGGCCCCAAAATGCTCCACTACTGACACCTCAGTCACCTGCCCTGTCTTATTTTCCAAGAGTAAGTCAAGTTTTGCACCTTCTCTAATAGGTACATTCACATATTGAATCAGAAAGTTTTTCTGTAAACACTTAACAAAATCCTCTCCATTTAAACCCTTAACACTATGGCAGTCCCAGTCTGTGTTTGGAAAGTTAAAATCCCCTACCATAACCACCCTATTATTCTTGCAGGTAGCTGAGATCTCCATACAAGTTTATTTCTCAATTTCCCTCTGACTATTAGAGGGTCTATAATACAATCCCAATAAGGTGATCATCCCTTTCTTATTTCTCAGTTCCACCCGAATAACTTCCCTGGATGTATTTTTGGGAATATCCTCCCTCATTATAGCTGTAATGCTATCCCTTATCAAAAATACCACACCGTCTCCTCTCCTGCCTCCCTTTCTATCCTTCCTGTAGCATTTGTATCCTGGAACATTAAGCTGCGGTCCTGTCCATCCCTGAGCCACCTTTCTGTAATTGCTATGATATCCCAGTCCCATGTTCCTAACCAAGCCCTGAGTTCATCTGCCTTCCCTGTTAGGCCCCTTGCATTGAAATAAATGCAGTTTAATTTATCAGTCCTACCTTGTTCTCTGCTTTGTCCCTGCTTGCCCTGACTGTTTGACTGACTTCTTTTATCAACCATACCAGTCTAGATTGAAATTGTTCCTCACTATCTCCCTGGGTCCCTCTGCTCCCCACCCTCTCCCGTTCTTTTTGAATACACTGTATAAGTGGTTTTCCTCTGCTCTGCGTAGTTCCTCTGTGCTGTAGTGTGTGTTGGTTCGTTGAAATAACGTTCTGATGCAGCTTCTTTTGTGGATGTTGGGATGATTGCTTCTGTAGTTCAATATTAGGTCCGCATGTGTCCGTATGACATTACCAACCCAAAGAAACCCAAACATATAAATAGAAATCAGGAATCATATACAGTGCTTCACCTGGAGGCCCACTGAAGATGTTACCTATTAGGGTGACGAAACGTCTGGAATATCATGTATTCAAAAAGAATGGGTACCCAAAGAACACAGTCCGCCAGTTTCTCAGCAACAAACCCAAACAAGCAGACAAAACACTGTCCAGAAACCCTAGCCACTATCCCCTACATCAAAGACATCTCGGAAATGACTGCCAGACTATTCAGATGTCTTGGCATCATGGTAGCCCACAAACCCACCAACACACTAAAACAGCAACTAATGAACCTAAAAGACCCTATACAGACAACAAGCAAAACTCCTGTCATTTACAAAATACCATGCAAGAACTGTAATAAACACTACATCGCACAAACAGGCAGAAAACTAGCCAACAGGATACATGAACACCAACTAGGGAAGGATACCACTTCGAGTGGGACAATACATCTATATTAGGACAAGCCAAATAGAGACACGTAAGAGAATTCCTAGAAGCGTGGCATTCCAACCAAAACTCTATCAACAAACACATCAAGTTAGACCCCATCTACTACCCCCTGAAAAAAAGAACAGGAAATGATGTCACCACAGGAAATGGCATCACCAACCCAAAGAAACCCAAACATATAAATAGAAAGCAGGAATCATGTATAGTGCTTCACCTGCAGGCCCACTGAAGCTGTTACCTAGTAGGGTGACGAGACATCTGGAAATGAACCTTCCAGCTCAGCGAGCAAACCTACATCCAGAACCTCAACCTGAGCTACAAACTTCTCAAAAAAAAAGCACTGTCATATTTCTTCACAAAATACTGCTCCAGGCTAACTTAATACTTATGACTTATTTTTAAATTTAATCAAGCGACATATCTCAATAAAACATATAAATCAAGGAAGAATCCACTCTACTTGCTTAAGGCCACACTTAAAATATTCACATATCTGTTTCTATGCTATGACGTCTCCCAAGCAGGTTCCTCCAAGATTAATTGCGAATTTCCATTTGTTAATTTTCCCAGATGCACTCTGATGTGCCCTGTTCCATAAAGCTGATTTATTTCTTTGTCATTACTCTGTTTTGAACAAACTTTAAAAATGTTGCAAGGCTTTTTAGTAATTGGAATAAAAAAAGGACGTTTGAAGTTTGTTTACTGGAGACCCAGTCAGCAGAGGACCCCATTCATTGTGTCCCAATGATGTACCTATCCCTAGTCTCAGAGGGGTCCTGCAGTCCTTTCTGCAGTTATGTGACCTTTCACTTACAAAACCAGTCACCAGATCTGTGTTAATCAGAATCTGACGTTTCAGTTTTGGCCCCAATTTCCGTTACTGGAGTATCATTCCCACATTCTGAAAATACTTTTTTCAAAACTTAGACATGTCCTTTATGTTTGGAGCATTAGAAAAGGTTTCCTTGTAAATTTTCCAGTTTATTTGCACATCAGACTTTTTATTCTTTGACTTTTTAACTTGGAATATAGATGTAGGCTTCCAAGATTTGAGTTTTTGGAAATACTTTTAAAATATTGGAGAAATGGTACAAACCCTGTTTATTTATTCTCTAAAGGCATGCAAAGTAAGACATGCTGGTGCAGATTTTGCTTTTTGGTTCCTGTTTTTCTATGTGCTCTGTCATTGAATTTCAAGACAAAAGTTATTGAGTATGATTTAAAATCTAAGATTAATTTATGTAGAAACAATTTTTTTTACATTTAAAATACAGTAACTATAGATGGATGTACTGTTCGGCGCATGTAGAATTTAACTCTTCTATCATCAGAAGAGTTCCCTTGTGCAGCCAGATAGTGATTCTTCAGAAGGGAATTGGATAAATACTTGAAAAAAGAAATTAGAGTGTCAGGAGAGGAACCAAAGAATGGCACAAACTTGATTTGGAATTGGCACAGCTTTTCTGGGCTGAATGGTCTTTTTCTGTGATGTAGCTGGGCGATTCTCCAAATTGAAAATTGGCAGCTCAGGTTGTGAAACGGGACATTGTGCATGCATTGGAAGCAATGCTGAAAAGGTACGCATGCTATCTTTCAGGTGCTCAGTTGTTGAAACAAGACATGCAAATTTGATGGCCTGTGCTGGGGCTGCCTTTTGTTTTTGTGGGATGGGTCTGTAAATGGTGAGCATGGGAACATATTGGCTTGTGGTGTGCGGTTCTGCTGCAGTTCATGTCTAAGTTTAACACCATTAGATTGAGAATAAACCACATTCGAAGGGCACTTGGCCATCATGTTGTGGAGGATCCCCTGATTTCTATTGCAGATGATGGTCTACGAGGTTGCATTGTAGATTCAGCAACTGATTTTAGTTTGTGAGAGTGGGAGTCATGTTGAACAGAATCCAGTTTCTGTCTAGATTTCCAAGCTACAGTTTAATTTGTTGAGAAGAAAACATTATTTTGCAATTCAGTCAGGGTACAAAATTACCAGAAGATGACATGTAGGATAAATAGAGCAATGTTTCAAATTTTAAATTGATGAAGGGAATAGATTCTTTGTTCGGTTGGATAGATTATTTGAGATGGTTAGGGATAATCGGTATGTAGGATATATGCTTGCATTTTTTAACTAAGGATTTATTTTTTAACTAAAGATTTAATTAATATGTTGGGAAATATGTGGCAAGTATGTTTCACTACAGATCTCCAAAAGGGTTTGGACAAGTTCTTATACAGGAACACATTTCTTGTTATCGAGGTTGCAGACAAGCCAGACTAAGCTTCTAATCCACCACACCATTCTCCTTCTCTTCTGCAAATATTATGCTGATTTCCTTCTTGTTTGGCTTTACCTTCTCCCTCATGCCCACTGCTGGACAACCCAACTTGTTAATCAGGTCAATAAGATGTGCCTTGCTGTTAGATATATCCTTGTGCCATTGTATATAGGGTAGAAAGAGCACAGGGTACTGTAGCTCGGCACCTTTTCTTAAATGTCTTCCTATGAGTAAAGGGGGTGTAGTCCCATGAGTACAACGTAAAGGGCGGTTCACAGGAGATGATCTGAGGGATTATGCCTCTACTTGCCATATGGTGATAGATCAACATGCAATGCTAGCTTCCTGGCCTACCTGGGGCATCATGTGTGGATTTTATATTTTATACATTGTATAGTGGTTCTGATTAAAATCTGTTAGAGTCATAGAGATGTACAGCACGGAAACAGACCCGTCAGTCCAACTTGTCCATGCCCACCATCTATCCCAACCCAATCTAGTCCCACCTGCCAGCACCCGGCCCATATCCCTCCAAACCCTTCCTATTCATATAGCCATCCAGATGCCTTTTAAATGCTGCAGTTGTACTAGCCTCTACCACTTCCTCTGGCAGTTCATTCCATACACATACCACCCTCTGCGTGAAAAAGTTGCCCCTTAGGTCTCTTTTATATCTTTCCCCTCTCACCCTAAACCTATGCCGTCTAGTTGTGGACTCAGGGAAAAGACTTTGCCTATTTATCCTATCCATGCCCCTCATGACTTTATAAACTTCTACAAGGTCACACCTCAGCGTCCGATGCTCCAGGGAAAACCGTCCTAGTCTATTCAACCTCTCCGTATAGCTCAAATCCTCCGACCCTGCTAACATCCTTGTAAATGTTTTCTGAAAACTTTCAAGTTTCACAACATCTTTCCAATAGGAAGAAGACCAGAGTTGCATGCAATGTTCCAACAGTGGCCTAACCAATGTCCTGTCCAGCCGCAACATGTACTCAAGACTCTCGCCAATAAAGGACAGCATACCAAACACCACCTTCACTATCCGATCTACCTGCGAGTCCACTTTCAAGGAGCTATGAACCTGCGCTCCAAGGTCTCTTTGTTCAGCAACACACCCTAGAACCTTACCATTAAGTGTATAAGTCCTGCTAAGATTTGCTTTCCCAAAGTGCAGCACCTCGCATTTATCTAAATTAAACCCCATCTGCCACTTCTCAGCCCATTGCCCCATCTGATCAAGATCCCGTTGTATGAGGTAACCTTCTTTGCTGTCCACTGCACCTCCAATTTTAGTGTCGTCAGCAAACTTATTAACTATACCTCTTATGCTCAAATCCAAATTGCTTATATAAATAATGAAAAGTAGTGGACCCAGCACCGATCCTTGTGGTACTCCATTGGTCACAGGCCTCCAGTCTGAAAAACAACCCTTCCTCTGTCTTCTACCTTTGAGCGGTTCGGTATCCAAATGGCGAGTTCTCCCTGAATTCCACGAGATGGAACCTTGTTGAACACCTTTAATGAATCCATATAAATCACATTGACTGCTCTGCCCTCCTCAATCCTCTTTGTAACTTCTTCAAAAAACTCAATCGTGAACAACATTATTTTTGATTCTCCAAGATATTTACTGAGCTTGCCTAAATGTGGGTATTTTTGGAAGCTCTTGGCACTGGAGTATGCTACGAAGCTTTATTGTTTAAAAAAATGCAGTTGGGAACAAAAAGAACTGGAATTGAACTGTTGTATCATCCAATGAGCTGTCTATCATTAAGCACTTAATAAAATAGTCTATCCTTGTGGGATCCCTGCTGCAAATAGTTTTGGGGGTTGGTTAGCTCAGTTGGCTGGATGGATAGTTTGTAATTCAGTGTGATGCCAACTGTGTGAATTGAATTCCCACACCAGCTGAGGTTGCCACGAAGCATGATGACCCTTGGGTTAAGCCATCGCCAGTTGTCTCTTTGTAATGAGCACTATAGTTTGACAGGAGTATGACGACTTTACAATCCTGGTAACCGCTCATGAAAGATGGTGTCAGAACTAATTTTCTTAGGTGCCTTCACAATTTTAATAAAAATAGGCTAATAATGCAACAGATACAGGCAATTAGTAATTTTGAGCTGAAAATGTGTTGCTGGAAAAGCGCAGCAGGTCAGGCAGCATCCAAGGAGCAGGAGAATTGACGTTTCGAGCATGAGCCCTTCTTCAGAAATGAGGAATTAGTAATTTTGAATCAAAACGACTCTATGGGACCGTTTTAATGTCTACTTGTAGCACCCAAAGGTTGGCACAAGGCAGTTTGAAAATCTGTGACTTGCAAACTTGTAGCTTACTAGCCTTCTGTATATCGAATGGGAACATTATGTCTTAATGGGTATTTTTCCACTGTTAGCTACAATGTGTCTTGAATGTTTAGCCTTGGCATCCAAGGACTGAGCAGCTAAGGCGCTGCTAATCTTTCTCTAGTTGGAGTGAAGGTGCAGTATTGATTATTGGAAAGCTGATCCTCAGAGTGGGCTGTCAGTGGTCAGGTTACATGGTCAAACAGTAAAAAATCGATTGGTGAGATGGGATAGTGCTTGAAACGATCAATGTTTTTAGTACCACAAGAGCATCAATAAAAGGGAGCTGGGGTTTGTCGTTTATAAATTTAGCACAATTACTGGTTTAAAATGGCTCATAGTGACAGCGTGCCTCACTAACTCATTTTGTAGATAATGGCTGCACATCAAATTTTATTTGTCACATCTGTTATGTTTATTTGGCAAGTCTCAATCCTAAAGTGGGTATGGATAACAAGCCGTGGTAGAACTAGATAAAGCATCACTCCATAAGATTGACAGCAAAAAGCAAGGTACTGGATTGCTGAATTACTTCAGCATTGTCATGCTTTTGGAGAAGTTGTTTTTAAAACGTAGATCTGATTCAAATTTTATTGCGGGGAGGAATAAGGAGCTGGCGTAAGTAATAGGATTTTTTTTTTGAAGTGCTATTTGGATCTATTAATTTCCTTGCTTGACTGAAGTAAGTCAAAAATAAAATGTGGTTGATGACTGAGAATCTGTACTTGCGTCGAGTCCTGAGCCATTTTCACTCCCAATATTTTGAATACTTCAGCAATGTAGTGACAGGTTTGGATCCATATCCAAATATATATGGGATATTTTTCACTCCTTTTAAACTTCTTGACCAACTTACTCAACCATTCTTCTTAAGACAGTCCCTCCAAAATATCCCCTTCAGGAAGCCATGCTGATTCTGCTTGTTCATATTAGGTATTTTAAAATGCTCTGCTTTTACATCTTTATAATGCTAACATTTTCCAAATAACACACATTAAGCTTCCTGGTCTACAATTACTAGTCTTTATTGCCTCCTTCCTTTTTTAAATGAAGATGTAAATTGGCAATTTTCCAATCCTCTGGAACATTTCCAGAATCAAAGGTTTCCTGGAAGATTACAAACAGTGCATCCACTATCTCTGAAGCTACTTGTATTCGTATCGTTAAGCACAGTTAAAGGGATTTATCAGACTTTAGGTTCGTTAGTTTTCCTAGCACTTTGTCCTCTAATGATAGTTATAATATTTATTTCCTCCTCCTTTTGCCCAAAGATTACTTGAAAACTTCGAAAAGCTATAAGCTTTTCTTTATTGGACATTGCTGGCTCAGTCATCATTTATTGCCCATTCACGTTGCTGTGAGTTGAGAGTCACATGCAGGCCAGACCAGGTAAGGATCCAGGTTCCTTCCTTTAAGGATATTAGTGAACCAGATGCTTTTTTTTTGACAATCAATACTGGATTCATATACTTCCTCAAACTCTTTAATTCCAGATATTTACTGAATTTAAATTCCACCATCTGTCATGGCAGGATTCAAACCCTGGGTTTATCTGGGTCTCTGGATTAATAGACCAGCAATAATATCACTAGACCACTGCTATGAAGAATGATGCAAAGTACATATATTACTCTCCTGCCACTTCCTGGTTCCCTATTATTATTTCCTCAGCCTTGTTTCCTAAGGGGCCTGTACTCATTTTGGCTTCTATCTTTCTTATAAATCTTTCTGTCCCTCTTGATATTACTTGCAAGTTTATCCTCGATGTTTATCTATTTCTGTTTATTTTGTTGATTTTTAAAACTTTGATCAATCCTCTGGCTGATCACTATTCTCTGTAACATTGTAAGTTTTGTTATCCTTAACTTCCTTGGTTGGCTTATCCCCTTCCTGGAATCCTTTGTCCTTCCTGATGTGCATTTTTGCTATTAGCTATGAATTATTTTCTTAAACATCAGCCACCATTCCTTAACTATCTTTGCTGCTAAACTTCTCTTCGAGCCCATTTCAGTTCACTCAGCCTCATCCCTTTGCAATTACCCTTATTTAAGCTTTGTGCACTTTGACCCAAGTTCCTCCCTGTCAACAGTATGATAAATTCTGCCATGTTATGGTCATTATTTTCTAGAGTATCTTTTACTCTGACTTCGTTTATTAAACCTGGGTAAAAACAATGACTGCAGATGCTGGAAACCAGAGTCTAGATTAGAGTGGTGCTGGAAAAGCACAGCAGTTCAGGCAGCATCTGAGGAGCAGTAAAATCGACGTTTCGGGCAAAAGGAACTCATTTATTAAACCTGCCTCATTACACAAAATATTATATCGCAAACTATCCATCCAGCCAACTGAGCTAACCAACCCCTAATCAATATATGCAGCAGGGATCCCACAAGAATGGCCTATTTCAACAAGTACTTAATGATCAAGAGCTTATAGAACAATACGCCTTGAAATTAGCAGAATGCTTCCAATCTTGTGGTAATTCAAATGCAAGAAGCTTTGCAACTAACTGAGAAATGCAAAACTTGCGCCCACACCTCCTCCCTTACTTCTCTCCAAGGCCCTAAGGGATCCTTCCATATCCACCACAAATATGCACCTCCACACACATCATCTATTGCATCCGCTGCACCCGATGTGGCCTCCTCTATATTGGGGAGACGGGCCGCCTACTTGCGGAATGCTTCAGGGAACACCTCTGGGGCGCCCGGACCAACCAACCCAACCATCCCATGGCTCAACACTTTAACTCTCCCTCCCACTCCACCGAGGACATGCAGGTCCTTGGACTCCTCCATCACCAGAACATAACAACACGACGGTTGGAGGAAGAGTGCCTCATCTTCCGCCTGGGAACCCTCCAACCACAAGGGATGAACTCAGATTTCTCCAGTTTCCTCATTTCCCCTCCCCCCACCTTGTCTCAGTCGATTCCCTCGAACTCAGCACCGCCCTCTTAACCTGCAATCTTCTTCCTGACCTCTCCGCCCCCACCCCACTCCGACCTATCACCCTCACCTTGGCCTCCTTCCACCTATCACATCTCCATCGCCCCTCCCCCAAGTCCCTCCTCCCTACCTTTTATCTTAGCCTGCCTGGCACACTCTCCTCATTCCTGATGAAGGGCTCTGGCCCGAAACGTCTATTTTCCTGTTCCTTGGATGCTGCCTGACCTGCTGTGCTTTAACCAGCAACACATTTTCAGCTCTGATCTCCAGGATCTGCGGTCCTCACCTTTTTACTCGAAGAACTAACTGAGAACACTCCCTTACAAGAACTTCATTTCAATTAAAAAAATGCCATCCCACATAAGAGGTATTTATGCATTGTAATTGTATAGTTTGTTGTTCTTTAACTGTTTCTACTGTGTGTTTGATGGTGTGACTTGAGAGAATGAGGCACAACTTACTTTAAATATCCAAGAAAAGCTTGCTTCTGGCATTATTTAAATTGGGACAATCACCCTGAGGGTGAGAAAACATAAACACCTCACATATAAAACATACTGTTCATGGGCAGCAGGAAAATACATATACTCTGTCTATGATAGGGCAAAGGCAGCCCAAGACACAATAAAATGCAACTCTTTGTTTTGTTGAACCCTTACTCAATGATGAAAATGTGGTGTAAAACAGTAGAATGAAGGAGCTCTGACCTTTCATAGAAGCAACACATTTTTTGAGTTATTTGACTCTGCTGAAATCAAAAAGGATAGATTTTTAAAAAAGAACAAAGAAAGTTTGTGAGAAGATTTGTAGCTCGGGTGCTCGTCGTCGTGGTTCTGTTCGCCGAGCTGGGAATTTGTATTGCAGACGTTTTGTCCCCTGTCTAGGTGACATCCTCAGTGCTTGGGAGCCTCCTGTGAAGCACTTCTGTGATCTTTCCTCTGGCATTTGAGATGGTTTGAATCTGCCGCTTCCAGTTGTCAGTTCCAGCTGTTCGCTGCAGTGGTCGGTATATTGGGTCCAGGTCGATGTGCTTATTGATTGAATCTGTGGATGAGTGCCATGCCTCTAGGAATTCCCTGGCTGTTCTCTGTTACCATATGTCAAGAGCATTTCCGAACTGACAGCCAGACTACTGCGACCACTAGGACTCGTAACAGCACACAAACCAACAGCCACTCTCAGACAACAACTCACCAGAATGAAGGACCCAATACCCAGCATGAGCAAAAACCAATGTAGTGTACAAAATCCCATGCAAGGACTGCACAAAACACTACATAGGACAAACAGGAAGACAGCTAATGATCCACATCCATGAACACCAACTAGCCACAAAACGACACGACCAGCTATCCTTAGTAGCCACACACGCAGATGACAAGCAACATGAGTTCGACTGGGACAACACTACTATTATAGGATAAGCCAAACAAAGAACAGCCAGGGAATTCCTAGAGGCATGGCACTCATCCACAGATTCAATCAATAAGCACATCGACCTGGACCCAATATACCGGCCACAGCAACGGACAGCTGGAACTGACAACCGGAAGCGGCAGATTCAAACCACCTCAAATGGCAGAGGAAAGATCACAGAAGCGCTTCACAGGATGCTCCCAAGCATTGAGGATGTCACCTAGACAGGGGACGAAACGTCTGCAACACAAATTCCCAGCTCGGCGAACAGAACCACAACAAAGAACAAAGAAAATGTACAATCCAGGAACAGGCCTTTCAGCCCTCCAAGCCTGAATCGATCATAATCCACTGTCTAAACCTATCGCCCAATCCCTAAGTATCTGCTCCCCACCTATTCATGCACCTGTCCAGGCGCACCTTAAATGAATCTACTGTACCTGCCACTACTACCTCTGCTGCCAACGCGTTCCAGGCACCTATCACCCTATGTAAAGTATTTGCCGCGTGTATCCCCCTTAAACTTTTCTCCTCTCACCTTGGACGCGTGACCTCTATTTATTGAATCCTTCACCCTGCGAAAAAGCTTATCTCTATCTACCCTGTCTATACCCTTCATGACTTTGTAGGCCTCGGGGGGGGGGGTGTGTGGTGAGCGTAGGACTCAGGGAGATAGTGAGGAAAGATTTCAATCTGAGACTGGTACAGTTGTCAACAAAGGCGAACCAAACAGTCACGGCAGGCAGGGACAAAACAGAGGACAAGGTAAGACTGATAAATTAAACTGCATTTATTTCAATGCAAGGGGCTGAACAGAGAAGGCAGCTGAACTCAAGGCATGGTTAGGAACATGGGACTGGGATATCATAGCAATTACAGAAACATGGTTCAGGGATGGACAGGACTGGCAGCTTAATGTTCCAGGATACAAATGCTACAGGAAGGATAGAAAGAGAGGCAAGAGAGGAGGGGGTGTGGTATTTTTGATGAGGGATAGCATGACAGCTGTGCTGAGGGAGGAGATTCCTTGAAATACATCCAGGGAAGTTATTTGGGTGGAACTGAGAAATAAGAAAGGGATGATCACCTTATTGGGATTGTATTATAGACCCTCTAATAGTCAGATGGAACTTGAAAAATAAATTTGTAATGAGATCTCAACTATCTGTAAGAATAATAGGGTGGTTATGGGAGGGGATTTTTAACTTTCCAAACTGTGGACTGCCATAGTGTTAAGGGTTTAGATGGAGAGGAATTTGTTAAATGCGTACAAGACAATTTTCTGATTTAGTATGCGGATGGAACTACTAGAGAAGGTGCAAAACTTGACCTATTCTTGTGAAATAAGGCAGGGTAGGTGACTGAGGTGTCAGTGGGGGAAAATGGGAAGCCTTCAGAAATAAGATAACAAGAGTCCAGAGAAAGTATATTCCTGTCAGGGTGAAAGGAAATGCTGGTAGGTGTAGGGAATGTTGGATGACGAAAGAAATTGAGGGCTTGGTTAAGAGAAAGAAGGAAACATATGTCAGGTATAGACTAGATAGATCGAGTGATTCCTTGGAATATAAAGGCAGTAGGAGTATACTTGAGAGGGAAATCAGGAGGGCAAAAAGGGGACATCAGATAGCTTTGGCAAATAGAGTTAAGCAAAATTCAAAGGGTTTTTATAAATATATTAAGGACAAAAGGGTAACTGGGGAGACAGAAGGGCCCCTCAAAGATCAGCAAGGCGGCCTTTGTGTGGAGCCGCAGGAGATGGGGCAGATACTAACCGAGTACTTTGCATCAATATTTACTGTGGAAAAGGATATGGAAGATATAAAATGTAGGGAAATGGATGGTGACATCTTGAAAAATGCCCATATTACAGAGGAGGAAGTGCTGGATGTCTTGAAATGCATAAAGGTGAATAAATCCCCAGGACCTGATCAAGCATACCCTAGAACTGTGTGGGTAGCTAGGGAAGTGATTGCTCAGCCCCTTGCTGAGATATGTATATCATCGCTAGTCACAAGTGAGGTGCCGGAAGACTGGAAGTTGGCCAATGTGGTACCACCGTTTAAAAAGGGTGATAAGTACAAGTCAGGGAACTGTAGAGCAGTGAGCCTGACGTTGTTAGTGGGCAAGTTGTTGGAGGGAATCCTGAGAGACAGGATGTACATGTATTTGGAAAGGCAAAGACTGATTAGGGATCGTCAGCATGGCTTTATGCGTTGGAAATCATGTCTCACAAACTTGATTGAGTCTTTTGAGGAAATAACAAAGAGGATTGAACTTTTCATCATTTATATAAATGATTTGGCTGTGAGCATAAGTGGTACAGTTAGTAAGTTTGCAGATGACACCAAAATTGGAGGTGTAGTGGACAGCGAAAAAGATTACCTCAGATTACACTAGGATCTTGATCAGATGGGCCAATGGGCTGAGAAGTGGCAGATGGAGTTTAATTTAGATAAACGCGAGGTGCTGCATTTTGGGAAAGCAAATCTTAGCAGGACTTATACACTTAATGGTAAGGTCCTAGGGAGTGTTGCTGAACAAAGAGACTTTGGAGTGCAGGTTCATAGCTCCTTGAAAGTGGAGTCGCAGTTCGATAGGGTAGTGAAGTCGGGTGTTTGGTATGCTTTTCTTTATTGGTCAGGGTATTGAATACAGGAGTTGGGAGATCATGTTGCAGCTGTACAGGACATTGGTTAGGCCACTGTTGGAATATTGCATGCAGTTCTAGTCTCCTTCCTATCAGAAGGACATTCTAAAACTTGAAAGGATTCAGAAAAGATTTACAAGGATGTTGCCAGGGTTGGAGGATTTGAACTGTAAAGAGAGGTTGAATAAGCTAGAGCCGTTTTCCCTGGAGCGTCGGAGGCTGAGGGGTGACCTTATAGAGGTTTATGAAATCATGAGGGGCGTGGATAGGATAACTGGACAAAGTCTTTTCCCTGCGGTTGGGGAGTCCAGAACTAGAGGGCATAGGTGTAGGGTGAGAAGGGAAAGATATGAAAGAGACCTAAGGGGCAACTTTTTCACGCAGAGGGTAGTATGTGTATGGAACGAGCTGCCAGAAGAAGTGGTGGAGGCTATTACATTTGCAACATTTAAAAGGCATTTGGATGGGTATGTGAATAGGAAGGGTTTGGGGGGATGTGGGCCTGGTGCTGGCAGGTGGGACTAGATTGGGTTGGGATATCTGGTCGGCATGGACGGGTTGATTGAAGGGTCTGTTTCTGAGCTATACATCTCCATGACTAGTAGGCTGAATAGCCTACTTATACTCCAATGTCTTAGATTTCAGATTTCTGCTGGAGCTGTGTAAGGTTCTTGGTGTATTTTAAAAGCAAACAAAATATGAATGCTCGTGTGACCTCCACTAGTTTAAATCTGTTTATAAATATGGTGGGTAGTTATGTTGATTTGTGCATCTTTGGGCATTCATACCTTGAGGGTTAGAGACAGATAGGGTTCTTGTACCTGAATGACCCATTCAATTTAAAATTACCCAATGAGTACCTTTCATGTAAAGATTCAACTCATCTACCGGCAGTTCTGAAGTACCACAGCGATAAACCATAGTGATCTCCTCAGGAGACAGACATGGGTTGCTACTGATAGGTTACTCTTCCTGGGAGCCAGAAAACTGTGCCATATTCCTTGCTGCCAGCAGCACATTATCAATGAGGATGATCACCTTGCCAGGATCTTCCACAAGCCTCCGCTTCTTGCCTTTAAACAGCCACCAAACCTCAAAACCAATCATTGTTCGCAGCAAACTGCCCAGCCTTCCGGACAACATTGACTATGATACTGTACAGCCCTGTCCCACGGCAGTCACTGCAAGAAGTGTCAGATTATCAATATGGATATCACATTACTCACAGGAACATCTTCTACCATGTACACGGCTGGTGCTTGTGTGACTCGACCAATGTTGTCTATCTCATACACTGCAGGCAAGGATGCCCTGAGACATGGTACATTGGCGAGACCGAGCAGACACTGTGACAATGGATGAATGGACACCTCGCAATGATCACCAGGCAGGATTGTTCCCTCCCAGTCAGGGAGCTCTTCAGCGATCCAGTACCTTCGGCCTCAGACCTTCGGGTGACCATCCTCCAAGGCGGACTTCAGGACAAGCAACAACGTAAAGTGTCTGAGCTGACGCTGATAGCCAAGTTCGGTTCCCATGGGGACCTTGGGTTCATGTCACGCTGCAGGTGACCCCACTGTACTATACACACACTCTTCTATATACTCACACAGACCCTCTCTCATACGCATGCATGCACACACTCCCACCCACGCGTGCACCCTCTCACAGGCTTATGCACTCACTCACTCTGTCTCTCCTGCATGCGCGCACATATTTATGGGGTAAATTTGTATTTGGAAAATTACGTTTTATTTTGATCTAAAACTACATAAATCCATCCAAAATTCCGTAAATCATACTTTAGAAATAGATCCAGTCTGACTCAATATTGGGACAGAGACCGTCTTTAACCTCACACCTCTAATGCATTGTCTGAGCTGAGATGGCACCTATTGTTAGAAATACTGAAGCTATCTTGAGAATGTAATTTTAGATAAGTTCTCAGATTTTCATATTAAACAACTGAAACTAGCATATTTCATTTGAAAAGATGAAAGACAATCTAAATTTGTTTAATATATCATTACAGCTCCATGACACTGTAATCCTTTTGCTATAAATTTTGTCTTATGCTCCTGTTCCACAACCACCTGATGAACGGGCAGCGCCTCAAAAGCTAGTGTTTTCAAATAAACCTGTTGAACTAAAATCTGGTGTTGTGTGATTTTTAACTTTCGTGTAAAGACCTGTCAGGTCGGTCCTTTTTCCTCCTTTGGCATTTTTGTGGCATTTTTGATCTTGGTTTTAAAAATATAAAGATTAGTTTGACGTTTTGTAGAAACTGGGGCATGAAAGGAGTAAAATCTGCAGGGTCATTGTGCTAATTTTATGTTGTGACTCAGTAACATTCCCTGCAAGGCAGATTAGCTGTGCTCTGCAATACATTCATCAAGAGTGTAAATATGAGGCCTGCTTCCGATGTTTACTTGGCTGGTCCGACATGATGTTTGTACTGATGTGTTTTTGTGGGTCTGTAATCCTGTTCATTTGCCCCAAAGTGTGTAAGCATAAGTTCACTAAACAAAATACCGCTGCAGATGCTGGAAATCTGAAGGAAAAACAGAAATTGCTGGAGAAACCTAATAGGTCTGGCAGCATCTGTGGACCGAAAACAGAGTCAATGTTTCAGATCCAGTGCCCCTTCTTCAAGTTCAGTTGTTTTTGTTATGTGCGCAAACATATGAGCCACTGTGCAGATGGAAATATCTCTCAAGCTACCCAGAGAAGCATAACCAGTTAGTTTGTTAGCGTGACACTAGGGAATCTATTTTTACTTGAACTAATGTTACAGGTTGATGGAACACAGTTTGATGGCTCATGCAAAGGATGGCATCTCATAAAATGCAAAACTCTTGAAGTGTTGTGTCAGTTTGGAAATAATATTCTTTTCAAGTCATGCTGTTCAGTAGTCAGGAATGTGCTGCATAGGGAGTAATGCCGTGCACAAGGAAAGATTTATTTGAGACTTGCAGCTGAGCATAATTCTTAAAGGTATTATGCAATGCAACAAGCTGGGTGCATGCAGCAAACAGAAATTAGCAGGAATATTAGTTCGAAGCATTAAACTGAATTCCCTTTAACCTGTTGTTCTGCCAGCATGCAATTCTGCTTTACTGAAAATTTAATCACCACATGGATGAATTATAGATATTAGCTAAAATGCAGCATATTCTCATGTTTAATAGTTTGTCGGTAGCTGAAAACTAATTGGTTGCTTGAGACAATAACAGCTGAAAAATGTGAAACATTTGAAGAACTTTCTACAGTGCATTTTTGGATGATATCATAGGTTGTTTGTTGAGACATTTTATCTTTTTCTGAGACAGAATCTGTTCTTCTTTTGCTTCAGATTGATACTATTTATGAATTTCAGTATGAACATGTTGCATATTTACTTCCAATTACTTTCTTGTGAAATTGTTCCAGGAAGGTCCAAGATACACAACAGTGGAAAAATACGAGAAAGTGTTAAGTCGCAGCGGTCTGCTCTGGCTTCTCAGAGGGCCATAAAACAGGTACAGTGAAATGCTGCTCAGTTTCTTTTACTTTTTCGAATGCTGAGATGGAATATAACTTTTCTAGTAAACTGCATAATATACTAATCATGGATTTGTAAGTGTTTGTTGTTTCTCCCCCCCCACAACATAAATGATGATACCCATATATCTAGTTGAATCCGGCTATGTAAACCGTTGTCTTTGTAATAAACTCTTATTCATGTTATTGCAGCAGAGAAGTTAGTGTGAAAAGTTTGTACGGTCAATTTTGTGTATATTTCATCTATAATAAAATTATTGAAATAAGAAACAAATGTAAAGTGGGGACATGAATGATATATGCAGGCCCTGTAGCACCCACAACCTTCGCAGGCAAAAACGCTACTACTCAGTTAAGATCCTGAGTTAATGTTTTGTTACTGTTTGTGTCTGTTAGTCTCAAAAATTTTCATTAGATTTCTCACTAATTGGTTTGTTTTGAATGAAGCAAACTATACCCTCTACAATAATTATAATCTCTTATTCATGATAATTCTAGTGAATCTTCATTTCCAATATTATGTGCAGATAATATTTTATAAATGGAATCTAGACTTTTGTGCAGTACTCCATCTGTGTTCTAATAATGTCTTGCACAGATGTAAGTTTAGTTTCTTGTCTTTTAATTCATTTCCTCCATTATTATAAAATGCAGCATTCTACTTCTATCTTTATTACATGCTCTCATCTGTGTTTTGACCTTTTTAAAAAATAGTGTGGTGGTCATGGTGAAATCTGGCTGACTGCATAGTGAGATGTATGCCAAACCCACAGGAATTGCATTGGAGACAATGGACTATCGAGAAACAGGAGAAATGGGGCATACAGAACAGTCAGTTCAATGTATAAATGTGCCAGTACGATTCTAGCAATTTTTCTTACGTTATTTATGCTTGTAACTTAAACCACAATCACAGCATAAACCTCTGTTGCTGAGGCTTTTGGAGAATAATGACTAATTATAGACATGCAGAGGTAGATGCTCATCTTTACTTGAAAAGTTTAGACTGTGCTTGTTTAAGTTGTAGATCTAGGAAAATATGGTCGGGAGACTTAAACGAATACCCTTTGGTTGTATAAGGTGCAATCCTTCCTGGCATAATTTATTTTCCTCAGGGCTTCACATTAACTGTCAGAACAAATTTAGGTGCAAATATTTTGGTCTCACTTGGTGTAAGTGATAAAATTAAGTATTGGTTTGGTGTATTGCATTTATAATTGAATTTGCACAGAAGATGCAAGATGAACTGCAGCTATGAAACTGAACCGAAGAGGTTCTCTGATGGTGATGTTTTATCCATTGATTTTCATAAGCAAGATACTCCTTTTCAACACTTCTCGTATAATTCTCTTTTTTTTGCATGCAGGCTTGTTGTATCTGAATACACTGCAAGTTAGTAGCCTGCATTGAATTTAGAAATCTCTTTTCACTCAATATGTGATGTATAATGTCCTCTATTATTGTGCATCCATTCTTGTGATTGGATTTAATGGAGATCAATTTAGATAAAGCTGAAACTGGAGAGGACCAGCTCCTGCTATGAGCTAGCCATCATATATACATAAAACATGCTAGTTATTTTCTAGGGACAAATATGACAATGGAACTGAGCTTGTTAAATTTAGATATCAAGGCTACTTGTGTTAAGTGCATGGCCTGGGAGACACTATGTTATGTGGACCAGAGGGTTCCATCACTTGAGATGAGAGAACTCATTTCCGATGAGGTCCTGTTTGAGTGCTGTGTCTGTTCTTGCTTAGCTCTTGGGCTAAGGAGAATTTTTCCATTTACAGTAATAATGATGGGAGAATTTTCAGGAGATAATTAGGAATGATGTGCTATTGTTCAGTTATGTATTTGCCGTGGACTGTCTTGCAGATGTTTCTGTTTCGAGCTTTTGAAATTGAAGAGACTACTGACAATCCTGCTTTCAGGTGTGTAATATTTCTTATGGACACTGGAGGGTGCTCTTGTTTTCTGTCAACACACTTCAGAAGCAAGGAGTATATTGTTGGAAAATGAACATTTGCTTAAACTGGTGTAAATGTCAGTCACAAATTTGTCCACATTTTATAGATGATTTTCCCCTTCGTTTAATTATTTGTCACAGAATGTACTATGAATGATTAACATTTGAGTGATCAGGCATAAGCTGAGGATATTGTTTCACTTCTGTTTGCTAGCCATCTTAAATAACAGTGGTCCTTGCTATCTGCCATCATCAGAGATGATGCATCATGCTGAATAATGTTGAAGCTTTATGTATAACATTACATAGCAGAGGAACTGCAGAACATCGTACAAAACATTTTTTTAATGCTGGTTTCCCGTTGTCACAAATGATTAGTTCTGTAATCCACTGACGTTTTCCATACAGCAGAGTTTTATATTGCACCTTTATAATCTACATATTTAAATAGTTTGAAACCTATCTGTCACATTTCAGGCATTGCAGTGACAGTGATTCAGACAAATTACAGTTCCCATCTGCTGTCCTTGCTGAGGTCGATTAACTCTGGACAATTTGGTGATTGAACCTGGGAACTACTAGCTTACACAGGGAGTGTTTTTGGCCATTGAACCATGCCTTGACATTCTAATATTTTCATTGTTCTGCTGAGGCATTTTCTGCAAGTGTTGGTATGAGGTAGATTGGTGTTGATAGTATTGGACCATTAACCCACTCCTTATACTACATTGCTCACAGCTAAACAGCATTAAACATTCAGATGTTGTGTAATCCTGCTCTCAAAACAAACAGCTCACTGCTTATTATTGTTACTTGACCCTCAATCAACGTTTCATAATTGATTGTACGTGAAAAATACAATAATACATTGTAATGTGTACCATCTCATAGGACCTCTACTGCATAAGAACTATTGTGTTTAACTGGTTTAATTTGATTTGAATCATTTAAGTTTATATCTTTCCTTCTCTTTGAGAAATGGTCCTACTTGCATTGTTAGTAACAAATAGGAATACTATCTATTTGTTAAAACATCACTATCACTTGAATGAAACATTGTAAACCTTAATGTGTGTGGCTAGGGGATGAGAATTAGCAATCTTTTTGAACTTTGTATAATGTCAGAGTATCTTCTGACCACACGGTGTGTTTCAACTGGAGAGCAATAAGAGACAGGAGACTCTCTTTTACCTTCTAACCTAATCCAAGACCACCAAGGCCTTTTGTCGTATCTACTATTACCTGACTGAAATCAGTTAAGTATAAGCTAGGCACTAAATGTGATCTTCCTGATGTGTAATTCTCATTTACTCACTGTCTTACCTGGGATAAATTTAAAAATCACACAACACCAAATTATAGTCCAACAGGTTTATTTGGAAGTAGAAGCTTTTGGAGTGCTACTCCTTCATCAGGTAGCTAGTGGGGTAGGATCATTGGAAACAGAATTTATAGCTGAAAATGTGTTGCTGGTTAAAGCGCAGCAGGTCAGGCAGCATCCAAAGAGCAGGAAATTCGATGTTTCGGGCATAAGCCCTTCATCAGGATGAAGGGCTTATGCCCGAAACGTCGAATTTCCTGCTCCTTGGGTGCTACCTGACCTGCTGTGCTTTAACCAGCAACACATTTTCAGCTCTGATCTCCAGCATCTGCAGACCTCACTTTTTCCTCGAAGATTTTAACCTACTGCGAATCCTCTTGCAAGGATGCCTTCCTTGAAGAAGCTCTCTTCCTCTCTGTACAAGGATTTCAGTGAGTCTCTCTCTCTCACTACACCTGCCCCCCCCCCCCCCCCCCCCCCCCCCCAGGTCATCTCCTCTGCACAGAAGCTCTTCAGCCACGTTCTCAAACAGACTCGCTACCACAGCCACATCTCCTTCCTCAGCACCTGCCTACGGAACCGACTGATCCCGCACGGACTCCGGACTATGTTCCGACCAACAAAATTTGGACCCAACCAGGACAACCTGTACCTACAACAAATCCGAAGCCTCCAGCAACAGACCTCCCTCTGGATCCTCCGCTCCACCCTTGCAGCCATGCGTCGCTACCTACATTCCCTGCAATCAGCCCTACCCCAGCTTAGGACAACACTCTCACAAACTTGCAAAGGACCTCTACTGTTCTTCATCTACAGAAGAAAAGCATTCCTGATGAAGGGCTTATGCCCGAAATGTCGAATTTCCTGCTCCTTGGATGCTGCCTAACCTGCTGCGCTTTAACCAGCAACACATTTTCAGCTCTGATCTCCAGCATCTGCAGACCTCACTTTTTCCTCCACAGAATTTATAGTGAAAGATCAAAGTGTCATACAACTGATGCGATGTATTGAACAAACCTAGATTGCTGTTAAGTCATTAATCACTTAGAATGCAGGTTTCGAATGATTAATGTGTAAATCCGAGAACTTTTTCAAGCCACAGTCCTGAGATAGTTTCATTAAAAAAGTGACATCTCAGCTCAGATGGTGCATTAGGAGCAGCACTCCGAAAGCTTGAACTTCCAATTAAACCTGGTGTTGTGATTTTTAAGTCTGTCCACTCCCCTCCAACAACAGCAACTCCACATCATTATCTGGGATACCATTGGGCAGGTGGAGCAGGAATGAGTTCCCAAACCATCAAAGTGTCACTGTTTAATTGATACTCCTTCCTCATAACTGTTGAGTGAAATGTAAACCAATTATAAGCTATTTGACAAGTGTCATGAATGTATTCCTTTTCGTTAAAGCTGTCTGGGTGCTAAAGTCCATCTAAGTCAGCAAATCATTTTTGTGCAGAGACTTCAAAATCATTTTTGATGCAGTGCTGTGACCAGGGTTACTTGTTGTAATTGAACCATCACAATACAAGCAAGTAAAAACAGCTTTTAATCAAAGAATGCTTAAATGTTGTATTGATGTGCTTCTTGTACGAGTCCTTTCATTAAGCTTTCAGGAAAGGCTAATGGTCAGAGCAGAAAAACTTTCTAAATCTGATCATTTCAACCACAAACCACCCAATGGGCAACTCTAACTTCTCCAAAGTCTACATTGATAGATTAATGCAGCCAGTTAGCTCTAAGCTGGAGCACTGATGGTTAGAAGCCAGCTGATGGGAGTGCTGATATGAGAAGATTAAAAGATAATATCAACTGGATTCTCAATGAAGATTTAATTAAATTATAACATGGGGAATGCAGCGTACCTATCTACAGTGTGTCATCGCCAAATGCCTTATATAATTCTTGGTATCCACGTGGGCTTAAAGTTGATTGCAAATTGATACCCAAACCTTGAAGGAACAGTCATTGTCCCAGTTACTGGAACAGCTTTCTATCATTGTAAAAGCAGATGTGCTTCTAGAGTAGGAGAAAAATGGTCAAAATGCAAAATTGCAGTTTGTTCCAAGACAAAATGTTAAGAATTAAGACCAGGAAGAAAGGGAGACTGTCAAGTAGAATTTATAGTAAATGTAGGAAAATAGAGAACCATTGATGTATTAGGGACTGTAATTTGGTTAGTGAAGTTGTCTCAAGATGTGAAGTGAGCCTTCTGAGGAACGGTCACTTTAACTCGAATGTTAACTCTGATTTCTCTGCACAGATGCTGCCAGACCTGCTGAGCTTTTCCAAAAACTTCTGTTTATGTTTCTGATTTACAGCATCCACAGTTCTTTTGGCTTTTGAAGTGAGGCATATTTAAAACTTACTGAGCCAACCAATTTTCTTGCAACAGGAAATGAAGAAAGTAATTGGAGGAAAAATATTGAAGTTACTTGATGATAGCTAGGTAATGGAATATTTAATGTATTATGGAAATAAGTTTCACCTTTCTTGCCTTTTGTCTTTCTTTTAAATATTACTTCAAATAATAAGAAATTGAATATTGTTTCCACAAATAACTAACAGGCAAAAGTGAGTTCCCACAAGATCATGATAGCACTGTGGGTTAATAAGCCTCAATAGCAGGCCTGGTTGTTAGAACATCATTATGAATGTATTGTCTTGATAGTTTGGTAAACCTGAGCTGCATACTTGGCTTCCTATCGATTTTTGCCTGCAGCATGTTGTATTCCAATCTCCATTCATAATTTATGTTTCAAAAATGATAAATTTTACTCGGGAATTTTTTTTACCCGAGTAATTTTTTTACTCGGGAATTTTTACTCGGGAATTAAATGAGATTTAATTTTACATATTTTAGGAAACAATGTCATGTGACTCATTCCATATTCCTTGCTTGAAATTCAGTACAATTTTGGAAGAAAACTTATTTCTAAATGTGTACCTACACTTCCCCTACTAAAAGCAGACTTGTTCTTAGAACTGCAAAGTATTTTGTGTCACCTTTCTTCTGATTAATTGAGTATGTTGTAGCGAGCAAATGTATCCAGCCCAATGTAAAACCATCTCAAAGAATGTTCTCAAAGAAGGAAGTGGAGCTGAACATTTGAAAGGGAGGGCAGGGCACCAAATTTGACCTTTAGACCTCAATATCCATGAATTTCTTTTCTAACAGCAAAAAAAATGACAAAATCGTTGTTTTGTTTCCCAAATTGCAGGGGTTTTGTACATAGCATTAAAATCAATAAGGCACATGTGAGGTCAGACTTGAAGTATTACATGGCTACTGGGACTATTGATTGGTGCTAAGAATGTCAGTTTGGAGACTGCAGACACAAGGCTGCAGGAAATGGTTAATGTCTATTTTGCTAGAGATTGGTGCATATTATAGACACTATTACATTTGTCAATTAAACATGAAGTTTCCAGTTTCCCATGTGTTATTTTAGTGTCAAATTGTTCAGAGTTTTAGGGATACTGCTGTGTTCTCTGAACTTTGATTGTTTAGAGAGTACCTAGTACAACTGTATGGTAATGACAAAAAGAATCTTTGCTATGTTTCCAGTCCTGGTTAATGAGTCACCTCCAGATTGGCTGTAGATGAACCCTAGTATTGTTGCAACTGTCCTGAATCTGGTTTACTTGCCTGCAGCTAATGGAGGGTAAAATACCAAGATTCAGCTGCACAGCCTGATTCTTCTCCCTGAGGTACGCTGCCTCTCCCTTGAGTGGCAGTTATTGAACTGTGACAAACGAGTGGTGTCAGGCCTAGCTGGTGGCAGGGGACTGAAGATGACCTTTCCATTAGCCAACTGGTATCTCAGTCTGTGCAGTTGGATAGGGTTACACTCTCAAATGATTTTCTGGTTGATTTCCTCCTGGCAAACTGATTTTTAGTTTTGAGCATATGTTTGCAAATTCTAAGCACTAATTTTCAACTATTGTAAAATAGTGATTTCATGATCTGACAGAGACAAGTCATACTTTGCCAGAGAAGCAATTTTTAAAGCAATTCTTAAAGCAATTCCCTACTTCACGTCCTTTGCTCAGAGGTCCGGCAGTCTTTTAGTGTGATCCAGTAAGCAGCTGCCTTTCCTTGAATAGATGAAGGTAGTTTTCAGTTATAGCTCTGAAATTTAAGGTTGGAAATTTTCATTGTTAGTAATGGTGTCACCAAAAAGTCAAGCAGACAGTGGTTTGAATTACAGTATGAAACATTAATGGTCTTGATGTTGTGTGCTTCTGATTTGGCAACCCCCTCATGATAAGGTTAAAAATCACACAACACCAGGTCATGATAAGAGCTACATTAGAACATTGAAATTGACAAGTGCTAACTTTGCAAGAATTGAAATTAACCTCCATGATAATTTTGCGTAACTTTTGACTAAATCAATTGTACAATAAGTGCATGATGTACAAAATCAGCATGTTTATCTATGTAAGAGGAATATATAATATTTAATCAGATTTGGACCTAGATGACCTGTTAAGGACCTAAGAATTGATAGATTTGAATGTGGATAAATTCAATGCAGTCCACATTGTGTAGTGTTCATGAAATGTATGTGTAATGTGGATGACTGGACATTCCCACAATTCAGGAAATAAGTAGACTTAGTTTCTTTAAACAGGCAGTAATTCTGAAATAGCTTGAACCATGGTTCTATGGTTTTGTATGATACAAATTCTTTCTCTGTGATGTTTCAATAAAAATATTTGTGTTTGGAATCTAATTTCTTGTCTTACCTGTAAATATTATATGAACAAGAAATCATTTACAAATAAGAAATTATATGCTATATGGAGATGGTCTTCATTGATGCATAATGGTATATTTGCACAAGGTAGTATTTCATACATTTGAAAAGCTGAAGGAGTGAATATTTGAATGCAAAACTTTCAACTTTGTATGTTGAACTGAAACTTTAGTAGCCTGTTTGAAATCCTACAAATATTCAAGGCAAAGTCCTTGTTACATTTTCAGGGTTTCACAAATTGTATCCTTCAAATGGCCCAGTGGAACCCTGCAATGACTTGCTTACTGAAAGTCCTGTAGGATGCCTGCAATAACCTCAGCCTCTTGTGTAATGGGAAATATTACACTGAACCAGCTTCGTTAACGCTACATAACCCAATCAAATTTCCTGACAATTAAATAATTTACAGCAACAAATATGTTGTATCGCACAGTAGGATTTCACAGTGCTTCTACTTTGTCCACTTAAAAAAAAAATCAATTTTCCAGTTCCTCACCTAGAGGCTGGCACACAAATATTCACTAAACCGTGCAGTTTGAACCATCACGTTGTCACTAGCATCTCCATTTGATGCCAGAGTGCTGAAAGATAATGGACATACACAAAAGAATAATCTAAATTGTTATGAAGATGTGGGTGTACTATACCTTTTTAAGAGAGTAAAGGCTAGCAGTGATAGCACCAAGTGTTTTCAATAAGACACAATGTAACATGTGCACCAGATTCTGGGGTAGCTAGTTTCCTGAAAATGACAAAACAGATTCGAATTAGGCCAATCAGTTTAAATTATACCCCCAAAAATACCAAATTCAAATCAAGTTTGAATTGAGTATATTAAATCTTAAAAGCCAATGACACAATCCGATGCTATGGGGTATAAAAGTCCAGGGAAAATTGGACAGTTTGGAAGAGAGCTGCCATAAGGCCATCAGCTGTAGACTGCTAGTTAGAACTCCCTGAGAGGTACCTGTCCACAGAAGAAGCTTGCACAGAGGAAAACCCCAGTACTGACCTGGATTACCAATCTACCGACAAAGTTAAGGGGAAGATTCGACCACTGGCTGGTTTTAAAATTTGAATTTTTCTGTATATCTTAATTGGGATTTTTATTGGACTAGTATTATAGAAGGGAAGGTAAAAGACAGGTTAGAGGAAGGATTTGTAAAGAGTTGTTAGTTAATTATTCTGTTATACTTTAAGAGGTAAAGTTGTTAATTTTTAAATAGCTCTTGACCACTTGAATTTTTATAGATAACTGCATAGAATAAATCTTTTCTGTGTTGCTGATTTTAAATTAAGCAGCAGGATTTACTCCGTGTTGTAACAAAATGATGCCCTGACATTAACGTCTTCCGGACTTGTAGTGTTTGTTTGCTGTATTGTTCTGGGATCTTAATCCAATGTAGAATACAAACAAAAAAACTTTTTATTTAGCGTTCAGTTTAGATAAATGTGAGAAGGTGTGTTTTGGAAATGCGAATCAGGACAGGACTAATGCACTACAGAGGAACCTCGATTATCTGAACGAGATAGGCGGGCATTATTTTGTTCGGATAATTGATTATTTGGTTAATTGATTCAATGCCTCTCCTCTGGGGCTTGGAGTTTTCTGAATTTTCCTTTTTGCTCCCTCTCTCTGTCTCAGAGTCTGTTTCTGAGCAGACACACACTTGTGTGTAAGGGACATGGAACATTGCTGAAGTCTCTCCCCCAACTCCCCCCACCCTGCCAAAAATCAGTTCAATGGGATTGACACAGTAAGCACTTGCAAAGTCCGCTCCCCGTTCAGGAGACTAGGTAGCAGCACACCACGCACGAGCCCCCACCCCCATCCCTGTCCATCTCTAACTCCGCCCCAGTCTGCTCCCCCAAAATCCATCTACCTAGGCTCTAGTCCGCTCCTCCGGGCAGCTGGACTGGACACCAACAGCAAGAGTGCTGCTGCCTTTTGGGTGGTGGTGGTGGTGGTGGGGGTAGGTAGGAGGTGAGTTTCAAAATAACACACACACACACACACACACACACACACACACACACACACACACACACACACAAAATCACACGTGGGACATTGTGAAACTTGAGTGTTCAGAAAAGAGTTACGAGGATGTTGCCAGAGTTAAGGGGTTTGAGCTATAGGGTTGAAGGCTGAGGGGTGACCTTCCAGAGGTTTATAAAATCATGAGCATTGATAGGGTAAATAGACAAAGTCTTTTCCTCAGGGTAGGTGAGTCCAAAGTCAGAGGGCATAGGTTTAAGGTGAAAGGGAAAAGATTTAAAAGGGACCCAAAGGAGCAACGTTTTCATGCAGAGGATGGTGCATGTATGGAATGAGCAGTCTTGTTGAAGGGCTTTTGCCCAAAACGTCATTTTTCCTACCCCTCAGGTGCTGCCTGACCTCTTGTGCTTTTCCAGCACCACTCTAATCTAGACTCTGACTTCCAGCATCTGCAGTCCTCACTTTTGCCTAGCCAGAGGAAATGGCAGAGGCTGGTACAATTATAACATTTTAACCAGCAACTGCATGGGTATATGAATAGGAAGGGTTTAAAAGGATATGGGCCAAGTGCTGGCAAATGGGATTAGATTTCCTGAGGATATCTGGTTAGCACGGACAAGTTGGAGCGAAAGGTCTGCTTCCATGCTGTATATCCCTATGGCTCTATGACTCTAATTGACTGTTACATTGACAATGAGAATTGTTTTCTGTCCGCATTAGATTTGCACTAAGCAGTCACCTTTAATTACATACCTGTTAAAGCATGTGGATTTTCTTAACCCTGCCCCCTCCTTCAAACCAGGTAAATGTTTTTTCAGCACGGTGTTATCTGTTCTGCCATCAAAGTCTCTAGTTTCTGATGATTGACTGAATAAATTTGATTTAGAGCATTCAGTCCAACCTTTTTGTCCACTGCCCTTTACTCCCTGGTGCACTGCTTTGAAGTTAATTTTCTTTATGCATATTTACAATGATGCTTATCTGTATGATCCTCAGATGTAGAAAGCCACAGAATATTATGTCAGTAACTTGCTGAAATGCATGAGCAAGCATGGTGGATAAAAGATACAAGTTTCATTCTAACAAGTTTATTATGTTTGCCAGAGACTAGCTTTGAAATATAAGGAGTGCTGGCTGTGTAATAAAGTTGTAAGTTTTAGTTGTTCACAAAGTCCTATAAATATTTGAAACTATGGAAACAAATTCTAAAGCATGTTTATTTCTTATCATTTTCTTGCAGCTAAAACATTTGCAGAGCTTTTATTTTCCTTTGCACATTTTTTAGTCTAAATCTTTCCTTTTCCCATGGTCCCCTCCTGAAGGTGGTTAATTATTCTGGTGCAATACTGCTGATATTCATATTTTTCTGGTACCTCTATCAAAACAGCTGTTGTTTGTTTTGGGCAGAGGTGATTCGTGACATTAGGCTGTTTGACCATCATGGTATGATTATGTCTTTCTGAATGGAAGTCTCTCAAATTAGGAACATTTGTTTCACTAAATCTTTGGAAGTGAATGCTGCATTGTGCTCATTCGTTACCTGTGAGTAGCAACATGATGTTGCAGTCTTGCCACTGAGTGAAAAGTTGTGAATCCAACTAGCACATCAGGGCATGTGGAATACAGAGAGAATTATGCATTTTTGGAAATGTAGTACATCGGATGTTAAATTGAGTTTCTGATTCTCTGCTCAAATGTAATATCCTATAATCAGGAAATCCTTCCTGCATCTGGGTTTGTATTCCTTTCTTAATGGACATTACTAAAATTGATTACCTGATTTAGTTTTGTTTGTTTAAACAGAAAGACTACCTAATTTTCTTGCACAATATTGACTACCTTTGATAATACTTAATTATATGCAAAATGCTTTTGGATATTGCTGTGATTCCTGATTAGGCACTATGTGACTACAATTTAATCATGAATTTAGGCAAAATTATTAGTAGCCCACAACTTTTACCCAAAATTAAATATCTATGTAAAGATGCTTTATAAAAAAAATTATGTATTCTTTAAACTTTTAGTTAGAAGAAACTCCCAGGTCAAACATATTCCTCAAGTTCTTTCCAAACTAGCCAGTGTAAATAAATTGTATCCTTATTATTTAGAAACAGATCCTGCTCAAGATTCACATCTAAGACTTTAGAGCCAGAACATGGTAGCATCAACAGCTGTCAAGGTCATTGGGTCTGCAGGACAATCCTCGTACTTGTGTGTTTTAGTCTCTTGACTAAATGACACAGTGTCATGGCAATGACCAATTAGTGGTGTCCTTTAATAGTGGGAAGGCTGTTGTGCTGTAGCTGGTGGTTCTGGCTGATCAGGAAACGTTCCTACAATTACTGCCTGCTATTGTTGTATGAGAAGGACTTCCAGCTTGACAATCAACTATTTTTCTGCCTCATTCACACATTAAGTCCTTAACCTGTAGCTACAATCCTAGAGATGGGATGCTACTTCACTACGCCATAAGATTTGCCACATCTGGTAGTTCAGGACCAGTAACCCCGGTTCGATTCCAGCCTCTGGCAACTGTCTGCGTGGAGTTTGCACATTCTCCCCGTGTCTGCGTGGGTTTCCTCTGGGTACTCCGGTTTCCTCCCACAATCCAAAGATGTTCAGGTCAGGTGAATTGGCCATGATGATAGGTGCATTAGTCAAGGGTAAATGTAGGGTAGACGAATGGGTCTGGGTGGGTTACTCTTTGGAGGGTTGGTGCGGACTGGTTGGGCCGAAGGGCCTGTTGCCATACTGTAGGGAATCTAATCTAAAAAGTTGCCACTTATGATTTTCATGTTAAATGCAAGGCAGTTAGCTTGTGGTTTTGAAGAATCTCATATTTTACAGTCGCTTCCATTTTTGGGTTATTAATTTGTTGACCATTCCTGTGTGAGCTCACCTGTTGTGTCATACGCATTGTATTATGGGATTAACATCTCTATTTCTATTGCAGGCTGCTTCAACAGAAAAATCCTCGTTAAGCACTGTTAGGGAGAAGGTCGTAGTGGAGAAGAGTCCAACAAAGGGTAGACAACCCCGAAAGATTGACTTACGGGCTCGCTACTGGGCATTTCTTTTCGATAATCTCAGACGAGCAGTGGATGAAATTTATGTCACGTGTGAGTCAGACCAGAGTGTGGTGGAATGTAAGGTATGGTTTTGTTTCTACATAGCTGCTGTTTGTTAGATAACATTTGATTGTTACCAAAATTTCAGATGAAAGCTCCACAGTGTAATCAAGTTAGTTATGTCAGTTTATAAAAGAGTGAGATTACTATATAAAACCTGTAACTGCAACTGTTTAGAAAATTGGAAAGCTTATCTAAATGATGTGTCATATGGAGTTTACAGTATAAACAAATCCTAAACACATGGGTACCTTATTTTTAAAGTAAAGATTTATGATAGTTTAGGAGATTGAAAGAATTAAGTACTTCTGTTTAAATATACAAATATATATTATCAAAGAGTTAAGCATGGAATTAAAAAATAGCAGTTTATATGGGATATACAGAACATGCCTAATTCTTGATTTCAACTCGCATAACTAATCTTGTGAAGAATTTCACAAAATGCATTTCTTGTGCCTGCCCTTTTTCGGAAAGTGTGAGCAGAACTATCCAACCTATATTAAACTGAACAATTGCATAACACAGAAGTTATCACTGTAGTCCCAGCAGCACACAAACCATATTTTTCCATGAGCATTTCAGAAGCACGGTGTTCTAAATGCTTTGCCCATGTTCTTAGTTCTGTGGCTAAAGAGCTGAAGTATCTATTAGCTGAACTGAGCTTTCTGGAGATGAGGTGCACATTTGCTGCAACAGAGATGTGCCATTTATTTCTTCCAGTTGTTATGCAAGTATTCACATATAATGGCAGCTGATCATGATTTTATTCTTGATGTGGATTGGGACTTTATGCAATGTTTTCTCATTTCTTAGTTTGTTTAGGTTGTGAGAGTTTATGTGCATTAAGTTTCCAAACAGAAGTGGCTGCTGTTTGAAAATAATTTGACCACATTGTTCGTTTACAGTAGATGGCAGTACTGAGGCTTAGCATTCTTCTGACATTCTTGTGTTTTCTGCTTAATGTCTGACTTGTGCTTTTAACCCTTCCTAGTAAATGACATATCACAACATTCCTGCAGATGTGCTCTGATTATAAAGTGATATTAATTCTAAACCAGTGCATGGTTGGCATGTAATTCCTTGTGCATTTTCTACCCACATTTTGATGACCATGTTCTCAATGTAAATGATTTTCAGTCACTGCTGTTAATTCACCTTAGTTTAAATTGGCAATCAGATTTTCAGATTTAAGTTTTGCTACATCTTTCACTGAGCAGTTTTGTACTCACGCTTATGTTTTTATACAGCAGATCAACAAAAGCGCTCTAAGTTAGGACGTCCCAAATGGTTGGTCATGATCTCATGAGTTGTGAGTCATGATTCTGGGCTGAAACTCAGAGGCAGTAATGGCTGCCCTGTTAACATCTGCAAGGCTCCTTTTTAAGTCCTTTGCATAATGGCATATGTGGCTTAACTTTGACGCCTAACTCTTGCCTCAAAAACCATAGTGAAAAGATCCCAGTTAAAACTTTGTTTCACAGACCCCAAGCTCCCATTGAGCGGTCATGACAATGTGCAAGCCTTGAAATAGAGTCACAATAGGGAAGAGTTTGGCAAGTACTGCTTTGAGTCTGAGAAAACTGAATTTTAAAGTGTAAGCAGTACTTATTATATCTCATTCATATCAAGTTGGCTCAGTTGGCAGCACAGTAGCCTTAGAAGGTTCAAACTGTGCTTCTGGATTTGAACATAAAATGTAGACTGACATTTCAGTGTAATGCAGATATTCACTCCTAAAGGTGCCAACAAAAAGCTCAAGTCTCCCTGATGCCAAAAGAGAAAATGCTGGAAAATCTCAGCAGATCTGGCAGGATCTGTAAGGAGAGAAAAGAGCTGACGTTTCAAGTCTAACTGACCCTTTGTCTGAGCTCTTAAATGGCTTGATGCTCAGTGGTGTGGTCATGCTCCAGGGGGAGGTAGGAGGAGGAGTCTGAGAGTTAGCGCTCAGCCTCTGCAAGGTAGAGGTCAGTACGTCCGATGACAACAGCACCCCCTTTGTCAACAGGTTTGATGACAAGGTTGGGGTTGGACTTAAGGGAGCGAAGGGCAAAAAAGTTCGGATGGAGAGAGGTTGGAATGGGTAAGAGGGGACAGAGAAATTAAGGTGGCTAATGTCCCGTCAACAATTGTCAATGAAAAGATCGAGGGCAGGAAATTGTCCTGGCGGGAGTGTCCAATTAGAGGTGGAATGTTGGAGGGATGTGAAAGGATCTGTGGAGCAGGGGAAGGACTGTTACCCAAAGAAGTGAGCACGAAGGGGCGAAAGAGACAGAAGAAGAGCTCAGCATCATGTCGAGCCCGGAATTCATTGAGGTGGGGACGTAAGGGTACAAAGCTGAGTCCTTTGCTGAGAACAGCATGCTCAGCCTCAGAGAGGGGAAGGTCAGAGGGTATGGTGAACACGTGGCAAGGGCTGGGGCTGGAAGAGATGGGGTTCGAGAGATTGGGACTGTTGGAAGGTGGAGGGTGGGCAAGGGTGTGGATGAGAAGTTGAAGTTTGCGTTCCTTAACATCTGCAAGAAACAGGAAAAGTTTGGAGTTAAGACGTTGAATAGTATAAAGGATGAAATGAAACTGTGGGCCAGGACAGCTTTGAGAGAGAGTAAGTCGGTGCTGCTGGAGAGAGAGGCGTCAAGTGCTTTCATGTAGCTGCGCATGGCCCTGAGTGTGGCTTTTAGGATGCGGCGATAACAGCAGTTGAAAAAATGTTGTATATCGTGCAAGTACCTGTAATCCTGGAGGCAGCATGCAGGGTGGAATTTGAGTTGCAATCCACGTGGAGTAAGTCGGAGGCCAAGACAGTCACTGAGGAAGGAAATATGGCTGTGGAAGCGAATCTTAGTAAATACCTTGTCTTACACTGAGAGAGAAAAGGAAAATAGTGAAGGTGTACACGGGGAGAGAGACAAACAAAAATCCTGTCGGAGAGAAGAGCAGTCCTTCTTCAGGGTAGGCATTCCTGGAAGAGAGATGGCAGTGGGTTAAACACTGGATAAAAGCAAATTACTGCAGATGCTGGGATCTGAAACCAAAAGAGAAAATGCTGGAAAATCTCAGATCTGCTGCCAGATCTGCTTAGATTTTCCAGCATTTTCTCTTTTGGTTTAAGTTTCCCTGGTGCCTAGTCAACAATCCTTCCTTAACTGACATTGAAAAAAAATGTTGGAATTGCTGGAAAACATGTGGTTCAGGTTGTAAGTTTGCTCGCTGAGCTGGTAGGTTTGTTCTCGAACGTTTAGTCACCAGGCTAGAGTAACATCATTAGTGAGCGGCCATTGAAGCACTGGTGTTCTATACAGCTTTCTATTTATGTGTGTTGGTCTGTTTTAGTGGGTGATATCATTTCCAGTTCTTTCTATCAGCGATTGGCATATGGGGTCCAAATAATGTATTTATTGATGGAGTTCCGATTTGAATGCCTGGCCTCGAGGAATTCCCATGTGTGTCCTAGGATGGATGTGTTGTCCCTATCAAAGTGGTGTCCTCCTTTGTCTGTCTGTAAGGATGCTAGTTATAGTTGGTCATGTCTTTTGGTAGCTAGTTGGTGCTCATGTATCCTGGTGGCTAGTTTCCTATTTTTCTGTCCAATCTAGTGTTTGTTGCAGTCCTTGCAGGGTGTTTTGTATATGACATTTGTTTTGCTGGCTGTTGGTACAGGGTCCTTTCAGCTCATCAGTAGCTGTTTCCATGTGTTGGTAGGTTTGTGAGCTACCATGATGCCAAGGGGTCGGGGTAGTTGGTTGTCATCTCCGAGATGTCTTTGATGTACGCTAGTTGGGTAGAGTCTGTGGGCGTGTTGTGTCTTCTTGTTTGGGTTTGTTGTTTAAGAATCAATGGACTGTGCTTAATGGGTACCTGTTGTTCTTGATAATGTTGTTGTATCGTATTTTTCTTCTCGTAACTCTTGGGTGCTGCAGCATGTTGTGGCCTGTTTAAATAATGTCCTGATGCAGCTCTGTTTGTGGCTGTTAGTCAACTACAGGAGCAATTGTCCTATCTGGTCTGTGTGTGTTGCTTTCCTATAGACGCTGGTCTTCAGTTGACTGTTCGTTGCACTGTGACATCTAGGAAGGGAAATCTGGAGTTGTTCTCTTCCTCTTTGGTGAAATTTATGCCAGTAAGGATGTTGTTAATGATATTGTAGGTTTCTTCTAATTTGTTACGTTTCATGATGACAAAGCTGTCATCCACAGAGCAGACACAAAGCTTGGGTTGATTGTGGGGAGGGCTGTTTGTTCTAGTCTCTACATAATTGTCTGTCTAGACTCTGCATAGTCTAGAATGAGTAGCCCTTACAACCATTGCTGGAAAAGTTTAGCAGGTCTGGTGGCACTTCTGGAGATAAATCAGAATTAACGTTTCAGGCTCAGTGACCTTTCCTCAGAACTGATCACAGCCAGGAAAAAGTTGTTTTTCTAACGCAGAAGGTAGGGTTGGGGTGGGGATAAGGAGTAAACAATAGGTGGAGTTAGAGCCCAAAGAGAGCAAACAGTTGGACAGACAAATTATTAGCCTAGGAGAATGATAGTTACTAATGGGGACTGTTAGTGGCTAACAATGAGTTGTGTGTAACAATGAGTTGTGTATAATACCAAACCATATGTTAACAAGGCCTAGTGTGTGGGGGTTGGTTTAAGGGCATGGGAGAGGGTGCCTCAAGACCTAAAATTGTTGAACTCCATATTGAGTCAGAAGGTTGAAGAGTTCCCAAGCAGACAATGAGGTGCACTTCTCTGCTGGAGCTCTGCAGCAAGCCTGAGACAAAGATGTTGGCCAGAGAACACGATGGTGCATTGAAGTGGCAGTTGAACATCACTGAGATACCTATGGTCCTGGGTAGATTTAAAACATGAATGATGATTCTTGAGTTGGGATCCTCAGGGTGAGAGTCTGAGCCGGAGGCAGTCACTGAGGAATGTGATGTGGTGTGGAAACAAGTTTTAGCAAATACCTTGTCAAACACCAGGAGTGACAGTGAAATTAATGAAAGTGGACAAGAGAAAAGATGGGAATGGAGATCCTTCCAGTGAGAGGAGCAGAACTTCCTCAAGGTGGGCATACCTGGAAGATATGTGGCAGTGCATTAAATACTAAACAAGAATGGAAAGAACTGCAGATGCTAGAAATCAGAAACAAAAACAGAAATTGCTGGAAAAGTTGAGCAGGTCATTGGTAGGATCTATGGAGAGTATTCAGAGTTAACGTTCGGGTTCAGGGATCATGGTAGATCAGACCTGCTGAGCTTTTCTAGCAATTTCTGTTTTTGTCTCTGGTTTCCAACATCCACAGTTCTTTTGGTTTTCAATTAAAAAACGCAATATAACAGTCATTCATTTTTGTTGATGCGATATTACTGTGTGGAAATTGGCTAGTATGTTTACTTAAAGACTCGGACTTTTTCAAAAGTAATTAATTGGTGCCTAAAGCTCTTTGGAACATTGTGATAACAGGCTAGATGGTTATGTTCTTTTTCTTTTTCAATACTGATCACTCACAAACATGAGTGGATAGCTGGAAATGGCGTTGTTAATTAAATTTATTGTTAATATTGGAATAACCTTTCTGAAGGGAAGACATGTAAAATCTGCTGGTTTACTCATCGCATTATATTGGAGCCCTTGTTTGTAGTCTCCCCTTTCAAAGTTTTCTTCTGCTTTAATGTTTTTTTTCATGTGCCCCACCCTCATTTAAACTGCCACTCCCTGTTTTAACATCCCTTACTTCCTGTCTACAAAAAGGACCCCGAACGTCCAGTTGCCTGCCACTTCAGCACAGCATCGTGTTCCCTGGCTAATATCTCTGTCTCAGGTTTGCTGCAGTGCTCCAGTGAAGCTCAGCACAAACTGAAAGAACAATACCTCATTTTCTGTTTGGGAACTCTACAGACTTCTGGACTCAATACCGAATTCAACAATTTTAGGGTTTGAGGCACTTTCTCCCATTTCCATACCCAACTCCCACACACCAGGCCTTGTTATCACTTGGTCTGCCATTACACAACACCCATCATTAGTTACTGCATTGTCCACTAATAGCTGTTTATTCTTCCAAGCTGATTGTTATCCACTCCTTTGTCAGTCCAATTCTCTCTCTTTAGGCAGAGATCGCCCAGAGACAAGCCCATCATTTACCTCTCCCTCCTCCCCCCACCTTATCTTCTACATAAAAGCCAACTTTTTCCTAGCTACGATCAGTTCTGAAGGAACCTGAAAAGTTAACTCTGACTTCTTTCCACAGCTGCTACAAGACCTGCTGAGCCTTTCCAGCAATTTCTGTTTTTCTGATGAAAACAACAAATGCTGGTGATTACAGTGGGTCAGACAACATCCATGGAGAAAGGACAAGCTAATATTCGAGCCTAGATGATTCTTCTTCAGAGCTGAAGTGAAGAGTGGAGGGGCAGTATTTGTGTTATAGTTGTGTGTGAGAGGTGGGATGGGAGTAGTAGGTGGAGAAAAGATTTTGATAGTTCAGATAAAGTGATGGGAATGTGATAATAGCCAAACAATGGTGTGTCTCCTGCCTGACCCGAAAGGAGAGTAGGTGCGATGGGGGAAGGGGAGGACATGATAAGCTAAAAGTAAGGAAAGAAATGGTTCACAATTTAAAGGTGTTGAATTCAATATTAATTACAGAAGGCTAGAAAGTGCCCAGTCTGAAGGTGAGATGTTGTTTCTCCAGTTTGCATTGAGATTGTCTGGAATGCTGCAGTATGCTGAGAACTGACATGAGGACATGTAAGCAGGATGCTCGCTCCCTTATTTTCTGGTTGTATCTGGCATAATTGTGCATTTCATGTTGCTGCGACACTACTGTCATGCGACTTGTGTCACCACATGATTGGTTGGCGCCAATGTGACTGCCCTTACAGTCAAAGATCATTGTTATCTTTAACAATTCGCTGCTCAAGTACTGATGTAAATTTTGTTTTTTAATCTTTGTTTTGAATTTCTTTGCTGTTCGTATCATTACCAGTAAAGGAATGATTGTGGAATTAGTTTTTAAAAATAATCTGTACTGCACTTTGGAGTCAAAAGTGTGATGCTGGAAAAGCATAGCTGGTCATGCAGTATCCGAGGAGCAGAGGAGTTGAATCAGGATGAAGAGCTTATGCTTGCAGTGTCGACTCTCCTGCTCCTCAGAGGCTGCCTGACCAGCTGTGCTTTTCCAGCACCACACTTTTTGACTCTGATTTCCAGCATTTGCAGTCCTCATTTTCTCCTGTACTGTACTATACCCATACAGGTACAATAGTTGAGGAACCTACACTGTATGGTAAACCTCTTGAAAGACTTCTTTGCAAGCAAGATGTCTGGTTTCTTCTTTGAAGCTCTCCTTGTTTTGTTTGCAAGTATTTTTGCAAGGAATGCATGGCACTGTACATGAAAGTGCAGTATTTCAACTTTTCCATTGACTTTTTTGAATAAAAAGTTTCCTTAGGAGCCAAACTTTTGGTTTTAGTATGGAAAACTATGCTTCATTTAAAGTTATTTCACTTAAAATTGATGATTTTCAGAAATACAGCCCTAAATCTCTTGACGACACCCTGTACTGTCAGTGTTGCTGTTGACTAACTGGAATGAATTATTAAATCCAAAGCAGAAAGTATTAACTGAAATACAGTTGTCATGTTTGAGCATGCGTGAGTAATGTGTTGGTTATTACTATAGAAAAAGGTTCTCCTGCCCTATGTATAGACTTTAATTTCACTTTCGCTATGTTGCAAGTGGAAAAATGTGTTTTTTCAGTCTTATTGACTGTTACAGAAGTCCGATATTAAATGACATCAACGCTGTAGAATGGAACGCGCCATTTGATTAGCTTGTCTCTGTGACAGAAGTTGGAGAGTCCAAAGCCCACATTACAGATTTGTAGTGAGTTGTAACAGGAGCTCTTTCACTCAGTTCTGTGTTGATATCTAGTGGAATACACATGTCTGATGAAGGACATGTTTTCCAACTCCCTATTGATGGAGCATTCACGGCTTTGCCAGTCAGAGTCTGAATCAACCGATAAAATTTTCCATGGCACAAATGCTGTGAAATGACCAGTTGACTCATTAATGGACATCATTTAAGCTCAACTGGGATATGATATTTTGTTATAGAATATAAAACTACTTCAAGGATTTGAAAATAATCTGAGTAGTGACAATAGTCCTTTTACATCCTTCTACAGTAATTGATTGCAGTGTAATTCTGACAATCCGTATAATGTCATGTGCTTAGTTGACAGGGGCTCTACTACCTGGTTTTGGTTGCAAGTGTGGATGTGAAAATTGTGGTTAGTTTATGGACTGTTAGCCATATAAGAGGATCAGCTTTTTTTTATGCGTTATTGTTCCTAGCTAGAGACAGTGCCTTAGGATATGCAACAGCAGTTAATAGCTCAAAATTCATGTATTTAAATTGCAAATAGCTTGATATGTCCGGCTAATGGGTCTGATTATAAATGACAACAGTAGCTTATAGGGAGGTAGAACAGTTTATTTCATGTATCTAGGTTTTGCCGAAACACACTGTGTGGTAGCAATTACATGCGATGTTAAACAGGCCTTTTAAGTTGCTAACAGTTTCCTTCCTACTCTTGGCTATTGCATCTATAAATTGAGCAATAAGGAATGATGCGTATTATAAGTGTTGTTATTCTATCGTTTGCGGTGGCCACTGTTTAAGAAGGGTGGTAAGGACAAGCCAGGGAACTATAGACCAGTGAGCCTGACCTCGGTGGTGGGCAAGTTGTTGGAGGGAGTCCTGAGGGACAGGATGTACATGTATTTGGAAAGGCAAGGACTGATTCGGGATAGTCGTGGGAAATCATGTCTCACAAACTTGATCGAGTTTTTTGAAGAAGTAACAAAGAAGATTGATGAGGTCAGAACAGTGGATGTGATCTCTAGGGACTTCAGTAAGGCATTCGACAAGGTTCCCCATGGGAGGCTGATTAGCAAGGTTAGATCTCATGGAATACAGGGAGAACTAGCCATTTGGATACAGAAGTGGCTCAAAGATAGAAAACAGAGGGTGGTAGTGGAGGGTTGTTTTTCGGACTGGAGGCCTGTGACCAGTGGAGTGTCACAAGGATCGGTGGTGGGTCCTCTACTTTTTGTCATTTACATAAATGATTTGGATGTGAGCATAAGAGGTAGAGTTAGTAAGTTTGCAGATGACACCAAAATTGGAGGTGTAGTGGACAGCGAAGAGGGTTACCTCAGATTACAACAGGATCTTGACCAGAGGGGCCAATGGGCTGAGAAATAGCAGATGGAGTTTAATTCTGATAAATGCGAGGTGCTGCATTTTGGGAAAGCAAATCTTAGCAGGACTTATACACTTAATGGTAAGGTCCTAGGGAGTGTTGCTGAACAAAGAGATCTTGGAGTGCAGGTTCATAGCTCCTTGAAAGTGGAGTCGCAGGTAGATAGGATAGTGAAGGCGGCGTTTGGTTTGCTTTCCTTTATTGGTCAGAGTATTGAGTACAGGAGTTGGGAGGTCATGTTGCGGCTGTACATTGGCTAGGTCACTGTTGGAATATTGCATGCAATCCTGGTCTCCTTCCTATTGGAAGGATGTTGTGAAACTTGAAAGGGTTCAGAAAAGATTTACAAGGATGTTGCCAGGGTTGGAGGATTTGAGCTATAGGGAGAGGCTGAACAGGCTGGGGCTGTTTTCCCTGGAGTGTCGGAGGCTGAGGGGTGACCTTATAGAGGTTTACAAAATTATGGGATGCATGGATTGGGTAAATAGGCAAAGTCTTTTCACCGGGGTTGGGGAGTCCAGAACTGGAGGGCATAGGTTTAGGGTGAGAGGGGAAAGGTATAAAAGAGACCTAAGGGGCAACCTTTTCACGCATAGGGTGGTACGTGTATGGAATGAGCTGCCAGAGGATGTGGTGGAGGCTGGTACAATTGTAACATTTAAGAGGCATTTGGATGCGTATATGAATAGGAAGGGTTTGGGGGGATATGGGCCAGGTGCTGGCAGGTGGGACTAGATTGGGTTGGGATATCTGGTCGGCATGGATGGGTTGGACCGAAGGGTCTGTTTCCATGCTGTACATCTCTATTACTCTATGTATACCATCAACAAATCAGTTTGGAGCGGGAAAGTAAAATGTTCAAGAATAGGACAGAAATGTAAACTTTAAAGTATCCCTCCAAGTTACAGGTTAGTTTCAAGTATTGCAACTATACATCTGTACAGTCACAAGATATAGAATAATGTATCATGTACTTTTAATAAAAGTTGAACAGAATGAAATTGCTTTGAATGCATTTTCTGCAGTACTCTAGTTTTTATCTAGTACTCTACAATAAGAAGGCAGTGTTATTGATTAAGTTAAATATGAGGCTGTATTGTTAAATGGGATTTTCTTGAATTTTAATTGTTAAAAAGAACTTCTTAAGTAATTTAAATCACAGCTGAAGCTCAGATCCTTAGTTTTAAAAGGTTTAAAGCTTGTGGTTCTGCCAACACGTTTTGCTGTTTAGCTGCGGTTGGGTATGAAGAGAATGTCCTTTGACGAAATCTCTTTCTAACTATCCCATTAATTTTTGTTAGCAAGGGTCTGCTCGAATCCTAACTCTGTCTCAGGAGCAGTACAGTCAAGTCAACTTCAAACTTTGATCTTCTGGTTGAAAATTTTATATCATCCTACCAGTGCTGTTGTGACATTTGAAATCCTTCTTCTGGCTGAAGGCTATCTTTTGGGATAATGTTTAATGAGATAAAGACAGATGGTTTATGTGACTGATGTGTTAACAATGTTGTCATGAATATTCATTTAAAACCTACAATTGTGAAACTACCTTGCAGCATTTTCTCCTACTCTTTTTCCTAAAATTTAGTACTTCATCTGTAAACCTTTTCTATGTCCACTTGAATTGTGTAAAATATTCATATATTGTACCTTTTTTTTCACATTCTAAACCTGTCTTGTGCCTGGAGGCAGAATTTTGAATTGCCTTATACTTAGGTCTGTAACCATAAGTACTTCAGCCCATCGGTAATGATGCTAGCAATTTGAGATGATGCATTCCACAATGTTAAAGTCTGTTGGCTTCAATGTGAATCTCCTGAATTGTTACATAGTAAAGCTATTATAACAGTGCCAATTTGTTTATTCCTTTTAATTTCCATCAGGCTTCCGGACTCCTGACAAAACCTACAGCTGAACGCTCACTGTGTAAGCTGCACACTTCAATATCCTATCTTCTTTGGCATGAAGATGAACTGATTGAACCGCAGTTTTTGCCTAAGGCGAAGGCTGAGCTTCACTGCATTTAGGAAGTTTATGTAGTCCTGCTCAATTGCTCAGGATTAAAATAACCAGAGTTGGCTGAATACAAAAGATGATGAAATTTTGATTACTTCAATGCACAGTCATTTGCTCATTCACATTTTATGTTCAATCTGGCTATTGGCTATAAAACATGGTGCAGCACCCCAAATGGGATTGGAAGGCAGACTCCGAAGTAGAGGCTACTACCTGAGCACTGTTCTCTGTTAGGTATCGCCTGGGCTGGAGTGATAGGCCTTCACCCAGTGGACTCTGGCCCGAAACGTCAAATTTCCTGTTCCTTGGATGCTGCCTAACCTGCTGTACTTTAACCAGCAACACATTTTCAGCTTCACCCAGTGAACTACCTGTTCAGAGAGCATTGCAGTTTGACATGCTATGTCTAACCAGAGGTGAAAAAATAAGAAATAAAGAAAAATTTATCTTATTGTTCTCGGTTTTTTCTTTGATGGTATACTTTAAATATTTCTTTCAATATTATAATAGTCTTTAGACTATATTTCCAAGATTTTGCCTGAATACACAAAACCAGTAAATGCTAAATAAATATCTGTAATTATTATAGCCCTCCTTTTTCAACAGATACATTTAGTATTGGTGAGAAAAGAGAACTGGCTTACACGAAAATGTGAGATGAACTAAATGGTTAACAGAAATAATGAAAAGTGTCAGATCTTCAGTAGACAGTGGAAAGAACTTAACTTAAAATATGGTTGAATGAAAATGTACAGTGGGAAAATTCGATATAGAACAGGAGGAGGCCATTCAGCCTAAAAGGGTTTTAAGAATTGAACAGGCAAATGAATTTAGGACATGTGTGGAGAGTAAACATCAACATAGACAGGTTGAATGTCACAAAAATGTAATGGGAAACCAAAGAAACATTAAATGTAATATTCTGTAAATATCTCATGTCACAATCTGAGATTTTTCAAAAAACACATGATGAAATTAAAATTGTCCACTGAAAATCCTACGACTTTTATTAAAGTTCCCTTTCCGAAAAGTGGAAATTATATTCTGAAAAAGTGAACCCTTTGCAGTTGTTCTTTGCTATGAAGAATAACACGTGACTCCCTCTAATTAGCTCCCTTTGATCCAGAAACAGAAAGAAAAGCAATAATCAATTATCTTGTCTTGTTGCAAAGTTGTTCTTGTCAAAGCAAATGCGCTTTTACAACTCTCACTTTCTTTGTAAATTGCATTAGTATTTGCATTGGACCATCTCAAGACAAGTTTGGTGTGTGTTATGTATCCTGTACATTTTGTAATGAATGAATCTGCTGTTTGCTGGAGTCACAGTACATTTCCAGTGAAAGAAATGAAAAGGATGATCAATTTTCTCGGTAAAAGAACGCACCGGTGGATGATAATTTGTCTGAAAGTTGTATTTCAGTGTTGCTTCTGTGTGGCAGGCATGACCTTCAGAAAATAAATCCCCTTCATACACCAGATAACCTGTCCGACAATCCAGTGGAGTTTATTTTAGCATGAAGCTTGCTGTTACACAGCTTAGCCCATAAAGACTTCTTTCTTGTCAGCGCCTTCTCATGCAGCAGAACTTTCCACTGTTTCAGCACATCAGGATATATCTTCTGCATTGGCTGCTGTAGGTGAGGCAGAGAGAGGTATTGATGTCCAGGACCCTTGGGTCTTGTGTACTGGTATTGTGTGTCAGCAGGACAAAGGGTTGGCGCCAACCGTCCTGCTGTATGCGCCAGAAACTAGAATTAATTACAAACCAATCGAATCCGTTGCAGCCAATTGGTAAACTAATTGGTAATTTTAGCTGTACATCTATACTTTGTTATCTGCCTGTCCATAACAGTGTTTTCAGAGCCACTTTTGTTCCAGTCTCTCCTGCTTGACAAAATGGCCTTCATCGCTGCAAGGGGAAAGATGCGCACCAGCGAGTACGGGGGCCACTCCGGCTGCTTGTCTTGTTTGTGTTCCCTTGTTCACTAAACAAGCTTCAGGTTACTGGTGCTTGGAACTGCTCTGATTAGAGCAGATAACATGGAGCTGAATCAAATACTACAAGACTGCAAGGTTGCAGCTAATCAGCATGGAATTTCTCTATATGTTAAAGAATGATTCAGTGGATAATTGGAGAATGATTTCTTTTCCTTGTGCATTCTTGGGGAAAGTATTTGCATATTTACTTTCAGAGTCATAATAAAGTCTTATATTTGTTTTTATGATTACTTAAAGGTGCTGAAATGTGATGTTCTTCGTTCAGTTTTAGTTCTCAACACTGTTTTAAAGGAGTGAGAGCAGCTGGGGATGGAAGAAGCTTGCTGAAAGCCAAGGTTAAGCAAAAGAATGCCATTCCTCAACCGTGCTAACTCGGAACCCTCACAGGAAAACCAAACGGTGTGCATGTGCAAAAAATTAATTGGAAGCAGAAGATTTTTCTCGCAACTGTAACATTGTGTGAATACACTTATTGGAGTGTAAAATGTCAACTTGACTCACTGGAGATGCTCTTGTTTCAGAGAGTTGTAGGTTCAAGCAGTGTTTCAGGACATACACATTTGACTACGTTCGCAAGGCAGAGTAATTTTGTTGCTTTTTTGAAGGTGTCATGCTAAACTGAGGCTCCAACTACTTGCCAAAGTAAAAGATTCCATAGCATCTTTTGATAAGAGTAGGATGCACTTGTATTAAGCCTGAGGGTCATTATCCCCCAAGAAACCTCGCAAGAAGCTGTTTAATGTCTGAGATCTTGCAATGCAAAGTTATGACTATTGTTGTCAATACAAAAATAATTCATTTGTCTGTAAAGTGTTTAGGGAGGTCGTGAAGATGTGAAAGTCACAATGTAAATGCAGTTGTTTAATTCTGTCTATACTGGGTGAATTTGTTTCTAATTTGCTGCTGTTGAAACCTGTGGTTTCAATGGGTTCTAGTATATTCAAAACAGAGCAAAATAGGAATGCTGCTCTACTGAGGCTGCTTTTGATTTTTTGTTTCCCCCATCTGCTGTTTGACTAAGTGCTCAGCTCACCCATGCAGGTGAGCAATGTGACTACTTCAGCTGCTGCATCAGGAATCCATATACAGAAATGAATGTACAGTAACTGTTTTTTGCACTGCAGTCAGCATTGTGCAATCCGTCACATACTGGAAGTGTGACTCTGTACTCTGGCCACTCTGAAACAGGCTACACTGAAGGGTGAAAGTGAGGACTGCAGATGCTGGGGAGTCAGAGTTGAAAAGCTTGGTGCTGGAAAAAGCACAGCAGGTAAATTGGTAGCCGAGGAGCAGGAGAGTCAATGTTTTGGGCATAAATCCTTCATCAGGAATGGGGTGGGGGAAGGGTGGCTGAGGGAAAGGTAGGTGGGATAGCGACAGATGGATCCAGGTAGGAGGTGATTGTGATAGGTTGTGGGAGGGTGGAGCAGAGAGCTGGGAAGGAAGATGGACAGGTGGGTCAGGTCAAGAGGGTGGTGCTGAGTTGGAATGTTGAATCTGGGATGAGGTGGGGAGGGTAGGGAGATTTGGAAACTGGTGAAGTCTTTGATGCTGTGTGGTTGTAGGGTCCTGAGGTGGAAGATGAGGTGTTCTTCCTCCAATTGTTGGGTGACTTTGATTTGGAGACGGAGGTGATTAATTTTTCAGTGTTAAAGTGTTGTGATGTGAATATTTTACTTTGTTAACAGGCAGTGATGAAACATGTATTTAGCAGTTCTCCAAGAAATTAGTATTGATTGAAAGTACATTAATCAATACTATAACTTACAAATATGTTTAGATTTATAATTTTTCCTTCATATTCGTGGTCATGATTATTGGGTTTACTCATTAATCTTATGCAGTCTTGCCACAGTTCTCTAGAGGACTTTTTGTTTTAGCTGTTTGTCATAATAGGACAAAGAAAGTTATAGTCAAGAGTGTGGTGCTGGAAAAGCATAGCTCGTCAGGCAGTGTCCAACGAGCAGGAAAATCAATATTTCGGGCAAAAGCCCTTCATCAGGAACAAAGCAACAGTGAAATTTTGGTGATATTATTCCAAAATTGAATTATATGAGGATTATAGGGGAAGTTGCAGTGGTATTCTTGTATGTCTGCCCTTGGCCTTTTAAGTAGCAGACATTGCAATACGTTTTGTAAATGTACATATTGCCACTGGTGTGCATTGGTGATGGATGGGTATCAGCCAATTGAGCTGATTTGCCTTTAGTGGTATTTAGTTTCTTGAGTGTTGTTGGAGACTCGTTCAACCATGTAAGATGGTGGAGCTCAACACTATTCAGTTTGGGTTCTCCCAGGGCCACTATGCCTCAGATCTCATTACAGCTTTGGACCTAATATGGACAAAAGAGGTGAGGTGAAAATGATGACTGCTGTTAACATAAAGACAGACAGCATTTAACTGTGTGTCTTAAAGGAGTCCTAGCAAAATTAAACTAACTGCATATCAGGGAAAATTTTCCATTTTGGAGTCCTATAAATGTTTGTTGGTGGTCAGTTATCTCAGCCATAGGACATCATTGCAGGAGTTATTGTTCCAAACCCCAATCATCTTTAGCTACTTCGTCAACAACCTGCCATCCATCATAAAGTCAGAAGTGGGAATGTTTGATGATTGTGCAATATTTCACACCATTTGTGACATGTTAGATTCTGAAATGGCCATGTCAATATTGTCTGAACGTCTGGATACCATCATACTGGAGCTGGACAGTGACAAGTAGCCATCATGCCATACCAGTGCCAGTTAATGATGATCTTTAACAAAAGTAAATCTGGTCATGTCTCTCGATATTGAGTGATGTCGCCATCACTGGAGTCTGAACTGTCAACATCCTGAGGTTTATCATTGACTAGAAACAGAACTGTACCAGCTTACAAGTACTGTGTGTACAAAAATGGTTAAGAGGCTGAAATTTTTAGTGGTGAACAACTAACCCTAACCCCCCAAAGACTGTCCATCTTCCAGGCATAAATCAGAATAATGGAATACTTTCTGCTGCCTGGTTAAGGACAACTCCAAAAACACTCCAGAAGCTTGACACCCATCCGTCTGGTTACGTTAATTGGGGGTGAGGGGAAGTGTGATGGCAGATAGGGTATGATGGGAAACTAACATTTGTCTCTTTGGCATGAAAGATAGAAAAGCAGAATATGTTTTAAATGATGTGATGTACAGAGGGTGCACTCATATAAGGAACATAGATATCTCATAGGTTCATCCAACAATGATGAAGGTAAGTGGCATGGAGGCCTTTATTGCAAAGGGATTGGAGTACAGGAATAAACAAATCTTGCGATATTAGAATGGAGTTTGGCTGAGAGTGACTGATAGGTGACCAGAATGACCATTGTCTCTCTCACAGTCAGTGGCTTAGAATGTTTTTTTCTACTGACCGTTTCAATCCATTGTACACACCTAAGCCTGGCTAAGTTTAGTTTGGGTCTGCTAAATGTAACTTGCTAAAAACGTTCCTGAGGAAGTGTCCAGTAGAATAGCACCAACTGGTCAATACCTTGCAATGAAGCAGACGTGAACCAAAGCCTTCATCTAGTACATGGAGTCTGCAGTCTCTGCCCATTACTAAATCACTGATGCAAACCTCACTGTCACAGCAGGATGGAAGATCCAACTGGACTGTCAAATCAGATACCATTTTGCCAACTTCTGCAACCTGACGTTTTCAAGAATATGAACATTCTGAGCTCCTGTGCCCAGTTTGCAGGATTTGGGAGGTGATTGCTCCCAATGATTCTTTAATTTCTAGGGAGGATAAAGAAATGATTGATATTTCCACTCTGACCATTTTTAAAAATTGACGGTTCTCAAGATTGTAGCTATCCTGTTCTTGCACTGGGAGGGAGGTACGGATTAAAAATAAGATTGGCTTGCTGGCTTTGCTTTCTATGTCAAACAAGTAAGTAGTTCAGTGGTTAGCACTGCTGCCTCATAGCACCAGGGACCTGGGTTCGATTCTACCCTTGGGTGACTGCGCAAACTCCACACAGACATTCTCCCCATGTCTGCTGGGTTTCCACTGGCTGCTCCAATTTCCACCCACAGTCCAAAGATGTGCAGATTAGGTGGATTGCCATAGTGTCCAGGGTTTGCAGGCTAGGTGGATTAGCCATGGGGAATGGAAGGTTATAGGTTATCGTAGGGGGCATGGGTCTGGGTGGGATGCTCTTTGGAGAGTTGGTGGGTCTTTATGGGCTGAATGCTCTGCTGCCACACTGGAAGGATTCTATGATTCTATCATTCAAACATTCACCCCTGCCACCATTGAGGTATGGTGGCATTAGTGTGTACCACCTGCAAGGTCCACTACAATAATTCATCAAGGCTCCCTCAGCAGCACATTCCAAGCCTGAAACCTCTACCATGTAGAAGGACAAGGGCAGCAGATACATGCAAACACCACCACCTTCAAGTTCCCTGGCAAAGCATACACTATCCAGATTTGGAACTTGCTGTTCCTTCACTGCTGCTGAATCTATTCATGGAAATATCTTCTCAACAGTACTGTGGGTGTGGTGCATCACATGAACTGCAGCAATTCGAGAAGGGGGTGTCACGGTGGCTCAGTGATTAGCACTGCTGCCTCACAACGCCAGGGACCTGGGTTCGATTCCCTCTTCGGGATGACTGTCTGTGTGGAGTTTGCTCATTCTCCCTGTGTCTGCGTGGGTTTCCTTTGGGTGCTTCAGTTTCCTCCCCCAATCCAAAGATGTGAATTGACCATGTGAATTGCCCATAGTGTTGGGTGCATTAGTCAGGGGTAAATATAGGGTCGGGGAATGGGTCTGGGTGGGTTACTCTTCGGAGGGTCGGTGTGGATTTAGTGGGCCGAAGGGCCTGTTTCCAAACTGTAGGTAATCTAATCTAATCTTAAAAAAGTGGTTCACCACCACCTAATCAAGGGCGATTAGGTTATGGGCAGCAAGCGCACCAATGCCCACATCCTTTCTTTAATAATAAAATATGTTGCAAGAGCCCATATTTTGCTCTATCTATTTCTTTGATATTGCAAGTAGTAAATAAAATTGGCTGATACTTCTAACTTTGAGAACCTTCAGAGGTGGCTAAGATGGATCATCCCATTTTGGTCATGCCATGGAACAGCTGTCCTTATTGGAGAGAAATGCCCTGAAGGACAGGATATGAGAAATGTGTCTGGCATACTTATTTTTGCAAAATGTTGCTTAAAATAGAAGTGATATATATTCCATTATATTGGAATATTTAAAGACTGGCATCAAAACTGTAACAATATATTGCAATTGGACCAGTCTGAATCAAACCGTTAGATCTTTAAGGTGGCTTGAGAGCATCAATGACCAACACTTATATAACTATTAAAGTGATTTTTGCAAGGCTTGTGAAGGTTTGTAGCTCAGGTTGAGGTTTAGGGTGTAGGTTTGCTCGCTGAGCTGTAGGTTTGATATCCAGACATTTCATTACCTGGCTAGGTAACATCATCAGTGGCGACCTCCAAGTGAAGCGAAGCTGTTGTCTCCTGCTTTCTATTTATATCTTTCTCCTGGATGGGGTTCCTGGGGGTTTGTGGTGATGTCATTTCCTGTTCATTTTCTGAGGGGTTAATAGATGGTATCTAGATCTATGTGCTTGTTTATGACGTTGTGGTTGGAGTGCCAGGCCTGTAGGAATTCTCTGGCATGTCTTTGTTTAGCCTGTCCCAGGATAGATGTGTTGTCCCAGTCAAAATGGTGGTTATTTTCATCCGTGTGTAGGGCTACGAGGGAGAGAGGGTCTGTCTTTTTGTGGCTAGCTGGTGTTCGTGTATCCTGGTGGCTAACTTTCTTCGTGTTTGTCCTACGCAGTGTTTGTGGCAGTCCTTGCATGGAAATTTGTCCATGGGTTGTACCCACAACATGAGTTGTGATTTTATTGAATTCTTTGGAACCATGCAGGAATAGTGATTGGAAAATCTAATTCTGCTTGAATGGAGTTATGAAGAAACTGTACAGAAAAGTGAATTCAAATTCAAGTGATATTTTTAATTGCGGGCAGTTTATTTTTCTTATTTTGATTGCGATCTATGTTTGTGAGTGAGTGTTGGCTTGTGGTTAAGAAAAGTAACACTGATCATCTATTTTGAGTCTTTTTTTGGCCGTCATTCAATCGGTTGAACCTGACTTTAAACTCCATTGTCATGTTTGTAAGCAGCTGCAGTTTTGTTTAAGAAACATGCCAGTTATAAACAAATCTTGCAGAGGAAATCCAGATGGCTGCCACCGGAGGCATCAATCATTGACTCTAAATACCTGCATCTAAATCAAGGTTGTTATCAAAAGTACAGTAGGTGTGTGTTGTGTTGAACTTGATAGCATATTTGCATCTGAATAATAATGGAAACATTACAATTAAATCAGTACATTGTAGCATTGAGCTAATTTTCTTCTCACGATGTGTCCTTAACATATAGTTTTGAATTTTGCTACTTCTAGAATCAGACGACAGTCTCTTCACTCACCTCCAAAATATTCTCACCAGTCACTGATAAGTTCATAAGATTCCTCCATTTAGTTGGTTCAAATTAAAGAAATTCAGCAGCAACATTTAGCAGGGTGTTTTTTCATGATTCAAGAATTCCAAACACCTTTCTCTAAATTAGCACAATCAGTTAATTAACTCCCCTTGAAAGGTTAAAAAAAGTTCTTGGCAATGTTAAATTTTGTGTCCCATTAAAATAAATTATTTACAGGAAGCTTAAGATTTGATGTTATATAGGAAAGTTGCTTCCAAGTGTTGTGACACCCTTCCAAAATATATCTCATTGATTTCATAAAACCATTGTGGCTTTAATATGGAATCATATTAAAGTTGGATTATGAATCTTCAAAGAGATGCTTCTAGATTGAAAAGGGTAAGATGTGTAGATATCTAAGGGCAGGCTTAATTTTATATTTGCCCAAAATTGTATGTAAGTGCAAAAAAATTAAGCAGTTACTTTCACATGATGAGATTGCTTAGTTTCAAAAACTTGTCAAAAGAACAGTTCATGCAATTCAAACATTCACCCTAGTTGTGTGCATTATAGATTGATTCATGGTATGCTGCACAGCCTCTTTAGATCATCTAATTATTTCAAACAATAGCTTTATGTCACAGTGTTTTTTTCCACTTCCTAGGTTGTCTTTTACACCTGAAGCCATTCTACCTAAATGTCAGCAGACACATATTATGGTCAGTGTTCATTTTTAGAATAGAGCTATACTGAGTCATGACAGAAGAGACAGAGAAAGATGTAAGTTTCACATTACCAACAATGTGGTGTCCTCCCACAAGAAGAAACGATATTGGACACAAAAAGAGACAATTTCTTTGACGCCTAGAAAGGCACTCAAAGCACTTCACAGAAGCATAAGTGGACAGAATGTTTGAACTTATTAAAGTTGGATTCTAAGGAAGTGAAAGATGGAGGAGGGGAGATTTAGAAAGAGTGTCAGAGATTAGTACTGAAGTGGCTGAACACACCGGTGGCACTTATTTGCCAAAGGGAGTGGGAATGCACGAGAGACCATATTTGGAGGCAATCAGAGTTTTCGACAGTTGCATGACAAAATCTGGAACGGTTGTGGGCGGCACGGTGGCACAGTGGTTAGCACTGCTGCCTCACAGCGCCTGAGACCCGACAGACTGTGTGGAGTTTGCACGTTCTTCCTGTGTCTGCATGGGTTTCCTCCGGGTGCTCCGGTTTCCTCCCACAGTCCAAAGATGTGCGGGTCAGGTGAATTGGCCATGGTAAAATTGCCCGTAGTGTTAGGTAAGGGGTAAATGTAGGGGTATGGGTGGGTTACGCTTCGGCGGATCGGTGTGGACTTGTTGGGCCGAAGGGCCTGTTTCCACACTGTAAGTAATCTAATCTAATCTAATCTAAGGGTCAAATTGATTTATTGGTGGGCTGGCAGCCAGTGTAGGTCAGTGCACATAGGTGATAGCATTGAAACAGATGAATAATGGATGTTTATTTTGGAGTGGTGGGTTAGTCCCTGAGGAATGGGAATCATTTATGTATTATCAGCAAGTATGTATGGTCAGCTGTTTAATTGGAGTAGGGTCAAGAACGAAGGAGAAGGTCAGCTGGACTAGATGGGCTTAGAGAGGGTGGGGTAGAAGAGACACTAGAGAAAGATTTATAGAATCATACAATACAGAAGAAGCCTTCGACCAATATGTCTGTACTGCCAAAACTATACTTCATCTACTTTAGCCCCATAGTCTCGAATGTTATGGTTTTTCAAGCGTTCATCCATGTTGTGAAATAATCAGCGAATACTACCCCTCCCTGTCAGTACATATCAGAACCCCACCACAAGCTGGGTGAAAGGTTTTTCCTCAAACCACCCCAAAAAGCCTCCTGCCTGTCATGTTAAAACTGTGCCTCCTCGTTGTTGACCCTTCAACTAAGGGGAAGAGGTGGACCCTTACTGTCCACCTTGTCCATGCCCTTCATAAATCTTACACAGTTGTAACAGGTCCCCCTCAAATTTTTCTGCTCCGAAGAAAACAACCCAAGCTTATGCAGGTTCTCATCCTAGCTAAAGCACTCCATCCCAGGCAGTGTCCTGGTGAATCTCTTCTGGAACCTCTTCAGTGAAATCACCTTGCCATAGTACGGTGACCAGAGCAAAGGCCAGTGGTAAAACATTGGTGGGAATGTAACTTGGAGGTGACAGAAAGTTAAGGATGTGACAGAGGTAGGAAAACAGATGATCTAAATTTTAGTTTGAGAAATCCTTATATGTTTCTTAAGATGAGGGCAGAGGGGCTATGGAAATTTAGCATCTATAACAGTAATACTCAGTGTTTGTACAGTTTAAATGGATGTAGCGTGAAGTAAATTTACAAAGAAAAGAAATGAAACTTAACCATAAATATTTTGCTGTGACTTCAAATTAGACAAAATAAGTGAGAAAAAACATCAGCCTAGACACTGCAAATAGCACAATTCCAAAACCAGCTCCACTGTCTGAACATTGAAATTGCAAAGCTTACTAACCATTTTCTTCCATGAAATTTTTCTCATGAATTTTATTCCATTTAGTACTTCATTCAGAGTGAAAAAGTTGTCCGAAGCGATTTTCACTGACAATATTGCAGCAGAGAAAAAGGAGCAACTCAAACCAGCATTGATTTATGATTTGTGGGAGTAGGGGGTATTACTTGCAACCTAATTATAATGAGTTTCTTTTCTCAGGAAGTGTTGATGATGCTGGATAACTATGTGCGAGATTTCAAGGCATTGATAGATTGGTTGCAGCTGCAGGAAAAGTTAGAGAATACAGATGCACGGAACAGGTAATACACTACAGTGTACACCATCCACTTGAAATAACTTAATTATTGAATGGGAGTTCTATATTCCCATTAAACTGGCTAATTGTTGCTAAATGTTCTGAAGAATGGATATATGAAAGGAGACATTCAGAGGAAGTTTGTCAGCAAAGTATCTGATTTTAAGCAACCTACTGAAAATAACTAGCAGAAGACTTTGAAAGACAACAGACCTTTATCTGATTGTTAGACCAATTATGATGTTCTGGGGTGCAGGGTATTTGAGTAAAATGATCAAGATTCCAGTCAATTAGTACGTTGAGAATGTTTACATTTGCTTACTTAGAATGCATTCTGAGGTAGAATCAAATAAAGGCAATTGCAGACATTACTTGAAAGGAGCACTGCTATTACTGATATCCTTTTTGAATGCAAATTGAGCATTGAACATGGGTCTTAAAATGGAGGTGGCTTTAGTTACATAATTTCTTGTAAACATCAGATTTAGACTCATAGTTGTTCATGTTAGCAATAACTTTCTTCAGATGCAATTTATTGTTATTGCAGGTGATCTATGTTCCCTGATTTGCTATATCAACATACCTTAGGAATGAAACAGCTGTTATATGAAACTGCATTCATTGTGTTATCTTCTGTTCTGTCTCCAAGATGTGAACATACTATTTCACCAAACTGGTCAAAGCTAATGTTTATCCTCTGCATAAATTTCCTTCCACTTTGTTTCATCTAACCTTATCCAAACTGTTGCATTTATGAGCAGAACTGCTGGTAGCTGGAGTGCTACAGTCTGTCATTGTGAGAGGTGAGAGAGTTGTACCTGATTGTGTTGAAAATTACTCTACCTCTTGCCCCAAAATTAATTCTAAGTAGAAAACAAGTAAGCAAATGCTGCAATTTCTTCCATTGAGTTTTAAGCTAGTTGTAAGATCTAAGAAAACACACAATCAGAATATTTCTTTGCAAATTTGTACTTCTGTTGTTCATTAAGTAATGTGGTCTCTATACAGATACAATCCCAAAGTTATCTAACAACTAATCAGTTTTTTCATTGCACTATGGACTCTCCGAGCAAAGAAATTTGCAGACTAATTATAATTGTTGCTGTTTTCCCAGGCCTTAGGATTAGTTTAAGATTTGAATGTTATGCTGGTGTAATATCATGAGTGCAACTGCAAATGTGCAAATGGAACATACACTGTTTCTGCGCACTCCTCATGCTTCTCCATCTCCCCATTAAATAAATTGGTACTGTTTGCTGCAAATACACTCCAGGGCAGTTAGGGATGGGCATTCAATAAAGACCAAGCTAGTGATGCCCACATCCCATGAATGAATTTTTAAAAAAACACTGTTAACATGTTCCACATTTTAATAATTCCCATGAGTGAATAAATTATTGATGACTACCTTGTGATTGTGGCTCATAACTTTGAAACCTCTCCTCACAAATGAAATATCCCTCCCAACTATACTATTTTAAACCTTTAAAATATTATCAACCTCAATCAATTTACCTCTGCCTTTTTGCTTTCAGAGGAAGGAACTCTAGCATGCTTAGTCTTTCTTGGAAGTTATTATCTCTCAGTTTTAGTTTCATCATTGAAATATTTTTTGTACTTTCTCCAAAGTCTTATTTATGTAATATCGAAACTAGAACTGAGTATGATATGCTGCATGTATATATAACCTATGTACTGCATGCTTTTGAATTGTGACTTTCGCTCTCTATTGTAGACCCACATCGCTGGCTTGGGAAGTGAGGAAAATGTCCCCAGGGCGACATGTTATGCCAAGTCCACCAACGGACAGAATTTGCACAACGTCAAGTGCCCGAAGGAGTTTAAACTTTGGAGCTCCTAATACGATGTAAGAATTTCTAGATTTTTCTTTATATAAGTTGATGGAAATGGAATGATAACATCATTCCTATGGTCAAGTTTGTGCATACGTTGTCTTCATGTTTGAAACCAGAATCATAGTTCTTGGGGATTTAAGTACAGGTAGTTTGTTTCATGGGGGCATTCAGTAGGAACTGCTGGTATGGGAAGAATGGAGGAATTATAACATTGCCATTTCATCAGACAGTTCTCAAAATGTTTCACAACAATTTAGTTTTTAATGTAATTATTTTTATGGAGACAAACATGGCACCCAATTTGTGCATAACAAGATCCCACAAACAGCATGAAATGAATGACCAGTGAATGCATTTTTAGTGCTATTGGCTTAGAAGGGAATCCGAGCCGAAAACTGGTAGATGTCCTTCTCCTCTTTGGATAGTGCTATGGAATTTTGACACCGCTTTGAACAGATAGGCAGAGCTTTTCATTCAAGGTCTCATCCAAACGATGACTGTTTAAATTATGTTTTCTTCTTGGTGTGGCTCTTGCACTTCCAATCTTGCGACTTTAAGGCAAGAATCCTACCAACAGGACCAAGGCTAAGTAATTTTGGTGTTCTACATGCTGATTCTAAGTATCTTCTCTGTAAATATTGATAAATGTTACAAGTCAATGTGAATTAGGGACAAACCTCGTGACGTTGATTCTATCAAGTTCTCCAAATATTGGTATGAAATTTTGCCCTGCTAAAATTAAATGTCATGCAATTATTTAAGCAGTGTAAAGCAGTCTTGAAAAAAAAACAAGTCTTTTTCTCTTTGGTCTTTTCAGCTAATCCCAAACAGGATTAAAATAAAGTCTAAAAAGTTAGTTGCTTGATATTTTTGTTTTGTTGTGGCATAGAGCTGCTCTATGAAATAAATTCTGTTTTAGAGTGGAAAAATGTAGTGTTCCGTGCTGTTTCAAAGTAAATTTTTGATTCTTTGAAACTTTTTAACGTTCAATTGATGTATCGGTTTTTTGAATGAATAAAGTTCTCAGTCTGAAGTCAGATTACATCAGAACTTATCAATTCCGAAGACTAGTTAAATTCCAGTTAATTACCCAAACTTCATAATGGTTTGTTATAAAATGCCGTAAATGTGACCTATTTTCCTTTATTCCGAAGTACCATTCTTTGGGTTGGATTAAGTTAAATTCTAGAGGCATGCATGAGGTTAACACAAGCAGGTTGATCCTTTGTTTAATGTCACCTACTTGGAGCTCCTTTCAATTTATTAAACACATTACTGCCTAAGAATGTTTGCATCTAATTGTGGTTGAAGACTGCATGAAGAGATGGTTCAATGCGTGTTATTATGTAATGGAAATACCTCAGGAAATGATTATTGATTATCAGAGTACTGCAAATGTTGACTGGTATTGACATATACATTTACATCAAGCTCAAATAGTAGTTTAACACTGTCACAGAACAGCTGAAGTAAAGAAAACAATATTTAATATGTTATGGTCTATGCATTCTGCTTTACTGGGTTAGTTGTTAATGAGCAACATTAGAGTCCAAAAGTACAGTTATGTTGGACATTGAGTAGGAAACATGTAGATATCACCATTTTAAGTGCACAGATGACCTGGCACGTAGTAAATGCAGTGTTAAGTGTGTTGACATATGAAAACTCGCTTTACTTTATATGTGCTATGATAACTTGTAACTCATTCACTTATTTTTAAAACAGAATTAATTTTAAAAGCTTCACTAGGCAATGCTATAAGTGGTATTACCACTGGACTGTTAATCCAGTGACCCAGGTAATGTTCTGGAGATGTGTGTTGGAATCCTGCCAAGCTAGATTGTGAAATTTAATTCAATAAAAATCTGGAATTAAGAATCTAATGATGACTGTGAATCTATTGCTGATTGTTGGAAAAACCCACCTCTTTCACTGAGCCCTTAAGGGAAGGAAACTGCAATTCTTACCTGGTCTGGCCTATGTGTGACACCAGATCCACAGCAATGTGGTTGACTCTTAACTGTCCTTTGCACAATTAGGGATGGGCCTAGCCAGCAATGCCCTCATTGGGTTTAATTTAGATTCAAGTGTGAAGGATTTCTGGAATGTCTTTGGCTATCAGCACTGTGAACTCTGTATTTTTTTCATGTTTTATATCACGTGAACAGCTCAGGCTGCAACAAGCAAATCCGAATGTGTAGGTATTTTAACTTTGTAAATTTGTCATTACATTGTGGCTCAAATGCTATTCACACCCCTGGAGAAGGGAGAATATGGAAAAGCTAAAGGATTTGGGGCAGTACCTTTTAAAATTTATTAAAGTCACATTTCCAATGTATGACATGAAAAGTATTCATATTTCCTATGAATGTAAAATAATGGCTTTCATGGAAGCATCCAAACCATTTCATAGCCAATTAATACTTTAATAAGTGACCATTATAATACAGGCAAATGCAGCATCTGATCTGTGCACAACAAGATCCCACGAACAACTATAAGATAATTTTTAGTTGTGCGATAAATATTTTGTCAAAATACTGTATAGTGAGAGTTGTGGATTAGTGCAGTCACAGTCAGTGTGCCTGAGAAAGTGCTTGTGTGTTGTATGTAATGGAAGCTTGAGGATGTTGATTTTTCAGAAATCAGGAATCATTGTGTTAAGCTGGAAGCTGTAGTATTCATATTCTTTTTATTTCCATTAGTTCTTTACTTTTTGGACCTTCTCACATGATTCAGTCTAATTCTAGTTAATTTTCTATTTAGGGGCGCTCCTCCAGCTTTGGTAGCAGCTCGTCTTGCTCCAACTGGTGTCAGTTGGGCAGACAAAGTCAAAGCTAATCGGGCAAATATTGTTTCTCCAAAACATAGCCGAAACAACTGTCAAAAATCTTCACAGCGGAGCAGATTGCATCCAAATGGTAAGTCATATTTAATATATTTACAAAATTAAAAGCAGACTATGCTGATAGCACTCAGGTCAGGTGGAGAGAGAAACAGAGGAAATGTTTCAGCTTAACTACTTTTCATCAGACCCAGTCTTAAGGAAATCATGGATCTTATAAAGTGATAAAGGAGTACATTTTGAGGAAAAAGGTAAAGTGAAATAACTTCTGTTTCCAGTTTTGATTTTGCATTTCTCTGTAAGCCTGCATTTGGATTTGTTGACGAAACTATTTGACAGCAGAGGAAAGAAATAATTCACTTGCTGTTCATTTTTCAGTAGCTAATTGTTAACAGCATTTCATGTCTAAATGTATAATGTTATTACTGTTTTGGTCAGTGCTGCTTATCTACAAAAGTTCTCATTGAGCAGCTGGTTCAATTAGGTATTACATGAATGCATAAGAAAACTTGTGAATAAGACATCTTTTGCTTGTATGAACAGCTAGGATGTTATCATTTCTTTTAAGTGCTTCCAAACGTTGACACATTTTATGGAAATCTTGTCCTAACTCGTAAAAGACAGGTTGGTCAATTTCCTAAAGAAAGTTGTACTTTCGCTGCAGAATCATTTTTTTCATTCTGCAGCACTAGAAACAACTACAGAAAAATATAGGATCTGGTGACAGAGATTTAATGAGCTTGATAATTCCCCAGGGTTACTTCATGGACAATATTCAGAGGATTTTGGTTTGGAAATCTTGGTGAAATCTATATCAGTTTTAAACCTCCAGACACACCATTCCACAATTCTTTCTGCTACTTTATATTTGGGCATTGATGATGTTTTTACATTTGTTGCTGTTTTGATTTTTTACATTTGTTGCTGTTTTGAGAAATAAAGCATGTTCTGTGCTATTGTACGAAAATGTCTATGTTGTGACGACATGAGAGTGATGACATCAGAAAGAGAAGTGTTATTTCCAGCTAAGCTTGTTGGATGGTGGCTTTTGTAACCCCTAGAGACTGGAGGCATACTGGTGCAACTTCATGTTATTCTGAGCTCATAATTTCAGCTGTGGTGAGCCACCAAAGGATGGGAAGCTGAGAAATTGGAGTTAGTTGCTCCTTTTGTCTAGATTTGTTTGCAGCTGTGAGTACCACATTAGAAATCTTAGGAACAAGTAGCCCATTGTCCCTGCAACCACCCGTGATGTACTCTACATGGGATGCATGTGAGAAGGACATTTCTTTTGGAAGAGTCTAGAAGCACTCTTCATTCAGAAACAAAAAACAGAAATTGCTGAAAAAACTCAGCATGTTTCGCAACATCTGTGGAGAGGAAAGAGTGAGGACTGTCGATGCTGGAGAGTCAGAGTTGAAAAGTGTGGTGCTGGAAAGAGCATAGCAGGTCAGGCAGCATCAGAGGAGCAGGAGAATTGACGTTTCGGGCATAAGCCCATTATCAGATATTCCTGATGAAGGACTTGTGCCCGAAACGTCGACTCTCCTGCTCCTCAGGTGCTGCCTGACCTGCTGTGCTTTTCCAGCGCCACACTTTTTGACCCAGCATTTGTGGAGAAGAAAGCATGGTTAATGTTTTGTGTCCAGTGACCTTTCTTCAGAACTTCAGCTGCCAGACCTGCTACATTTGCAGATATTTGCTTCATTCCTGATGAAGGGCTTTTGCCTGAAACGTTGATTTTTTTTTCCCTGCTTCCTGGATGCTGCCTGACCTGCTGTGCTTTTCTAGACTCGAATCTAGAGTCTGATTTCCAGCATCTGCAGTCCTCACTTTTGCCTTTGCAAATATGAACCATGTGCTGTAATTGCTCTGAATTCTACCAATGTGTTGATCCTGATGATTCTGCCACTTTTTCATGAGGGCATCATGTCTGGAATCATCAAAGATGCAGTGTGCATCTATCTTTTCCTGCCTTCAACTGAGTCAAATAGGGCAGTCAGATCCAGTTTCTGTGCTTAATTATATCATCAGGAACTTGAATAAAGGAATGTGCATTGACATCACAGTAGAGAGCAGGTTGTAGAGTCTGTGCTGAATATAGCCTAAAGCTAAAGAATGGTTAATAATATTTGTATTTTTGAAAGTATTTATGGAGAATTGAATATTTTAGTTGTTACTTGAACTTGATAAATGTTACAGAACTTTATATTTTAAAATAAATCATTAAATATACATATGATGCAACATAGAGTTCCCCAGAATCAGTTATACATCTGTGGCACAGATATGAAAAGTCGTATTGGTCTCAGAAAATACTTCATGCTGATTAGGATTAAGTAATCTTTGATGAAACTAGCATCAAAACTACTTGGGTAAAGTTCTCAAGCTTTTTTTTAAATCCAATCTGGATATCTTTTGCCAGTTTCAGGAGACACTGAAAATTCTGAAAAAAACTTTAAAGATTATAGTTGGCTCAAAGGCACAGGATAGCTTTGACTAAAATGACATTTTTACAACAGCTTTTCGGTAAGAAATCTGATCTTAGACTTTCAGACAATAGGCACATGCGATGCCAGTAAATGGAGGATAGTCTAACCTAAAATCCCTTTAGAAAGATTCCCCTTCTTTTTGAAAGACTGTAAACCTTCCCATTTAGTGCTATACTGTTAGATGTGTGGAATTTTTATAGGTTTCTCTTTATATGTTTCTCGCAGAACATATCACTTTAAACCTAGCTCATTATTAATATTTCTAAAATGTTCACTAAACTTGGCCTGAATAAAGGTGAGTTTTCATATGAACGTACAGATTACAGCGCCAGCAGAAGCCTTAGGATGGTTGTTGTATTCTTTTGTAAGTCAAGTTTACCTGCACGCAACATGATCTTTTTGTGTTCTTCAAGTTTGAATGCATTCTCCTTCGCATGATGATTAGTCTCAACCTCAATAATAAAATGTTGTATCCCATTTTGAAGCCCACCATTCAGTCATGGAATCAATCATAGAATCATACAGTAAAGAAGAGGCCCTTTGGAACTTGAGTCTGAATGGCCAAAAGTACACTAATACCGGCAATAATTTCAGCACTTGGCCAGAGCCTTGAATGTAATGATGCTCCAAGTGCTCATCCAAGTACTACTTCAACATTTTAAAGAAAATTTAGAAAGTTTCTTCCTTGTTTCTTGCAGTGAAGAATTGTGTTTTTTTTGTTTCATAATTCTGTTTCTCCAGTGAAAACCACTGCACTCTAGCCATGTAATGTCCCAGATTTAGTTCACCTTTACTATCTGTTTCTTTCTCAGTGACCCAGTTTCAACCTCTTCCCCCCCTTGGCCTACATGCTCCAGCCTTCATTCTCAAGTCTTCATCTCTTTTCTCTGAACCCTCCGTTCTCAGACCTCCAGCTTTCCTGATTCCTGAGCTCTCCAACTATTCAACCCATCCTACCTGTGCTTGATATGGTTGTGACTTGCTATGGCTGTGGATGAGTCATGTCATTGAATCTGAGGCATTAAGAGTGGCCGACAATATCACTGAGTCAGGCTGGGGTTGTGGAGTGTCTGTGGGGAAGATCCCTCAATTTCAGGAAACCAGTACCACTCAGAGGTTGGAAACTATAATTCAGAATCTTCTCACTCAAATAAGAGTGCAGAGTGATGAGTCAAATTGCCTGGAACTTGTGCTGGAGATTGGTATTTAATTCTCCAATTTCAATATCCTTTCCTCGTAAAGATTAGAATGAGAGAATAGCAAAGCTGATCAAAGGCACCTGGGGCATTGAAGTGTATGGAGAATCTGGGTAATATTGCTCTAAATTTGGTTAAGCTCAGTGGAGGCTGAGAAAGACTTTTTAAAAATTCATGCTGTAGTTGCAGTTAATACCCACAAAGTGCATGGATAATTTAAAGAGATTTTTTAGGAATTCCAACAAAACTAGAAATATGTAAAATAGTGATTTGCACTGTAATGTATTAAAGAGATGTTATAATTGGCTGCAAAACAATAAGATCATATGTTGCCATATGGTCCGTACTTGGTTGATAAATTCCCTGAAACTTTTCTCTAAAGTTTATGTGGGTTCCTTTTGCTTCGAGTAAACTAATTGTTTTGGAAGTGTGAACCATGAAATATTGAATGGTATGTTTGCATCAGATTTCCAATTGGAGAGGGCTGGAACCTTGCTTCTCCAGTGTGGATCTTGAACCTCAATCTGCAACATTTCTTTTGAATAATTCTCTGTTTTTCTCAACGTTGGAAAAGAAACATGCCCAAACTTCAAACTTAACATAAATTCTTCCAGTTAGGTGCAACTGTTCATGAATTGATAGCTGTTTAAAACTTGCACTAGATTTCCCAACAGCCCCGACAGCATCATGCAAGACTTCTTAACCAGTAAAACTAGCCAACCTGCTTCTTGTATCTGTATTCCATCCTTCTAGCATGCTGCAGATTGAGATGTCTGCTTTAAATAATAACTCTATTCTTACCCTTGTGAATAACTGATCAAATCCAATCTTTGGATTTTCTCTCCAGCTTGACTCACCGGAAATTTGCAAATTTGTTTTGTTGGGGTATATTCAAATGTCTGCTACCTTCTCATTTTTCTCACCTTTAAGTTGACTTGTTTCCAATTTCTGTTGTCACTCTTGGAAACACAAGAACACCTCTGGGTGATCCACACTGCATTACTACCTCTACACTAAAAATATACACTAAAAACCTTAAAATATTAAAGATTTGTCATTGAAAATTCACACGTTTTGATATTGTGCAAATGTGTAATGCTAAGATGGGATTCATCTTCAAATTGGGTGGTCTTTGTGTGTTTACAGTATGTACTGGCGAGACTGGTAGTTCACAAACATCTGCTATGTCTACAGTTCTGCATAGCTTATGCATGACTACTGTACAAGTACATAAGGAAGCTGGGAAAGTTTTAGGCCCACCATAGCAGAGAATCTGATACTTGAGAGCAATGATCAGATTTGTGGGTAATGATGAAAATTGATATTCTTTTGTTTAACATCTGTGGTAGATGAAGCAGCTGTAGAAACAGTAGAATGTCCAATCAGAACTATAACTTCTGCTTGATGTATGTTATTTTGGAATGCTAGCAAGTTAATTCTTTTTTGACACTTCTCTCATTTAGGTGCTGTCTTTTGCCCCTGAGCATTTCTAGTCCTTTGATATCATTACACTTGCAGTATAAACCAAGAAAATTAAGGGCAAAGGTTGTGAAGCTTTACTGTTTCTGCATTGTTTTATTAGAAGTGCATGCATGTATCCCTGAATCTAAATCCTTGCAATTCTCACCATGGGAACGGCCAATCTTGATCCTTTCTCCTATCCCAAAGCAAGGTCATTCAAATTTATTTCTTGTTACACAGTCAGACCTGGGATCTTCTGGTGCTGTGTTGATTTGTGCCTTTATCAATTAGACCAACAGGCAATCAACAATTGATAACTAATAATGCTGAGCAAAACCATTTTCATAAATTACCTCACTTTTTCATTTGCAAACAATTATGCTGAAATTTCAGATTTGTTACAGATTTTCAGGTTAGGAAAGTTCGAATGGCATTAAAATAAATTTACAGTTTGTTTTTTGTGTGCATGTAGTTACTGATGTAACTGTCAGAAATGCCTTCTCAGAAAGCTTTTGATCAATAAAATCATGGACCAGAAGAGAAATGAAATTTAATGTTTTTGCGCCTCTTTGTTTATTTTCCAGTTTTCTTTAGGTCGCTTGTGTCATTGTAGCTGAGAGTATAAGCAAGATTGAGGGACTTGAGGGCCTCTGTGATGTTTTTGGAATGTGAATTATTAACTGAGCTTTATTTAGTTAATTTTGTCCATTGTACAACTGAAACTGAAAACTCCATGCTGTTCTGTAATACTCACTGTTTTACACAGATATCAGTTAATACTATATTTTGCCAATCTGTCTTTGTTCACTTCTCTGTAGAAAAGAAAGATACCGAAGGATGGGAAACAGTACAGCGTGGAAGAGCTACCCGATCACGTTCTGCCACAATGGCTGCAAATGCTTCTACTAAGACTTCAGACATGATGTACCTGAGTCTTAAGGATGACAGTGATAAAGAAAACGGGCTCTCAGTCTCCCAGAATAGCAAAATAGACTTTGAAAGTAGCCCTAGTTCTGAGAGCATGACAGATTCACCAGAAAAGTTAATTAACAGGAATGAAGACACCTCTATAGATGTCCTCAAGGTATGCACTAGCTACATAAACTAAATAAACTGGTAAAATCTTCCTTTTGTAATATTTAATGTTTACAATCACTTTAAAAAATGCTGTGAGACAGCTAATATACAATTTTATTAAATTGTGTTCCATTTGTAGTCATTATGAAGTCATCAAATGAAACAAGTCAAGGTTTAAAAAGTTTCTTTAAGTACAATGCAACCAACAAGAGAATATTTACTTGTGCAAGTGCTTCATTCTTGAAGCATACTTGCTTTCCCTGTCAAGACTCAGTTGCTTTTTTTCAGTTGTACTGTGATCATTAATTGCAATATTCAGGCTGAATTTGTAATGGCGAGTTTCCAAATTTTCATAAAGTTCCAGTAGTAACAACAGTTTTAAGTTATTTTAGGTTTATATTAACTGTTCTCTCTGATGCACTTTGTGCAGCTGATGTCATGTCCTGGTTTGCAATGTGTCATCTGCATATTGCTTGCAATTGTATTCATATCGCTCCTCTGGTAGGAGGTTTTTTCCCCTCTGGTGGGAGTCGAATCTGAATATTAATTAACATTGGTTAGTTAATTAAGCAGATTAAATAAACAGTTATTGTCAAAGGAATAAATAAAAATAGGCCTTGGAGAATGAAGAATGTGTGGGCAGCCAGTATGGTAATTAGTTAATTTGAATAAATAAGCAATTGTGGCAAATGAAGGATCACATACAAATAATTAACTAGATGTGATGTTTTGCGATCTGTTGGAATTGAACTTAAATGAAGGAACAGAGAAATTTGGACTCAGGTTTTGGAGAGTCAGCAACAAAAACAAATAGCAAAAGGGAGCATAGATAAGTTATGACGAACATCTTTGGAAATATAATGGGGTCCCGAAGGTGAGGGAGAAATTTAGAATCAGGCAGGGAAAAGCAAAACTATGAAGTTGAAATGCAGATTTTTATTTGGTAGTGTGATTAAAGAGAGGAGAAGCAAAAATAAGCTTTTGGATGAAGAAGCAAAGTTAAGAGCCTCAGAGGGAAAAATATGAACCCATAGCTTAGTAGACAGTTATGTAGATGAAAAGTGGGCAGAAACAAAATGCTCCAGGAGGAGAGCACTAAGGCAAGGAGACATGACTTTGGTGTAATGGAATGCACAAGGAGATACATCAGTCTAGTTTAAGTAGCATTGGCTGGTCGAAAGCTGACTGCAGAAGCATTTATCTTTCACATATTTGAGGTTGTTCATAGTTCCAACAGTGTTGTAACCCTGTAATTTGAAAAAAAAGACCTATTTAGTGATGTAATTACACTGTTATGCTTTCAGATTTCAAACAGAGCATTGACTTATTTTTAAAGACTCTATTTCGCCACCTGCACTTTGATCGGGAATCTTCATATCCAGGTTGACACCACACACACAAAAATGACCATCCAAACAAAGTTGTTTTCTGAAAAACAACCCTTCAGGGAAGAGATTTTATCACAACTATTTGGTATCTGTTCCATTATGAGAAATGTTCTGAATACCAGGTGCCTGAATATCCAGTGCTCCCAGAGACAGTAAATTTATTCTGAACTTATTCCATTTTCATCCCTCAATTCACTTTGCATCCGTTACATGCAGCAGAATTTACAGAACAGAATTGTTGACCATGATGTGGTTACTGCTGGTTTTTGAAGAATTAGCCTGCACTGATGTGAAATTTAGAATTCTGTCTGGTATTATAAATCCGTAATCTAGAAATATCAATCATTCCAAGAGCCCAGGAGACTACACATTTGTATTAAATTTTCATTTTGTGTTGGATATTATGTATGTTTAAATTCTTGGCTCTGAAAAGTTTCCCCTTCTGTAACTGAATTGCTTCAGAGGATATTTTGTTTCCAGGACTAGTGCCTGTGCTGGCACCCAACCATTAGCTACTGAATGGTTGGATGACATAATGATAGTAATGGTATTCCACCCAGTGCTAAAATTCTGAATGTTTTGAAATTAATGATCTGAATGTACATGATGCTGACATAGTGCTCCATACCTCAACTCTAATAAAGCTTACTTTAATAAGCACAAATTTCACAATAAACAAGTCACAGTAATTTCATACTAATAATGTATGTAAGCTAAAGATAATAGTTGAGAAAACAGAATAGCTTTGTACTTAATATTTTTGAAATTAATTTAACATTATTTCTAATTGTTAGGTTATAGATACTACTGAATTCATAAATATTCTCAAGTGTATAATATTTCTTTTGACTTTGTCTTATAACACATTGTTACCTTTAATCCTCAGGTGTATTGTTATGACTCGTGACTGCAGTCATATACTTAATTCATGAAATTCTGTTTCGCTAAAAGCCTGATAAACATGATACTGCAAAAAAAAGCATTCTCATTTAACTAGTTACTTTCTAGATACCACTAAAGCTGGTGTGTTTAGCCTTTCAGACAATTTGAAACATACCACAGAGCTTCAGTGCTATGTAGCAAGTTCCCATTAATTTCTGAATCCTGACAATTGTTTTTGTATTCTGGTTGTACATTTCTGTAACAATGCTAGTACAGTCTTTAGCAAATGTTCACATTTATAAAATTCAAAACAGATAAGTAAATAGCCATACATAGTATGGTATCATTAGGATTTCGGAGGCTGGATTGCATGAGCTTTTGATGGTGTGTGCTTTCTTTGTTGCAAATTGGACATATCATTTATAGTATTTCCTTTGGAAGAATAGATCCAGCACTCCTTAGACCAACTTGCCCAGTAATTAGCAACCTAAGCTCTAAAACATTCTCTTGAAAACCTAAATCTCTGATCATACTTTTATCTATCCCTCGCCAAGCTCTGAATTGGCTGCGCACCCATTTTGTTTTGATTATGCTTGATGGATTATTTCAGGCTCTTTGTAGTTCAATCTGCAGTATAAGAACAAACCTTTTGATGTGATTGTCCTTCAGCCAGCCTATATCCATCTTCCTCAGCAGTTGGATAAGTCTTTGACCAAACTCTGCACCAGTGGTCAGTTGTATATTTCTACCAGGGGTTACAAATCCATCCTGCCATGTAAATAGATTATTCCACTGTAGGGTTTCTAATTCAACTGGTTTTAAAATATGAAGTGGTTTTATTTTACATGTAAGCACTTTAGTTGCCTTCTCTTTTATAGCCTGCAACAAAATCTCCTGCTTACAAGGTGCTTCTAATCTAATTAGTATCTAGTTGGAAGCAAATACAAATTGTCTTTGTACAGCTTTAACTCTGGAGAGTTGGGCCAAGAGAGCTTTGTATTTTAATCAATAGCAGCATTTTGAATAATTGTAAAGCCATTGAAACATCTTGTTAATAAGCATTATGTTACATTAGCACACAGCAAACATGTCTGCAGATCCAGTGCAGCCTGATAATGTGCCTTTGCAAGACAAGTCTTGGCAGCAGGATACAGACTCTATTGAAAGTGAAAGAGATGTCGCCTGTCTGTCAGAAGATGTAAATGTGGAAGCAATACCTGTCATTTCTGTACAAGAACCAACTTCATCAGACACTCCAAAACTGGAACCTGACGTGGATCTCTCTGGCGATCTTTCAAATGTGAGTACTAAGAGATTAAGTGTAGAATGCTACTTGTATGGAATACCTTGCATTCAAGAAATGCATTGGTTTTCAATATTCTGTATTTTAAGTAGTTTCCTTCAGTGCAAAACTTCAGAAAACATGGCTTCAGAAAACACTTCTTTAATTTTTTTCCCACCACTTCACAAGATTCATATTTATGTAGCCATGTATAAGTTTTAAAAACAGTGTGCATTCAAATAAACAATGTACATGTAATAAAAACAGCCTGGATGAGTATGTAGTACCAGTTTCTCTTCAGATATTGAACCTTTCATCTCCTGATTCAAGAGACTGAGGTACTACCAGTCAGCAGAGAGAAATATGGGAAGAAGAACTGGGTCAGCTGTATACCTTGGTATGTAGCTTATTGCTTGAAGTTGATGTAACCAATGGTAGCAGGTAGATGAGAAAGAGCTTGGGAGGGGGGGGGGGAGAAATGGTGGATGACTGAGTCAAACAGATGAACAGAAACAGTGTACTGAAATCAACAGGAAGCCTTTTCTCATTTTATGGACTACTTTGTTGTAATACCTTTCCAAAGTTCATTATGATGTGTTCATAGAGTCATCGAGATGTACAGCATGGAAACAGATCCTTCGGTCCAACCTGTCCATGCCGACCAGATATCCCAACCCAATCTAGTCCCATCTGCCAGCACCCGGCACATATCCCTCCAAACCCTTCCTATTCATATACTCATCCAAATGCCTCTTAAATGTTTCAATTGTACCAGCCTCTGATTCTCTAGCTTGCAGCACTCTGAATTTAAACTGTGCATCATGCCATTTGTGTATTAGCTTAACACTCAACCCATACAGATTTTGCAGTGATCTTTAAAGGCCTTTGTTTATCTGGTATAATGTAAATGGGAGAGAAGGGCATATATAGATCAGCTTCCCAAACCTAAGATTAAGTATAAAACATTGATGTAAAATTGTATTTGACTAAAATTCCTTCATAAGTATAGAGAAGGAAGAAAATCGGGAATTTGATACAAATAAATGGAAAGAATGGGAGCAGGTTGTAATTTACAACAAAGAACAGGATAAATTTTACCGCTAAAAGCAAACACTTTAGGGAAAGTATTCAGTTAACTAAAGTTGAAGTATAAAATAAAACCATGACACTGGTGAATTGAAGTAAAAGTCAAAATATTCATCTACTAGATCCTCCAAAGCAAAGAGGTTAATGTGTTTTGTGTAATTTCTCATTTGAATTATATAATTGACCAATTATGTCCTTCTATGCTGTAATGAAGGGGGTCTTACAGTGCAGCGATAGTGTCCGTATGCCTGCGCCAGAGTATTATAACATATCCAAACATGTTGATTAAAAACAATTATAAAATATATGCTTGCACATGTTGAAAATGTGTTACACAATGTTCAGTAATTGCTTCATGATTTGAGCTTAAAGATACACTATAGGCCCATTTATAAATTTTGAATTGCTCTTTGTACCCAGTAACCAATCAGTATAATGACTTTTGTTTTTATTTTGTGCCGTTTTCCAGTCAATTAACTCGAGAAACGTTAAATGTACCTTGAATTGTAAAAGTTTCATTCTCACCCTCTGTTTTAAAATGATTACCCAAGGTCAGAATCCACAATGTCTAGAAATCACTTCTAATTTGTGAGGCGGGGATTTTAAAGCTGCATTAAATTATCTAAGGGGTCTCATGTGGTGATGTCCCACTGTTTTACTGCAAATGTCTTTTTTCACGTTTTTTGATCAAATGAGAATGTAACTCACAAGAAGCATGCAATTAGACTTTGATGTTTTTATGTGATCTGATTGGTTCGTGAACTAACAAGATCATGAAAAATTACAGAAGGACTAATTGCTGATGGTTGAAACTAATCCTTAACTCTTGTGAGTTATTTATCAACACACTTTTTTTAATGCAACTTTCTTGAGAATGAAAACCTATGACTAGTCGCCAACACTTAAGTCACTTAACTTTTTCTCAAGGGAAGCAAAGGGTTCAGAGCATAATGCCTTTGTAGGAATATAAGAGAAAGAAAGACTGAAATAAAATCTTATAAAAGCATTGCAGGTTTCAGTAGAAACCCCATTGCCAGAGTGACAAATACATTTTCATTTTGAACTGATTGCACACATGCAGGGAAAGAAGACATAGAAATCATTACTGAGAAATCAAGGAAGAATTCAGGGGAAAATGGAGCCATTTTAAAAAATGGAAACATCTTGGCTGTTAATAGAACATCTTGTTTTCTGTTCACTTGACAAATATGGCTTATAGTCTTGGTGGGATTCATGCAGTTTATTGCTGAACTAACATACCTTGAATTGAGACAAGTTTTGGAGAACGAAGTCAAGTAGAAGCTGCACTTAATATAAAATTATGCTTTGAATATTGTTGTGTCATGTTTGTCCATGATTTATATCTTATAAGATCTGTAATTGTTGGTGCTCCGTGGACCTTTGGGCATATATAGGTGCTTAAGAGGATTAATGAAAGTTAAATATCAAGAATTGTGTCTCTCATCTCTTCAAAGTGGAATTATTAATACTTGTGCTAAAATATGGAGGCCTGTTTTAAAATATAAAGATTAATTTCCAACTGTCACTGAAGGACAAGTCAACAAGATTGGCAGGGTTTCCTGCTGTAATTGATGCTGAAAAATCCAGTTGAGTGGGTTCAGATAAGAAAATTTGTCTTTAAATTTTCTATTAAGACATATGGTGGACTGATAGCTGCCCTAATAATACAACATGATTTCTCTCAAAATCCTATTTGCAGTGCTGTGGGAGTACTGCATTGTTGGAGGTGTAGGTTTTTTGGATGAAATGTCAAACCTAGATTGTCATGCATCCCCTTAACTATAAGGAAGCGTTCCTGTGTCATTATTTTAAAGATGATCGGGGTTATCCCTGGTGTCTTGGTTGATATTTATCCCTATTGGTCACCAACATGCACATTTTAACTAATGCCAATATAGTCAGACATTGCATTAGTGTTCATACAAAAGACTGGCATAAGTTGTTCTTCCTTTTGGCCTTTTCACCTTATAGTTTTCATTGGGAAATTTTCTGTAAACCAGTTGTGATGAGGCCATTCTGATTAACTGCAGAAAAAACTTCTGAATTTCTGTTGGAACATGTTGAGAATATTTACCCTGTGTAATGCATCTAACTTAGTCTATGGTGGGAACATTTCAATATGTCATATTGTTAAAAGAACTAAACTAAAATGGAAGACCATGCATGAAAAGATCCATTGATGTATCAAAACATCATCATTGATGGACGGTTGGCTTATGTCCTGTTGGAAAATTCTGTCAAAATATATACCTGATTATTTTTTATTTTTTAAGAGAACTAAAATGAAATAGGTTTACTGCTCGAGTTTTACCTCCCCTTGTTCTTGCGCTGCCCTCTTTCTTGGCTTCTTCCTAGTCACACTTAAACAGAATTTGACTTGTGCTTTAGGAGACAACAATTAACTGCATCTTACCACCTTTGACCCAGTGCTATGACTGAAGTGACCTTTGGTAGGAGATTAGATGTTTTATGGTAACAATTCGACTGTGTTTAAATGATAAATTTGTGTGAAAGTAATAGGGACACCAGCAAGATTGAAGATTGTAGGAAACGGGTTTGTGTCAATTGGAAACAACTGATCAAACCAAGTTAGACTTTGGAAACCTGTAGATTTAAGAAGAAGGGCAGTCTGTCAGCTTTCTACTCCCTGAAGGTGCGGAGTTTGTTTCTTTTTGCTTTTGAAATGTTTACTATTTTGTGGAGACCTAAAAATTTGCAAGCATGATGTATATGGTATTGGATCTTTTTTGAGTTAATTTTGAATTTTATATGGCAGCCCATGTTTCTTTAACAAGAGAGATGCTACCTCTACTTCCCTACATATTTGGTGGGAAAGGAACATGTCTGTCACCTCTTGGCTATTTGGTCAAAATGCCAGTTGACTAAAGGATCTAGGTCTGTGTAAACAATGTTCGCAATTAGGGCAAACAGCACAAGGTTACTGTTGACAGCCAGAGTTCAGAGTGCAAGACAACACAAATAGAATGATCACTTTAAATCTGTGCTGAACTGGCAGCATCTTAAGGTTATAATAGTTCAATTTTATTGATGAATTAAATGTAAGTGTATACAATGTTAAATTGCATAGTGACAAAGACCATTTGTGTTGCAAGTTTAAAAACATGATGATTAACACCCAACCTGTGATTAGACAATGAAAGAAAGGTTATACACATTAAAATTTACCATGTTCTGACCATCCAAGTTTCAGTTCTTTCTCCCCATGTCTCCCAAAGGTGCTGGTATACGCAAGGTTCTGGTCCCATAGGAAATAGTATCTCACTTAATGTCACTTCTTATTTGGGCTGAACCAATGAGAAATGTATCAGACAATTGAACTTCATTCTTGTTCACATTGATGTGTGGCAACATTGGTCATAGAGCAACAGTTGAAAGTGTGGCCTTTGTTAATTTTTCTGTCTTGAGACTTCTCTCTGAACTGCCTCCAAACCAGAGACGTTGAAGTTAAATTGTCAAGGACTTCAATTTTTTTTTTCACTTGTATGAAGAGACTTTAAGGAAGCCTGATCACACGAGCCCCACCATCAAATTTAAAAGTATTTCACCTTGTCCAGTGAAAGTAAGTACCTATAAAATAATACATATGATGCAAGTAGCTCTTAAATTTGTTTTTGCTATTACATCACTAGAAATCAGAAAAGGTTCCTTTCTAATTTGAAAGGGCTGCAATTATTGTCAATGCGACCATTAAGTGACTGAACATGCACAGAAACACAGTGACAGAATGTCAGCAACCAGGATTAAGGATGGCACTGCCCAAATAATTATACTGCAGAACAGAGTCAAAGCCCTAGCATCAGCTTACTAATATCAACTTACAGTAAAATAAAATGGAGTGTCCCTAGTGAGAGCTGGAGGCAGTCAGCAATGTCTGGAAGAACTAGAGACAACAGTGTCGAAAAGAACAAGCAAAAGGAGCATCCAGAGGCAGTCAGCAACATCGAGAATATATTTAAACAGAAGTAAATTTAATTCAATATAATAATTTAAGTGGCTAACTAGAACTCATAGCGGCTGCCAAGTTAGGTGATGTGTCATAGCTACAGATTGTAGTAGCTCCTGGTTGCTAGTTTTATCGAAGGTGAACATTTCTGTGATAAACATTTGACCTTCAAGAAGACTCAGCTCATTTGAGCTGGCTGCTGAACTACAAACAGTGCATCAAGAAGGGGAAAACTTACCTGAATTCTTTGTACCACAAGATGATCATACCTCTAACTACAGGGTCTTCTGATTAGATCAGTATTCAAGGACAGAAGAGTGGCTGCAAAGTAGACCGAGAGGCCAGGAAAGCAGGAGCCTCTTCTTCTGCAGTTGTCCAACAGGTTGAAGTTCTTTCAGCTTGATTGGATGGAAGTGGGGGCTGCAGGGTGGATAGACTAAATGACCGTTGCATTGTGGTACAGGAAGTCATTAAAGGGTGAAAAAAAATGAACATTTTAGGTTATGGAAATAGTATAATCATATTGACATTGTTCTTTGCAGCAAAGAGCGTGAGTGCACATAGCTGTGTCGCCTACCCAGTGCCAAGATGACTTCTACTCTCAAGTTCGCCTCTTTTTTTTTGTCTGTGTTTGATCCAAGATTGTAATGAGGTCAAGTGCTCACTAGCCCTGACAAAGCCTAAGCTCAGTAGTAGTGAGTAGGTTATTGCTAAGCAAATGTTTTTGATAGTACCTTTGATGATCTCTTCCATGTGTTTTTATTGACAGTTAAGAGTAGACTTGGGGGGATTATTGGCCAGGTTGGATTTGGCCTTTTTTTGTGTGTGTGCATGACATAACTGAACAATTTTACACATTATACAGTGTTTTAGCTGTATTGGGACAGCTTGGCTAGGGTGTAGCAAGTTCTGGCGCATATACCTTCAGTATTACTGACAAAATGTTGTCAGAGCCCATATCTTTTTCAGTATCCAGTGCCTTCAGCCATTTCTTGATGCCACATGGAATGAATTGAATTGGCTTATGGTTGGTATTTGTGATATGGGGACCCTTGATAAGAAACCAAAATTAATTATCCAGTCAAATCATCAGGCTGAAGATGTTGCAAATACTTCAGCCTCGTCTTTTACATTGATGTGCTTGGCCGCCCCATCATTGAGATGGGGATATTTGCAGGGGGCCGTCTTCTCCAGTTAGTTGTTTAACTGTCCACTATCATTCATGACAGGATCTAGCATGAATGCAGAGCTTGGATCTGATCCATTGGTTGTGGAAGAAAGTGAGTACTGCAGATGCTGGAGGTTAGAGTTGAAAGTGTGGTGCTGGAAAAGCACAGCAGGTCAGGCAGCGTCCGAGGAGCAGGAGAGTCGATGTTTTGGGCTTGAGCTCTTCATCAGGAATTCCTGGTGGAGGGCCCATGCTGGAAACTTCTACTCTCCTGCTCCTTGGATGCTGCCTGACCTACTGTGCTTTTCCAGCACCTGACACTCGACTCATTAGTTGTGTAATTGCTTAGCCCCATCTGTCACTTGCTGTTTATGCTATTCAACATGCAAATAGTCCTGTATTGTAGCTTCGCTGGGTTGGCTCTCATCTTTAGGCATTCCTGGTGGGGGACGGTTTGATTGAAATGTACGAGATCATGAATAACCTTGACAAAATGGATGTGGAAAGTATATTTAGTCTTGTAGACCAGTCCAGAACTAGGGGATCACGTATAAAAATGAGGGATCTCCCTTTTAGGGCAGAGCTGAGAATTTTTTTCTCTCTGAGGATTGTTTGACTTTGGTACTCCATCTTGGAAGGTTGGGTTATTTTAATTTATGTATTCACTCATGAGATGTGGATACTGCTAGCTAGTCAGCATTCGAATATTTTTAAGACAGAGCTGATTGGCTTTCTTGTTAGGCAGGGGAATTAAGGGCTATTGATGGTAAATGGGAATGTAGAATTTGAAATGCAAACAGACTAGCCATCATCTTATTGAATAGCAAAGTAGACTTCTGGGGTTCCTATTTTGTATGTTCGTATGCAACTTGTATGCCTTCTCACATTCTTTGAGCCAGGGTTTCAACCCTCTCTTGATGGTCTAAAGATGGAGTGGGGAATATGTCAGGCCATGTGTTTCTGTTTAATTCTCATGCTACTGATGGCCCACAATGCTTCATGGATGCCCAGTCTTAAGTCGTCAGATTGGTTTGAGACTTATTCCATTTAGTGTGCCACACAGCATGATGGATATGAAAAATAGATTTCGTCTCTACAAGGACTATGCAATGGTTATTTCTGCTAGTGCTGTCTTGTAACTGCAGCAAGCAGATGAATAAGGATGAGGTTGAGTCTTGTTCCCTCTTATTGGTTCTTTCTCTTCAACTTGACCAAGTAAGCCTAGCATCTGGGCAGTGGAAGAGTGGTAATAGGGTTAGGTACATGGTAATCTGCAGGTAGTTACCTTGCCCATCTTTAATCTGATGCCATGAGACTTCATGGGGCCCAGATTTAATGTTAATCATTCCCAGGGAACTCCTTCCCAACTGTGTACTGCTGATACACTACTCTGCTGGTTCTGTCCTGCCACGAGGACAGGACATAGCCAGAAATGGAGACGGTTTTGTGTGGTCCGTTGTCGCGCTGATGGACTTATATCTTTGTACTCTGTGAGACATCGCTTGCAATTTTAACCTTAGTCCTGTGATGTTGGTAAGGTGAACTTTGCAAAATAGATATTGCTGAGTTTGACATTGTAGTTATTGAACACTTACCTGTAAAATGACATTTCTGGACAAATTTTGACACCTATTTTTTCCATCCACCCTAATCTTCCATTATGAGGTTCAATGTCAAATTCTGCTTTATAACACTCCTGCAGAATTCTTTCAATTATTTAGTTGAGATCAAGTTATATAAATAATTGTGCATTCTGCACTTTGTGATGTTGATCAGTTTACAGTTGCTAAATAAGAATTCAAAGGCTTGGGTTAGAGTTATTGAAAGGAATGCTGCAATGTGCATTCTAGCTCTGTGTTGGTTTCAGTAATAATCTGAGACTAATATTCTATATAAAGCTATCCTAAGCTGTAGTACTAAACCTTTGACTCATTGTCCCACACTTTTTTGTGCTGACCTAGTTAGGGGAGTAGTTCAGGGTGACCCATTTGCCTTCATATGGTCAACAACTAGTCACAGGTCCTGCTACTGATCCGTATCTGATGTTTGTGCATGGGAATTGTGAAAGGAGGATGAAGCTGGGCTATGGTGCTCCCTCCACCAGAATTCCTCGTGTTTTAGTTTACACACAGTAAAGCTGCTTAATGGGGTGATGTTGAGCTGCAGGTATTGTGGAAACATTCCAGCCCCATGATGCAAAACTGAATTTAGCAACTCATGATTAATCATTTTAAGTAACTTTACAGAAGCAGAGGGAAGAGAATTACAAAAAATACACTCCTGTAAAGTATAATCTTTTATGACTAGGTAGATTGGGGTGAACTAAATGCTTTTTCTTGTTTTTGAGTTGAATGTTGCAATTTGTCATGATAAGTTGCCAAATCCTTTTGTACCATGAGGCTGGAAGATTTCATATTTGTGTCTAGTAGGAAAAAGTGGCCCCTTGAATGTAAGGAAACCACAGGAATGACATTGTTATTGATTTATTGAGACTATGAAATTACTTCATGCTCAATTATTAAACAGAGGAGGGAACAGAAATGTGATTATTCACTTGGAATGCACTCGGCAGCACTCCTTTCACTTGAAATTTGGAGTAGTCTTTGTTGATTTCAGGAACATACAGGCTATTTTTCTGGTAGTTTTGTACATTTGTCACCCTTCTTCATAAGTTAAACACGCTCCACTTAATCCCCTTCATATTTATGTTGGAACCCATTTGTTCTTTCTACATCCCATCTTTGAGATTCATTTTCCTCTTGGAGGAATTGAGGGGCCTTCAACGTGTTACAGTTTATCTTTTCATCTTATACCTAATGATCTGTGTGGTCATAAATTGATGTCACATCATTTGTTCAGTGTTAGCTGTGGCAACTTTTGGAACGCCAGTGCACAACTTTAGACATTTGCACAAATATGTGCTATATGATGCAACTCATGGACAATTGGGCTATTTGAGTTTTAGAGGAATAAAACTCAGAATTACTTGTATTTAGTATGCACTATGTTTAATGTAGAATTAAATTTCTGCAGTGTAACTGGCTCATTATTTATTGGATTTAATTATTGAACAGGCATTATACGTTTCATTTTTATTGATATGCATAAATATTAACAGTAATCTACAAGTGCAAAAGAGTTGTGCTCAGAGCCAACTTCTTCCATATATGTGTTGGTATTCTTGGATTTTTTTTTGTCATCATTAACAAAACCCATATACATGTTTACTTTTCTTCCCTCTCAGCAATCTATGGCAGCAGTCCTTGCCAAAGGAGAGGAACTGGCAAACCGTCTGGAAAAGGAGAATGAAGAAGCGATTGCTAATGCTATAGCTGAGGAAGAACAATTAACAAGAGAAATACAGGCTGAGGAAAACAATGACATAAACATAGAGACTGACACTGAAAGCGAGCTCACAGTGAGTGTGACCTACATCTATTTACAGTTTATATCAGTTTATTCCAATTCTTTGACATTCAATATGTAAATATAATTTGTAGTTTATTTTTTCTGTTCCTTGAAAGTGTTAATGTACGTTTCCACCCATCTTGGTAACTCCAATCTGAATGTACGTTCTTATTACCTTTAGACACTGGGTTTCTATGGGTTAGATGACTATGTCAGAGCACATTCAAGGTCTGACATCTACAGTTGGCATTTTTCCTTAGGCATTGCTGAATATTGATTGTGAACAAGGAAATTAGCAAAAATTAATTGTATTTTCCAATATAGCTGGACCTCTTGTTGGTACTGATTTCCTGCTTTTTAACTGTCTTTGAGAATTCCATTGGATATAAGATATTTAAATATGAAATTGCCTTTTCTGTCTAAATTTTTGTTATTAAAAAGCCTTGCATGGTGTATGTCCCATTGCATGGTCTGCCACGTCTATTTTTTTTTTGTAGAACAGCATTACATAATTTTTAAAAAAATTCTTCTAATTGCCATTCCCAAGTCTACCATATATACCATATGTGTAAAACTTTATTTTGGGAGATGTTGGTTAACTAGCCAATTTCCATTATCCATCTTTGAGTTTCCTCTGTTCTGGCAGGAAATGGAGGTCTTAACCCAGTGTATTGAAAGGTGGTTACACTGCAGGCTTTGTTAGTTTTACCAAGGGATTATCTGCTTCATGAATGCATTAATTTTGAATTTGAGCAGTGCACAGGGCCTTGAAGTATTTGCAAGTTAGTGTAGGAGGATAGAGATTAAAATAATATCCATGGAGAGCTTTCAAAGATTTGAAAAGTGATTTGAAAAATGGGAGAGTGGAAAAAAAAATGTTGCAAACTAGCTTAAAAGATATTTGTTAAGTTGAAATGGATTTAGATTTGCTTTATTGGTAAAAGGTAACATAAAAATTAAAAGTAATAGTGATTGAAAATTAATCCACTGGCACTAAAATGTTTTTTAAATAGTTGAAGTAGAATCCAAATTAAAAACTTAAAAATTAACAGACAAAGCTTGCAAAAATCAATTGATACTTGTAGACTTGAGTGAACTGGAAGAAGCTATTTGGAGAACCACTGGTTTCCAAACCCTGTTAGGGCATTCAGAGAATTTTGTTTATCCTCAGGTTATTCTTCAGGTTAAATCATTGGCATAACCAATCTCATTGATAGCAGCAAGTCCAAATTCAGCACTTTTAATATCATTATAATAATAGTTATTTATCATAGATTTTTCCCACTTGTCATAGGTAATTTTGAACTGCAGTAATGTGTTTTCGGTTGAGGTTGCAGCTCTAATACGAACAGCCTTAGTCTCTGCAATGGAAACTTTTAGGAAAAAAAAAGTCTACTTCAGAAATTCTGAGCAGAGTTGACAATATCGTAATGAGTTTTATTTTCACAAATCAAACAGCCACGCAACATAAAAAGATGTAACTGCTTTCCATTTACTTTTGGTCAAAGAAGTTAAGTTTCAAAAAGCCTTGCTATCACTGATAGTGACTGAATAGGGAATTATTATAAAATATGTGGTCCACATGAAGCTTAAAAAGATTTCAAACAAATTTTCTGAAGAACAACCTGCTGTAGCTCAGACTCTTTATTGTGATAGAACAGCTCGATCCTTCTCAACTGATCATTATTCTTAAGGAGGAAGATATTTTCTAGGTGTAATCTCTACCTGTTTTTGCAGATTGATGCTCATTTTGTAAAAAGCTGGTACACCTTTTGGTCTTTTATCACCACATAACTGTTGAATTCGGTCTATCAAAGTGATGTTCTTTCTTTGTGTAGGCCAGCATGAATAGCGGCAGCTTGTCTCTCTATAGTGTTTCCTCACAATCTCAAAATCTGGACTGGAATGATGTCCTTGCAGAATATGAAGGTATGTGCACTGTAGCTAATGTGTATTCCATTGGCATTTCAGTAAAAATATTTTTTTCTTTTGCAAAATGGATCTTTTCCCATGCAAGATGGCCATAAATGAATGCCACGCGAGTGACTGTTAACTTTTATCTCTAACCTAAGACTTTAGTATAGATTGATCATCAATGCTTCATCTTTCTTCTTTAATTGTTGTTTTGCATTGATTTGTGTGATGGATGATGTTTTGCAATCTACTTTTACAATCTACTTACTAAAGACCTGCCCGAAAAATGCTCATAAAGCTAATCATATGTGAAAGTGAGCAGATTGTACCAATTGAGGATGTTTTAATATGCATTGCACATTTCTGCTGAAACCTGGTCTTTAATAGTAAATGAGCAAAAAAAAGTTAGCGTTATTATGGCATTCATTTTATTTGAACTTTTTTTCCCCCTGGGCATAACTGGAGTTGAATACTGAATGCCAGTTACAAGCTTGGTGTAATTATACAAGTTATTTTTGAGAATTATACTTTTGGACTGACCGGATTTGGTTTGTGTCCAACAAGGTAGGAATCCTTAGTTTGCGACACCTGATTTAATGCAAGGTTTGTGACTCAGGTTGAGGTTTAGGGTGTAGGATTGCTCGCTGAGCTGTAGGTTTGATAGCCAGACGTTTCATTACCTGGCTAGGTAACATCATCAGTGTCGACCTCCAAGTGAAGCGAAGCTGTTGTCTCCTGCTTTCTATTTATATGTTTGTCCTGGACGAGGTTCCTGGGGTTTGTGGTGATGTCATTTCCTGTTCGTTTTTTGAGGGGTTGATAGATGATATCTAGATCTATGTGTTTGTTTGTGGCGTTGTGGTTGGAGTGCCAGGCCTGTAGGAATTCTCTGGCATGTCTTTGCTTAGCCTGTCCCAGGATAAAACAAAACACCATTTTGACTGAGACAACACATCTATCCCTGGGACAGGCTAAGCAAAGCCATGCCAGAGAATTCCTAGAGGCCTGGCACTCCAACCACAACGCCATAAACAAACAAATAGATCTAGATACCATCTATTAACCCCTCAGAAAACGAACAGGAAATGACATCACCACAAACCCCAGGAACCCCATCCTGGAGAAAGATATAAATAGAAAGCAGGAGACAACAGCTTCGCTTCACTTGGAGATTGCCACTGATGATGTTACCTAGCCAGGTAATGAAACGTCTGGATATCAAAGCTACAGCTCAGCGAGCAAACCAATACCCTACACCTGATTAAAACTGTATTTTAGAGATGTGTACACTCTCAAGGCATATTATCCATGGATATTTGACTAAACAAACCAGGAGATTGTCCTTCTTTATTAAAGTTAAATTTTGATGAAATGTCCTGTAACTTATGATATTAGAAGAAAACAGAAATTACACAGCAGAACTGGTCAGCATGTAGAAGGAAAGAGAAGATGTGTTAATATTTCAAGTGGCAACCTTCATCAGAAGTTCTTCAAAGATGATGTCTCTGTGTTAATTGTCCACATTGGCATTTAATTTCTTCTTATTTTTCTATTTTATTCTTTGTAGCACGTGAGCCTTGGCGTCAGAGTACTTCATGGGGGGATATTGTGGAGGAGGAGCCAGCACGACCACCTGGACATGCCATCCAGATGCACGAAAAGCTTTCCTCACCATCGAGGAAAATGTGATTAAGATTATTATTTCAGTCTTTCGTTTTTTAAAATTTTTTAGTGCAGCATGTGATTCATGATCAGCTAACATTTTATATTACATGTTGCAATCTGCAGAGTACACTAATGTGCTGGATTTTATGTGTAAAAGCATTTGATCTGTCTGGTAATGGAATCTCTCTTTCAAATTTACTGTTAACAGGACAATTGCAGAATCAAAAAAGAAACATGAGGAAAAGCAGCTGAAAGCCCAACAACTTCGTGAAAAACTACGAGAGGAACAGACACTGAAATTGCAGAAGTTGTTGGAGCGAGTAAGACAGACAAAATCTGTTTATAACAGTGAGAGTTAAAAGTATAGAGGCAGAGGAATTAGATGGCATAGTGAATTGCGCACCAATCTGTTGCCTGCATTGAATACAGGCCAGAACGTTTGCCTGTTTCCTGTATCTGCTGGTAGTAAGGCATTTAAATAATGTATTTGTCAACTTTGAAGGAAGTTCTCAGATGGTTGTAAAGTATGAAACAAAACTGTTGTGAATGAGCTTTGATTTGGTAATTCCAACCAGAAAGGTCATATAAAAGTCAAAATGACAGTGTCGTATTGGTGTGGTGTGGCAGTGACATTCTTGGATTGAGGCTGAGACGTACTGTTTGGGTGCAGTGAAAAGAACTTTCTGCAGATGCTAGCACAAACGCTTGACCGAGACAACGCATAATGCTGGCAATAGGTGACATTTGGTTAGTGTTTACTAAGAGCACAATTGACTGATGTTCTAAAAACACTCTTTTGTTAGTAATATATTTCCAGCAGGTTATATGTCACAGGAAGATGTCTTTGCCAGTTAGTATAAGAAATAAATGTAAATTCATTGTTATTGTTGGAACTCATATTCTATAGCTAATCCACAGATACTGTATGTTGACATGATGTGCATTGTAATTATGGTAGTGTAGTAAAGTCGAATTATACAGTATAGATGAGGCCCTTCGAGTCTGGGTCACTTATTTACATTAGTCCCACATTCCAGGACTTGTCCTATACCCTTGAATGTTATGAAATTTCAAGTACTTATCCAAGTTCTTTTTAAGTACCGTCCCAAACTGTGCATTTCAGATTCCCACCACCTTCTGGGTGAGAATAATTTTTCCACAAATCCTCTCTAAACCTCCTGCCTTTCATCTTCAAATTATGCCCTGTTGTTATTACCTCTTCAACGAAGGGAAACAGCTGCTTTCCACCCTGTCCATGCCCCTCATAATCTGACACACCTCAATCAGGTCTCCTTAGTTTTCATTGCTGTAAAGAAAATAACCTGACTTTTTCCGCCTCTCATCCTAGATAAAATGCTCCATCTCGGGCAACATCCCGGTGAATTTCATCTGTACTCTCTCTGGTGCAATTCTTCCTGTAGAGCACTGACCAGAACTGCATACAGTTCTTCAGCTGTTGCCAAACCATAGCTCCAACATAGCCTGTCTTATAGTCTATGCCACAGCTGATAAAGTCAAGTGTCCTGCATGCCTTTTTAACTACTCTATTAATCTGTTCTGCTGCCTCCAAGGATCTATCAGCAAACACTCCAAGGACCCTGTGTTCCTCTGAGTTTCCTAGAGTCATGCCATTCGTTGAATGCTCCTTTGTTTTCTTTCCGTTCCAAAGAACATCACCCCACACAGTAATTTTGTTTGTTACCAATGCTGAAGATGCAGCAAAAATAATGATTTGCCTTTCTCCAGTGCCTTTCACAGCCATTGAACTTCTCAAAGCATAATTCAACCAATGAAATACTTTATGTAGTCATTGACGTAACATTGAAGACGTGTAGACTGAGAATTGGGGCATTGAATTTTCTGAGCTCAACAGGGAGTGCCTGTAGTTTGTACTGTTGCTCGCTTTTTAAGTGAGGAAAGTGCTGAAGTTGTAAAACTGTTCAACTTTTATGCTGTATATCCTTAGGAGAAGGAAGTACGAAAGTGGAAGGAGGAGCTGCTGGAGCAGAGGAGGAAAATGATGGAGGAGAAACTGCTTCATGCTGAGCTGAAACGGGAGCTCCAGCTGCAAGCAATCGTGAAGAAGGCACAAGAGGAAGAAGCTAAGGTCTGGAATCATTCTCAAGATACTAGCTGGATCATCTTGAGCGCCTGAACACTGATCATGTACCACGTTGAGGGAAAAATGCTGAAGTTAAAGCTGTGACTGAGACACAGTTTCAGAATATTAATGATTTTTCTTCTGTCATTGAACCTGATTATTATGGTGAAATACCCACTGGGAACCATGAACAGTTGTGCAAAAAAACCGTTGATTTTCCTGAGTTATTGACCATTTACCTGTAGAGAATGGGTCATTGGATTTGACTGCTGATTTTTCTTTTTACTCCATTGCATATGAAACCAAAGTCAGTTGAAACATAAATGTTGGTTTTGCTTTGATTTTTCTTTAAAGCATGCTTGCAATGATAAAGGTAGGAGGAATAATAAGAACACACATTTGTACAATACCTTTCAACTTAATAACTCATTCTAAGGTTCTTCTAAATTCTGCATGGACTGAGAGATCATAGATTTGCCAAAGTTAACTGACTGGGCAATTAAATTTCGAGCAAGGGAGTTGGAAGATAGCACTTCAAGCTTATTTATAATTTAGATAGTTTGGAGCCCAGAGTAGATAAGAAATTACGTGAGTTTGAGGTGTGTTAGATATTGATATAACTTGAGAGGAAAAGGAAAGATTATAACATTTTGAAATGTAATGCTTTATATGAGCTTATCTTCTAAATATTTCCTGTTCTCTTCCCCCCCTTCTGAATGATCTAGTTATTTTTGGCATCTCGTTTGATAGATATTAACAGCCTTCTTCTACCTCATGAAACTAGGCCGCCTTAATGTATAATCCTGATGACTATCTCAAGTTGAGCCCAATCATGCCCTCAACTCATGTCTCATGTACAGATTATCACTGGTCGGTTATGAAACCTGGGAGCATTCAGTTTTTTCTTCTGTCTTTGGCTTAAGGGTATCTGAGACACTGTCTCCAGGTTTCTGTCCAGCTGAGGTCAGCTAACAACACAAGGAAGTAACCCTGGGGTACATTGCTATATACAAGTTTCATTTGTCTGGGACTTTTTGGAAACTAAATATATCAGCTGTATTTGAAGAATAAACTATGTAGATTTTAAATACAATCACATTCCAATGGATGTGGAAACCTTTCTGTCTTTTCGTCCTTTCAGGTTAATGAAATTGCTTTCATCAACACATTGGAAGCTCAAAACAAGCGTCATGATGTTCTTGCAAAGCTGAAAGAGTACGAGCAGCGGCTGAATGAATTACAGGAAGAACGACATCGTCGGCAAGAGGAGAAGCAAGCACGGGATGAGGCTGTGCAGGTTAGAACCAAACAGAGAAAGAAAATTTATATTGAGTCTGCCGAAGAACAGTGCTGCATTCTAAAGTCAAGACGATCCTTTGCCTTAGTGAAAAGAGTTATTCTTCTAGGAGTGGGTACATTCTGGAGATGAGCACCCTATCCAGTGCCTTGCTAATGGATCTCTATACCTACTCTAAGTATAAATTGAAATAAGCATTGTTTACTCTACAAATGTAATGCCTATGAATTGCTTTTCCTTTGCACTTATTCCAGAAAGACTCTTGCTCCAATTTGCTTTGGAATCTGGTCAGTTCCAGATTTCTGCATTATTTAAATGCTAACATTAAGCAAAACCACCGAGTATGTTCCATAATTGCTTTGTAAATGTGGCCTGAGCAACTTAATTTTAAAAAAGGAGTTGGATTTGTCATGGATTTAGGAAATTTAGCAGGGTCCCAGCCTAATGTTCCAGAAAGCCTGCTGCCATCTTACTGCATTGGTGCAAAGCATTGGCTCGGACCACATTAATATGGCTTTGTATTCAGCATTAATAACTGAGTTCTGTCTCCTGTACATTTACTGTGGTTTGCTTGCTGAGAGAATGTTTTATATGCACTTTATATAATGTGGACCAAAGGAAAACAGATGTTGAAATTTGGAAAATAACAATCCAAAGTAATTCTGTTTTGCAAAATGCTTTCGTTGGATTTTATCTCAAAACTTCATAGAACAATTGATGATGTAAATTTACAAATTACCTTTTGATCTAATAAAATTAAGTCACTTCTTTTACTGGGTAGAATAATTCTAGTAGTGCAGATTGAAGATTTCCTTTGTTTGAGATGCTGACTACTGAATGAGAACTTAAAGCATCCCTGCTTTACTGATATTTCAGTTTTATAAATGGGCAGGAGTGTTTGACAAATTTAATCAAGTTTTTTGAGGATGTATTTAGTAGAATAGCTAAAGAGAGCCAGTAGATGTAATATCGATTTCCAAAAGGCTTTCATTAAAGTGCCACGTAAAAGTTTAATAGACAATTTAGAGTTCATGCAAATGGAGTTAAGATTTTAGCTTCAATGGGACATTCTCATGTTAGCAGGCTATAACTAGCGGAGTACGGCATGGATCAGTGCTGGGAACTCAGCTATTTATAAAATATAATGTATCTAATTTTGCTCGTGGTACAAAACTAGGTGAAAATATAAGTTGCGAGAAGGACACAGGTTGCAAAAAGATACAGAAGGGTTCTGAGACAGCAGCATGGAGATTAAGTATAATAAGAACCAGGAGTAGGCAATTCACTGCCTTGAACATGCATTGCTATTTAATACAATCATTGGCTGATCTAATTTCAGTCTCAACTCCACTTTCCTTCCCACTTTTCAGAACCTTCAAACCAATACTAAATTAAAATCTGTCCATATCCTCCTCAGTCCATCAAACCTGCAAAGATAATTGTGTTTCAGCAGTTGCTTAACAGAAGTAAATAATTTTCATTTGCAACAAGTGAAGCACATTTAAATTCTTCCTCAAGGATGTGTCAAGGCATTATGCAGGTGTAAGTGGTCCTTACGTTTCAATCTCACCAGGTTAGCATCAGCCATCATGTACTGTAGATCTCTGTATATTTTCAATTCAATAAACAGAAATCTCGTTCTGTATGTGAAGTTGTAAAACTGTTTATGATGTATTGTACTAGAAACTGGAAAAGATGCAACACCTGAAGTACTTCTGAACAAAACATTTAAATTGAAACATCAGAGTAAGATTACACCTCCTATAGATCTCCTTTTGATAGTTCAGTTAGTTTATTCTATGAATTACTGAGCCAAGGGTCAAATGTAATGTCTGCTCCATGTTGAGTTGGCAGGTGGAACAGTGCTGAAGTTAATAACGTACTGGGTTACAGAACGCAAAATTAGCCACAGGTGCTGTTTCTGCTCTTTATTAAACTACCATCTGGAAAAGCTCGAGAATGCACAGGGCTGAGCATGACTGTGGTTGAATGGATGGTCTCTTGGGTCGTATACAAATTATGTATATTTTATTCTCTTTACCAGAGGGTAGCTGACATTGTGTACCTCAGTTAGAAGTCTATGAGAAAACAATGGAAATTTAGAGAAGTGTTGGATTATTTTTCATCATTCTTGAACTATATTAAAATCTCTTGTTTTAAAATGATTTGATTGAATGCAGGAACGCAAGAGAGCACTGGAGGCAGAGCGTCAGGCCCGTGTGGAAGAACTAATGTTGAGGAGGAGAGAACAGGAGGCAAGGATTGAGCAACAGCGACAAGAAAAAGAGAAAGCAAGGGAAGATGCAGCACGTGAAAGAGCCAGGTTTGTGGCCTTTGTAAACAATTTTCTGTGCACCCCTCAAGAGCCAATTGTTATAATATCAAGATGTATTGACCACAAGGCTGCAGCTTAAATGATCTCATCATAGCTGCATTTGTTCTGCCAGAACATTACTATAAACCTTGACAAGAGGGAGAAAACATTGCTTATGTTTTCTGGTTTTGATTGCTATTCAGTGTAACTTTTAAATTGTAGGGAAGGTTGGGGTTAGGTATGATGCTATCTTAGAAGTATCCAGAACTTATTTGTGATATGTCAAATCCTGCATGTGGAATCCTGATTATGTTAAAAGGACAGAAATATATTTCAGGATGTATACCTTCTCACTTTGTTAAATTACTTATTTTCCTGGCTCCTTCCATGGTAGGAATTGGAAAATATCAAGAATCACTGCAGATCGTCAGTCTGTCACTACTTTTTTCTGTGTTCCTTTGGCAGGGAACGAGAGGAGAGGCTGGCTGCGCTGTGTGCAGCTCAACAAGAAGCTATGGAAGAACTACAAAAGAAAATACAACTGAAGGTATTATTTAATATTGCGATTTTTGCTGATCCTCTCAAATACACGTCGAAACGTTTGTATGTGTTGTAGTTCTTAAGATTAGTCTGCAAAGGCCAACAGTTATAAAAGACTCTGCTAGGTTAGGGACCTTTCAGTGGCAATTCTGAAATTAAGTCCAACTGAATATGTGTTACTTGGTATTGTGGTTCCATCTGATATAGAACCTATCCATTTTATATTTCAGTAGGAAGTATGTAATTTGGCACCTTTCTAAGATCTGCACTGGAGAGGACACTGATTTACTCTTCCCCGAGGTTTAAGTGTCTGTAAGAGTATTGTTGGGGTAAAAAGGATGAACCTTTCTTTCTAGGGAATGTAATAAGATTGTTCCTGTAATGTGTTTTTCTTTGCTGTAATAAAGTTTTATGTTCTTTGTCAAAGAACTTGGCAGACTTTGGAGAATATGTTCAGTGACTGACTTCCACTATAAACAAAAAGAAATGTAAAACTTATGATCCATCAAGCCAGGTGTATCTGTTTTGTCCAGAATTATTTTCAGATGGGAACATTGGAATTATTGAAATGAATGTGTTGGTTTCCAATAGAGCAAGGATGCAGAGCAGTTGTATGGAAAAGTAAAATCTTGACTGATCTAGTATTATATTTTCTGTTAATTAAGAAAGCAAGTAAAAGCTACAATCTTTAGTGCAGTACATGAGCAACATTTTTTTAAAAGCAGAAGATTAAGGAAAAAAGCACAATGCAATGTTTTGGAAAAGTTATTTAACATTCAGGGAGATATTGAATGTATTGCTGCCATGTTTTCACAGGCAAATTGGAGCAAGGTTGTGTAGAAATCAGGATAACTGGGCAGTGAGATAGTATAGCACCGGTCCTGCTGTTGAGATTTATAGGGGAGAGTAAAACTGATGCCACACTTAAATGAGGAGCATAGCAATGATAGCGGCACACTGGTAGCATGGGGAAGAATTGTTTAAGGGAGTATGGGGATTATGTCAGTTTGACAACGGAGACAACCACTGCTCAAGTCTGCTTCACCATTTCATAAGCTAGCTGATCTTCAGCTTCAGCTTCAACTTCAACTTCACTCTCTTGCCCTGTTACTCATGTGCCTTTATTCCCTCGGTGTCTATCAGTTTCAACCTTGAATGTACCAATGACTGCGTGCACCTGTAGCCTTCTGGCTAGAAAATTTCAAGTATTCATGATTGAGTGAAGTGTCTTCTTAAGTTAGACATAAGTGGCTGACCTTTTATCCTAACAGTGAACCTCATGGTTTTACATTCACAATCTGGGGAAACAGCCTTTTAACTTCTACCTTAATGAACCTTCTTTGAATTTTTTACATTTCAGCATGATTGCTCTGTGTTCTTCTAAATTCCAGAGAATTTAATTCCAGCTATTCTACTCGATCTTTCCTCATCGCACAATCCTTACATTCCAACAATCATAGTAGTGAACCTTTGTTGCATCCCTGCTGTGACAAGTAAATCCTTCCTTGTTTTATGAGACCAAAGCTGGTCACAGTATTTCGGATGTCTGCCTGGACAGTGGAAGCAGACCCTCGTGAGTTTGGTAATGCAGAGGCAGAAAGTGGAGAGAAAGGTAATAATAAAGAAATTACAGAGGGGCAATAAGTTCTAGCCACTAGAATGAGATCATTTGTTCTACAGGATCTGCTGTGCCATTCAATGAGATCATGGCTGATTTTATAATCTTCAGCTCCACTTTACTGCCTTTTCTCTATAGCTCTTGATTCCCTCACTGGTTGAAAATCTGTCTGTCTCAGCCTTGAGTATATTTAATAACCCCAGATTTGACATATTTCTGTGTTAAAGTATTCCGCAGCTTCACTATCCTCTGGAGAAAGTTTTCCTCCTCATCTCAGTCTTAAATGGACAACCCCTTACTCTAAGCTTATGCCCTCTAGTCCTGTACTACTACAACACTCGGCTGGTATCCTATTACATATCCTTGTGTGTAATACCTTATCGAATACCTTTTGGAAATCCAAATATATTACAGCTACTTTCACTTATATCCTGCTTGGTTCCTCCTCAAGAAATTCTCACGGATTTGTCAAACATAATATTCCCTTCTTGAAGCCTTGTTGACTCTGTTTGAGTATATTATGCATTTCTAAATGCTTTGCTATTGCATCCTTTACAGTGGATTCTAATATTTGCTCAATGATAGATGTGATTGGCTAGCTGAATTGTAATTACTTGTTTTATTATTTTCAGCCCTTTTGAATGATGACAAAGGGCATAGGTTGTTATTTCATTTTCCATTGTAGATTTAACCAGCAGAAGAGCATTAGTTGCTACAATTGTTCTGCATATGTTTTGCTTTCATGCAGCATGACGAGAGCAGTCGGAGGCATATGGAGCAGATCGAACAACGAAAAGAAAAAGCAGCTGAGCTTAGCAGTGGGAGACATGCTAACACTGACTACGCACCCAAACTTACACCATATGAACGAAAAAAACATTGCTCCTTGTGCAACGTGTTGGTAGGTTCTGCTGTTTGTGCTTCTACTTTCAAAGATCTGGCTGAGAACTAGTGTAAATATTGTATTGCTTGACCAGAAGGCACAAGTTGAAGAAATTGATCCTATAGAAAACAAGGAACATTTTTAAGGGATTTGGCAAAGTTGATCCAAAGAAAAATGGCACAAATTATAAAGTTATCAAAGAGAAGGGAAAAGTTGGGTGGAATTATAAGGGAATAATATTTTGGAATTATGTACCTAGAGAGTATTTTGAAAAGAACAATATTAATATGCCCGAGTGTCTCTGGCAGGAGAGGATTGGGATGTCGTGTGAATGCAGATGGCTTGTGGATTGATCGGTAACAAAAGTAACAAGGTTGTTGGATCAAAGGATTTAATTTGGCTTCTGGAATTTCCAATAAGTTTCTCTATGCTATGCACAATAAGAGTATTTTATCTTAATTGATGTAAAAATATAATTGGTTAGTGTGCAGTCCTATGCCGATTGTCCTTGTGCAGATCCAACTAATATTGGAAGCTTAGAGAATTCACTGATCTTGAAACATTGTCACTTTCTGTTCCAAAGATCACCTCTGAGGTCTATCTCTTCAGCCACATAAAAGGGAGAAAACATCAGCAAGCTGTGCGGGAGAATAGCAGCATTCAAGGACGGGAACTGTCAGATGAAGAAGTGGTAAGTTTTATGAAAATGTAATTTGATAAAATAGGTGTTACTTCTAAAAATGGTGCTTACTTCATTTCTAAGCTACAGAACCTTCTAAATTGACTTCTACCTAATGTACCCTTTTTAATGTCTTTTACTGTGAGATTTGGCGCACAGACCACATTAACTTGTCAATTAATATTTAAAATAATTTTTCAGTATTTATTGTAGTCAATTATGAGAATGTTTCTGATTAGGATTGTTGTATATTTTTTATTATTCTGTCATTTCTTTTGTTATGAATCCCCAGAATAATGAACCATTTGTGCTGAGTGCATGATTGTGATTTGCTTCCAGTTTCTATTACTGTCACCCAGCGGGAAGCAGATGACAGTTTCTCCAAGGGTGATTTTGCTCCCACTCCTACCTCAGCTATATTTCCTGACACCCTGTTTCTTGTAAGGGCTCCATTCCATTTTCCCAGTTTGTCCATTGCATTTGTTGTGATGATGCTAACTTCTCAGTGGCTGTTCAGGTACGTCTTCTTTCCTACTCGATCAAGACTCAAACTGCTTTCAATCTAGTCTACTATATTCACTGCACACAGTGCTCTGAATTGGGAAATGCATTTGCAGGCTGCCTGCTTTGTACAAGATCGTCCTTCAATTTGTAAGCATGACTCCAAATTGATAGTTATTTTTCCATTTTGTCATGGCTCAAAATGGTATAGCGTGCTGCAGAATAAGCTCCGATTTTCCTTTATCACTAGAAAGTTAAAGGTTCTATCAAAATACACCAAATTTCCAAATTTACCTACCTCTAGCTCCCTTTTTAGATAGGCTAATAGAAAATACAGATCAGGTTTCTGTACTTAACAAGAATTACTGTTTATTAAACTAACTAGTTTCAAGCTACAGATAAGCAGCTATGAACTGTCAACATAAAACTCTACTAGTTAAAATTCTATTACCCATATTAAATTCCTCCTGCACACAGACAAACATAAAAAGCACTGGTGTTATGAGTGGAGGGAAAAACTGGGAAGGCATTTCAATTGTGTTCACAACAGGGCGATGATCCTTTCTGCATATCAGGATTTGCTCAACTTCAATCTCATTTCAGGTACTTTCACTTCCTTGCAGGAGGCACAAAGCAACTGGTTTACAAATAATAAAGTCTTTGACTTATTGGTTTAAAGCAACAACTTGCAGGAATGATGATGGAAAATAAACGGCTTTCTTCGGGCTTTGGCTAATTTTCAATGCAGAGGGAAATACCACTTTTCGGAGGTCCAAAAGCATCTAGCTATATTGTTCATACTCAAGCTATTCGGCCAACTGGAAGCCAATCATGTAGTTATTGGTGCGCAGAAGGCTTTTGTCATCAATAACTGGTCGTCACTCCACAAACCAATCAGTTACTTGTTTCTGGTCTAATTTCACTTCGTACACACCACCTGTTGTCAGCCTGTCTGCAGTAACATTCCCCCTCTTTTTGATTGAGCAGCAATATAAACAACACTTGGCTTTTCAAACAGCTGTTTTCCCAGTTCAGTCTACATCAAAAATACTGAAAATAAAATGATTTAGTTTTTACAATTTTAGCACGTCACCTTGCTGTCATACTGCAGTGGTCCAGTGAAACACAACACATGCTGGAGGAACGTAGACACTCTATAGCCTCTGGTCCCAACATTGAATTCAACAGCTTCACACATGAATTCTGTACCCATTTAGTGAATTTTGGATGTAGGTTTACTTGCTGAGCTAGAATGACATCATCAACCCAAGGAAACCTAAATGCATAAATAGAAAGTGGGCCATACCACCAGTTTTTCATCTGGAGGCTCACTGATAATGTTACCGCGTACGGTGACGAAATATCTGAAAACGAATCTTCCAGCCCAGCGAGCAAACCTACATCCTGAGCTACAAATCTTCTCAAAGTTCACTAATAACCAATTATAATTAGAGTGTATTTTACTGTCTGTGAGTAAGTCAATTGTAAACAATTAAAAATTACCTCTTTTAAAAAAAATCCTTGGAGCTATTTGTTATTATATTGAGGCACAATGGTTAGCTTCTTAACCATTTCTTTAAAAATTCAGAAGCTTGTAAAATGTAGTTATTAGTGTCTTTGCTCCAACAAGATGCTCTTTAATTTTAAGAGCCTCATCATAGACCATTAAAGTGGGGGAAAATAGCTGAAACTTGAATCATAAATAATTTGATTTAGGAGTGTGCTTTTTTGGGTTGTACCAACTTAGAATGAATCGAAAAATGTGGCACTTGAAAAGCATAGCATAACTTAGAACAATAATGTTGAACTATTCCAAAACTTTGTGAAATCTTGAAATGCATGGGATATCATTTATACTTCAATTTTACAGTACGTTTTACTAATCTGACTGATTTTAAGTGCATTGTGCTGAAAAAAGCAATACCTTCAATCAGAGATCCCTCCTTTATAGACACACTTATTTATTATACATCAGTGTGGTCCAATATCTCAGCACTAGGCTAAACTCGTTTTAATTATTTCTGTTCACACTCTATAACATTTATGTTTATAAGTTTGTGCAGTGACCTTCAATAAACATATTAAACCTAAACTTAAACTTAAGTTGTCATATTGTGAAACAGTCCTAGGCTGCGTAAGCTGATAATGGTCAAAATAATTCAAATGTATTCAAAGTTCAACTCTTCAAAGTATTTAAGGATGCTTTATACAGTGCTACAAAAAAGAATAATTGACTTTGTGTGGATTCTCTCACACCGCTTAAATATCTCATAACTGCATTTCAGAAAATGTAGCACAGCATCAGTATTGATGTAACACCTGAGAGGGTGATGCAAGCTATTTAAGAAAATACCTACTTCAAACTGGTAAAATGTTTTGCATTTAGTATGAAATTTGTTGCAAATAGCTAATTTTTCCTCCATTTGACTGTAACAGACTAAAATATGATTGTGTTTTTACATTCACCTATTTTCAGTGTTCCAGGTTATGTGTCACGAACAAAAGGAAGAGGTATATTGAATAATTTTTACTGTCTCTTCTCTTTCCTGACCCCCATCCCATCTAAAGCAGGAGTTGTTGAGTTTAATGTTTTTTCATTTTTTTTCTTTAAAAGTTGGATGGCAATGTGTTTCCCTACATCTTGTTTGGGAAGTCCAATTAAAAGTGACTCACAGCAAATTTTTTAGGGTTAAAACAAAGTAGGGTTTAATAAAGCTTTCAAAGTTTCGGGAGAATGGTCTGCCATGCACATTTACCCGCAAATGCATTTAAGAAAGAAAGAATGAAATGGGGAAGGAAAGGAGAGAAATTATAATTTATTTTAAAATAAATATTTCAGAATTAGTTGATTATGAGTTTGCAAATCTGTAATGTCGTTGTCCAGTTGAGGTTCTTGCAGTTCACTGTGTACAACAGTCTCTTTCAGAGGAATCTGGGACATTGTCGAATTGCTGATGAAGGTACTATGATTGTAACCTTAGAGGTTGGTACATTTTGCAATCAAAACAGTAGTTAAATTTCAGAGATCTGGCATCTTTGAGAAATCAAAAGATATGTGTTTAGCTGAGTCTGGAGCTACTTACCCTTTTGGTATTACAAGCAGACCAATGAATGTGTCAAAACTGTACAGTTGAATGTGATTCAAACAATCCAGTCGTTGATTGACAAGGGTTTCCATGTGGGAAGGTAATGTCTGTGAGGTGGTTTTGATGTTCCTTTATCAGAAACCACTGTATTTTGTGGAGATAACTGTGGAATAATTTGCATTAGGTCAATTCATAAGGGATTCAGTGGTGTCCTTAGTTCAAAACTGGCTGTGGTAGACATCTGGTCTGCTAGTTCTTTGAGTTAAGTTGACTGGAATATTCGTACAATACACGCAGTGCCGCATTCCAGCAAGATGGTAGAAGCATTTGTCCTTTGGTTACTTATGGAAAGTCAGAACCTGGCAGAAATTTTGGTCAACAGACATCATATGATCAATGGCATCCATATTGTCAGTCTAGCAAAGTGTCCATTTTTAAGAAACTCATTTAGAGAGTGTAGTTTTAAGCAATACAAATCAGAATCTCTCTCTTCATACCCAGTAGGCAATACAAATATCATTAAATATGCGCCACTTTCTTCAAAGGGACAAATTCCACTCATTAGATTAGAAACTCAAATGCTTCAGTTGTTAAATGCTGAGCCCACTGTGGAACTGAATCATTCTGGCTAGGCGAATGACATTAAGTGCCCCTTGAACCCTTTCTACCACTCAGCTGGATGATGACTGATTATATGCCTTGACCTCCATCTACCTGACTTGATTCCATTATGTATAATACCCTTACCTTGTAAGGATAGATGGGCAATTACTTGTATAGAGCCGAGCTGACTGAAACAAAGATATGGGGCAAGCAACAAATGAATGCTAGGAGACCAAAAATATTTCACAGAGATAACTAATGAATTTAATACGGTGTTGGTTTGTTTATTGACATGCGCAATGTTAAATAACCTGAGTCAAGGTGACAATAGAAACATTTTAATTGTCATCAGAACTTTAAGTGAGAGGAAGAAAGATTTAGGCAGGGCTTCTGTTGTCCTGGAACCTAAGGGGAAAATGTTTGTATGCCAACATGTGTGAACTCATATGTGTGTGGATGTGTGCATTTTAGATGAGGGCAGAATTTAGCTCACCTATAAAATCATCATTCCGACAAGAGCTCTGCACTGAAATTGGGGTTGATTGAATACTCTGTTTAGGTGCAGAATGACAACCAATGCTGGTGAAACCAGCCTAGCTGAAAGGTTGCTCATCTGAGGAGAGGAAAGCAGAAAAGAAATAAAAATCTGCAAGAAATTCAGACAATGGTGAATGGAAATTGGGGCATTTAATTATTTCTGATCTTCATTTATAAAAAGTTAACACTAACAGATAAGTCAACTTCTTAATGCACCTATATATCTATGTCTGAATGAAAAAAAAATTGTCCTAATTAAATTAATGTCCATTTTTTACTTTCCTGGTTTATAACTTGTAATTGATTGGACAATTTAGATTAAATAAAATGAATTATATCCAATGTTATGCTGCCCATATGTGTGTGTATAGAAAAATATATATAATCCCACACATGAATCATGAAATAGATGTATATTCATTTGCCCACTTAACAGTAACTGCAAAAGTTAATCATTGCCTGAAGTGCTTTGAGATGTGTCATGATAAGGTATGATATGAATCCAAGATTTTAAAAATTTATTCATCATTACAGAATATAATTTTTAACTCCTCATAAACTAACCTGTCTATATAATTAAAATTGCTAAATAAGGAATTTTAATGGTTTTTTAAAAAATGTGAATTATTATATATCATGTAACATTGGATTGGTTATGATAGAATTGCAGAATTTTTATGATTTAGAAAGAAGACATTTGGCCCATCGTGTCTGCACCAAGTCTTGTCTCCCACTCTTGCTTCTTTTACTAATTGCTTTAAATATTTGCTCTCATTTTCAATGCTTTCGAGAGTCAGAACAGTTTCTCCCTACCTATTCTGTCCAGACTGCTGATTGCTTTTAATACACTATCAAACTTCCCCTCAGCCTTATTTTCTCTAAGGATAACAGTCATAACTTGTTAAATCTCCCCTCATTACTGAAGTTCCTTATCCACAGAACCATTCTCATAAATCTTTTCTGTACTCTGTCTAATGCATCACCTCTTTACTAAATTACAATGCCCAGAGCTGGACACAGTATGTGAGCCAAGGCCGAAACATTTGATGCAAGTTCAATATAATGGTCTTGCTGTTGTATTCTGCTCCTATTAGGGATCTGGTATGCTTTATTAACTGCACTGTCAACATGTCCTGCTAGCTTCAGTGGCTTAGGCACATACATACCTGCATCTTTGCTCTTGCATCCACTTCAGATTTGTTCACTTTATATTGTATTGCAATTCCATGTCCTTCCTTCTGAAATGAATCACTTCACTTTCTCTGCTTTGAATTGCAGCTGCCACTTGCCCAATAGCTTGTCGATGATGTTTTCAAGTTCTCCACTATTCTCCTCACAGTTTAGTTTTGCATCATTCACATTCACCATCAGCTGAAAGTAAATGATGTAGACTTGATTATTTTACATAATTATAGATTTTTTAAAAATTGAAAGCTTTAATGGTATTGCAAAATGTAATGTAATCTCTTTAAAGTTTACACTGTGACATACAGTTTCTTCATTTTCTTGTGGCTAATACATAAACTGTGGACCTATTTATTTGTCTTAGTTATTTATCGAGATCAAGTGGTCACATTACTATTGTTGTGTAGCAGATGTCTTGAGGGAAACCCTAATGCTGCAGACTTAAACTACTTGAGATCTTTATTGCTGTTGAAATAAAAACTTTGAAGGGTGGGGTGGGATTTTTATTTGAAAAGATTCTATTTTGCAATGACTTTTAACTTTGTTGTATTAACATTCGGTGCTTGACTCTACATCCCTCTAGCAGAATTATTACTTCAGGAAATTGTTCAAAATCTTTTCACTGATCTCTCAATGGCCAACAGGTCATCATTAACATGCATAACTAGTGCTTCTCAAATATGGAAATAGTCACAAAGATGGCCCAAATGGAATAATGGATAATGAAATTTTGTTAATTCTTAAACCTCCTAATAAGAAATCCAGGAATCTGTCTTCAGGACATTTATAATCCAATATGGCTTCCTGAAGCATTTCTGCAAAACTACTTCTGAGGGACCTGGATTATTATGGAACTGTGCTAGTTTATATTGTGGTGAATTTCACAGCAATAAAGTACCATGAAAATAAAAATGTATGGATCTCTGTACAAATGTGGTAGTTTTAAAGTTATGAATTTGTTGTTGGCCAGCATGTACCCCAAGAGCTGAGAAAGATCATATGGATCAGAATGGAATTTTCCATTCATTGCTTGGAGGGAGGATAGATGATTTGTAAATCTACTCAACATTTCCATGTTGACAGACATGGCTGGGACAGTCAAAATTACATTGAGATGCTTGAATTAATCCTGCTGATCTGTAGGACAGTGTGACAATGCTCTTTTTAAATAAAAATGACATCACTCATAAACTGAGGCAAAAGATTATTGATTCAAACCCAAATGCAGAGTTTGAGTGCATTATATGGATCAGTATTGTAGAGCAGTAATGAGGAAGAAACAAAAACAAATTGCTGAAAAAAACTCAACAGCTGTGGTGCATCTGTGGAGTGAAAGCAGACACCAGTTCTGAAGAGGGGTCACTGGACCCAAAATGTTAACTCTGCTTTCTTTCCACAGATGCTGCCAGAGTTGCTGAGTTTTGCCAGCAATTTTTATTTTCATTTCCAATTTCCAGTATCTGCAGTTCTTTGTGCTTTTTCCCAGATCTGAGAAAGTGCTCTCTTGTCAGATGTGCTGTATTTTGGATGAATGATGCATTTCTTTTTCTCTTATAAACTATCTCATTCATTGTCCCTATTAGTTTTAATTATCAAATACCTTTTTTATAGTCATATTGTATAAAACATGCTGATAGAGATCATTTAGTGTCTCAAACAACAATAAATTCTAAGTTTCAAGGCGTAAAACTGACATTGTTCATCTCCTGGAAAATTAAAAAATAAAAGATGAAGATTATCACTGTTTTAAATATACTGAATTTATGATTGCGTGATCTAAAATTCAAGCAGCTAAAATAATGGTGTTTCTCTGAATAAGCCAAAGAAAGATTCCTGTAAATTCCTTAACTGCACCAGACTCCTCATCCATGAGGATTCCACCCCCTTCCACCCAATTGGTGTGTTATGCATAATTATAGTTCTGTACAAGTGAAAAGAGGTGTTAGGGGTAGAAGTAGGCTACTTAGCTTTCAGATTGTTCCACTGTTCATGACTGGTATGCACCTAAATTTGTCCTACCTTTGCTCCATCATTTGATATCCTTACTGAATAAAAATCTGAATAAAAGTAAAATACTGTAGATGCTGGAAATCTAACTTAAAACAGTGCTGAGGAATCTTCATTGGACATGGAGTTTGAAGTCCTCGATGACTTCGCTTTCTGAATGTTGACTCTGTTTTTCTCTCAACAGATGCTGCCAAACCTGTTGAATTATTTCAGTGCTTTCCATTTTTTATTTAAGTTTGATTTGTTTGTTTCTTGTCATTTAAAATGCACTTTAAATTGTCAAACATTAGCTGCTTTTTAACCTAGTGTTGAGTGAAGCAGTTTAATAGAGTTATTTCACATTAGCTAAAAGTCAAAGCTGCCAGTTTGAACATAATGCTGTTTAATCTGTTTTAATGTGATAATCCAGTACTTTGATCTCCACCTTTGAGATATGACACTCATGTCTGAAATGAGGTATCATTACTTCATTGTTTTCCTAATGAATTCTTAGAGTTGAATTCTGATATTTCGTCCAAGCTGCATAACCTGAAAGGTGAGAACTCTGAGAAACGCCTGGAATCATGTAGCACTGGTTTGGTGTTGCAGAAGATATGGGTGCCAATCTTTGTTTTTTCTCTCTCTCTCTCTCTCTCTCTCTTTCTCTCTCTCTGTCTTGCACACGCACTCTGTCTCGTGCTCACCGTTTTCTCTATATCCCAGTTAACATTAGCTCTTTGCCATATCAACTGTTGAATGACAAATGAGTATAGTTATTGGGTTTCTGATAGTGCATGGTTCTTGCAATAAAGGACAGATTTTTAAATCAGAAACTGTGCATTGGAAAATGTAACCGGGCATATGTCCTTATTCATTGCCACACCCATCCTCCTGATTTGATGGACAGCTTGTAATTGTTGTACAGTGACAGTGGAACAGCTGGCTGACTTGTCATTTTATATCCAAGCTTTCTTACTGATGGGTGTCGGTTTCAGAGACTGAGATTAGGTTTGTTTTGTTCAGTTATCACTTTAGACAGGAGCATCAGTGAGTGAATAGATTATATCAGTGATAACTTCTTGAATCTGTTCCACAGCTGCAGGTGGATAGGACGGTTGTGTTTCATCTCTCCAGCCAGATACCATGGCAGGCACATTTAAAGTATTTGTTTCTTTTGTGGTGCTGTATTGGAATGGAACACCAGAATTGAATCATTTTTTTAAAAAAAATGTTTAAATGCTTTGGGTTTAACCCAGAGAAGGAGCAATCATAAAACAAAATTACTTTTAGATCTGTGTTTAGATCTTAATTTAAATCATTAAAGTGGACTAAAGCTGTATTGTGATATGTCAGTTTATGGACAATAAATATATTTTATGATTGTATAAAACTATTATACAGATTTTTACTCTTCATAATATGGAGACGATTGGACAGATGATAAAAATACAGGATCTAGTTCACAAATTTGAAAGATCCATAATTTCAGCATTAAACAAGTGCCAGAGAACTTTGATAAGTTTCTGACAGATTAACAAAAATGTAAATTAAAATTTAAAACTATTTCTCCAATGGCTTTCCAGATGAGTGCACTGTCCAATCTGGAACTGAGTAGTAGAGACCAGGCAGATCTTCAGTTAGATTCCAAACATTATTTACATCAGCCAAACTCTGTTGGAGGTGTGCCAAAACTCTACATTCAGGTATCAGTGCCCCAAGCTAAGGAGGGGAGAAATCAGCTAAGGTTTCCCCTTGTGCTCATAATGCACAAGGATGGAATCACTGTTGCTTCATGGAACAACCGTAGACTCTCAGCATTTCAGGTGCATTCCTGGAAGAATGACATTGGTTCTTCCAAATGTAAATTAGAAAAGAAGAAAACAAAAGGGAAGAACAACATTTTTCAAAATTGTAAACATTTTTAAACAGGTAGAACCTATTGAATGTCATTTTTGTCTTCTCCTATTGCCAGTAAAGTTATGGATTAGGTTTCAGGACTCTCATTTCTGTGTTTTTATGAATCTTAAAGTTGTGGCTGGATTCTTTTTAGCCAGTTAATGAATTAATTATGCAGTACATTCAATACTTAGAACATGTGTTATGTTTTTTCTTTAGGTTTATTTTCATAGTGCTGAGTATTAGCAGCATGATAGATGTATAATAAAATAATGTATTAATGCATTTTCTTATTTTACTTAACTACTTTTTTCCATCTACTCTGCACTAAATCATTCTGCTGTAGGCTTCCTTCAGAATCCCATTTTACATTTTGTAGTATCCTATCAAACAATCCTCATAAATGCAATAAGTCAAACGCTGCTAGTTGGACAAAAAATATTGCTTCTCCATTTAATGCCTGCCAATTTATTTGGCAAATTTCAGAGTTCTAATTATTTTGAGTCTGTAAAAAACTGTGACCTTTTGTGTGAGGGTGAGAGAAACTATTAAACACTAAATTTATGCAATGCAATTTTGTTACTTTACGGAGTATTCTTGCAAAATCAGCACACTCGTGACAATTGTAATGCCAGTAGATACAGCTTCCAGTGAAATGACAAATGTTTGTACGCTGGCTTAGATTCACATCTCAACATTTGCACAGCCAGTTGGTGAGGTATTGTGCACTCCAATAAGGTATATCAATCTGCAACTCTGTATGTAAGGAATAGTTTAAAAATTGGCTGTTAGAATAGCACCGTAAAAGGTTGTGATCTTTGCTCTTCTGGCTCCCAATCCTCCATGTCAATCTTGCACATTTCATTGCTGTGGGAAATAGTGAACAGAGTCTCAATGATTTGCACAGGGCTGAGAGTAATCAGACTTCAGTGGATCAGTGTGCAAATGACACTCAATTTAGTTTGGCAGTGAAAAATATTCAGTTTTAAGTGAGCCATAAATGGGTGCAGAGCATAATTAGACTAAGGAAATGTGCGTGGGAGGTGGGGTGGATGGATTGAAAATCATTGTGTACACGAAAGAGCAAGCTGTGCCATGGTCCAAATCAATTGGGCAATCATTTTTAGATGTTTATGGAGCAGAAGTGATGTTTGTGTGATTTGACTTATGGACCTTTCTGTAAACTGAGTTGGAAATATAATTTTAAGGGGAGGATTTTCTTAAATATAATCCCTGAAATTCATTCATATTGGCAGGATCTATAGTATTTTGAAATTATTAGTTGAAATAGGTGTGTAAAGGTAACTCAGTGGGTTTGGTTATCAGTTATGGGCAGTGTTCTAGAGCATGCATATACATCAATGTTCTCTATATGGTGGACACTGATGGGTTTTAGAGAAGTGTTGAATGAAAATGTCAAGAGGCTAATGATGATCAATGTACCAGTTAAAATGGGCCACACTTGTGCTCATCTTAATGATTGTGACAACACCTTGCAGTTATATAGTGCCATTAACAGGACATTGTGCTTTGTTGGAGTGATTGTCAAAGCATGGTGGAGGAATGCTAGATCGGTGATGCCAGGCTGCCTGTTGCTACATTTTACTAATTATTCATCTTTCCCTATACCTAGCAAAAGACACCTGAATACGGGTAAAGAACATATATTAAAATATAGGAATGAGGGGCTCTTGTGGTGCATTAGTAGTATCCCTACCTTTGTAGAGGGAGCTTTTTTGGTCGCTGTGGACCCCACGGAGGCCGCAAATCTGTCGGCGACTTCTACCTTTGCACCAGGAGACCTCGATTCAAGTCCCTCCTGCTCATGAGGTGTGTGATGATATCACTGAACAGGTTGACTCAAAAATAAGTTATAACATGGAATGAGGGCCTCTTCTGGTGCATGGTAATGTCCCCACCTGTGGACCCAGATGATGAAGGTAAAAGTCCCACCTTCTGAGGTGCCTAACAACATCTCTGAACAGGTTGATTCGTAAAAAATAAATGTAGAAATGTGAATTAAAGGAGAATGGGTTTTGTCTGATTTTCCAGTCTCAAATAAGACTTGATTTTATTGTGTGTGGCCCAGTGATACACACTGGGTTCACTCATTTTCCATCAGGCCCATCCCATGCCACATCTCTAAGCAAAAGTAGGAAATGTAACACTCCCTTCTACCTTTTTGCTTCTCACCATCCAAGGCCTTAAGCACTCCTTCCCGATGAAGCAGCGATTTACATGTATTATTTTCATTTCAAGTTACAGTATTTGCAGCTCACAATCTGGTGTCTCTACATTAGCGACACCAAATGCAGGTTGACTGTGCAAACATGATCCCAAGTTTCCAGTGCCTGTCATTTTAATTATTCATGTTGCTCTCACTTTGAAAACCAGTGAAACCCAACATTAGCTTCAGGGATAGTATCTCATCTTTCAGTTAGACACTTTAAAACGTTCTTCACACAACATTGACTTCAGCAGTTCTAGATTGTGAACTATTTCCCCTCCCTTGTCCAATCAATTTTTTGTTCCTTTTTTTTGTTTGCATGAATCACTTTTTCTCATTTTTGTTTTCAGGTAACAGCACACCTCTATGCATATCTTTTGTTTGTATTTTTTCTTACTCCACCACATTTCCCTTTGTCTCCTTAAGACTGGAGACGGTCAGCCTCTCCTGTCTTCCAACCTATTCACAGACTTTCCTTTGTCCTTGTCCCTCTTGCTCTATTCCTTGTTCAAATTTATATACATTTCTTCCTATTTTTGATGAAGAATCATTGACTGAAGCGTTGGCCCTGGTTCTATCTCCAAATATGCTGTCCAACTTTGAGTATTTCTGTGTTTATTTGAGCTTAAAGCCTCTGCAAAAGGGCATGGTATGAAGGACTTGTCCAGAGCTATGCACAATGCAACTTTGAGTTCCACTGAAAGTCAAAGTTTTTCTTAGCAAATGATTATTTTTGCTATCTTCCATCAGGAGCATCTATCCTGCAAGAAGTACATTACAGACATTGTAACTGAGACCTGTGTGCACCCTGAGACATCAAAGGATGCAGAAGAGAAGCAGAAAGTCAGGAAGAAGGCCAAGAAACTTCGAGCACGCATGAACTCCAGGTAATGTTAGTCATGCAATCAATTTGGCTCCTTCATCCTTAAAAAAAACTTAACAAGCTAGTTTTCTTAATACACCAAATTATTTGTTTCGTGGATTATCTTAAAAATACATTGATGAGCCTAATTTATAACCACTTTGTGAGATTAGAAAAGAAAACTCAAAATCGATCTGGAGCCCTTGCTTTCACCTGTTAAGAGCTTTTCTCATAATTGGCTGCCAGCGCCTAGCCAAAACTAAAGTTCCTTCCAGCAAGCATTTGTATGTTTAAGTATGTGTAAACCATGCCTATTTTTCTTCCCAGCTATTGATTTTTAAATGAAGTATCAAAGAAAATCAATAGTAATCAACAAATAGAAGGCAATTTGCAGGAGTGTCAAATCCTAGGTCCGGGGTTTAATTAATTTTGTTGGCTGTCACAACACGGGAAAAAGTTGGAAATGCTCTGAAATATAAAGTGAGTTGTCAAACCTGTAGTTTGTCATAAGGTTGGAAAGTGACATCTGCGGATCAGAGTTGTATGCAGTGTGTTGTTTTATCGTTAGCTGTCACCATCCCCCTTCTCTTGTAGATACAGTGTCATCTGCTATAGTTATTTTTGGTTTGAGATATTACAGCAGCAAATGGCTTTGTATTCTACCCGTGGTTGACAGAAGCAGATCCTCAGAATGAAGTGGTAAATGAATTTGAGAGTGAATGGCGACACATGCACCACACTTAAAGCCTGTCAGTTTCTTTTCACATTGACTCATTTGGAATTGTACATCACTGCCATTCTCCAGTGTTTAGGCATTGACAAATGAAACTTGGCTTTCTGAGCTGCCTTGTTAGTAGGCACGCTTACCATATTGTGTTCTATTCAGTGTCCTACTTGTTGTCTCATTCTGCTTTAGATTTGCTTTCTTGTCCCTATCAAATGTTTCTCTACATCATTCTGGCTGAGAAAATAAGCAGGCAGGTGATCTGCTCCCAGGCACAAATGCTGCCTTTTTCACCATTTGATCTAGCTGGCAGGAGGTGAAGTGAATGGTCATAAGTGATTTGATTTTTTTTCCCTCATTTTTCTGTTGTTCCAAGTCTATTTAATAGCGTTGATGATCACAGAATAGTTTGTTTGACGATCATTGGAATGAAATGCATTTAATTAATCTTTTTTCCAGTATTGTGCAAAGCTTGTTTTTTTTACAGAATAAATATTCAACATTAAAAGTCATTATAACATAACTATCAAAGATAAACAATGTAGAAATTCTAATCTAGGCATTGAGTAAATATCATGTACTGTGAATACTGTTGTACAAGTTTCTGTACTAGATCAGTTATTCTTATTTTGTAATTGGAATTATTATAAATATCCCAGGAGGGTTATGCTGGAGCAGAAACGTTTTACTTTGCATATCGGATTTTTAGTTTATGTGCTATTTGAGACCGCCTGATGAAACAAGCTTGGACTGATGTGGCAAAATCCTCATTTGGAGCTAGCATTAAATTGGCAATCATCCATAGAAGTCAGCCAATAGGAAAAATGTTACATTGGTATAGTAACAATTGATTTTCTGAGTTGGGAATTGTATCACACCTTGTTAGAGTACATGAGAAAAAGCATTAGGAGTAGATCATTTGGTCCTTTCAAATATGTTTTACGATTCACTTAAAATTTGACTGATGTTGTCCTTCAACTGCTGTTTTCTGCGCCAACCCCAATTCATTTAAATCCTTTAGTATTCAAAAATCTCTTAGTTTTTGTCTTAAATGTACTTGATGACTGACCATCCACTAGAGACTAGAGAATTCTAAAGATTCATAACTGTTTGAGTAGAGAGACGTTGGCAACCCAAATTGGAGAGTGTTTAATTTTTCTGCATCTTTTTGAGGAATTTTACCAAAACAGAAAATTAAATGAAAGTACATCTGTTGCATCTGACTCAGAACGCATTTTGAGTAGGACTTGAGCATCTGAGCATGTGCTGCCTTATTTTGAATTAAGCGCTTTCCTGATGTAGGGCTTTTGCCCGAATCATCGATTTTCCTGCTCCTCAGATGCTGCCTGACCTGCTGTGCTTTTCTCGCATCACTCTGATCTAAACTCTGGTTTTCCAGCATCTGCAGTCCTCACTCTTGCCTTATATCATCCGCACCAAATGAACATAAGAGATCCAGTGGCACCAGTCAAAAGTTGTGATTTTCTTACCTACATTCCTACCTCCACTAAAAGAAATCAAAGTCAGATTAACTAGTCATATGTTTATTTGCTTCTGTGTGCATTATTGTGTGTAAAATGGCTGCTAGCTTGTTTACGTAACCAACAGTGACTGCATTTTCAAAAGATTTCATTGGAATGAAAGACTTTGGGACAAGCTAAGATGTGATAGGCACTGCATAAAAAGGTACATTTTTCTTTACTAAGTTTCAGTTTACTCTTTACCTCTAAACAGAGGCTTTGCCAGATAGAATCTTAACCAAAGTACTGTCTTATTGCACAGCCAAGTAACACTAATACATTTCACATAAATCCAGCTTGCAACTAGGAAATTTTTGAGTTTTATAGCTTCTCAATACTCCTTCAAGTAGTATGTTTCCTAACTAAGACAAACGTTAGAGGACTTCTAATCGTAAACCATTTTGCATTATCCACCACGCAATATTCTCTCTCTAGAGTTCTTACTGTGTGAATTTTAAAGAATTTTCTGGCAGTGTACATGAAGCATTCATTCATTAACATGTGGTCTACCCAAAGGCAGCTCCTTGACTCATTGTCTGATAATGCTTCATCCTGAGCTATTTTTCTTGGCAGTTGTTTGTCAGCGGTAATTTGGCGTTGCCTTTCACTCTGAGGCACCGGGTAAGAAGGCAAGATCTAAGTCTACCTCAGCCAATGCAAGGATTAATTAGGGATTAATCTGAATCACATACTAGCTAACTGTTTTTCCCTGCACTGCAGAGGAAAGAATTAGCTCCCTAATCAATGTCAAGTGAATCATTCACTGTGCATAATACAGTTAACTTTTCAGGGATAGCAGTAAATCAGGAGATGGAATAGAAGAAGAAACTTTGTAAAATCATAATTAATGGTAAGGTCCTAAGGAGTGTTGCTGAACAAAGAAACATTGGAGTGCAGGTTCATGGCTCCTTGAAAGTAGAGTCGCAGGTAGATAGGATAGTGAAGAAGGCATTTGGTATGCTTTTCTTAATTGAGTATAAGAGTTGGGAAGTCATGTTGCGGTTATACAGGCCATTTTTAGAATATTGTCTGCAATTCTGGTCTCCTTCCTATCGGAAGGATGTTGTGAAACTTGAAAGGGTTTAGAAAAGGTTTACAAGGATATTGCCAGCATTGGAGGATTTGAGCTATAGGGAGAGGCTGAATAGGCTGGAGCTGTTTTCCTTGGAGTGTTGGAGGCTGAGAGGTGACCTCATAGAGGTTAATAAAATCATGAAGGACATGGATAGGATAAATAGACAAAGTCTGTTCCGTGGGATGGGGAAGTCCAGAACTAGAGGGCATAGTTTTAGGGCGAGAGGGGAAAGAGATAAGAGACCTAAGGGGCAACTTTTTCATGCAGAGGGTGGTGCTTGTAAGGACTGAGCTGCCAGACGAAGTGATGGAGGCGAGTACAAGTGCAACATTTAAAAGGAATCTGGATGGGCATATGGATAGGATGTGTTTAGAGGGATATGGGCCATGTGCTGGCAAATGGGACTAGATTGGGTTCGGATATCTGGTCAGTGTGGACTTGTTGGACCGAAGGGTCTGTTTCCATGCTGTACATCTCTATGATCAATGAGGTCATGATACTGAACTAACTGATGAAGCTGGAGGTTGACAAGTCTCTAGGTCCAGACTCACTTCACTTCATCCTAGGGTATTAAAAGTAGTGGCAAATGCGTTAATAGATGCATTGGTGTTAATTTTCCAAAATTCCCTTGATTCAGGCAATCTCTTATTGCAGCAATACAATCTCTTATTCAAGGAGAAAGGGAGGCAGAAAACTGTACACCTGTTAGCTTGATATCTCTCATTGGGGGAAGTGTTAAAATCAATTATTCAGCAGGTTATCCTTGCAGACTTAGAGAAAACAGCATAATTGGGAAGATTCAGCATTGTTTTAGGGCGAGTTCATCTTTACCCAATTTGTTAAAGCTCATTGAAGATGGAGCATGTGTTTTGGATAAAGGGGAGCCAGTAGGTGTAATTGGATTCTTGGCCCTAATATTAAAAAAAACGACTCTGTACTGACAGCCAGACTTCTCCGACCACTTGGGTTCATGACAGCCCATAAGCTGACAGCTGCGCTCAGACAACAACTCACCAGAATAAAAGACCCTATACCCATTATGTGCAAGACAAATGTAATTTAGAAGATTCCATGAAAAATCTGCACGAAGCACTATGTAGGACAAACAGGCAGACAACTAGCAATTCACATTCATGAACACCCAACTTTCCACTAAATGCCACGAACAGCTGTCCTTAGTAGCCATACACACAAATGACAAGGACCACAAACTGGACTGGGACTACACAATGATCATCGAGCAAGCTAAGCGTAAGACATCCAGAGAATTTTGAGAAGCATGGCATTCATCCACGGACTCCCATCAACAAACACGTAGACCTCGACTCAATATACAGGCCACTACAACAAACAACCGGAACCGGCAAATGGAAGCAGCCGGAATGAAACCAAAGAAATTCCAGAAGAGTCATTACAGCAGCACTTCACAGGAGGCTCCAAAACACTGACTAGGTCACCTAGACAGAGGGTGAAACGTCTGCAAATCAACTTCCAAGCTCGATGAACACACCCACAACTGCGACAGATGTAACTGGATTTCAGAAGGCATTTGATAAGGTGCCACATCAAAGGTAATTGGGGGAATAAAAAATCATGGTGTACAAGGTAACGTATTAGCATAGATAAATGTCACTGCTAGTCAGCTAGTACGTGTATAGATGGGTCTGTTTGATCGGCATGAGGTGACAAGTGGTGACAGAGGTCTCTGCTGATCCTACTGTTTGTTTTAATAATTTATATCAATAATTTAGATGAGAGGAATGAAGGCATGGTAGCTAAATACACAGACAACATCAAGATAAATAGGAAAATATGTTATGATAAAGACAAACTGTTTGCAAAGAGACATAGGAAGATTCATTGAGTGGACCAAAATCTGACAAATGGAGTACATTGTGGAAAAATGTCACTTTGGCAGGAAGGATGTAAAAGCAGAGTACTAATCAGAGAATGACTGCAGAAATCCAAAGTGCAGTTGGATTTAGGAGTTGTGCATGAGTCACTAAAAATTAGTATGTTGGATACAGCACCCAAGTAGGAAGGTTGATAGGATGCTATTTGTTATGAAAGGAATTAAACATAAAAGTAGTCATTATGCTTTAAGTGTACAGGACGTTGGTGAGACCATACCAAATACTGTGTGCATTTTTGGTCTCCTTATGTAAGGAAGGATCTAAATGTGTTGAAGATGGTTCAGAGGAGGTTTATTTCATTGATACTTGGAATAAGTTGGTTGCTCTATGAGGATAGATTGAACAGACTGGACATATTTCCAATGGTGTTTACAAGAATGAGGGGTGGTTTGATTGAGACATGCATGATCCTGAATGACCTTGACAAGGTGCAAGTGCAAAATATGTTTCCTGTTGTGGGTGATCAAGTTTTGTTGAGGCAGAGACAGGTAAATTCTTATTGGGCACAAAATTGAAGGTTATCAGAGATGATAAGGAATGTAGAATTCAAAACACAAATAGATCAGACCTGCTCTGGTTGAATGGTGTAGCAGACTTCAGGGACTGAGTTGTCCACTTTGACTCTAATTTCACATGTTTGAATGGCTTGGTGAGCTGAACTGTTCATTTCAGTGACAATGCTGTGACCCACTCTGGAATATATCTGTGCATGATGTTAGATCAAATCATGATTGGGCTTGATGGTGATGCCTATCACATTCATATAGACTGCTAGCTGAAAGTAAGATTGTACATGACAATTGGATAAGAAATGAATGGCTTCACCATGCATGCCAATGCCCATTTGCAGTAATTAGCATTCTTACAGATGAAATGTACAGATCTATTTTCTCTAAGCAGCACTTTCATATCAACCAAAATATTCTTATAATGAATCCCTGTCCTGGTTCATCTTCCTCTCTTTAACCAGGCATTTTATTTTTAAATAAACCACTTTCAGTGTTGATGTCCCTTTAAGTGAAGTGTTTCATCAGCTAGCTGCTTAATCTATTTACTAAATAGAAAAATGTTTAATAAAAGAATCTTAAATTATTATGAAATCAAAAGTGTGTACTTAAAATGATTTGATATAAAAGAATTACATACAACCTTTCAATGAGGATAAAACATCTGTTGCCATTCCTACATTAATATTAAAATTAGCTCAATGCAGCAGACAGAGATCAGATACGACTCTTGATGGCTTGTTTTATGTGCTTTTTGGTGTTTACATTAGTTTATGAAAAATGTAGGTCATTTTGACCCCTTGCTCCTAAAACCGGGAGACCAGCAGAAGATTTAGAGGGTCATGCCTTGACCTTCAGTCCTGCAGGAACTATCTCATGGCTCAGCAAATGAAAAAAAGCACGCCATAGATTTTTCTTATGAGATTAGGTTTGTCTTTTGAGCTGAACTTGGGCTCCTTCATTAACTGGCACCATTTGTAAATGATTGAGTGAATGAAATGCATCCACTGTGAATAAATGTTTTGAGTGCATCAGCTGTTTGCAGGGAAAAGCCTGGCTGGTACAGACTGTTTGTTTGAGTAGGAACAGGACACATAGCACCATGTATTTTTGAACTATAGTTCCCCTCCTGCCCCGCTTAAAATAATATTCTCTGGTTATGTCAAACAAGAATGAAGGCAAATAATTTTGTAGTTTTAGTGTGAGTGTATAACAGAGATTTTCCTTATCCTTCTCAACAACAGCTTAACATATGCACATTATATACCTCTGATATGATAGCCAAGATTCAAAAGACCATGCCCTTATCCTCTAATGAAGAGTACTAAAATCTCTCCTCCTTTCCATTGCTTCATTCTTCCTTACCTTATTTATCTCTTTTTGTCTCTTCACTTGTTAAGGGGCTTGATACACTTTCATTATATAGGGAGCACTATAATCAATGTAAATTGTTAATGGTTGCTGGCAAAATCTGGCATTCTCTTAGACTTTGTGCATTGCTGCACAATTATCACTGTAGCAGAATTCACTGATGAAAACATGGCTGCCAGGCAAAAAGCTGTTTGTGCTCTTCTGAATTTCCACAACGCACTTGTCACTCCCATTGAGGGTAATAAGTAATGTTTGGGTGAATGTTGTGCAGGTTTACTTTCCTCACTACACAAAGTTGAAAATGTAAAACCTGGGCTTCACAAAAAGTTTAAATTTCATCTCTTTCAAATGCTTTCATCATCTTAGATGTTTGTTTCTCAGTTTATGTCTTTGTATTTCTGCTCAAGTTTGGTTTGATTTGATTGATTGATTGTCACGTGTACCTAAGTACAGTGAAAAACTTTGTTTAAGAGCCATATAGGCAGATCATAGTAAGCAAGGGCTTACAGCTTATAGGGTGAAAAGAAATACTTGACAGAGGCATGCAAGTTACATCGCACAGGTCGTGTGCTAGGCAAGATCAGCATGAGCGAAATCAATTTTATTTGAATTTAGAGAGTCCAATCATCAGTATGCGTTCCAGTTTCTGGCTCTTCAGCCTGAAGGAGAACATTGCCAGGGTGTGATGGATCGTTGATGATGTTGCCACCTTCCCGTTTACAACAGGCCATGTAAATGGAGTCTATGGATGGAAGGTTGGCTTCCATGATAGCCTGAGCTATGCACACAACCGTCTGTTGTTTCTACAGTCCTGGGTAGACCAGTTGCCATTATGCACCCAGACAGTATGCTTTCAATTGTGCGTCTGTAAAAGTTGGTGATGCGCTTTTGGACATGCCAGATTTCCTGAGCCACCTGAGGAGGAAGAGGTGTTGTTGTGCCTTCGTGACGACAGTTGCATTTACGTGGGAAGTGCAGGACGGGTTGTAGGTTATCGTCACTCCTGGGAATTTGCCATTCTCCACCCTCTTAACCTCAGCTCTGTTGATGTAGATGGGGGCATGTTCTCCTCCCTTCTTTCTGAGCCAATGATCAGTTCTTTAGATTTGCTGACATGAAGGGAGAGGTTGTTCTCATTGCACCACGTCACCAAGCCCTCTATCTTCTTTCTGTATTCTGACTCATTGTTATTTTGGTACCCATCCAATCACAGTGGTGTCATCAGCAAACTTGTAGATGGCTTTCATTCAGAATTTAGCAAGGCAGTCGTGTGCCTGCAGGGAGTACTGGGAGAATGCATCCTTGGGGGACTCCAGTGTTGAGTTATCATGCAATTATCTGACTTCACTGATTGCTGAGGATCGAGTTGCGGAAGGTGCAGCTGAGACCTAGGTGTCAGAGTTTTGAGATCAGTCTGGAGGGGATAATGGTATTGACTACAGTTCTGCTTTCAATGAGCAGGAGTCTGACATAGGTTACCTTGTTGTCCAGATGTTTCAGGAATGAGTGCAGGGCTAGGGAAACGGCAGATGCTGTGGACCTGTTACATCAGTAAGCAAATTGTAGAGGATTGAAGCAGGCTGGCAGATCAGAATTGATGTGGGCCATGACTAACCTCTCGAAGCACTATTGTTATTGGTGAGGAGAGTGTAGACATCTTTTGGATCTTTAAATTTATAACACACTATGAAGCTTCCAATGAAATCACAAACTTGAAAATGAAGCTGAAGACCTTTGTGAATTTTGAAATAAACCCTTTCAAACTATCAACCCTTGGCTAGGAAGAAGTAACTAGTCATTCTGTTTTTCATCTGGTCCTCAATTCGGGAATGATGACTGGTAAGGGTTATGGATATCTGTATGAGTCTTCTCGTGATTGATAGCAATGTTCCCTCTGGCTGTGTAGTCATGCAGCTGTTCAAGGTTTTGCACAAGCCAATCAAGATGCTGATGCATTGACTTTGATTTGTGAAGGAGTTGCCCTGCTTGGACCTCAAAGGTCTGCACAGCGGCAGGAAAGGTTACAGACTGATTTTTGACATGCACATATTTGGGCACACGGATCTACTGATCAGCCAGGATTCTTGTCCAGTGAGCCCCAATGACTGGGATATATTTGTGGATGTTAAGTGAGTTTAGGATCAAGCATTGCTGCAGTGGCCTAGCAAATTGAATTGCCTGCTACGTCACTGTGTAGATTCACACCTGTATATGAAAGGATCAAGTGGTGTTCCACAGAATGTCAATACTCCTGAATACGTCCAGGAGAGGCAACATGGTGGCTCGGTGGTTAGCATTGCTGCCTTACAGCACCTGGGACCCATAAATTGCACTTCCAGCAGCAGTATGGAGTTTGCACATTCTCACCATGTCTGGTTTCCTCCCACAGTCCAAAGATGTGCAGGTTAGGTGGATTGGCCATTCGAAATTGCCGATAATATCCAGGGGTATGCAAACTAAGTGGATTAGCCATGGGATATGCAAGGTTACAAGGATAGGGTAAGGGGGGTGGTGGATCAGGTGTGATGCTTTTCGTGGGGGTGGTATGGGCTGAATGGTCTGCTTTCACGCTGTAAGGGTTCGATGATTATCTGCGATACTGTTTTTATAAATTGCTCACCCCAAAATATTTTTTTGTGTCAGTATTTAGTATAAACCTGTCTTTAATACTTATGAGAAAAGAACTACTAAGTTACTTGTCTCAGGGGTGGCGGGGGGGGAGAATAAAGAAAGTTTATGATTCACTACTGTTGAATACTAAACCAATTAAAGTGACTTGAGTAGAAGTATCGTACCTTTCCTGGACAAAAGTGAACAGCATTGTCACTCTGAATATAATTATGCCTGGATTAGACAAGTGAATCTTAAAATATGTTTTTAGAAAAAAATCTCCCTCTCAGTCTTTGGGAAAAAGGGAACTTCTAATTACCGTAAATGTTGATGGCTCCTTTACCTGCTTGTGACTATCACATGAGACGTGGTGGTCGGCTAGGATGACAGTGTCTAGGGCTGGTTCAGAAATAAGGTTGCGCTTTGAACTGCTCCTCTCAAACCACGTAGAACATATCAAAACTAATTTTCTAAAATATTATAAAAGGCAACTGCATGAAGCAGCACATTAGAAGTAACAGGAATGGTGTTGTGTTTGTACTGGACCTGGGGTAAGACTGCAGGAATCCATTAAACACTGAACTACCTTTTAAACTAATAACTGTTGACTGTCTCATGTTCTATACAATGCATATAATATGGTAAAAAATGTAACTTGAATGTAGTGTCATAAACTTGCCTATAGAAACGTGCAGGGAGCATCAGGACATCTCATTTCATCTTAATGCTCCCATTACTGGTCTATAATCAATGTCAAGAAATGGGTTACAGCAGCTGGCTCAATTTGTTTGTATAATCTTGAAATTGTATTTCAAACATTTCCCTTAATAGAGTAGTTTCAAGTTGGAGCTTCTCACCACCTAAGATCACCCATCATATTTCAGGTACAACAAATAAAGGACCTGTCAGAATGTTAGTACGCACAATGTGATTATTAACTGCCTATAAAGCAATTGTTAAAAACATGTTATATAGTTTATTTTATATTCAATTTGTGCTATTGGGGGAGTTATCTTATTTGCAAGCAGACCCAGATGCTGCCTTGCTGGCAGACTGAGACCTCTGCTTTTAATAGGATAGCCAAGAAACTCAGTGGGTATTCTGTCATTTTTTTTTGTTGGGGAGGGGGCATAAATGAAGGGACAAGTCATGATGAATTGAACGTTATCAGCTCTCCTTGGCAGCTTTGTGATCTCACTGACCGCTAATATTTATAACCAGAAACCATTTAGCCAGAGCTGTTTGAAGAGTAATATATTGTCTAGCAATTGCACCAAGTTTAACCCCTATCTTTATAAAACTGTCAGTGCGTGAGACTACAATATCTGATCTTGGATATAAACTGATGAAGCCTATGTGTCGAGCGAAAAGAACAGGAAAGAAAATTGGGGAGAAGCCCATCATGTGTGGGTATACAATTTCTGTGCTAAAAAGTATATTTTGATTCTTAATACTTCACTGAATTAATAATCCATCATGATGACTTGTGTTAACAAGAATAAAGTAAAAATATTGTTCCAGAGCACGTTGTTAACTTAGTAATGTTTTGTCAAGAGTCACTATCCCAGGAAATATCATGTTGTAACAGTATGATGGAAGCCAGGCTTGTGGTTGCAGTTCCTTGCATGTTGAGCTCCTGCTTAAGCACATACTCAAAACAGTCACCAATTGGAAACCAGGCACTTCCTTCATAAGAACAGAACACTCTTGTGATAGAAGTCTCTGCCTTTAACTTATTTAATTTGATGTAGCTAGGATTACAACAGTGTTTTTTTATATATAGAACAGAGAAACCAGCTGATAGATTCCCTCGGATCTCTGGCAAAATCTGTGTAGGTTTATTATGAAGTGATTTCTGGCAAACTTTGTGCGTGAATATAATCTGGTTAAAATGAAAACATGGAAAGCAATTGCATGATTTTCTCCCATTGCTAATGTTGTGGTTGCCCGACTGCTGAAACAGAATTGTTTGAACTGCAATCATTTATATTCTAATACTGGAAATGTACTATTGTTCTATTTTGTATTTAATCAAACCATTAAAGTAGGTTAACATGAATATAATTCAATCAGAAAAATCTAGCATATGGCATCATAAACTATGATTAGCTTTACAAACCAATCTTACAGACTGGAAAAAATTCAGTTTCATCCTTTTAATAAGTTATCCCACTTTGAAAATGTGGCTTACTATCTTGTCTGTATCTTCACTTTATTCTTCACATTTTACTTCTAAATGAATCCAGAAATCGACTTTGATCTACATGCAGCAGTTTAATAGTGGAGTTTTTATAAGTTGCAAGAAAACATGGTGGATATCCTGTGTGCTCTCCAATGAGTAGTTTTTTTGCTGTAGTTTACACCCAGACCACACTAACCCAACCACAACCCTCAGTACATTTGCTTCTGACACCGGACATCCAGCTATTTATACAATTAAAGGTATGAAGAGAGAGCTTAGGATGTAACGCCACTTTCTAAATTAACTGCAGATCTATTAGATCTGTTTAGTAGGGCTCTTCCAATCACACTGTAGATATCGATTTCTTAAAGTATTTGCTTTCTTGGGTGGTGAAAAGAAATGAAACTGCACTAAATTTCAATTCTAGCAATATCCCATAGGCAATCTAAGCACAGGTAATGTCCCTGTGACAAGTGGAGCAACAAATTAACCAGGCAACGGGCATGAAAGAGCAACTGGTCATTTTATGAATATAGCAAATTACTTATTGACAAGTTTAAAAGAATATTATTGAAATAGGGCATCTGAAAAAGACATATGGGATGGTTCTAGGCAGGATTTTTATAAATAATTTCTGTGGGAAGAACAATTCAGAATATTCCATTAGCTTTAACCATTGTTTTTACTTCTGCAATATTACACTACCAGACATGTAATGGACAGACCAGAAGATTATGAAGGAAGTAATGTTGGAAAATAATACCCCCCTCCGTCCCCAATAGTTTTGAATGCTGACAGAAAGATGTCTTTTATTGCATATTCTCACATCTCTCAGAAATATCCCAAAACACTTCCCATGTAATGAGTAACTTGGAAGTGCCAGCATTGTTATTAGGTGAAAGTAAGCGGTTAACTCGTGCAAAGGAAAGTCTCAGGATTTTAGGAGAACATCGATTCTTCAAATAGTGCTGCAGGATGTAAAATATCTACCAGAAATGGTATTAAATATTTTATCCTAAGGACTACTACTACTCACTAATATTAATCCTATAGTGTTCTGTAATGTTGAAAACCAGATAAAGGTATACACGCAGAGGCTGCATAAGAGGGACTTTAGTAAGCAATAAAGGTAAAGCCACTATATTCCTCCTGACCATAGTCTGTACTCTCATTAGATAGAGATGACTGGTGGTAGTTTAACCTGAGGGTCATCATGCCTGAGGCAGAGGCAGAGGAAGAGGTTGAGAAGGAGGGTCCATTGTGCGAACTTCAGCTGGTGTAGGGAATTGAATCCATGCTGTTAACAACATTCTGCATTGTAAACCAGCTGTCTAGTTAACTGACGTAAGAACAGAATGCCCAGCACAGGAATCTAAAATAGTATGTAGCTTATATGCAGTAGCTGAACCTGTCATAGGGAGAACACTGAAAGTAGTGTCTGTTATAGACCTTTCTCTCACATCAAAGTTTGTGACCAAAACGCAACTTTTGTGCAGCTCTGTATGCACACTCTTGCATCTGCGCAATTATTTATGTTTAGATTATGATGCAATGCACATGATAAATAGGACAAATTCAAAGCGTGGCATAGGATAACTGTTGCCACTAGATATTTGTCAGTCTGAATGTCCCATAATTATATGCTTTTGCTTTTCCCCTTCTCTTCCAGTTCCCAATGCTCCTCAGCCCTCCCACAAAGTCACCATCACCTGATTGCTATTTCCTGTAAACCCTGAAAGGATAATCGTATGCTATTTCTTGAATCTTGACCATGGAGCTGTGCCATGGACTTCATGTTCTTATGTGTCTTTACTTTGAATTAATGAGATGAACTATATGCACTTGATGATGTGATGTGTCCCAGCCTGCAGTTAAACTCAGTCTGGTGACAGGGTCATGGTCTCATAGGGTCACATGAAGGGCGTGATCCTTCTGTCGGCTTATTAAAAAGAGCTGTTAAACCTGACACTGGTCATTAGCTTTGTGACATACTACCATGTTTTTCACTGTGATGCTCGGTTTGCTCCCGTTTCTCACCAATCAATACTGTAAAGTGAGAGTGATACGTTGAGAATATTTTCATGAATTACAGGGTAATGATTCAATCGTAGCGTTCAGATTACGTCAAAAACAGCAGGGGAAAAGCACGGATGGCTTGTTATCCCTCTGATACTGTATTAAATTCACTTGAGTTAGTTAATATAGTCACATTTTCTCTAGGGCTTGATACTGAAAATCCTAATCAGTGCTGTAATGGAGTTACCATGGTATTAGCATTTTTTTAATGACAAACCTTGGAACAGAGTAAACTTGTATATTAGTAAATTTGCATGTTAAATTGAGCTGTGCCCTGTTCTAGAAAGCATTTTGTGTTATTTCCCAGTGTGATATGAACATGGGAGAAAGGGACTAGAACAGTAAGTGGCTTTGAGAATGCTTTATTGTCATAGGAGCTGTCCTGTCCCACTGGTTGAGGTGACTGTTGAAGAGCTTGTAGCCTGGCCAACAGTCTCCCTCTACAAATGCTATCAGGAAAAGTGACTTTTATATTGGCTTTAGTGGTAAACTTCTGAAAATTAGATGACAGGCTGAATTACCAGATCTGGGTGTTCACCTGAATTGGTGTATCTGGTTTCCACATCATATTGAGACAACCGCAGCTATGTTCTGCTGGTCATATAGTCAGAATACCTGCCACTCCCTGGTGAAAGTGTTGCGCACACATGGCAGTCAAAAGAGGCATTATAGGATGTTCTGAATGTTTCACTTTGGAATTTTGATATCACCTACATCATAGAGTTGTGAAAAAAGTGGTTGCTGAGGTTCTCAATATATTGTTTTAATTTTCCAACATTCCCTACGATTGCAAATTAAAAATAGTGACAGAAAGCTGGAAACTGTAGACAGCTAGCTTAACATCTTCCCCACAACAAATGTTAGAAGCTGCTGTAAAGCACTTTTTATAGAAAGGCATTAAGAACGGTGGTTAGCATTGCTTCCTCACAGCACCAGAGACCTGGGTTCGATTCCCGCCTGTCTGTGTGGAGTTTGCACATTCTCCCCGTGTCTGCGTGGGTTTCCTCTGGGTTCACCGGTATCCTCCCACAATCCAGAGATGTGCAGATTAGGTGAATTGGCCATGCTAAATTGCACACAGTGTTAGGTGCTTTCGTCAGGGGTAAATGTAGGGGTATGTGGGCGGCACGGTGGCACAGTGGTTAACACTACTGCCTCACAGCGCCTGAGACCCGGGTTCAATTCCCGACTCAGGTGACTGACTGTGTGGAGTTTGCACGTTTTCCCCGTGTCTGCGTGGGTTTCCTCCGGGTGCTCCGGTTTCCTCCCACAATCCAAAGATGTGCGGGTCAGGTGAATTGGCCATGCTAAATTGCCCGTAGTGTTAGGTAAGGGGTAAATGTAGGGGTATGGGTGGGTTGCGCTTCGGCGGGTCGGTGTGCACTTGTTGGGCCGAAGGGCCTGTTTCCACACTGTAAGTAATCTAATCTAATCTAAAAAAAAATAGGGTAGGGGAATGGGTATGGGTGGGTTTCTCTTCAGAGAGGCGCTGTGGGCTTGATGGGCCGAAGTGCCTGTTTCCACACTGTAGGGAACTAATCTAAAATAGTTTGGGTATGCAAACTTGGACAACTATGATAAGGTTTTTAATGGGTGCCTTTTTACTGTCTTTCTCTCTTGGGCATCATTTAAGAAAAATACTAGACTCCATGTTGGTCACCTCCAATAGGTGAGTCAGATAGCTTTTTCTCATCTGTGACAAGAAGAAAAATGTTGTGAAGTTCTATACACATTGGATTAGCATGGGCTGTACAGAAAAATCATGTGACCTGAATCCCAAGAAACTTGTACTGCTACTTTAATCAGTCAGTAATTTCCAACTCTACTGTACATGCAGACACGAACTAAGCTGCACCCTTAGATCTTCAACATTTCAATGACTCTAAAGAAGTATATCGTTAGAAAAAAGAAGCTAGTTCTTACAGGAAACTTACTGTGCAAGCAATGAATTTTGTGGGGGATGCTATAAGTTTTAGTGCAAATAATGGTTTATGAGCCTTGCTGTATTGGCTAAATTCCTTGATAGTGTGATATTTTCTTCAATTGTTAATTTTTTGCTCTATTTCCACATGAGAAAAATCAAAATCCTGACATCAGTACCATTACAAATGTACTGATTGATTGACTGATATCTGCAATCTAGGACTCCAGTGGACTAGTGCACAAAGGAATTGCCACGAGAATTGCTCGCCAAAGCAGATATGTTCCTGGCTTGTGAAACATTGACTTATTTTAGTTTTAGAATGGGCTGAAAGGCTCTCATCATCTCAGTGTCATGATTTCAGGATTCCTGTGCCAGATCATTGTGATTTTAAACTTCCAGTTGCAATCATCAGATGATAATCTGGATTCCTTGAAGTGTATGTGTAAGTGGTTAGTGGTATTTTTCTTCCCATTGAATAGTTTGCTGCAGAGATTAAGACATAATGAATGGACATGTGGATAATGTATCAAAAAGCTGCTTGTGCCCATAGAACTGTTATTCTGTTTGGGAAAGTAGAAAAATCAATGGAAATGGAATGTGTGACAGATTTGAACCTTCACTTTGAGATGTACATCCTGTTAGAAAGGAAACACCTCATACATTAGGTCTAATCATGAAGATTTGTATAGGAAGCTCAAGGCTTTTGTTTGTAATGGACTTGTGTTCTTAATGTAAACAGGCCTGGTGTAGTGATGTATTATTCTACAGTTCTAAGTGTGGGCAGCTTGATGGGAACAGTATGGTGCACGATCTAGCTAATCTTCCTGGCTAATAGTCATTTGGCAAATACATACCGATGAAAGTATATTAACCTTATTCACAGGGCTCAACAACCAAGACTGCTCTTGATGTTTCTGTTTGTGTGCGTCCCTGGAAATAGCCCACAGAGCCTGTATTATGAAGCTGCTCGGGATAAACCTCGGCAAAAGTCATTGCATTTTCTTTGCAAAAGTACATTTTTGCCAGGCATAACCATGTTCTCTAGTAAAACAACTGACCGTCACTCTTTGATATTCAATGGCATTCCCATTACTGAAAGCCCTACAATCGACATCCTGGGGTTAACATTTTCCAGAAACTGAACTGGGTTAGCCATATAAATAATAGGTGGAAGAACAGATTCGAGGCTAGGAATTCTACAATGAGTAACCGCCCTTCTGATTTCCCAATGATTGTCCATCATCTATAATACACATGCCAGTTGCCTGGATGAGTGCAGCTAACAATAACACCTTAGGGCAACTTAGGATGGATGATAAGTGCTGGGCCAGCCAGCAACACCCACATTCCATGAACAAATTAAAAAGAAAAATTCTCACAAGGCAGTGGACAGCAGCCTCTTTCAAACAAAAATCACTTCAAGGGCATGTAGACATCTGACAGGAAAGGCTTTTTTCACTACCCCGCAGTCAAACTACATCTTGGTGCTTGTTTGTAACTTCTAATGATGAGATATTCTGCCAAATGACTTTGACAACCTTTTTGGGGAATCGTGTGTCAGAACTTGTCCTCTCCTTTTCCAGCAGGGCCTTGAGAATATTATATGCTGACCATTCTTTGATGGATTTGTGGTCAAAGCTATTTTTCTATTTAAACTTGCATGGTCCAGCTACAGCAATGTGTCAAGACCTTTCCCTAGTAGCACTGGGGACACATAGAACTTCAACACATAGTGAACACTGGTGCTTGCGCACTGAAGGTCTGCACATAAATGGATGCGGCTGCACACACTGGATGAGGGTATTGTTAGGCAAATTCTTATCCAAAACAGAGAGGAAGCATTGCTTCATATGCTTTGTTTTATTTTCAACATGGCTGCTCTGTCCTTCCAGTTTTTTAGTGCGTGTTCTGCCCCTTCTGAACCAAATCCCTACCTTCTTCATAAAAACTGCCCTGACAGCAAGGGGGGATAAAGACCAGTCAACCCTGTTCCCACCGTACTCCAACCTGGCCAAGGCAGTACAAAATCAGACAGGGAACCTGTCGGTTTTGGCAATCTGAATTGCTGAGTTACTCACTGTTTAGTAATGTTGTTTGGGAACAGGTGGCCAAGGAATCTTTAACATTCACCCAAATAGGCTTTGATTTAAAGTCAGAACATGACACTGGGTTATAGTCCAACAGTGTCTTCACCTGATGAAGAAGCAGCGCTCCGAAAGATTGTGATTTCAAATAAACTATTGAACTGTAACCTGGTGTGATTTCTGACTTTGTCCACCAAAGTCCAACACCAGCACCTCCACATTTTGATTTAAAGTGTCACCCAAAATGCACTATTCCAGACCATTCAGCACTCTCTTGTTCTGCTCCCAGAGTTTTTTAGAATGCCAGTCCTTGAACTTTCACTGAGTATGTATTACAACAGGAACAAATTAAAGCAAAGAAAATATGAAAAGAGAACAGGCTGGAAAAAATGGTTCCCTTTGTGTTAACTTGTACAATTTGGCCGATTATTCCTCTTAACTTACATTTGATCTTTCAGGAAGGAGTTAACAAAACACAAGAAAACCTCTTCAGTCAATAACATTCTAAAGAGGCCAAATTGTTAGAATATTAGATAGAATATTAGTTGAATTATCTAGATTGTGCTTACAAGTGTAAATTTCATGTAGTCTTAGTGCATGAGCTCTCGTGTTCTAAGCATTGAGTCATTTCTGGTCACATTATAATCTTCAATCCTTTCTCCCCAAGGAGATACTTATGGAGCACTGCTTTAAAAGAACTAACTGGTAGTCAGTTCCATAAATCTGTTCCTCTTAGTGTATCTTGACATCAATACTACCAGTTTCTCCTTCCCTCCATGAATTTACCCCCCCCAATATTTACGGTGTGCAGAACATCTGCTGCCAAAAGAGCAATCCTGATTTAAGACCAGGAAACACATGTGCTGAATAACTGCCTACAATTTTGTTCCTCCTGGTAGGATGGTATCCAAAAGTGCTTTTAGTTTACCTTTTCTTCTTATCTAAGAGAATGCCTTTTAAAAACTATTTCCCTTTTTTAAACAAAAGGTGACCGTCTTTGCTAAGTTTGACCACAAATTAAAGAGATTCACTGCTGTACTGCAAAAAATAACTGACTTATAGGAAAGATTCCTTGATCCACATTTCTTGCATTTACAGTCTTCTTGGATGGATTGGGTTGCTTCTGCTTAGCAAGAACTACGTGCCCGTTATCAGGTGAATTCCTGAACTTTGTGCTGAGATTTGCTTTGTGCAGCCTTGCAGCATCGAGACTCAAAGTGGGACGAGTTATTCTTGCATCCGACTGAGCTGTGGCATTGTATTTTAATAATACACAGCATTCAAGACTTGACTGTCTTAACAAATTAGTTTCCTGATGAAGGGCTTTTGCCCGAAATGTCGATTTTCCTGCTCCTCAGATGCTGCCTGACCTGCTGTGCTTTTCCAGTACCACTCTAATCTAGACTCTGAATTCCAGCATCTGCAGTACTTGTTTTTACCCTGTCCTTAACAAATAAAAGTATCATAAAAGCTCCTGATTAATTTTATGACACTGCCTGTCTTTCAGCAAGAACAGAGGATACTAGGTTAACTGCATGGAGTAGTAACTGAAACCAACAGTACAAACTGAATTTGTACAAACAGCTGAGTAACATGAATACCTAAGGTCTCAGTTAACATTTTGACAAACCTTAATTCTGCTCCTTTGGGCTGTCCAGCTGACTGACTCCTTCAGCTCTTCTAATCAGAATGATGTGAACAATTTCTATGATTAATCCAATTCTAATTTTAAACCTTTGTTGCAAAGTTAACCTTTTTGAGACAAAAGAAAAGAAAATTGGGGGAACGAAGGGAGAGGTGGAGGAGAAAGTTAAAATGTATAGTAGTTTTTGAGAACTTAATGGGTTAAATTTGAGGATAAGAAACAAATTCCATTTCCTCGCTGAAGGCTTGTAATTAAATTCTTTAGTTCACAGATTTCTTGAAAACCTTCAGTGATGAATCTTCTAGAAAACTTTGTAACTATTTTCCACTTCCTTGTGCTTCATGTAACATCTGGGGAACTTTGTTGCATCTGAATTTGAATGATTTTTGGGTGTCAGTGTGCTGAATGAAAATCATTTTTATTACAAAAATGACTTTTTAATTATTATTACATCGTCCAGATTTATAAGCAATCTGGATTTTTACTGTCTCAAAATTAGTTGATTAGAACTAAAAGTATTAAAATAGCAACAAATAGTTATTGGAAAAGCACGTTGAATATAAGTTATTAATTTTAGATGCATGCCATACCTAAGACCATTTCTGTTTCCTTTGTGATGTTAGCTAAGTGGGGGATTATACTTACCTAGTCATATTGTTATCATTTGATATGGCTCAATTTTATCACCTGTACATAATCAATCCAAAAATTAGAGGTGCTCTCTTTATTTTAACACTAGAGCCGGAGATCAAACCTAAATCGACACAAGTTCTCAAAGGTGACAGTCATGCTGTAGTTTTCATGACTGGAGAAACCAACTGTGATGGGAACTGGTCCCAGGAACATTGTACAATTGGTTAGACGATTTTGCAATATGAAAAAGACTGACTTGTAAGATTAATTTGCTACTTGGCTTAGGCATTACAATATGTCAGTAACCATCAAATTTGTGGAAAACCATTGTGGCATTGCACATTTGGCACATCATTTCAATTTGCTTTTGTGAAATTACTTTTCTGCTTTGAAGGTGTCATACAATAGCACATTGTTAGAAAATTTCAGCATTGTGCCTGAGCTGTACTAACCCTCAGATCACCCTCATTTGTCACTGTACACTACTTTATTCTGACAGTACTTTTTGTCTCTTGCTATTGGCAGCAATTTACTCTAGTGTTAATACAATTGTGGAAGAAAATTTATGTTTTCTTTCCTTGAGCATTTTTGTGTCAACCCTACTATTTTAAAGCATTTTAAGGCAAGTTTGGTTCACATACATTTTCTTGAGCTTTTGCAAATATTTCAAATCTGTAAATTTTTCAGCATCACTGAATTTTTTTTCTTTCAAATGTGCTCCTTCACTGATTTTTCAGAGGAGAAAATTCTGGAATGTAATGACCGCTGTGAGGCAGAGTCCCAATTCCTTGTTAACTTCCTGTTGGATGTCCCCTTTGTCTAAATAGCTGCACAGTGGATCTGCATGGACTTTCTTCTGCTTTAGTGATCTGAGAGAGTTGGTACCAAATTACACTTAGTACTGTTGGGAACCTCCAGCACAACACCTTGAAAAGGTTGATTTTAGGTAATAGCTTTCACCTGTTGACCTAGGCATGCTGGAGCCAAACTAGGCAAATCAGAGCTGTGGTGCCTCTTCATTTCTGAAAGCTGTCTCTCTTAGCCAATGTAAACAAGATTAGGGAAACGGTTGAACAGTTTTGTTTCCAGCAACATTGACATATCTTGTAAAGAATACTAGTTACTGAAGCCTCCAATTCATATGTTTACAAGTAAACAAGTACTTCAGATTCTGTATAACTTTAGAATTTAAATGGATAATTATTTGGAACACCATTATTTGTAAGCAGTTACCAACTAGCCATTATTGATAAAGCACTTTATGAGTGACTTGAAAACACTTAAGAGACTGTTGAGTCTTTTTATATGACTGCCAAACTCCAAATAACTAGAATTCTTATAGAGCCGTACTAACTTGTCAGAGACAGATTAATTTGTTTCACTGTGTTCTTGTTGAATGCTGTGTAAAAACAAAAGCTTGCATTCACCTTAGGACTTATCATATCTCCCAGGAGTATACCAATTCATTTCAAATGCAGTGAATGAGTTTGAACTGTATAGCTGTTATGTGGTGGTATAGACAGCGATACATTGAATAGCAAATTAATCTGATTTTGCTGATGGTTGAGGAAAGAATATTTGCCATAAAAATTGACCATATGTTACTTTTCTTCAAAGAGTGCCTTGGGACATTCTATCATCTACCTAACCAAGCTTTGGTTTAAAGTCTTATCGAAGAATGGCATAGCAAGGCAGTGCAGTATCTCCTCAGTATAATGCCAAAGTATCAGTCTAGATTAGGTGCGGAAGGGGCATGAGCCTATACTTTCTGTCTTGGATATACAGGCTACCTAATGGATTTTATTTGATAATGGTACCTATTGTTTTGAAGCAATGATCATTAAAATGAGAATCCAGACCACAAAACAGTTTTACAGAAACATATTGGTGACAAATTCCACGTCATAATACATGTATAGTGAAATGAGTACATTCTACTTAATATGGTAAATATCTATGAACAATGCTTCATTTTCCTTAGAAGAATAACATTTGTGTGATCTAAGATGTGCAGATTTAAAAGTAATGGATATCTAGCTGTACATTTAATAGGAAAAATGAAAAAGAATCATTCCACTTATTTGGCAGTACAATATTCCTTTCTTACAGAAAGTTAGTTGTCAGTTCAGGGACTACAGTGGTTCATGAAGGTAGCTTACGGACAAGAGCAGCTAGGAATGGACAATAAATGCTGTCCAGCTACCAATATGCATGGACTGCAGTTGGGGTACCAGGAATAAAAAACATTTCTTGGCGTCAGAAGAAGTGCCTGAGGCAAATATTTATTTGTTTAATTACCTTTCGGTTATAATTGTGCAAAATTATATTTTGGAAATGCCTGAATGTGAGTCGTTATCTACTTGGATATTGTTGCCTTTTTGAATCAGTTTCGACTGTCTTTTGTATCACAATCCTCCCCAATGTTTGTTCTTTATCTATCAGGTTCTTTATGTTATTCCAGTCTGCACTATTCCTTAAAAGAACAGGTCCAAATCTTTGAGTCTTCAGATTGTCAAAAGCTACATTTAAATCCAAAAGATGAATGGCAAGTCCCTGCAAAGATCCTGACTCACTGGTTTTGTTGAACTTCAAATGGTCAATTCCCCTGTTATCCAGAACCTTCCAAAAATAATTTGATTCCAAATGTCAGCAATTATAGATAGTTGTGACCTACTTACCTAGAGAATTACCAAAGAAATGTTAGACAGTTTAAAATCATATACAACTACTGGCTAACTATACAACTGACCCACCACCCTCACTTAAGACTGAGTTTTCCCACTTCCCCCGACCCTACCATTACCTTCTGCAACCTGACGAATGCCTTCTACAACCCAATGTCACCATTCAACTCTGACCTCATGCCCATCAATTCCCCTGACTAGTCATGACTACCCTGCTAACCTATTGCATCCTACCCAGCTGTCATGCTATCACCTCAAAGCACCACTCCTACCCATTTACCTCACCCATACTACTCCCTCACCGACTTAAAGTAAAACTATGTAGAGAATTTAAAAGAAGCTTTGGAACAACTAAACTCTTGCCCACTGCAAAGATTATTTTCAAAACTCTGTGGGAATTCCTGCACTTGGGGGATTTGGAACGATTTGCCATTGGAAGATCAATCTGAAAAAAAATCATAAGACAGCAAGTAGGGTTTCAGTTCAGGCATAATGTTTAAATTAATCCTCAGACCTTTACCGTAATTGCTTTCTGAACAGTCACAATAAATATGCCTAGCTTGCCCTCAAAAACATGTGCTCTTGGACCTGAGATTGTTACATTTTGACCTTTGTCAGCCGTGGCTTGGTCCTCACTGACTGTAATGTGATTGAAACCTTTGCAGTCAAGACAGTGGTCATGCAGGAATGTGTCACTACCCCAACTCTTTTCTCCATCTTCATTGCCACCATCCTTCATCTTCTCAAGAACATGCTTCCCAGTGTTGTGGACATCGTTTAAAAGATGGATGGAAAGTTTTCAACTTCAGCCAATTGAAATCCAAGAGGAAAATGACACCACCATTGGCCGTGGGACTTTAGTACAGCCGGTTCTGGTATAACACATGTTTCTTCAATGTGAGTTGGCTTTAACGCGATTGAAGAATTTAGACAGTTTGTTTGTTGAATACGAACTTTCCTTACCTGTATTGGCTATAATGCAATTCAAGCTCCATTAGTTTACATAGTGTGGCTATTGCACAATTTTCTTGCTATGCGAGCTCGCAGGGGAACGGAATGTCAGAACTGACTGTATATGGATGACAGTGTCATTTCTGCTGTTTTGAAATAGACTGTAAGATGTAAGAGAAACTAAGTTTAGTGCCTTCATGGAAGCATACTAAAGAATTGGCTTCACCTCAACTTCAAGACTCGAATCATTTAACAACCTATCCCAGGTCATGTTCCGGTCCATCCCTCCATTAAGATCAACAGAGAAGTCCTCCCAAAAGTGGAACGTTTCCCCCACCTGGAAAGCTATCTGACATCTAAGGCTGATATCAATGAAGAGATTCCACATTGCATCCGATCTGCAAGATCCACCTTCAAATGCCAAAAATTAAGGTTCTTTAATGACCATGACATCTATGCTGATACCAATATCTTTGTATATTAGGCAGTCATCCTTCCCTCTGTTTGGCTCCTAAGCTTGGGTGATGTATGGTTGCTATCTCAAGGAGCCAAACAGCTTATTCCTGTTTTTGTCTCATATGGCCTTAAAGGATTGCCAATGATCTCAAGGCCAAGGATCATTTCCAATTTCCAGGAGCATCTGTCAATGTGTAGTTGGAAATGTGGCTCCAGGATTGGGTTCATCAGTCACACAAGGACTCTCCGAACTCATGAGCACTGACATGGAATTTCTTGGGTAGTCGATCAATATTGTTAGCGAGTGATTGCTAATGACAGGTTGGTAACATTTTCACCTCTGAACCACTTGATTCTGGTAGGAGTATGTTAGTGGACTGTGTAAAAACTAAGTCTAACTTAAGTATGGTACTGGGCAAGTACTATACTATCAGACATGTTGGAAAAGATGTTAAACTGAGGGTCTACCTGATCTTCAGCTGAATGTAGAATATTCTATGGCACTGCTTTAAAGGAGTTAATCTAGGCAAGTTAATCTATAGTCAGCAGCACTACTAAAACAGTTCAAAGTTTGTGAGAAGATTTGTAGCTCGGGTGCTCGTTGTTGTGGTTCTGTTCGCTGAGCTGGGAATTTGTGTTGCAGACGTTTCGTCCCCTGACTAGGTGACAACCTCAGTGCTTGGGAGCCTCCTGTGAAGCGCTTCTGTGATCTTTCCTCTGCATTTGTAGTGGTTTGAATCAGGCGCTTCCGGTTGTCAGTTCCAGCTGTCCGTTGCAGTGGTCGGTATATTGGGTCCAGGTCGATGTGCTTATTGATTTGAATCTGTGGATGAGTGCCATGCCTCTAGGAATTCCTTGGCTGTTCTCTGTTTGGCTTGTCCTATAATAGTAGTGTTGTCCCAGTCGAATTCATGTTGCTTGTCATCTGCATGTGTGGCTACTAAGGATAGCTGGTCGTGTCGTTTTGTGGCTAGTTGGTGTTCATGGATGCGGATCGTTAGCTGTCTTTCTGTTTATCCTATGTAGTGTTTTGTGCAGTCCTTGCATGGGATTTTGTACACTACATTGGTTTTGCTCATGCTGGGTATCGGGTCCTTCGTTCTGGTGAGTTGTTGTCTGAGAGTGGCTGTTGGTTTGTGTGCTGTTACGAGTCCGAGTGGCCGCAGTAGTCTGGCTGTCAGTGCGGAAATGCTCGGACAGTCAGACTACTGCAACCACTAGGACTCGTAACAGCACACAAACCAACAGCCACTCAGACAACAACTCACCAGAACGAAGGACCCGATACCCAGCATGAGCAAAACCAATGTAGTGTACAAAATCCCATGCAAGGACTGCACAAAACACTACATAGGATAAACAGGAAGACAGCTAACGATCCGCATCCATGAACACCAACTAGTCACGAAACGACACGACCAGCTATCCTTAGTAACCACACATGCAGATGACAAGCAACATGAATTCGACTGGGACAACACTACTATTATAGGACAAGCCAAACAGAGAACAGCCAGGGAATTCCTAGAGGCATGGCACTCATCCACAGATTCAATCAATAAGCGCATCGACCTGGACCCAATATACCGACCACTGAAACGGACAGCTGAAACTGACAACCAGAAGTGGCAGATTCAAACCACTACAAATGCAGAGGAAAGATCACAGAAGCGCTTCACAGGAGGCTCCCAAGTACAGAGGATGTCACCTAGACAAGGGACGAAATGTCTGCAACACAAATTCCCAGCTCGGCAAACAGAACCACAACTACTAAAACAGATTATCTGAGCATTACCACATTATTTACCACGTTCATAACATCAAAAAATTTTAACACAGCATGTGCAGTGTTTTGCTGCGATGTTGGATTGCAAGAAATAAGTTTCTTGCTTCCAGTTGTGACGTTTTCTGGAAGGTGCCAATGCGGGTATCAGATCAGATGGGGTTGTAAGACCCTTCCATTATTGACCAGCCTAGTGGCACACTGTCTGGGTTCATTTTTCAAAATTGGCAATTTGACTATTGGGCAATGTTTTATAAAAAATGAATTTTGCCCCAATGTGAATCACTGCCTTCGAGAGAGCTTATGAGTGTCCGTAGGCAAGGAAGGTAAATCAAGGATTCTTTTTGAATTTATGATTTCATTCTGGATTAGGATTGCAAACAGGGTTTTGTTTTAAACTGAATTGTTTTTATTAATAGACAAAAAGACGTTTTCTCTCAAACGTAATCTCCACTGTTGCGGTCAACACCGGAGACAGCATTGGCGGGTTCCCCACCCCCAAATCGGAATATCAGACAGCCGCACAAAAAAAACACGAGCGCATGGAAAACTCTCCCCTACTGAGGTAAAAGGGGGAATTGGTGCAATGCAACGGAATTGGTCAAACTCTTGGTCGCACTCCAATTATTATAAATTTTAAATATAAGTACGACTTGAAGACACGATTTTACTTCAGTCTGTTGAACTGTTTTTTAACCGAATAAGCAGTGCAGTAGAAAAGATGTGTAGGTCAGGTGAATTGACCGTGCTAAATTGTCCGCAGTAGTTAGGTGCATTAGTCGGGGTGGGGGGGGGTTACTCTTCAGAGGGTCAGTATGAACTTGTTGGGCCAAAGGACCTGTTTCCACACTGTAGGGAATCTAATCTAAAGTACCAAGCCACGGATTCATTGCCGCCTTGTTCAGGTGCAAGACCAGGAGGGGCGGGGCTCTGACCACGTGATCAAAGACACGTGGGGGACGTCAGTGTTTCCCCCACCCCCTCAGCAGCAGCGCTATGAATCAGTGAACTCTTCCCAGGGAAGTAGTGACCATAATATGATTAAATTCTATTTTCAGTTTGAGGAGTGAAAAGTGACTAGTATCTGCAACTTAGTTAAGACAGTTATGAGGGTTTGAGAGTTGGGCTAGCTAAGGTGAAGGGGCAATAAACCGGAGAGGAATCCATTAGCAGCAATCATGGGAGAGAAATTGTGAATTGGAAAATCGTATGAATGCTTAACCTTGCAGTCACATTTGCCTGTATCTTGTACAATGGCCTGATGGCTCGTATGTTAGTGAAGCCTGCCATAGTGTTTACAAGTAAGATATAGGTCAGGAAAAGTAGGGAGAAAGGAACTCAGTGAGTTTTGAGAAGATTTGTAGCTCAGGTTGAGGTTCCAGATTTAGGTTTGTTCGCTGAGCTGGAGAGTTCGTTTTCGGACGTTTCGTCACTGTGCTGGGTGGTGTCGTCGATGGGCTTCTGGATGAAGTGCTGGTGGCATGGCCTACTTCCTGTTTGTGTGTTTGGGTTTCCTTGGGTTGGTGACATCCTTTCCTGTTCTTTTTTCTCTGGGGGTGTTGGATCGGATCCGGTTCGGTGTCTTTGTTGGTGGAGTTCCAGTTGGAATGCCATTCTTCTAAGCATTCCGGCTGGAACTCTATCTGTGGAGGCGTTGGCTTGGATCCCATTTGCCACCCCCTGGGAGAAGAACAAGAAATGACATCACCAGAGGAAGTGACATCACCGGCCCAGGGAGGCCCAGACACACGGGTAGGGGGCTGACCATGCTGCCAGTGCTTCATCTGGAGGCTCGCTGATGATATTGCCTGGTGTGGTGGCGAGGTGTCTGGGGGCGAACCTTCCGGCTCAGCGAGCAAACCTACATTCAGAAAGGTACTCAAGAAAATTACTATCACTGGAGGAAGAGGTAACAGAAGGATTGATGAGAGCAGAGTGGTGGACATGATCTATATGGATTTAGTATGGCGTTCAACAAGGTCGCCCATGGGAGACTGGTTAGCAAGTTTAGATCTTATGGGATACAGGGTGGACTAGACATTTGGCTATAGAATAGACTTGAAGGGAGAAAACAGAGTTTGGTGGTAGAGGGTTGCTTTTCAGACTAGAGACTTGGGGCCAGTGGAGTGCCACAAGGATCGGTGGGCTCGGTCCACTCTTTTCATCATTTATATAATTTGGATGTGAACGTAGGAGGTATGGTTAGTAAGTTTGCAGATGACACCAAAATTGGAGGTGTAGTGGACAGCAAAGAAGGTTCCCTCAGATTATAATGGGATCTTAATCAGATGGGCCAATGGGTTGAGGAGTGGCAGATGGAGTTTAATTTAGATAAATGTGAGGTGCTGCATTTTGAAGAGCAAACCTTAGCAGGGCTTTTATACTTAATGGCAAGGTCCAAGGGACTGTTGCTGAACAAAGAGACCTTGGAGTGCAGCTTCATAGCTCCTGAAAGGAAGGTTCACAGGTAGATAGGATAGTGAAGAAGGCGTTTGGTATGCTTTCCTTTATTGGTAAGAGCATTGAGTTGGGAGGTCATGTTGCAGTTGTACAGGATGTCAGTTAGTTCGCTTTTGGAATATTGCATGCAATGCTCTCCTTCCTATTGGAAAGATGTTGTGAAACTTGAAAGGGTTCAGAAAAGATTTACAAGGATGCTGCCAGGGTTGGAGGGTTTGAACTATAGGGAGAGGCTGAATAGCCTTTGGCAGTTTTCCCTGTGGTGTCTGAGTGTGAGGAGTGACCTCATAGAGGTTTACCAATATATGAGGGGCATGGTTAGGGTAAATAGCCAACGTCTTTTCCCTGTGGTGAGGGAGCCCAGAACTAAAGGGCATAGGTTTAGGGTGAGAGGGAAAACATATAAAAGGGACCTAAGAGTCAACATTTTCACACTGAGGGTGGTGCATGTATGGAATGAGCTGCCAGAGGAAGTGGTGGAGGCTGGTACAATTGAGACATTTAAAAGGCATCTGGATGAGTATATGAATAGGAAGGGTTTGGAGGGATATGGGTCAAGGGCTGGCAAATAGTACCAAATTAAGTTCGGATATCTGGTCGGCATGGACGAGTCGGACTGAAGGGTCTAGAACATAGAAAAATACAGCGCAGTACAGGCCCTTTGGCCCTCGATGTTGTGCTGACCCAAGCCCACTTAACCTACACTAGCCCACTATCCTCCATATGTCTATCCAATACCCGTTTAAATGCCCATAAAGAGGGAGAGTCCACCACTGCTACTGGCAGGGCATTCCATGAACTCACGACTTGCTGAGTAAAGAATCTACCCCTAACATCTGTCCTATACCTACCTCCACTTTATTTAAAGCTATGCCCCCTCGTAATAGCTGACTCCATACGTGGAAAAAGGTTCTCATTGTCAACCCTATTTAAACTCCTAATCATCTTGTACACCTCTATCAAGTCACTCCTAAACCTTCTTTTCTCCAAAGAAAACAGCCCCAAGTGCCTCAGCCTTTCCTCATACGATCTTCCGACCATACCAGGCAACATCCTGGTAAACCTCCTCTGCACCTGTTCCTGTGCCTCCACATCCTTCCTATAGTATGGCAACCAAAACTGCACACAGTATTCCAGATGCGGCCGCACCAGAGTCTTATACAACTGCAACATGACCTCAGGACTCCGGAACTCAGTTCCTCTACCAATAAAAGCCAGTACGCCATATGCCTTCTTCACAGCACTATTTACCTGGGTGGCAACTTTCAGAGATCTGTGTACATGGACACCAAGATCCCTCTGCTCATCCACACTACCAAGTATCCGACCATTAGCCCAGCACTCCATCTTCTTGTTACTCTGACCAAAGTGAATCACTTCACACTTAGCTACATTGAACTCCATTTGCCACCCATCTGCCCAGCTGTACAGTTTATCTATATCCCGCTGTAACCTGCCACTTCCTTCCTCACTGTCAACAACTCCACCGACTTTCGTATCATCTGCAAACTTGCTCGCCCAACCTTCTAACCCCACCTCCAGGTCATTTATAAAACAGCAATAGTCCCAAAACAGATCCTTGTGGAACACCGCTAGTAACTGCACTCCAAGATGAACCTTTACCATCAACTACTACCCTCTGTCTTCTTCCAGCCAGCCAATTCCTAATCCAAACCTCTAACGCACCCTCAATGCCATACCTCCGTATTTTTTGCAGTAGCCTACCATGGGGAACCTTATCAAACGCCTTACTAAAATCCATATACACCACATCTACCGCTTTACCCTCGTCCACCTCCTCAGTCACCTTCTCAAAGAATTCAATAAGGTTTGTGACGCACGACCTGCCCTTCACAAAACCATGCTGACTGTCCTTGATTACATTATTCCTATCCAGATGTTCATAAATCCTATCCCTTACAATTCTCTAAGACTTTGCCCACAACAGAATTGAGAATCACCTGCCTATAGTTACTAGGGTTATCCCTACTCCCCTTCTTGAACAAGGGAACCACATTTGCTATCCTCCAGTCTTCTGACACTATTCCTGTAGACAACGAGGACATAAAAATCAAGGCCAATGACTCTGCAATCTCCTCCCTTGCCTCCCAGAGAATCCTAGGATAAATGCTATCAGGCCCAGGGGACATATCTATTTTCACCCTATCTGTTTCCATGCATCTCTATAACTCTATGATCTTCACTGGTACATTAATGACCTTCCTTCAATCACAAGGTTGACCACGTTGCAATAAATCACCCATACGCCATCAGTAACATTTTCAAACCCAGGGCCTCACCATCCAGAAGGTCAAGGGCAGCAGACGTGGAAATGTATCAGTGTTCTTTTACTGTGGCAAGATACAGATCTTGTAACTCCATCTCCAACAGCAGTGTGTGTACCCATGCAATGTCTACTCCATGTACCCCATTCTCCAGGGCTATTAGGCACAGGCAGTAAATGATGTCCAGATACCACAACCATGTGAGGGGAAAACAGATTATGGGTTTTTACATGCCACATGACCTCTGTAGGGGAAGGCAGGAGAGGAGAAATGAACTGACCCAGCTGCTGGGAGATGGACAATTCATGCAGCCTGTCTCTTATTGTGGCTGTGCTACTTATTTATTTCACCATTGAAGACAGTCTCCTCAGCTGTCGAGGCCCTAAGCTCTGAAATTGCCTTTTGCTGCTCCTTCAAACCTATCCCTTCAATAAAGCTTTGGGTCATTTTGTTTCGTATTGCTTTATCTGGCCCGAGGTGATTTTATTTTGTCCGATATCACTCCCACAAAGTGTCTGATTTAAAAAGGATTGTCTGGAAATGCCCATCACGTTTCGTCAGCATTTGTGGGGAAAGAAACAGATAACATTTCAGGGGCTGACATCCTTTCAAAATCAATTTACTTTTTCTGAAAAGGGAAATGCCGTTTGGAGCTTTTTGTACTGATCAGGATAGAATTGCTAGAATACCAAATCTCAAAGGATTATGTTGATTTTGTGGCAGGTCTTAGCCCTTGTGTTCTGCTTTTCTTTGTTTTTTCCCATGTGTCTTCACTTTTTTTGGTGTTGGACTGAGTCCCCTATGAGATAATGCACTTTTCCAGATAAACAGTTTCTCTGTGGGTGGAGTATACCTCAGTAAAGACTGAACATCTGTGTGTGTGCTGGGAGGTGAGCATTTGCTGCATCCTGGATTGGACCCTGCCTGTTGGAGTGGACCATCCCTGAGAGTTAGCTGCACCTTTTACAATGAACTGTATCCCTGTAAGTGGGTCTGGTTCTCTGTGGATGGACCAGGCCTCTATGGAGACCGAACACCTGTGTGTGTGCTGTGGAGTGTGCATTTGCTGCCTTCAGGAGTGGACTCTGCACCCTGGAGTGGACTCTGCACCTGGCCGTGGGCTCTGCCCTTGGTTGTGGGCTCTTTTTCTGGCAATGGATTCTGCATACTGGAGTGGACTCCATTCCTGACAATGCACTTTGCACACTAGAGTGGACTGTGTTCTTGGGAATGGACTCTGCATTCTGAAGAAAACTGTTTTGGTAATGGATTCTGTGTACCAGAAGTGATTCTGTTTGTTGATAATTAACTCTGTCATGTTGCTTGTTGGGTTTATCACCCGCACTGTCTTGTGTGTCATCCCAAAAAGCTGTCCCAAGAGCCTGAGGGTGGATAGGCCGTCCTGAGAACCAGAAGGTGGGTAAGCTGTCCCGAGAGTCGGAATGTGGGTAGGCCATCCTGACGCCGATCACCCCAAGAGCCAGAAGGTGGGTGTGCCATTCTGAGCGCTGTGTCCCGAGAAGGGGTAATCGGGATGGCTGACGTAGAGGTGGCCAGAAGGTGTGTTGGAGCAGCCAAGAGCCAGAATGTGCGTAGGGGCAGGCCAGGATCCAGAAGGCCTGCGGGCTGCCCTGTGCGCCTTCATCTCAGAAAAGGGGAATGAGTTGGTTGAGACACAGCTTGGACGTCTGTCAGGGCAGTCCACAGGCTGGATGGCATATCCAGGTGGGCGAGAGTCAGATGGTTTGTAGGGGCAGACTGAGAACTGGAGGGCGTATGCTGTCCTCAGCGCTGCCACTCCAGGAAGATATCAAGGCGGATGGTCCTGGAGGTGGCTGGCAGGTGTGTCAGGGCAGACCGAGAGCTGGAAGGGGCAATGGGGCGGGCTGCCTTTGAGTAGCTGGAAGGGGAGAGGAGTGGGTGGTTTGCTGGGTTGCCAGGGGTGTATGTGTTATATGCACTCTTTTATTGTTCGGTTAATCGGACTGTTTCCTTTTTGATCTGATCAGGTGGGATTTGAGGTTTGTCCTCTTTCCCCTGTGAACTGGTTGTACGGTGGGGTTTGGGGGTCTGGCTTTACTGCCCCTTTCCTCTGTAAATTGCTGGGTTTTTTTTTGTAAACTGCTGTTCATTGTTAACTGCTTGGATGTAACTTGTACTGTTTAATAAAATGCTTTAAAAAATAAAAAAAAAGACAAAAAGACAAGCTCAGAAAATGATAGATTTTAATTTGGCCTGTTATGTCTTTTGAATTACTTCTCATAACCAAGACGTTGTATCACACTTTAATGTTTTTAGCAAAGGCAATGATTATAGTAAGCATGCAATAAATCACTTTCTTCAATCATCGCATGGCCTACAGTCATTGGGTTTTAATGCGAAAACTGATGTCTTCAATTTTTATTTGATTTAAGTCATCCTTTGTTACTCTCTGTGCTGTCCTGCACAATGTACATGTGTCCATCATCAAGGGTTTTAATATTTTTTTAAAAATCGTTTTACACCTACCTTTGTAACAGTAACTTGTATTTATACAAGGCCTTTGAAGTAATACAGCAAAATGTACCAACTGATTCATAGGAGCTCTTCAGCAAAATTTGTCGCCAACCTTACAGAATTAGTATAATGAGTATGGTCAAAGAGGTAAGTTTCGAGAAGTGTCTTAAGGAAGAAAGCTGGAGATGTTTAGGAAGGCACTTGCAGAGTTCAGGGCTTTGACAGCTTTAGGCTAGAGGATTTGGGGATGCTCGAGGACAGAATTGGAAGAGCACAGAAGTTGGAAAATTGTGAACTGGAGGAGGTTATGAAGAGTCAGGAAAAATGAATTCCTAGATTAATTTGAAAACAAGGTTGAGAATTTTTGAATTGAGGCATTGCTCAACCAGGAACCAGAATAAATCCATGAATGTGAGAGCAGTGGGTGAATAGTACTTGGTTCTGTGAGGAGTATGTTAGTTGGCTAGAAGTGTGGAGAAGATGGATTTTGAGATACCAGCTAAGGGTGCATTGGAATAGTTGGTCTAGACAAAGTCAGACTAATAAAGACACAGGAGAGAGTTTGAGCAGCAGATAATTTGATGCAGGCCCAAGATGGGCAATATTACAAAGATGGAAATAGGCAGTTTTAAAGCATGTGACTCTAACACGTTTCCAGTTAAAAAAAATTTAGATACTAGAAATATCTTTATTTGCTTATTCCTAAGTTCTTACATGTGTGCATCTTCTATAGATTATTTACTTATTGCAAGAAATGTGAGGCAATATACTTCACAATTAGAAAGCTACTGCATTGGTAAACATCTACATCCAGTTTTATAACTAATTGCTGGAGTAAAAGTTTCAAAAGGGGAAGCAATGGCCTAGTGGTATTATCACTGGACTGTTAATCCAGAGACCCAGGTAATGTTCCGAGAATCCAGATTCGAATCCGACAATGACAAAAGGTGGAATTTGAATTCAATAAATATCTGGAATTAAGAATCTAATGATTACTGTTGGAAAAAATCCATTGCCAATTGTCAGAAAACCCATCTGGTTCACTAGCGTCCTTTAAGGAAGGAAACTGCCATCCTTACCTGGTTGGCTACATGTGATTCCAGACCCACGACAAAGTGGTTGACTCTCAACTGCCCTCTGGGCAATTAGGGACGGGCAATAAATGCTGCCTAGCCAATGATGCCCTGATCCTGTTCAAGAGTAAAGGAAGACAAAAAAAGGTAAAATTAGCTAACCCTAATAAAATGGCATCTTTGATGGTATCGTATGATACCATAGTTGTATGGAGCGTTTTAGCAATTTCGAGGGGCTGGTCCAAATACTGCATCAAATACTTTACCAGTTTGTCTGCTGTAAACCATAACTTTACTCCTAGAATTTAGTGGCTGAAGTATTTTGCACTGCTGGAATAAACTGAAAATAGGGTTGAGAATGTTGCTGATCATTGGACACAACTAAGGAGGAAGAAATCTACTTCTGTGACATGGTTCTGCATAGTACTCATCGCAAACACTTCTTGAATGTTTGAATTACATTTCACTGTTACACTTTGACCATTTCTCTGTTGTCATTAGACAATATGCTATCTGAATATCCAACAAATTATAACACCTTTAATATAAAGAAATGCTCCAAGACACTTCACAGGAGAATTATACAACACCATACGGCATCAAGTCACTAAGGAGATTATTGAAAGCTTGGTCAAAGAGGTAGATTTTAAGAAGAAAACAAGGCAAAGAAGTTAAAAGGCATAATCCAAGGAATTCCAGAAATTGGAGACTAGGTAACTGAAGGAATGTTACGATACTGGGTAAAATCTCTGGGTAAAACCAGCAACACAGATAAGATTTGTTGCATGTAGATATCTCTGAAAATTTGAGAGTCCAAGAACTATTTAAAGTACAAATTAACAACTTTAGTTCTTAAAGTATAACAGAGAATAATTAACTCTCAATTATTTACAGCTCCTCTCTAACCTATCTTTTACCTTCCCTTCTATAATACTACTCTGATAAAACTCCCGATTATGATTTTCAAAACAAAACTTCTTATCTCAAAACCAAGCAGCTTCCAGTTTTCAATGTATTCCTATCGTCTTTCCTTTTTGGTGATTCTGCTTCACAGGTTACTGATCAATAACAGTACCTTTTAAGAGAGCTATTTTTCTGACAGTCTTTACATGCTGGTAGCTTGGCAGTTCTCCTCCCAACTGTTCAATTTTCCCTGGTTTTAGACCCATCCCCCCCCCCAGAAAAACACAGGCTTTTAAGATTGTCAATATACTAAATTCAAACTTGATTGGACTTTGGTTTTTTTTGGGGTGTAATTTAAACTGATTGGCCAAATTCAAATTGTTTTTGTCTCGTGGCAACTCAGCCAGTCCTATCTGTTCTGAATCAAATGTTACATCATAAATTGTTCAGCACTTGGTGTGCTTGCCAAGTCCTTCGCTCTCTCAAAGATACAGTACACTTCTACACTTGCCCAACAGGAACATCTGCCAATTATGGACCAATTATAATTGGGGTGCATGTACATTTATAAACAGCATTAAAATGATCAAAAGTCAATAGGATTAGCTGGGAAGGGTTGGTTTGTAGCTGGATGTATTGTTAGTCTTGCAGGGGCCATTTATGAAATATCATGAAATAGTACGCGCTGTGAAATTGATCTGAATATTTTTACCATGTAATAGAAAGAGTGACATAAATCCTGAAACAACTGGCATTTTGTGTTTTTGAAGAAAGGGCATCGTTGAGCATTTCACAAGTGAGGGGGTGCCCCAATAGGTGTTTATACTGACAGTGCAGTCAGAAACAGGCCTTGAAGGAAGGGAGAGACATGACCAGAAGAAACAATCTCTTTATTTTTGAAAGCTATGCTGTTTTATCCTGGTCACTTTCGATTAGTATAATAAACAACAATTAAAGTTTTAATGAATGTCTTGTGTTCATTATGTGCAGGGGCAAAGAGTATGAAAGCTCACTGGAAGCCAAAGTTCAGATTCCAGATTCGCCCTTCAAAGCCAAGTAAGTATTTTATAAACAGATATTAACAATTGTGAGTAGTGATTGCATCATATCCAGACCGTACATTTAAAAGCAGCCATTGTTTAATGCTAAGATTTTCTGCCTTCGGGAGTTAGGAGCTGTAATAAAAACAGATAATGCTGGAAATACATCATAAATCTATCTTCAAAGAAAAAAAATGTTTCCTCAGAAAAAAGATCGGTAAGTACCTTTGTTACAGTTCTAAAAACAAGTATGAAGAGGTGAAGATCATAAGTTGAACAATCCGAAATGTTGCAGTGGATTTAATGGGCTGTAGAAATAATTGGGAAGAGTTGAAACAACAAAGGAAAGGAGAGCATAAAAAGACACAAATTAAATTACAATTTAAAAAAAGTCAAGGGTTGACGTTGATATCTGCTATATGGTTGATGGATACCTGCCTTATGTCCTTATTACTAAGAATTTTTCAAAGTGTCGAAGATTATAGAAAATAGCTTGTGCTTCTGTTTCTCCCACACTTAAGTGCTCTGTACGCAGCTGAAATAGAACAAAGCAATAGTACTAATTAGTTTGGCATTTATTGCTAAGAAACATTTCTTAAAAGTGTATGGTGTTACCGACTGTAGATATAAGCCAAAGAAAGCAAGAGTCTCAAGTTGATCTAAACTCAAATAAAATGAAGTTGATTTCTGCTGGGTTATTAACATTTTCTTCCCGGGAAAGGATGACTTAAATCAGTTTGGCCCTCCTGCTTCTGATTAATATGAAGTTATCCCTGCTTTAATACTGTTTGGCAGTCCTTAGCTGAGGATGATATTGCATTCAGCTGAGAGGCGGCCCATGCCAATTAGGAATATTCATTGTTGCCTCATGGAGCCATTTGAGGGAGTGCCTGTGCAGCCAAAACGTGCATGAGTAAGTGTCTTTGCTGAGCTGAGGAGAAAAGGAGTGTATGCAAAATTATGATTTTAAGAGAAATCTTGACTTCTGTTTTCTTTAACTCAAAAAAGACCTCTTAAAAATTATGATTAATCTTGCATCTTTGCTGAAAAAGATGTAATTCCTGCCAATGAGTTCTATATGCTTTTCAAGAGGAACTAGGTTGGAAGTCTAGTAGTGTGAGCTGGTTTAATGAACATCAGAAAGATCATAAATATATTATCAATACACTGCATTTTGATTTCACTGCTAGTGTGCATGTTCAGGAGTGTCAGCAAGCACAACTGCAGATGTTTCGTAACATCATTTGATTGGTCCAGTGAATGGAGCTCCAATTGGATATCGAAGATATGATTAGTAAGTTTGCAGATAACACCAAAATAGGTGGTGGAGTGGACACTGAAGACAGTTATCTCTGTGTGCAATGGGATCTTGATCAGATGGGACAAAGGGGAGGGGAGTGGCAGATGGAATTTAATTTAGATGAAAGTGAGGTGTTGCATTTTGGTAAGGCAAACCAGTAAATGGTAGGGCCATGCGGAGCATTGCAGAACAGAGACCAAGGGGTGCAGATGCATAGTTCCTTGAAAGTGGATTTGCAGGTAGGGATTGATTGATTCTGATTTATTGTCACGTGTATCTAAGTGCAGTGAAAAACTTTGTTTGTGAGCATTACAGGCAGATCATAGTAAGCAATGTCATACAGATGAAAAAAACTTGGAGGCATACAGATTACATCGCACAGAGCGTGCACTAGGCTACATCAGCAGTATTTGAAGTTAGAGAGTCCATTCATCAGTCAAATAATGGCTGGGAGGAAGCTGTTTTTGAACCTGCTGGTGGATGAGTTCAAGCTTGTGTATCTGCTGCCTGATGGAAGAGGTTATAGGAGACCATTTACAGGTACAATGGATCTTTGATTATGTTGGCAACCTTTCTGCAGCAACGAGGCATTAAATGGGGTCCATGGATGGGAGGTTGGCCTCTGTGATGGTCTGGGCTGTGCACATAACCTTCTGTAGTTCCTTACAGTCCTGGGAAGAGCAGTTGCCATATCAGGCTGTTATACACTTGGACAGTATGCTTTCAGCAGTGCATCTATAAGAGTTGATGAGGGTCCTTATGAACATGCTAAATGTCCTGAGCCACCTGAGGAAGAAGAAGTATTGTTGTGCCTTCTTGACTGTCACATCTACGTGGGAAGTCCAGGATAGGTTGTTGGTTATCATCACTCTTAGGAACTTGATGCTGTCCAACCTATTAACCTCAGCTCCATTGATGTAGATGGGGGTGTGTTCTCCTCCTTTCTTTCAGAAGTCATAGAGATGTACAGCATGGAAACAGACCCTTCAGTCCAACTTCTCCATGCCAACCAGATATCCCAACCCAACCTAGTCACACCTGCCAGCACCTGGCCCCTATCCGTCTAAACCCTTCCCATTCATATACCCATCCAACTGCCTTTTAAATGTTGCAATCATACTAGCCTCCACCACTTCCTCTGGCAGCTAATTCCATAGATGCACCACCCTCTGTGTGAAAAAGTTGTCCCATAGGTCTCTTTTATATCTTTCCCCTCACCCCAAACCTATGCCCTCTAGTTCTGGACTCCCCCACCCCAGCGAAAAGACTTTGCCTGTTTACCCTATCTATGCCCCTCATAATTGTGTAAACCACTATAAAGTCACCCTTCATCCTCCTACGCTCCAGGGAAAACAGTCCCAGCCTGGTCAGCCTCTCCCTATCGCTCAAATCCTTCAACCCTGGCAACATCTTTAAATCTTTTCTGAACCCTTTCAAGTTTCACAACATCTTTCTGATAGGAAGGAGACCAGAATTGCACGTAATATTCCAACTGTGGCCTAACCAATATCCTGTACAGCCACAACATGACCTCCCAGCTCCTGTACTCAATACTCTGACCAATAAAGGAAAGCATACCAAATGCCTTCTTCACTATCCTATCTAGCTACAACTCCACTTTCAAGGAGCTATGAACCTGCACTCCAAGGTCTCTTTGTTCAGCAACACTCCCTAGGACCTTACCATTAAGTGTATATGTCCTGCTAAGATTTGCTTTCCCAAAATGCAGCACCTCGCATTTATCTGAATTAAACTCCATCTGCCACTTCTCAACCCATTGGCCCATCTGATCAAGATCCTGTTGTAATCTGAAGTAACTCTTTTCACTGTCCACTACACCTCCAATTTTGGTGTCATCTGCAAACTTACTAACTGTACCTCTTATGCTCGCAGCCAATTCATTGATGTAAATTACAAAAAATAGAGGACCCAGCACCGATCCTTGTGGTACTCCACTGGTCACAGGCCTCCAGTCTGAAAAACAACCCTCCACCATCACCCTCTGTCTTCTACTTTGAGCCAGTTCTATATCCAAATGGCTAGTTCTCCCTGTATTCTGTGAGATCTAACCTTGCTAATCAGTCAACGATTACTTCTTTAGTTTTGCCATGAACCAATTTTTGATCTTCCCAGGGCTTTGTCAATGCCAAAAGAAACAATATTGGCAGTAACTCAGAGCGGCATGATCATGGGGAAAGTACAGATGAGGAAGGATTTCATCCCAACTTGGAACTGCATTGAAAAAGAATCCAGATTAAGAGAATCTGGCTGCATTTATAAATGTTTGAAACTGTATGCCTTCAGTGTCTTTACTAGAAGTCTAATCTATATGCTGAACTGACATATCTACCTTTCTGTTGCTTTCCATAAGATCAGGAATCATTAGGGTAAGACCTTGTTTTACCATTTATGGCACACTGTGTGAACACAAGATTTGCACCATTGGCATTAGTGCGTATTCAAAAAATTTATGAAGTGTTCATATATTCAGCCCCAAGTGCAATGCACAGAATCCTTTTAAAAAAAATTCATTGAAAGTGATTTCAAATGCACAGATACTTTTCTGTGTTAACCAGAAAACGAATAAACTTCACTTTTGTTAGGTGGGTGTGGTGGAGGTCTGAATGTTTTTTTTTTCATTCTTTTAGTTTGCCACCACATGCAGCAGATAGTTAATCAGAGATCACAAGCCACCCTTGGGGCTTGAAATTCAAATGGATAAATCAGTCTTCTTTTGTCTCACAGTCTTATAAATGCTTCAAGCACATTCTCATTCTCATTCTCCACTACAGCTTCCTTTCTGGCACACTCTGCTATGGAAGTCGAAGAATTCCTACCAGCTATGTGAATGTGCGTGCCAGCTAGCCAGTGGTGCAGCAAGATTCCTAACCACTCACAGGTCACTGACCCATTGGCTAATTCAACCAGCTTTTCATATGTCCCATTATGTGATCACCGGACAACTTCTGAAGTGAAATAATTGTTGTTCCTTACATTTGACTCCAAAATGGTTTCTCTTTTGAATCCATTAATCATTTGAAATACAACGGTTGGATCATTCATCAGCCTTCTCAGCACATGGGAATACAAGGCAAACTTCTATATTTATCATAATCTGTACTTCGTAATTTAACCCACTAAACCATGGTTTGAATCTGGTGAACGTATGCAGTACATCTCCAAAATATGTATCCTGAATGTTGTTATGCAAAATTGTTTGCAAAAGTTCACATGGGGCCTGAACAAAACTTTGTGCAAGTAAAACACTTCCTGACTTTCGAATTTCGAACCCCTTGAAGGAAATGACAAGATTCTATTTGACATTCTGCTTACTTTTTGTAATTTTCACCAATGTTTAGTCATCGGTGTACATGGACACCAAATTTCCTTTGCTTCTTCACAGCTCCTAGTCTCCCAAAACTGAGAAAATATTCTAATTTGTGTTTCTCAGATCCAAAATCTTTCACCTCCATACATTTAACTCCATTTAGTATAGTTTTACTGCTTGCTGAATCTATGTCCTTTTGTAACTTCCACCTGTGAATCCACATGACTCATTCCTCCCAAATTACTGTCATCTGCATGTCTGCAGTTAAAGCACGCTATTCCGTTATTGAAATCATTAGGCTTATGTGGTGAAAACCTGAGACATACTTGTTATTTGAGCTCTTTGACCTAGTCTCTATCCCCTACTTCCAAAGCTTTAAGATTATACCCCATTATGTCTCTTCTTGCCTTTGCTGATAGCTCTTGTTTATCTAAACCTTATGAAATCAACTTTCGAAATCCACATAGACCACATCTGTAGTCTCCTACACCAATAGAATCTCATACTTATTATGTTAGTGACCTCCTCAAAAATATTCAACTAGTGGGACATGACCACCCTTTCACCAGTTCATACTCACTCTCTTTGATTACTTCAGTGCTCAGTCTTTGGTATTGCTTCCAGCACCTTAAGCACAGTTGATCTTTAAATCTTAGCATTGGTTTGATTCTTCAGCAAGTGGTAGACCCTGAGTTCATTCTAAATCAAAACCTGCAATTTCAATAGCAATATATGTTATGCTGGTTTGGCAAGCCTGTAAAATAAAAATCTGTTGTTCTAAGAATAGTCTGAGACATCTGTGAAAGAAACTATCTGCTGTAGGAAAGATATTGTTATATTCGAAAGGGTTCAGAAAAAAATCACAAGGATGTTACTGGGATTGGAAGGTTTTATCCCTGGAATGTCAAAGGCTGGAGGGTGACTGTATAGAGGCTTATAAAATCATGAAGGACGTGGATTGTGTGAATAGCCAAGGTCTTTTTCACAGGATAGGGGACTCCAAAACTAGAGGGTGTAGGTTTAAGGTGTGGAGGAGCCACTGTTGGACTGGGCTGGGCAAAGTTTAAAAATCACACAACACCAGGTTATAGTGCAATAGGTTTATTTGGAAGCACTAGCTTTCGGAGCACTGCTCTTTCATCAGCTTCAGCTACATGATGAAGGAGGAGTGCTCTGAAAGCTAGTGCTTTCAAATAAACCTATTGGACTATAACCTGGTGTTGTGATTTTTAATTAGGTTCAAGATGAAAGGGGAAAGATTTAAAGGGGACCTGAGGGGCAACTCAGGTAGAGGGTGGTGCCTATATGGAATGGGTTGTCAGAGGAGTTTATGGAGGTGGGCATCTGGATGGGTACATGAATAAGAAGCGTTTAGAAGGGCCAAATGCTTACAAATGGGACTAGGGCAGATTGGAATGTCCGGTCAGGACAGTCGAGTAGAACTGAAGGGTCTGTTTCTATGCTGTATAACTCTATGACTCTATAAAAAAGAACCACTGTGTTTTTAATCCTGGTGCATCTGATATTCTTTTTCCTGTTGCAGGCATAGTGTTAGCTGTCTATTTAAGTAAAAGAAGTTACATTAAAGCCTGAGGGGGAAGATCATAATTATTATCATTTGCACGAGAGTACAAAGAGATCTTTCTGTTCGTTGCTTCTCAAAATATGCTCTCTCAAAAGTTAATATGCAACTCTCTCAGGTGATATCATAATTCAACTCAAATTATAAATTGAGGTTTTAATTATTGTGTAACTTGCGTGTTAATTGATCACATTGTAACCACTACAACTTCAATGTTGATGTCTTAATGCCAATAGACTATTTTGCCATTATTTTGATCAAACAAAATACAGTAACGCCTCGACTTACGAACTTAATCCGTTCTGAATCCCAGTTCGCGAACTAAAATGTTCGTGAACTGAATCAGTTTTTCCCATTGTTCGGATAGCGTAAGAATGCTTGGACGTAGCAGCGAACGCTGTTCACAGCGCACGCGCCAAAGACGAACTCAATGAGATCACGCGGGGCTCGAGAGCTTTTGAGTTCAACAAGCGCGTAGTAAAGCAGAACAATGAAACCACGTGGTCACACACGGGCTTTTTGCGTTCGGACCTTCGTTCATACCTTGAATTTCGTACGTATGTTGAAGCAAAATTTTACGTACAATCCTGTTCGTAAACCAATTTGTTTGTGAACGGGGTCGTTTGTATGTCGAGGCGCTACGGTAGAACTTTAAGGTGAACCATCTGCAATTTGTAGAATTGAAATTGAATTTTCTGAAGTGATAAAGCTTTCTTTTCATCCCCTGGTTCTCTCTGCTATTAAAAGGGAGACAGGTGAGCAAGTTTGTGGAATTCAAACAAAAGTCTTAAGTTTCTTGCAAAAAGGCAGTCTGGTAAGTGCCCAGTTATCTGTCTAGCTTGGGCCTTTCAATTCAACATTTATGAATGGTGGTGATCGTGAAAGCCTTGTTTCAGAACTTTGGGTGGTGAGATATTTTGAAACTAACAATCTCCCTGTGTAAAAACTGTGCCCAACTGGCTTTAGCACGCACTTGAAAACTAGCTGAAAGCGCATCATCCACTGTAAATTTTGTAGAAGTTGTTAGATGAGCAAACAATGATTCAATTCATACACAGACCCACAAACTGTAATGTATGAATGTATGATAAAACCCAATTTTTTTGTTGTTGTGTGTGTTGTCCCAGGCTGGTCCAATGTTGTTACATTCAATTCTGCCAAGGATCAAACGTTTCAAGGTTTTCAATACATCTCACAAAATAATTGAAGCGCCACTGAACAGAGATAGTTGCAACAGGAGGTTGCAAACTTTGGACCATTGTTAAATGGAGTAAAGCAGACAGAAGAGGTTCATCTCAAAAATGTACCATTGGCGCAGGCTCTGGCCAGTGGGGGCTCATAGATGTCTGGGAACCAGTAGGTGCAACAAAGAGTTGGAGTTAGGGCTCAAAAATATCCCGAGAAGCTTCCCTAATCAGTCGGAGCTTGGAAGAAAATGCTGATTTCATTAATAGTTCAGTTTAGCTGTGAGTGAGGTGAAGGAAGTCCACGCGAAGCATGTCCTTTCTGCACCTGAGAAATATTGTAACTCAGAGAAACTTGGGGATTGTACCAACTTAGTTAAACTAATAATGTCAGTGGCTGGGTTCAGGAGTGTAAACCCAAGAAATTGAACTACCAGATGTGAATATACCTTGAGGTAGTCAATGACTTTGGCTTTTGAGAAAACCCAACGCTAGGTCTTTGAAGGTGAAAAACAAAAATTTTTTTTATTCATTCCAGGATATGTGCCCTTTTTGGCTGGGCTAGCATGTATTGCCCATCTCTGTTTACATTGAAGAAAATGAAGGTGTGCTGCCTTCTTGAACTGTTGCAGTCCTTGAAACTGAAGTACCTCCACGGTACTGTTAGGCAAGGAATTTCAGGATATCGACCCAACAACTGTGAAGGATCATGATGGCTTGTGGTTTGGAGGAGAACTTGCAAGTTATGGGATTACCATGCATCTGTTAACCTTGTCCTTCAAAGTGATAGATACATTTGGAAGGTCCTGTCTATGGAGCAAATTGTGAGATGCGACAGGCTACTTTGTAGATTTTCACCCCTGCCACTGTGTTTTTTTGATGAATATTGAAGATGGTAGATGAAACTATACATAAATGGGTCCTTGTCTGACTGGCAAGATATAATGAACAGAGTTTTACAGGTGCCTCAACTTATTTTTACAATTTACATCAATTACATCGATGAGGAAGTAGATTGGCTTGTATATTGGGAAGAAAAAAGGAGTCTGAGATATGAATAGGTTGGGTGAGTGTAAAAGATTGATACCTGGAAAGAACAGGTTTTCCTATGAAGATAGGTTGGACAAGCTGCGCTTCTTTCCATTGGAGTTTAAAACTGTAAAGGGTCTCTTGATTGAAGTGTGTAAGATCCTGAAAAGTCTTGACCCAATGTAACACGGAAAGAATGTTTCCTCTTGTGGATGAGTCCAGAACTAGACGTAAACACAGAAAATACTGGAGAAACTCATCAGGTCTGGTGCATCTGTGGAGAGAGAAAAACAATTAACACTTAGAGGCTATTGTGTCTCTTCTTCAGAACTGAAGAGCAGTTCTGAAACAGCAGAGCAGGTTTGTGGGCCCAAACAGCCATGTTCCTACGAACTGGAGAGTATACTTTACCAACTTGGTTTTTTGGGTGTGTTGATGTCGTAGTGACATAGAATTAGCAAACCAAGGATTGCTCTTAAACCTCATCATTACAGAATTCAATAAATCTGATTTGTTTGTGAACTAGTGTTCAGAAAATAAACTTAAATTTGGAAGCAAGGGCATTGTTATCTGAAACCCAACTGCACCACTGCAATCTTTCCATAAAGTAATTCTGTCTTCCTCACCTGATTGGTCCTAAATGTAATTCTAATCCCATGTTTCATGATTTACTTTGGACTCTCTCTCTGAAGTGCATGGCACACCACTCAACTGTCCAAGAAAGAATTTTTGCTAGAATGACCCACAATAATTTCTTAGGGCAGCTCAGGATGGTTAATGGTTTTGTGCTCTAGTCATAAGAACAAATCAAAGTAAATGGGTATATATCTCTTTATTTATGTCCATTTTAATATTTCCTGTCAATATCCAACAGTGGAAGTAATTTAGTTGACATTTTATCTTTGAATGTAGACTTCAGAGATTAGTGAAAGATCTCCTGAAACAGCTGCAAGGACAGGATAGCGGACCTTGGGCAAATAACAAGGTATCTTCGCTTGACAGGACTCTGGGAGAAATCAGTCGCATTCTGGAGAAACAGGTACTGCAGTTCATTAAGTTTCTTTGGTGATTTATCAAACACAAAGTTTGGAGTCAACTCTGTACAATTACAATTATTGAGGCTGAAAGATTATTCGCCAATTTTGATCTTTTTGTCCACGGAGATATCAAAAATTTGAATGAAGCTGAAGGGGATTCTGTGATTTCTGAGCAGTACCAAGTCCTGTTTCAGAAAAATACTGAGTAAAGCACTTTGGTACATTTTTATTTAAAGATTTTGAAATAAATGCCAGGTGTTCCTATTGTTCTTGTTGTTATCATTGTCCTCCCCCTGCCCTTCATCTTCTCAGTCCTCACCTCTTTTTTCTGCTTTGGCTGGAAGGCAGAAGCTAACGAACTGAACTTCACCAGAATATAATTAGACTTTAAAGGCAGAAATTCATGTCTGCCTTTCTCTTAATAAAGGAGCAAAATTGCCATCTTCAATTTCTTTTTGTTAGGCAGAATTGCTTGTGGTAATAATACAATGGCTTATTTTATAGAAGCAAGTGTGTGACTGCAGTGCATACAATATGCTGCCAACACGGATCTGTAATTAACATGACTGTTTCATTTAAAATTGCAGGATCTCATTGTTGCAAATAGATACTTGCACTTTTCAAAATTGACAGGTACTTACAAATTTCCAGCTCCAGGTCAAAATAAAATGAAATGATTGTCTTTCCTTTTCATGTATAGACCTTTTAAGCGGTTTCTAAAACAATTTGGACATGTAATGGTTGTAGGACTTTTTATAACTTGAACGGGTTCTGAAAAGATTTACAAGGATGTTGCCAAGGTTGGAGGATTTGAGCTATAGGGAGAGGTTTGAATAAGCTAGGGCTGTTTTCCCTGGAGCATCGGAGGCTGAGGGGTGACCTTACGGAGGTTTATAAAATCATGAGAGGCATGGATACGGTAAATAGACAAAGTCTTTTCCCTGGGCTGGGGAGTCCAAAACTAGAGAGCATAGGCTTAGGATGAGAGGGGAAAGATGTAAGAGACCTGAGGGCCAATCTTTTCCTGCAGAGTGTGGTGCATGTATGGAATGGGCTGCCAGAGGAAGTGATGGAGGCTGGTACAGTTACAGCACTTAAAAGGCATCTGGATGGGTATATGAATAGGAAGGGTTTGGAGAGATATGGACTAGATACTGGCAGGTGGGACTAGACTGGGTCGGGGTATCTGGTTGACATGGATGAGTTGGACTGAAGGGTCACATCTCTATAACTGTAATATCGTATTTTGTTTGAGTGGCTATTGGAGTGATCAAAAAGTATTTGATAATTACAGATTGTACAAAATAAACCACCTCTTTTTAATTTCATTTTATGCACAAGGGTTAAAATGAGTCTGGTAGTTGCCTAAAGTAACATGTTTGAAATCAGGAGTTTGCTCGCTGGGAGGTCACATGTTCAGGTTCACAGTATAGCATGTAACAACATTTCAAATTGTGGACCTCAAGCACAGTTCTAATTGAAATTATGACTTGACAAAATATTAGTTGTTGTTAATGATTCCACTCTTCTATTCTCAGGCACTCTTCGTCCTGTTATGAAAATCACAACTGTTATGGGATGAGTACGGAATCTGTGTATTGTTTGTTCTTTTATTTTGTGTGGGCTGGGGATGTTGAAACATCCAATGGGTTTTAACTAAGATTTTCTTCAGAAATGATTGATAATGTGAAGATAGATTTGTGCTGCTGGTGATATTTATATGTATGACATAATACTCAACATGTGCGAACAAATCAGGTGCCTGAAGGTGAATTCCAAAATGCATCTGATAAGCTTGCCAATAATTCTAGGAAATCTCCTCATTGTGTTTGTTATTGGCTGAATGTACATTTTTTTGTTAATAGTATGATGAGTCAAATTTTAGTGAAAACTCAATGTAGCTTTTTAATTGTCTCCTGACTCTCTCTCTCTCTCTCTGTAAATAGAATTAGCAGCTTCTATGTGTTTTGAGAGATAGAGGAGTGAGCTTTTTATAATATCTTTTGATTTTGAGTTTCTTTCTTAATCTCCGGCAAGGAATACTCCAAAGCACAGCATTCATGCAGAAGCAACTTTCAGCAGTAGAGCTACTTGGTAATCCATCCTTTTTTAAATATGTATACCCATCAATAATGTCTTAACAAACCAATAATGTTGCAGTGGCCATTTGTTGAGATTACGCTGAGGATATTGTTATATTGTAGGTACTAATTTGAGGCTAGTATCTGCCAGAAGCCAAATAGATGTTACACTGCCAGATCTTGACAAGAAAGAGTGATATTCTTTAACCTGGCTGCACGTATTTAAAAGCTGCTGATGTTCTAACGTCTGCCCCATTAATATTTAAAGTGAAATTTAAGTTTGAATCTTGAAGAAAATCGGGTACACTGTGCCTCTGATTAATATCCAGGAATCTGCTGAAAGTGCAAGAATTTCAAATGAAGGCAGAATTAGGCTCAGTTTTGAGGACTCTCATGTTGCTAAACACAACAAAATCCTGCCACTTGCTGCCACAAGAATAAAGGAGAAGATAAAATGGCAAGTGGTTAAAACTGTTTCAAAAATTTCTGGTTATGTAATAATATATGGCAGCTTGTGTGAAGACTAAGCAACAACAACATGGTAAAAACATTCTACTCGACATAACAGATGTTGAAACAGTGAGAAAGCTAGAGGGATAACTAAAAGCCTGCTTGAATAGTACTTTTTTTTTGGAATTTTTGGAAGAGGAATGAGAAGTGTAGAGGTAGAAGTTTTAAAGAAGGGAGTGGGATTAAGAAGCTGAATGCTCTGCTTCATTGAGAAGCAAAGAACAAGGGTGTGTACAAAGGTCAGAATGGGATCAAAGGATCCTGGAGAATATTTAAGGCTGGAACAAATTATACTTCGCTTGTAGGAATGTAAGGGTGAGAGGTTTGAATGTAATACTTCAGGTGAAATGGAGTCATTGCAGGTTAATAAAGGTGAAGTGTTTGATTGTTAGGCATTGCATAATGTATGAAAGGACATGGATACCTCCAAAATGGACAGCTGAAGTTTGTGTATAGTCAGGAATTGGAGGTTAGTAAGGAGGGCAGTGCAATAACTGTATTAACCTAATTCTAACCGAGTGCACAGATGACAACAGCAGTAAAAGAGGTTTCAATAAATGAAGTGGCAGAGGAAAGAAATGTTACAAGGGCAGAAATAAATAGTTGATTGATAAGGTTTGAATCTGAGCTTAAGATTAAAGAGCATCCCAAGTGTACAGATGGGGAGTTTGTGGCAAAGGAGTTTGTTTTATTCATTCACCGGGATGAGGACATTGCTGGCTTGAGCATTTATTGTCGGGGGGGGGCGCGGTTAAGAGTCAACCACATTGCTGTGGGTCTTCAGTCACATGTAGGCCAGATGGCAGATTCCTTTCCTGAAGGACATTAGTGAATCAGATGGATTTTTAACGGCAATTGACAATAGATTCATGATCATCATTAGTCTTAATTCCAATTGTTTCAAATTGAATTCAAATCTCACTCTATCATGGCAGGAATCGAACCTGGTTCCTCAGAACTGCAATAATACCACTAAACTGTCGCCCTCCCCTAGCCATGTTTGTCGCTGGACTCAAAGAAACAAGTTTTGCTCTTCTCAGTGTTCAGTTAAAGGAGCTGCTAGGTAATCCATTTTGAGGATTGCTTTATACCTCAGATATCTCGGTTGGCTGGAAGACTTGTTTGTGTTGCAAGTGAGGTCTAAAAGCACAGGTTCACTTCCAGTACTAATGTCACCATGAAAACTCTGCTTTCTCAACCTTGGCCTTTGTGAGGTGTGGTAACTCTCAGATTAAACTCATCACTAGTTGGCTAACTTTAATGAGAACTGACTATGATCCTCTGGCACCATGACATCTTTTACTTTCATTTCACAATTCAGATACCTTCATGTTCAAACTAAATTGCACTGCTTGCTTTGATGTAAGCTGAAACAGTTTTAATAAATGTGATATTAGTATTGTATAATTGGATATAGTTTGACCCTTTAATCTATTTTGACCCTAAACTAACCTGCCATTGGCAATGCTTTCAGTAGCCTCTAAGTCTTAATCCGTATAGGCAGAAAGGGTTGGTTCAGTTTCTGTTTTATGAATAAGAAAAATTAGCATCTTCAAACCAGCAAGCTGCAATTCCTTTGCTAACTTGCAGACCCAGACACATCTCACATGACAATGAGTTGTGGATAGAATCCTGATCGTGTCAATCATTGACTGATGGGTGGGAACAGACACTCTTAATTGAATTTCCCTGGGGAGGGTGAAAAATATCTGGACATGGAGGGGGAGGAGTCTTTGAGAAGCTGATATCCATCAAGTATGTCAAATTGCATGAGAGCATGATGCACAGATGTACATTTACTAATGACTCACAGGTTTCAGGATATTGGCCTGAGGGAGCACAGACTACAGGTTCGTGCAAAGCAAGGATGTAAATGGTCTCAAAAATGAATAGTCAATCAACAGAATTACTAATGAAAAGATCAAATTTTATTCAGGAATGGTCAGATCTTGGGATTTTCCATCAGTGAATTGCTTCCCCATCTCCATAAGACATCTTCAGTATGACAGCCTGTGCTAAAGCCTGCAGCTGCCTTCTCATCCCTGTCACCCTAATGCTTAGCACCTATTTCACTTGTTATCTGACCTCCAGATCACCTCAAATCCTACAATTTATTTGCCTCATGATCTCTTTCTGTGACACCTTATAGCTGCATCTCCCTGCTCTTCAAAAACTGGTTTATTTATTATTTGTCCTCCACTAACCAGCAATGGCTGTCCTTTAGTTGTCTGCAAGTGCCTTCTGGAACTTTTGCTCATTGTCTCCACCTCCCTCCCTGCCTTAAAAACCTTGTGAGAGACTTCCTTTTCAACCATGTTTTTGTCACATCCAAGTCCTTTACATTTTTGTTCTTCTGCCCATTTAGCACTTACTCTCTATTTGCCATTGAAAAAAGATATCCATATGTGTGGTGAACTTTATTAAATGCTATTCTATTGTGTCAAACTAGTGATGTCAATTGCTGTTTCTTTAGTGAAGATTGCCAAAATGTCTTTTAAATGTAAGATTGATTTCATTGATTAAAATAACTTAATTATAGTCTTGATTATGATTAAACAATTTGAATACCTCAGTGCCACAGAAATTGGGGTGTTACAATTGGCCTCACTGTTTCGGACTGGGGGAGTGGAAACTATTACCTTTCTATCGTTCCACCTGATATTTGATGTATGGGTTCAATGAGTGAGAATAGGCATTTGAGCTGAGCATAAAAAACGACTACTTTAGAAAAGTGAGCTACAGAACCAAATTTCGGCGAATGAATCATGCACAGAGAAGATAGGTTAATGCACAGTATAGGCAATGTGCAAAGTGCAAGTATCGAGGAAGAAGGAGAAAGGAAGGTTGGCTGGGACTGAAAGCACAGTGAAAGACAAGACTCTGAAGGAAAGCGAGGCAGTGCTGAGAATTCCCAGAGGCTGAATGATCAAGGAACCAGCTTGTTGTGAAATGAAGAACAAGTAGCAGGCTAGTGTTGGAGGAACAAAAGTTGCTGTGCAGGGACATGTGGTTGAAAGGATTATTAAGGTAGGGAAAAGTAAGGCAATGGAATGTTCTGATGATAAGTGTAAGGTAATTAGAATCAAAGAAAATGAATGCCTTAAGAAAATGAGCAAAGAAATTTGATAAAAGTAAGGAATTGAAAAATATTTCACTTGTTTGCATATTCTTCATAATTAAACTTTTCATGAGTGTTAAATTACTGAAAAAAAATGTAACAGTAACTAATTGCAGTCCATTTAAAAAAAAGTTACTTAATTGGAATAGATTTTGTCTTTGACTCTTATTCTGGATATTCAACTTCATAAAAATGCTAGTTTGGGCTCAGTTCTCCTTTGCCCTCGGATGGGCAGGTGCCCAGTATCTCACTTGATGTCTCCTTTTCACCTCCTCTTCTTCCACCGTGGCATGACTGAACATTTAATTAGGAGCAGAAATAGGTTACCAGGCCTCCTTGAGCTTGCTGTGTCATTCAGTAGTCTCATGGTTCATCTGATTCCTCCACAGTCCTGCCTACCTGATAACCTTTCAATTCTCTTGCTCACAGGAATCTATCTACCTTGAGCTTAAAAAAAAATTCAAAAATACCTTTTGAGAAGAGAGTTCCAAAGATTCATGACCCTCTGTGAGAAAAGAAATTGTCCTCAACTGTCTTAAATAGACAGCCCATTATTTTTAATGTGACCCCTGGACTCTTCTACAAGACAAATTTATGTAAAGCTTTCCTACAACTTCTTCCATCAGACAGAAGGTACAGAAGCTTGAACACATGCACTAATAGGTTCAAGAACATTCACTCTACCATTATTAGATTGACGAATGGACTCTGTAACTTCAAATAATGTTGATCTTGTTAACGTTGAACTTGCTTCATGTACCAGCTGTGCAATGTAACCTGTATGCCTCACTCTGTCTAATCACCCTATTATCTGTATGTAACTCGCTTACTGTGATCTGTCCTGCTCACAAAGCTCTTCACTTAGGTACACATGACTACCATAAATGAAATCAAATCAAATTATATCCTTTCCATGTGTACCCTGTAAAGACCCCTTCTGGATTGTATGTTTCTATCAAGTCACCTCACTATTCTGAGCTTCAGGAGATCTAAGTAGGAGGAAAATCGATGTTTCTGGCAAAAGCACTTCATCAGGAGTCATTCGGGCTTTGACCCAAAACGTCGATTTTCCTACACCTCGATGCTGCCTGACCTGCTGTGCTTTTCCAGCACCACTCTGATCTTGACTCTAATCTTCAGCATCTGCAGTACCCACTTCTGTCCAGGGGACACCTAGCCTGTCCAACCTTTCCTCAAGACAACCTACCCGTTCCAGGCATAAGTCTAGTAAACCTTCTCTGAACTGCATCCAGCGTATTTACATATTTTTTAAATAAAGAGTTTGATACTGTACACTGTAATCCAGATGTGATGTCATCAATGCATTGTGTAGCTGAAGCAAACCTTTATGTTTTTGTATTTGATTTCTATCATGATTAAATGAAAACAGTCGCTTTCCTAATTATTTGATGCCAGTGCACACCAACCTTTTGCAATGCACACACAAGGATACCCATATTGCTTTGCATTCCAGAGCTCTGCAATCTGACTCGCTCTTTTGATAAGATGCTTTTTATTCTTCTAGTCAAAATGCACAATATCACATTTTCCCATACTATATCGCATTTGCCACATCTTTGCCTGTTCACTGAATCCACCTTTATCTCTTACCCAAAAGAGAATGGTGGAGAATCTCACCAGATCTGGCAACATTTACAGAGAGAGAAACAAATGTAATGTTTTGAGTTTGGTACAACTTCTTCAAAACTTTATCTGTATCGAGTCCTTTGTCGTCTTGTCTCCACAAGAAGCCGAAATTCACAACTTAGCTTCCTATCTAACTTAGTGTCACCAACAACTCTGATAACCATACTTTCGGTACCTCATCCAACTCATTTAAATTAATTTGAAAACAAAAACAGAAATTGCTGGTGGTATCTATGGCGTGATATCAGATTTAACATTTTTAGGTCCAGTGATTCTTCCTCAACTGATGGTAGCTAGGAAAATATTGATTTTTTTTAATGCAGAAGGTAGGGTAGGAGGAGCAGGTAGGGAGTAAATGATAGATGGAGAAAGAACCCAAAGAGAGAGAAGAGCAACTGGACAGACAAGGGAGTGGATAATGATCAGCCTAGGAGAATGACTCGTTAATAATACGGACAAATAGTGGCTAACAATGGGATGTGTGTAAATGCAGACCATGTGATAACGAGGTCTGGTGGGTGGGGTTGAGGTAAAGACATGGGCGAAGGTGCCTCAAGCCCTAAAATTGTTGAACTCAATATTGAGTCAGAAGACTTGTGTTCCAGGGCGGAAAAATAAGGTGCTGTTCTTCCAACTTGCGCTGAGCTTCTCTGGAACACGGCACCAAGCCTGAGACAGAGATATTAGCCAGGGAACAAGGTGGTGTGTTGAAGTGGCATGCAACTGGAAGCTCAGGATCATTTTTGTGGATAGAACATAGACATTCTGTGAAACAGTCACCCAACCTACTCATTGTTACCCCAATGTAGAGGAGACCATATTGTAAGCAGCGAATGCAGTAAACTAGATCGAGTGAAGTGCAGGTAAAGCACCGCTTCACACTTTCTGTCATTGCTGGGGAGTCTGCCGTGGGGTAGTGGGGGGAAGCAGATGAACGAAGGAGGAGTGGACCAGAGAGTCGCTGGGGGAATGGTCCATATGGATGGCTGACACGGAAGGGAGGGGAATATGTGTCTGGTGGTGGCATCCTGCTGGAGCTGGTGAAAATGTGGCTAATGATCTTCTAGATGTGGATGCTTGTCCACATGGTAGGGATGGTAGGTGAATGCAAAGTGGGCCTTATTGCAATTGTAGGAGGGACAAGAGGGGGTGAGGGCTGAGGTGCAGGAGATGGGTCAGACCCGGCTGAGGGCCCTGGCAAGTAAAGTCTTGGGGAATCCTCAGTTGAGAAAGAAGATGGACATTTTGGAGGCCCCCTTGCTGAAGTTAGCGTCATCAGAATAGATTCCGTGGAGACAGAGGAACAGGGAGAATGGAATACTGTCTTTACAGGAAACAGGGTGTGAAGATGTGTAGTCAATGTAATCGATTGTAGTGGATATTGATGGCCAGCCTATCCCCAGAAATGGAAACAGAGATGTTGGGGAAGGAGGAGTCAGAGCTGGACTAGGTGAACGTAGAACGGGGTGGAAATCGGAAGCAAAATCAATAAACTTTTCCGGTCTGGAGACAGGGAAGCAGAATCGATAATAACATCAGTATACCGGAGAAAGACTTAGGGGTAGGGGCCCGAATAGGACTGGAACAAGGAACGTTCCATGTACCCCACAAAGAGATAGACATAACTGGGGGGGAAATGTGGGTACCCATGGTTACCTCTCTGACCTGAGATTGACATAATTGTTAAATGTTGAGGTCAAGCACAGATCACTGTGGCACATCATTCATTAAATCCTGCTAACCAGAAAGTGACCCATTTATGCCTAATCTCTCTTTCCTGTGAGCTACATAATCTTCTATCCGCGACAAGATGTTACCCCTACACCATGAACTATTATTTTCCATAAAAACCTTTAATGTGATACCTTATGAAACGTCTTCTGAAAGTCTAAGTACTGTACACCCACTGGTTCCCCATTATCACAGCATGTTACTACTTCAAGAAATGCTGAGAAGTAATGATGCTACCATGCAACTGCATTGACCTTTGTAAGATGTTCCCATAGTGACCACTTAGAATATCTCTGGCACTGTAGCCAAGTTGATTTCCAACCCCTCCTCACCTCGCTTTCTCTGTCAGGAAGATTTGATTGATATCAGCAGTTTCCTTTCTTTGTTACAGAACTCTTCTGGAAGATTCCAGTGACTTTTGACTTTCATTTTTCTGTTATACCTCGTAAAATGTTGGTGAGCAATGTTGTGCATATTTTAAAAGTTGCCAACAATATCTTGCTGATATGACTGTCAGTTGAAGATGCAGTTTCAGTAAGTGTTTTATAAAATTATCTTGTCTTAGAAAAAAGATGGTCCATTGACGTTGCTGTCACAAAGTACCTAGAGATATCTAATATTGGTAACTTTGGAAAAAAAACGCTTTAAAGTAATTGCACCTCAATGCAAACCCCTCAGTATGCATTTCAGAAAGAGTCCAATAAAATAGTTTGCAAGTGGTTTCACAGAAGGGGATGGTGTAAGAGTAGAAAATGCTTTAAACATATCAAAGAAAACTCAATATACACAATAACCTCACAAAGGAAAATTAGCACTATAACCTATTTCATTAAAACATTTTGATAATTTACAGCTTTTAAGGCAGATATAAAATGTTCATTTTTAATCCATGTATCTAAAGTTAAATATTTAGGGGGAACAATGAACAAAAGAATGTAATAAAAGAATGACCTTTCAGGGTGAGAATTCACTTAGGTACTGAGTAATTGTCAGATATTATGGGTGCACCAGTTTGAAGGGGGAACTGAACAATGCAACTTGATTGGAGCTAAAATGAAAAAGTGAAGAAGAATCTCAGAGAATACACAAAGGCAAAAACAGGCCAACCTTTAAAGTGTAAAATCTTGTTCAGATTTTCTTTACTGTTTCCAGAAGGTTTTAGACTAACTGTGTAGTTGTGGATTCTTTTACTTTGAATTACTCTTGCCCTCACTTCTACTTCCTTCCTGTATTCTTGGGAATTTTGGTCCATGAACACTTAAGTTTTGTTATTCTGTACATCTTTACTGCTCCACAGTTAAATTGCCAAAGCAAAGTTTCAAACGTGTGTGGTTTGTATTAAAATGGAAGTAAAGTTTACAAGGCATTCTGTTGCAATGGCATCCTAAAGCACCACAGAATACCACGATCGTTTTATGAACAGTAGTTGAGTTCCAGATTGAATTGCTGCTTCAACAATGTTCACTGGTTGTAGGTGTGATGATAAAGAAATGTGTACCTGGGCCTTTAATGTGTTATATTAATAACAAATGCTTAGGCGATTGCATGTGGAAAATCTTAACACTATTTAATAGCCATGATGCGGAAGAGCTGTGTTGGACTGCAGTGGACAAAGTTAAAAATCACAAATTCTGGATTAGTGGTGCTGGAAGAGCACAGCAGTTCAGGCAGCATTGGAGGAGCAGTAAAATCGACGTTTCGGGCAAAAGCCCTTCATCAGGAATACAGACAGAGTGCCTGAAGAGTGGAGAGATAAATGAGAGGAGGGTGGGGGTGGGGAGAAAGTAGCATGAGGGGATGAAGGTAATAGGTCAGGGAGGAGGGTGGAGTGGATAGATGGAAAAGAAGATAGGCAAGTAGGACAAGTCATGGGGACAGTGCTGAGCTGGAAGTTTGGAACTGGGGTGAGGTGGGGGAAGGGGAAATGAGGAAACTGTTGAAGTCCACATTGATGCCCTGTGGTTGAAGTGTTCCGAGGCGGAAAAGCTAGTCCTTCCGAATAAACCTGGTGTTGGTGATTTTTAACTATTTAATAGGGTGAGGGAAACTATATAATTAGAATTAATTAATTAATTTTACAAATAAGCAGGCTGACCGTTTCTTTAGAAAAACAGATTCATGCTTATATGTTGCTTTTGTTGCATAGTTACAACACTGAGTAATATAGGAACAGAAGAGAAAATAACACATGAAGGTTGGTAAGGAGAACTCCACAAACATTGAAAGAACTTATTCCACTATTAGTTTTAAATTATTTAGAGTTCATAAATACTTCCCTAAATTTACTTATCAAGTAAAACCAATCGTGCTCTAATTTCTATTTCTATGAATATGAATTCATGTTTTTGCTACAATGCGCAGGTAGGTGAATTGGCCATGCTAAATTGCCCGTAGTGTTAGATGAAGGGGTAAATGTAGGAGAATAGGGTCTGGGTGGGTTGCGCTTCGGCGGGTCAGTGTGGACTTGTTGGGCCGAAGGGCCTGTTTCCACACTGTAACTAATCTAACCTAATCTAATTTAATCTACCTGTAAGTATTTCACTGATTTACACTGTGAACAGTTGTCATGACATTGTCCCACCGCTAGATGTCACAATAGATAGACTAGAATACTGCATTCCAATCTATAAAATTAAGGAAGCCTTGTAGATTCTTTTAATCACTTGTGCGGATATGGGTGTGGCGGGCTGAGCCAGCATTTATTGCTCAACCTAGTTGCCCTTGGGAAGGTGGTGTTGAACTCCTTTCTTGAACTACTGTAAAACGCCAGCATAGACCCATTGGGTTAAATTGTCTGTTGATCAATTACCAAGCATACAGTGTAATTGTAAAATGGCTGTATAATTTATAATATCTTTTTACCATTACTAGCAGACTCAGAAGAATTCTAGGTATTACTATGTCAGTTTTGGCCATGTCAGAGTTTGGGAATTAAGCCAAGACACAACAAGATATTTTATACCTCCAGCCACTTTACATTCAGGCAATTATTTTGTTTTTGTAAAATGCAACGGAAACTGCAACAAATTACTTCCTAACATGAAGGAGGGAATATGGGAAAGATTTTTTGCACTGAAGAACTGAAGAATAGTTCATCTTCACCAGCAGCTGAATGCAATTTTGATCAATGTATTTTGCTCCCCATTAAAGCAGCTTCATAGTGGGATTTGCACACACAATCTACTAATGATTTGGAGATGCCGGTGTTGGACTAGGGTGTACAAAGTTAAAAATCACACAACACCAGGTTATAGTCCAACAGGTTTAATTGGAAGCACTAGCTTTCGGAGTGCTGCTTCTTCATCAGATGGTTGACAGAATTATCATCGTCATTGTAACACATGAGAGACTTAAACAATCAAGGTATTTTTCACTGTATAATTTCAGTTACATCACACTGTCAGCTTTTGCTATAAATTCTGTATCTTACAATTGTGTATTCCACAACCACCTGATGAAGAAGCAGCACTTCGAAAGCTAGTGCTTCCAATTAAACCTGTTGGACTGTAACCTGGTGTTGTGCGATTTTTAATAATCTACTAATGAACCCAGTAATATCTGGGAACCTCTATCACCAAAGGTCTCATATCCAAACCAGTTTTTGCACTCAAATATTGATTTTTTAAAAAAATAGTTAACTGGTGAATATATAACTAATTCAATTAAAGCTTATAGTGGGTTCTAGAAGGGAAGAAGGTGAGCTTGGGAACTGTAAGCAGTTTTATATATATTTTGTTCCAAATCTTCGTTCTTTAGTTCTTATTTATAATATCAAATACCTGATTAATATTTCAATATTTTGGGCCTGATTATTTCTCAGATCATGCAAAAGACATTTTTTTCTGCCCAGTTTTCTTTCCTTTATTTGCTCCTGCCACACGTATGCACAGGTGAATATATACACTCTCTCACTCTCATAGGGCCTCGTACCTAAAGTGTATTGTCTAATCTGAGATGTCACATCTTGTACATTGATAAAACCTTTAATTATTGAGGGACAAAGACGTGAAAGGAATCTGGATTTTGCATTTTAATTGGTCTATTGAATTGAATTGAATTTATTGTCACAAGTACCGAGGCACAGTGAAGAGCTTTGTCTTGCAAGCAATACAGGTAGATCACAGAGTTAAATAGCATAGATAAGTAAATAATAGGTAAACAGCAGCAAAAACAAAAACACAGATACAGGCGAATGTTAAGAGTTTGTGAGTCCATTCAGTATTCTAACAACAGTAGGGTAGAAACTGTTTCGAAACCGTCTGGTGCAGGTGTTCAGGCTTCTGTACTTTCTTCCCAATGGTGGAGATTGTAGAAAAGCATTGCCAGGGTGGGATGGATCTTTGAGAATGCTGGCAGTCTTTCATTGAAAACGGGCCTGGTAAATGGATTCTATAGATGGGAGGTTGGTGTTTGTGATTGTCCGAACCAAGTTCACCTCTCTCTGTAACCATCTCCGATCTTGAATGGTAGAGTTGCCATACCAGGTAGTGATATATCCAGACAGAATGCTCTCGATGACGCAGTGATATAAGTTGGCAAGGATATTCACCATCATGCCATATTTCTCAGCTGCCTGAAGAAGGAGAGACATTGGATCTTTGTAACCACAGGAAGAGTCCAAGAAAGCTTGTTGTGGCTGATCACTCCCAGGAACTTAACACTCTCCACTCATTCCACCTCTCTGCTGCTGATGTGTAGGGGGGGCATGAGTAACATCCTGCTGAAAGTCAATAATGAGTTCCTTGGTTTTGTTGGCATTGAGTGCTAGGTCGTTCTCGGTGCGCCATTTTTCCAGGTCTTCCACCTCCCGTCTGTAGTCTGTTTTGTCACCATCTGAGATTCAACCAACCATGGTGGTGTCATCAGCGAACTTGTAAATGGCATTAGTCTGGTATTTGGCGACGCAGTCATGGGTAATCAGTCTACCTCCTAACAAGGACAGCTAGTGTATAAGTTTGCTCACTGAGCTGTAGGTTTGATATCCAGATGTTTCATTACCTGGCTAGGTAACATCATCAGTGGCGACCTCCAAGTGAAGTGAAGCTGTTGTCTCCTGCTTTCTATTTATATCTTTCTCCTGGATGGGGTTCCTGGGGTTTGTGGTGATGTAATTTCCTGTTCGTTTTCTGAGGGGTTGATAGATGGTATCTAGATCTATGTGTTTATTTATGGCGTTGTGGTTGGAGTGCTTCACTTTGGAAATTCGGAAAACAGAGGAGAACCACCTATACAACATGTTCAAGAAGAACGGATTCTCAAAAAATGCAGTCCGCAGATTCCTCAAGAACAAACCACGACAAACAGACCAAACACAGCCAGAAACCCTAACCACCTTACCATACATCAAAGAAGTTTCAGAAATGACAGCCAGACTACTAAGACCCCTCGGAATCCTAGTAGCACACAACCCACCAACACTTTCAAACAAAAACTAAACAAACCTAAAAGACCCAGTACAACCCACGACAAAACCAACGTCATCTACAAAATTCCATGCCAAGACTGCCACAAACACTACGTAGGACAAACAGGAAGAAAGTTAGCCACCAGGATACACGAACACCAGCTAGCCACAAAAAGACACGACCCTCTCTCCCTCGTAGCCCTACACACTGATGAAAAAAACCACCAATTCAACTGGAACAACACATCTATCCTGAGACAGGCTAAGCAAAGACATGCCAGAGAATTCTTAGAGGCCTGGCACTCCAACCACAACGCCATAAACAAACACACAGATCTAGATACCATCTATCAACCCCTCAGAAAACAAACAGGAAATGACATCACCACAAACCCCAGGAACCCCATCCAGGAGAAACATATCAATAGAAAGCAGGAGACAACAGCTTCGCTTCACTTGGAGGTCACCACTGATGATGTTACCTAGTCAGGTAATGAAATGTCTGGCTGTTAAACCTACAGCTCAGCGAGCAGACCTACACCCTAAACCTCAACCTGAGCTACAAACCTTCACAAACCTTGCAAGGACAGCTAGTTTTAAAGTGTTAACGTTTTGCTTATAAATACTGTGTCTTACACTTCTCTATCATACCATGATTGGGGAAGAAGCTGAGCTCTGAAAGCTTGCAATTTCAAATAAACCTGTTGAACTATAACCTGGTGTCGTTCGAATTTTACCCTTAAGTTGACTTCATAAAAGTATCTAGAACAAAGTGAGGACTGTGATGCTGGAGATCAGAGTTGAGTGTGTGGTGTTGGAAAAGCACAGCAGGTCAAGCAGCAGCTGAGCAGTAGCAGAGTCTTCGTTTTGGGCATAAACCCTTCATTCCTGATGAAGAGCTTATGTCCAAAATGTCGATTCTCCTGCTCCTCAGATGCTGCCTGACCTGTGCTTTTCCAGCACCACACTCTCGACTTCATAAAGTATCTACCTTGATTATAGTATCTACTGTCAAGCCTGATATTTTACTTGAAAAAAATGAGCTTTCACATGAAATTAATTATAATGTGATTAATCAACAGTGTATTAGATGGTGCTTGGTTTTTATTTAGTAAGTTGGGAGTGCATGTTTATCTGATGAAGGAGAAGTCTGTTGTTGCTGCATCTCTTCTTGTATGTTCCCACAGTGTTGACATGTTATAAATACTTCACTTGCTGTAAAACATTTTGGGACATCATGAAATTGTGAGAAAACAATATGAGTGCAAGTCTTTCTGTCTTTTGTAGTTAGAGTGTGTCTAAGGTCACAATAAGTTAACACTGATGAATGTTTTGAACAGTTCTAATTTTTTTTAAAAAAACAATATCTTAAAAAAATTTTGTCTTCAAAAATCTTGATTATTATTCAGTGTATTCAGCTGGGTGAAAGAAGTACAATTAATGGAATTGGGATTGACTGTACTTGAATCCCCTTTCATTTAAAAAAGTGATTTGAAGAAATAGCAACACTAGTAACGGTTTGTAGTGGTCCATGTTGATTGTTGTTCCGCTAGCAAGCTGAGTAAGTACTTTTAATGTTGTGTGTGGTTATATTTCAGAATTCCAATTTTAAGTGCCAAATGTATTTGTTCTCTGCGTTCCATAGTTTCCTGTTACCACTTCACTTTGGAGACATTCCTTCTTAAATGATTCCTGAACACACTGTAATATACACTAATCTCTCTTCTAAAAATCTTACCTCTACTTTCTTTTAATAATCCCTTCTCACTACCCTGGGAAAACCCAACCACTAGTGAACTTTAGCACAAGCCAATACCCTTAGGATTTTCTTGAAAAATGGGAACTTGGAATATAAAGGTGTTAATTATATAATTTAAAGTTGAGAATGAACATGTGGAGTGTATTCATTACTTGAGCTCATATGAAGAGAATGTGGGGCTTTTGTGACATAGTGGTAGTATCCCTAACTCGGAGCCAGGAAATCCAGGTTCAGGTCCCATCAACTCCAGAGGTGTATATTAATATCTCTAAACAGACTGATGATAAAATATCTATATAAAGAGGGCATATAAAGCACATATATGAAAGGTCTTGTAGTGCAGTGTTAGTGACCTTGCCTTTGTCCAGAAGTTCTGGGTTCAAGTTTGACCTATCCAGTAAATGTGTCATAGCATGTCTCAACGCATTTATTTAAAAAAAATCAAAAAAGCATATATTGACACTAGGATGGCGAGTAGAGTTAGAAGCTATCCACTTGTAATGTTTTACTTTGTAAATAAATTAAAACAGAGCAAAAATTGATGACTCCTTCATCAAATGGCTCTTAGAAATTGAACAGTGGAGGAAAAGCATTGAAGTGCACATGGTCAGTGACTACATTTAAAATTTATTATATGCTGCAGTAATGGACTCAGTTGTGAGACAGTTAACAAGCTATGTCCTACATGCCGTCCCTGTGGGTTTCTGAGATGCCTTTGTGGGAGTACAATTTTTCTTAATTGTATCGCCGTTCAATAAGTTGGGAGTGGCCTCACTCAAGAAACATTGAACAAAGTAGTCATTGTGGATGCACTTGTAAAACTATCTGCAGGGATCTAATTGATAGAAGGAGGTTTTTTTTAGTGCCTTTATTGGCCTTTTAATGGTTAGGCTGCACTGTCATTTTATTTGAGGATAAGGAAAGATTCCAGTTCACTACTAATAACACAGTTGAAATATTTTATATTTTTTGTCTGTCTGTTAAGAATTGCTGCTGAAATCCAGATTGTTGTTTTGCTGTAATAATTTGATTTGATTTTGCATGCAGAATAGTGCCAAACATTTACAATTAGTAATAGCTATTCAGTATTCATAGCCAGAATGAAACCTTATTGTTTAATATTTGAGTTATGAGCCTGGATTCTGCTATGCTATACTCACGTTCAATTTGTATATGCATATTCAAAGAGGCATGTTGTTTTCACAAACACCTCAACAGCTCAGCCTCATGGAGGTGAAAAAATATATTTACATCTCCTAGAATGTTAAAAATACGGGGTAGACCATTTAGGACAGAGATGAGGAGAAACTTCAACCAGAGAATGGTGGCTGTGTGGAATGCTCTGCCCCAGAGGGCAGTGGAGGCCCAGCCTCTGGATTCATTTAAGAAAGAGTTCTCAAAGCTAGTGGAATCAAGGGTTATGGAGATAAGGCAGGAAGAGGATACTGATTAGGAATGATCAGCCATGATCATATTGAATGGCGGTGCAGGCTCGAAGGGCTGAATGGCCTACTCCTGCACCTATTGTCTATTAATGTTATGCAATGACTATTGCAACAAAGTATCACATACGTTCATTAAGTGAGAACTGATTTAAGCGCAACAGTAAAACCCTCTGTTATTGAATTGCTTGCAAAGATGCATTGACATGGGTTGCACAGAACACCTAGCTTTGCACTTGAAGTACCAGCAAGCTGCCAACAACGATATAGTTGTGTACTAGCCAGAGACAGCTTTTAGAGGAGCAGGCAGAAGGACACAGAAGAATTGGTAAAGAATCAGGAAATGTTTTGCTTCACAGTAAATTATTGATTTATTCCTAGACTTTTTACCTAGTCATACAGCACAGAAACTATCAATCCATGCTGACCAAAATCCCAAACTAAGGTAATCTCACCTGCATGCACTTGGCCCATACTCCTTTAAAAGAATTATTCATATACTTATCTAAATGTCTTTTAAACATTGTAACTGTACCCACGTCCTCACTTGCTCTGGAACTTCATTCCATACACAAACTACTGTGTAAAAAAAAATTGCTCTGCATGTCTTTTTCAAACCTTTCTCCTCTCACCTTAAAATATGACCACTTGTCTTGAAATGCCCCGCCCTAGGGAAAAGACACCTACCATTCACCTTATCTAGACTCTTCATTATTTTATAAACCTCTATAAGGTCACCTCTCAATCCCATTTGCTCCAAAGGAAAGATCCCAGCCTCTTATAATTCAAACCCTCCATTCCTGGCAACATCCTGGTGTAAATCTCTTCTGAACCCTCCCTACCATAATCATATCCTTCCTATAACAGGGAAACCAGTACTCCAGAAGAGACTTCACCACAAAATCCTGTGCAGCCTCAACATAATGTTGAGAGAATCAATTATTTTCTATTTTGTTGCCATTAGACATTGAGGAGTGTGTTTCATTTAGAATGGAATATCTGCCTTTAGATTAATGGAGTATGAAGAGCAGGAACAATATTATTGTTGGCATGGATGTCAACTGGATTGCTTTACCTTGTTTAAAAGTACCCAGCAATGCTAAACTAATGTAGTTTACAAAATACCATGCAAGGACTGCACAAAACACTATATAGGACAAACAGGAAGACAGCTAACAATCCGCATACGTGAACATCAACTAGCCACGAAACAACACGACCAGCTATCCCTAGTAGCCACACACTCAGACAACAAGCAACATGAATTTGACTGGGAAAACACTACTATCATAGGGCAAGCCAGACAGAGAACAGCCAGGGAATTCCTAGAGGCATGGCATTCATCCACAAACTCCATCAACAAACACATCGACCTGGACCCAATATACCAACAACTACAGCGGACAGCTGAAACTGACACCTGGAAGCGGCAAGGACAGACCACTATAAATACCGGAAGAAACATCAAAGAAGCGCTTCGCAGGAGGCTCCAGAGCACTGATGATGTCACCTAGCCAGGGGACGAAACGTTTGCAACAAAAACTTCCAGCTCGGCGAACAGAACCACAACAATGTTAAACTAAATCTGAGAGATTCATTTTCAAAATTGTCACACATTCTTCTCATCTGCCCTAAATTACTCAACATTTAGAATAAAATTACCTTGCTGCTGTTAAATGAATGTTTCATTTGTTATCACTGAAGTTCAGGTGTGTGAGACAAGGGGAAATTTATCCAAAAGCAAAACATTGCAGTTGCTGGAAATCTGAAATAAAGACAAAAAATATTGGAAACACACAGCAAGTCAGGCATCTATGTAGAGAAACTGAGTTAATGTTTCAAATTGGCGACCCTTCATTATGTTCTTTCAAACCTTCTTAAATCTTTATTTGTTTGTAAAGTAGTGTTTAATAAAACAAATGATATCAAGTGGACTACGTTGTCCCAATATTTCACCCTATGATTAGTAGAAAATGTAAAATGTTTGTATTTAAACTCATTTGTGCTGTGCAGGAATGTAAAGTGAATAAATTACCAATACAAGAATTCCCTTGAGTTCTTTTTCAACTCCCTAAGTGCTCAAACAACAATCTTCTTTCTCCTGCAAAACCTTCTCTTTTGACTTGGATGATCTGTGGTTGGGTACAGCTAAATTGACTCTTATGGATCTGCAAAGGCAGTAGTTTGAAAGGTTCTGAGGATGCTTCAAAAGCTAAAATTGCTCATCAATCAAGTTAAACTTTGACTTATCTCCTCCGTGATGGATTGCAACTGAAGGTGTGGTATGCTTGAGGGGCGGAAATATCCTTTTGCTATCTCAACCATTCCTTAATGTGAAAGTATGCAGTGACCATCAGCAGGTGAATTGCTAACTGGCAACTGTAATTCAAAATTCACATTTAAGCACTACCAGTACAAATTGTGTGTCTTATTTAGCAGGACATGCCTCTTTCAATCATTTAAGGCCTTAATCCAATTCTTGTAACCTTTGTGCCAGCCACCTGTGTTGTTATCTTGGTTAAGCTGAGCTAACAGCAAATGCCGAGGATTGAATTGTAGATCTTTTATGCCACGGTGCCGCAACCTGCACTTACAAGTACCGACGAAGCAGGTAGTAGTTTGGCTTTTAGGGTTTGGATAATTTTGCTCATCCTTTGAGAATTGTCATTCCTGCTTTCCACTTTCCTTGAAGTTTTTGCTTACTCCTGATTGATCACCTAATTCATTAGAGATCTATATGGTTCCTACCTTCCTTCAACAGAAAGTTCAGTGGACATACATCTGGTGTTATCCAGGCTAGCGAGAACTGCTGGGGCTCATTGACAGTAATCACAGTTTTGATAACATGAGCCTGTTCTCCTGATCCAGTTTGAAAACATGACTTTTTGTGATGGTATCCTCTTCGATTTGAAAGCTGCCACATTTTCTTTGCGTTTAGCACGGTCAGAAATCATCCAGCATTTCTTTTTAAAACTGTCCAAGTTTCATGCACATCAAAATTTGGTATCGCTGAACCGTACCTGCTGCTGTGCATATTCTCTCTAGAGAAAGCTTAATTTATTGACTTTTGTGAAGGCAGACCTATACACATTGAGTTGAGATGCTTGATGTCTTACTAATGAATTAAGGTTGTGCTGCACTCTAATTTTCAATGAGCTAACACATAATTTATTAATGGTCTCTTAAGAGAGATTGACGAGTGTTAAATTCAAGGCATTAAAATGTTGACTTTCAACTGAGTTTGCAAGGGACCTATCTAGTTGTTTTGTAAGTTTTTGCATGTAGAGTAATTTTGTCAGATTTTAAATTTCTTAATACAACACTGATCGTAAACTTCGTGAGAACAGGAAGCCTCACAACCAAAAGTCAACAGTTGTAACAAACCTCCATTTGCCTTGCACAAAAGTTGGATGACCGCACTCAAATGGAAAGATTTGTTGCAGGGCTACACACTGCATTGTTGGCTGCCTGCCCTTCCAATCCAAGGACAAATGTTACATCATTGATGCTACAAAATTGCAGTTCTTAAGTTTATGACACTTGATAAAAGAGGGAGTGTGTAGGAGTTTTCCCTTTGGGAAGGAGCACTTTTTTGAGTTACCTAAGATGGTGCATAGTAGTGAGTGGCTTACAGGTTGATAGAGTTAGTGCAGTTATAAATGGTATATCTAATACTACACTTCCCAATCTTTCTCTCACTGTAACCTCATTTCAAGACATGAAAGTTGCATGATACCTTGATGAGAACCATCAGACTGGGGATGGGAATGAAAGCAGGGTGCAAGAGAGAAATGAGCTGAGAATGGAGGGAGTTTTTTGGAAGCTTTATGGCCCCAAAATTTCAGGTGCTACCCTGTTCAAGATCCCAATTCCTATATATTCCTTTCTACCTTGTAATTATCTGCCCTCCTGCTTAAAAGCACCTATGCTGTTCACCTCAACTACTCCATGTTGTGACAAGTTCTTCCTTAATGGTTGCTTTGAATTTTGTTTGATTGCAGTTGCTCCAAAATGTTTCTTTTCTGTATTTTAATCTAATCAATAGAAGTAGTTATTAAAGAACAAGCAAACTGACTAGAAATGGAAATCAAAGGGAAACAAGTTTATGCAATTAACATATGATCATCTCTAATGTAAGACAAACATAGAAACTATGGAAGTACCTGAATAACATTGTTCAAAGCATTAGCCATTTCAATGAAATGTCGAATCATTGTACCATCATCCTGTTGAAATGAACATTAAAGATCCTTTTGACCAGTGAAAAAGAAAAAAGTTGCATTTATACAGTTCAGGATATTCAAAACATCTCAAAAAAAAACTTCTTGAAGTGTAATTGCTATTACGTAGGGGAAGAAAGCAACTAATTGTGTGTAGAACAACAATAAGTACCTTATTTGTTTTTGGTGATATTAGTTAAGAGGGAATGATGGCCAAGATGTTAGGAGACTTTCTTGCCCTCTTCATCTAATGGAATGGAATTTTTTACTTTCTTTGGGACAGACAAAATGACATTGCTTCAACAAAATATTAAGTTGGTGTCAATTCCCAACAGTGTTGCACTCACTCAATACTGAATTTGACTATTAGCCTAAATTACTTACTCAAATCTCGAAATGGCATTTGAAATTATATTCTCCTGACTGAGTGCTGCCAACAGAATAAATTCAATGTCTGATTTTAGGGGTTTCCTCATGAACTGCTCGATATTTATCCCTAAGCCCGCATCACCAAAATTTGGATTAGCTTCCCATCATCATGTCCAATTTGTAGAGCCTTGGTGTATGCAAATTAGTGGCTGTTTTAAGATTCATTAACTATGAAATCATAGTGTAAATACAAATTTTCTTTGATAAAGGTGTTTTCTTTTGTAAAAGGAATTATATAATAATTATGGAACGTGTTAGCAATGAAGACACTACTGTGTAACAATGTGGCTTTGTCCAATGGTGAAATTTATAGGCTTTGTAGTTGTTATCTGGTTTTACAAGTCTCCTTTTCTCCCTTTTGTTGTGTCCTCCCTTAACAACTGACCAATCGTAGGTAAGAGGGTCAGTCTGTAATCTGTAGATAAGTAAGTTTATTTGAATTTCCTAACCAGCCTTGCCATTGCTCTCCTTCCTACAACCATCATATTAACATAATGGGAATCTTATAGACAACTCTGAACTGTCTGAACTTCCCAGAATACAGTCTATATTGGCATCTTCCATTACTCCAGCACTTCTGAAAAGCAACTGAGCTTGCTATCTTCTTAATACCCTTTGACATTCATCGTGATTGTAATCCAATTGTGCAGGTGGTTTTCAGTTCTGCCGTCAAAATGCCAATATCACACCAAAACTGTACCCAGTTGAATCTATAATTCTGGTTATTTTTGTGACTAGAAATATGTGGTTTCCATCATAAAAACAGTGAAAGAACAGGTCTGACATGCATTAATCTGTTTTAGTTTTATTTTAACTGTGTACATGTTGGGATATGGGGCAGCTTGCTTTTAACAACTAATAAATGCAACATTGCTGTATGACAGTAAGTGCAGAAACTTATCAAGGATCCTCCAACCTGTGTCCTCTGTCACCCAGAAGGATTAGGGAGCAACTGCATGGTTGCATCACCAACTACAAATTTTCTTCCATGTGACACATCATCCTGATTTAGAACTATGTCACCATTCCTTCAATGTTGCGAGATCAGGGTCCTGGAATTCCTTTACTATCAACACTGGTCATGTCCATATCACATGAACAGCAGTGGCTCAATAAAGCAGTTCTCCACCACCACCTCCGGGGCAATTAGTGATTGACGATGAATGCTGGCAGAGCCAGCGACACTCACTCAATCTATGAATAAAGTTAAATGTACCTTTATGGTTGTGGATCCATTGAACTTAATGGGTTTTAGAAATTTGTAGTTGATAGACTTTAGAGAAAAATCTGGGCAAGAACTCTTTCAAAAAGCACAAACAGAATATGATGAATGAATAGTTAATCTAATTTTGGTAGTATTGCCAGAGGACAGAATGTTGGTGAGGATAAATAGATTATTTGAGTTTCTATAGCAGACTATTTATTGCACGTTACACCTTCTTGCCGTTTCTTTTTACTAAAGAGACGGTGCATATTGCAATTAAGATTTGCCCCAAACCAATCCATCTTATTTAAAGTTCTTTAGTATAAAGTACACTAAATCCCGCTTTATATGCAACAGGTTTGCCTTTATTAGATTGCGTTGTGTTTTTAGTGCAAGTATCAGTGAATTTGCTGTGGTTACCAAGGCTAATTGCTGGAAGTTGGGATCACAATTTTTGTGGGTGGTTTTCCCATATGAGTGTCTATATTGACCCAGGGTTTGTAAGTGCACAACCACACTGGCAAAATTGTAAACTTAACTTACATTGAGAGCTGAACCACCAACAACCAAATTCATGTTTTGTTGTTTTCATCTAGTGGTGAATGCGTAACTTTTGCATTGTTCATTTTGCCTGTTATAGATAGAAGTGTGCATAAATTAAATTTATTTTGAATTGCTTAAGTGATCAGATATTCTTTTGCTTCTTGCTTGGATGCAGTTTTCAGATGCAGCAGATATCATGGTACTGGTTGACACAGTATAAAGCTAAAAGCCTTGTAGGTGCTGCGGGAGATAAGATGGGGGAGGGCAAAGCAGAAAGAAATTCTAGTCAATGAGTGTTTGTTTTATTGAGTGCATTAGTTGTCATTTATTTCATGCATTTGCTAACAAGTTCTGAAAACAGTTGTTGCTGATTAGAAACACAATTCATTGAGTTCAAATCTCTGGTCCAGATGCTACCCATATTTTATGAACCACATAAGGTGTAGATAATTCTCTACTACATTAAAGGTTTTGTCTAGAAAATGGTGTAGCCTGCTGGATTTTTTTTCCCTGCTTAACTCCAGGAATGGGAGTGTTTTAGATTAACTCTGCTTAACTTAACTATTTCTAGTATGCATTGGCAACCCTTCCTCCCTTTTATCTCCTCTTCACCATGGTTGTAAGTTTGCTTGCTGAGCTGGAAGTTCATTTTCAGATGTTTCGTCACTATATTAGGTAGCACAGTCAGTGAGCTTCCGGTTGAAGATGTTACCTAGTAGGGTGACAAACGTTTGAAAACGAACCTTTCAGCTCAGCGAGCAAACTTACATCCAGAACCTCAACCTGAGCTACGGATCTTCTCAAAACTTGCTCCTCTTCAACATTCTTGTCTTTTATTATATCCTTTTTCATTCTTTGTTATGTTTCTCTCACTGTTAATCTTTTTCTTAACCGAGACTTGCATGCTCTATCTTTTTCTCATACAGACAATGAGCAAAGCTAACGTCATTTACAAAATACCGTGACACTACATTGGACAAACAGGCAGAAAACTAACCACCAGGATACATGAGCATCAACTAGCCACAAATAGACATGACCCTCTCTCACTAGTATCCTCTCATATGGATGAGGAAGGGCACCACTTTGACGGAGACAATACAGCCATCCTAGTACAAGCCAAACAAAGACATGCACGAGAATTCCTAGAAGCATGGCATTCCAACTGGAACTCTATCAACAAACACATCGTGTTAGACCCCATCTACCACCCCCTCAGAAAAGGAACAGGAAGTGACTTCACCACAGGAAATGAAATCACCAATCCAAACATATAAATAGAAAGCAGGAATTTTCAGCATTGCTTCGCATGACATCCACTGAAGATGTTACCTGGTAAGGTAACAAAACGTCTAGAAATGAACCTTTCAGCTCAGCGAGCAAACCTACATCCAAAACCTCAACCTGAGCTACAAATCTTCTCAAACTCAGTGATAGTAAGGTTAGATCACATGGAGTCCAGGGAGACACAGCCAAATGTATACAAAATTGGCTTGATGGTAGAAGACAGAGGGTGGTAGTAGAGCGTTATTAGTTCGAAGCCCTGCCGCAAGAATCAGTTCTGGGTCCACTGTTGTATGTCATTAATATCAACAATTTGGATGAGAATATAGGAGGTATGGTTCGTAAATTTGTGGATGACACCAAAATTGGTGGTGTAGTGGACAGTGAAGAAGATTATGTAAAAGAACAACATGATCTTAATCAGCCGGGCCAATGATCCGAGAAGTGACAGAATGAGTTTAATTTAGATTTTGGTAAGGCAAAGCAGGGCAGGACATACATAGTTAATGTAGGGCCCGAGGGAGTGTTGTTGAACAAATGGACTTAGGGGTGGAGGTTCATAGTTCCTTGAAAATGGCAGAATGAAGTTTTGTTGGCTCCTGTTCCTTTACAAGCTTGTGTGTTATTATTATATTCCAACGAATTGATAAAAACCAAGATACCAATGGGAATAATGACATTTTTTTTTGGCTAAGCCAGAAGTTTTGGAGAATGTTCTCAGACTGCTTCCTTAAAAAGCCAGCAGACTTCAGTTACATTGTCAGCTCCGTAATGAGCTTTACAGGTACTCGTCTTTAATATAACAAGATTTTAATTGGATACGTTTTTCAAAAGTTTGAATTATCTGTCCAAATGGGGAAAATAAAAATGAACCTCACTTCCTTTTTCACCCCACAATAGTACTGATAGATGAGCACGAGTTTGTCTGCAGCAGGTTACAGGAACTAGCTAAAATACTTACACTAAAGCATCAAGGTCGCTGCATAGCTGTTTTTAATTACTCCAAATTTAGTGGGAATAAAGTCTTTTCTTCAAGCCTTATCATAACTCCGCATGCAGTTTGTCATGCTAAACTGGATGATACCGTAAATAGTCATCGTATAGATGTCGGAGATGCTGTACACTCTGAAATTCAATGCTAATAGATGTCCTAATGGACATTGAACTAATTGTTCTCCATATGTTCCCTGTTTCTGCAAGTCGTGCAAATACCACCCAACAGCTCACAGTGACAGAATTGCAGTCCATAAGTGGAAGCCAGTACAAAGCCAGTCTGGCCAACAAAGCCACTAATATATGGTGGCACACTGAAGATTAACAGCTGTTTTCCCTTTAATTGGATTGTGTAATAGTTACTTTAGCTAATAATTGGATATGATTCTCAGGCTATGTAATTCAGGCTAAAGGTGCCATTTTTACTGGCCTGTAGTTGAAATGCATTATTGAAGTTGAGCCTGTAATCCGTTTTAGTAGGCTGTTAGAATGGTGTAATGGGAGGTCTCCAAAATTGTTTTGCAACTCACTCTTGCAGCCTACCTGTCTACTAATAGGTAGGTTGGCATTTTTGGAAGGATTGAAGGAGTGGTAGAAACCTCATTATTATAACCTTGCTGCTTGGCAGCTGTGTTTGTTTTGATTTTGTTCCTTTTAGATATGTTTCCTCTCTGGGAATTTTCAGCAACTGAAATTTGAAAATGGGTTTGAGGAAGTGCCAACTTCAAGTCTTGACTGTGTACCCTCCCCCCACCCCCCCCCCCCCCCCCCCCCCACCCCCCCGCTGATTGTGATTGCTCCAGTCTCATTACTTTAAGCTGATTATTAATTATTCTCCTCCAAAAATCCTCTACTTTGTTGAAGAGAGGTGACTTTTTACTGGACTCCCATCAGACATTCTCAGTATCTCTATCTTACTTTCCCCTTTGCCCTATTTCCCTTTATCACCTCTCTCCCAAATTTCCTTTGTTTCACTGAGGGCAATCTCACTCCTCCCTCTACTCCCTCTTCAGCAATATCTGATTCTCTGTGTCCTTCAATTCTGAGGGAAATGCCAGAGATTCTTCTTTGAAGACAGATTCCTTGCCTCAAGTTTCGAGGTCATTGGTGTTTGTCATATTTTATGACAAGGCTCCCATTTGAAACTGTGCAGATGAAGCTCCCACATTTGTCATGCTCTCAAAGCCCTTTGTCTGTCAAAACTTTGGAAAATTGAGCTACCTTTCATGAATATTTAAAACTGCATAGCAAAATGCACACAACCTACCTAGTACTACAATAATAGATTTTATATTGCAGAGAAGTAATGTTTTTCCATGGGGAGAAAGGTAAGTGTGAACAATTGTTTTTGCTGTGCAGTTTTAAATACTGACAAGTTCACTTTTTCAAGCTAGTGGTTAGGCAAAAAACGTAAACTCTCCTTCATGTGAGTATAGCCATGACTAGAAAGCTTTAAGTCTTGCTGATCTGTCTTCTCTTTCTGTCTTTTTATTCTCTTTTTTTCAGTTTCTCAATATTTATGTAACTCCTTTATATTTATTAATGTTCATGCATCTATTTCTAAATATCCTCAATATTTTTCTCTCTGTTTCATGGTGTGGTCCTGAATAAGTTTTGATGTCACAAGGAATTGAGGGCTACGGGGAGAATGCTGGTAAGTGGAGTTGAAATGCCCATCAGCCATGATTGAATGGAGGAGTGGACACGATGGGCCGAATGGCCTTACTTCCACTCCTATGTCTTATGGTCTTAAGTTGCAGCTTCCTCCAGTTTAGCACTGACCTCCCACCACATGATTCCAGCCCCATCTCTACTGTCGACTTTCTCACTTTCAATCTGGATGACTCTCAGCCTCACTTTGACAGCACTTTATTACCATTGAAAGTTAGTCATTACAAGGGGCAAGGAAAGAATTATCACAACTACAGCAACAAGTTCCTCTTCAACTCTCAAACTATCCTGACATGGATGTATATTATCATTGCTTTGTTGTTACAGGGTCAATATCTTGAAATGTCTTAACATGGTTTGCTCTTGTTCCTATGAATACCATCAGCATAACTGCAGTTGAGAAGTCCAACCCCAGGGCAGCTAACATTTGACACTGAACAAGGCTTTTCAAGTGTCATCCAGATCCTGAGACCAAATAACTTGCAAAAACTTTGAGCTTTAAGCTTCTCCTCCAGTCACCTAGCAAGATTTCAGCTGCCACCTTTGTAATGTTGCCTGTTTCTGTCATACATTCTCTGCTAAAGAAACCTTTGTCACCTTCAGATTTAACGACTTGCTCCTGGCCTCCCATCCTCCGGAAGATCTGAAATACTGTTAGATGTAATAACCCTTCATCCACCTTGTTTCCCATCAGCCTGAGATCACAGACCTCCGCTTACTTTCCATCATAATACATTGTGCTCAAAACCCTTACCTGTTTAGGGTGTAGGATTGCTCACTGAGCTGTAGGTTTGATATCCAGACATTTCATTACCAGGCTAGGTAACATCATCAGTGGCAACCTCCAAGTGAAGCGAAGCTGTTGTCTCCTGCTTTCTATTTATATGTTTGTCCTGGATGGGGTTCCTAGGGTTTGTGGTGATGTCATTTCCTGTTCATTTTCTGAGGGGTTGATAAATGGTATCAAGGTCTATGTGTTTGTTTATGGGTTTGTGGTTGAAGTGCCAGGCCAGTAGGAATTCTCTGGTATGTCTTTGCTTAGCCTGTCCCAGGATAGATTGTTGTCCCAGTCGAAATGGTGTTTTTGTTTCTTCCGTGTGTAGGCCCAGGATACAAGAACACCAGCTAGCCACAAAAAGACATGACCTTCTCTTCCTCGTAGCCCTACACACGGATGAAAAAAACCACCAATTCAACATAAACTAACACATAGATCTAGACACCATCTATCAACCCCTCAGAAATTGAACAGGAAATGACATCACCACAAACCCCAGGAACTCCATCCAGGACAAACGTATAAATAGAAAGCAGGATTCAACAGCTTCGCTTCACTTGGAGTTCACCACTGATGATGTTACCTAGCCAGGTAATGAAACGTCTGGATATCAAACGTACAGTTCAGCGAGCAATCCTACACCCTAAAACTCAACTTGAGCTACAAACCTTCACAGACCTTGCAAAAACCCCTACCTGTTTTCAGAAAGGAAATTTTGACAACTTAAAGTTTGCACATGTACAACCAAAGTGTGACTTTTTCAAAAGTATGAATAAAACGAGGATGCTTTCCAGACCTTAATCTCATCTCAGTTTCTCATTATAGTGAAACATATCCTGAAATGTAGCACCATATTTTATTATGTCACATATTTCCTCAAATCAGTTTTTAAAAACAATTGTTCATACTTAACAATTTTCCATGGGGAGAAAGATGCTTCTCTCTAATATAAAACCTATTACTGTAGCACAAGATAGGTTGGGTCAAAAAGGTGTTGCATTTTGCTATGTAGTTTCAGCTACTTGTGAAAGGTAGCTCAATTTTCCAAGCTAGAGGTTAGGCCGAAAATATAAATTCTCTTTCATGTCAGTATAGCTGTGACTAACAAACCAAAACAACATGATAAATAGCTAACATTCCATTTTCTTGTATAATTTAGTCAACCTTATGTTGAGGTATTCATATTGAAATGGAGTTTTTTATTCAAATTAATTAGTGTAAACCATTCTGCTGAGATCATTAGAGACCATTACCTTTACATAGTCTGTAACAGGGGAAGTTGTAAACAGTTGAATGTGAGTAAAATCTGTTCTTTTGATCAGGAGATGGCAGTATTGTAGAATCATGGAATTATATAGAACATAAGGAGACCCTGCATCTCATCATAACAATGCCAGCTCTTAAAATGAGTTAGCAGTTGGTCCCCATTTTTTGCTTCATTTTCCACAATCCTGCAATTTCATTCCCCAATTATTTTTTGAAAGTTATTATTTGACATACTTTTACCACCTTTCCAGCAGTGAATGCATTCGTCTGTATAATTTGAGTCTCTTGAGTTAAGATATCTGAAATATTAAATTAGCCTTTCTAATATTCAATGATTGCCAGGATTTAATAACATGCCCATAATGTCTATTTTTGTTTGTTTTGTCGGAATATTTAAACATGCTGTATCAATCATTTTCTAAATGAAAACTGATTCTAGATAATCATTCTTGACTCAGTCAATGCCCAATGGATTCTGCTGTCTCTTGGAGTTAGAAATGATGCCAAACACAATAAGGAGACTGATGTAAAAATAAAGTTGGACTGCAATTGAACATCAAGCATGAGCCCACCTGAGAAACCAAAATGAAAATGGCAGCTTTGCTAAAATAGCAAAAGTGTTCATATGTTTTACCTTAGCAATTCCTCAAAAATGTTATGTTTGATACTTACTCTCACGATGTTTTTCAAGTTTCAGTTTCATTGAAATTACCTCATTCCAATCATTTGAAACAGCTCCAATTCTGTCTACCATGGGCATACTGTAGGATGCACCCTTGTGGCTGCAGCTTCACCTGTGTTGTGACCCCCCCCAACTTCATCTGTCTGATCACTTAAGTGACAGAGTATAGAGGCCCAAACGTTTCCACACAAAGAAGAGTTCCACTTGATGCTCATGCACCTCCTGCTGGCTTGGTTACAAAGAAAACACTGCAAACCTGCAAAAAAAATGCACTTGTGCAATTCTAACAGTTCCTTAAGTCTGCAGAAGGGATTACAGCGTTTAAATCTTTTCCATCCTGTCTGTCATTGTGTTCAGTTTATTTTCAATTTGAGTGAATGTCAACCTGGCTCATTTATTCTAATTTACTTATTTATTTTTTTTCATCTGTTATGTTTTTTGTTATCTTGAGACTTGACATCCAGCATTGCACCCGAGTGGAACAACTTCAACTTGCATTTACATAACACCTTTCACACAAAGTGTCTTGAGGCATTTCACAGGACTGTTATCAATGAAAATTTGATACAAGCACACTGAGGGGATATTAGGGCAACTTTCTCTGTTAAAGAAATAAGTTTTAAGGAACTTGTTAAAATAACGAAGAGGGATGGGTGGAGAAACAGACAGATTTAGGGAGAGCATCCCAGAGCTTAGTGCTCCAGTAGCTGAATGTGAGATTGTCAAAGGTGGGAAATTAAAACTGAGGATTGACAGTGGAAGGAACAATTAAGTGTATTCAATTTGTTCATGGAGCTGAATTAAAAAGCTGAGGAATCTTGATCATGAATGAACCCACAATATAAAACTGGAGATAAAAAGGCAAAAATGGAATTGTGTTTTACAAATCTAAATTTGGTGTCACGTGTCCGTATGTTGTGTTCAAATATTTTGCATTTACATGTTCTGGCAAGAGCGAGTCCACCAACCTCTGCATGAAAAATTTGCTCCTTGGGTCTCCTTTAAGTCGTTCCCCAATTACCTTAAACCCTATCTCCTCTAGGTTTGGACTCTCATACCCTGGGGAAAAAGGCTTTGGCTATTCACCCTCTTGCATACCCTTCATAATTTTATAAACTTCTGTAAGGGTCATCCCTCAGCCTCTGACCCTCTAGGGAAAAAGCCCAGCCAATTCAGCCTCTCCCTACTGTTCAAACCCTCCAATCCAGGCAAATCTTTTCTGAACCCTTTCAAGTTTCACAACATCTTACCTAAAAGTTTCACCAGTATCATGTACAGTTGCAACATGACCTCCCAACTCATTTACTCAGTGCACTGACCAATAGAGGCAAGCATACAAAAGGCTTTCTTCACCACCCTGTTTACCTGCCACTTCACTTTCAAGGAACTATGAATCTGCAACCAAGGTCTCTTTGTTTGGTAACATCTCCCCAGGGCCCTGTGATTAACTTTATAAGTCCTGCCCACATTTTCCCAACCAAAATGTAACACTTCACATTTATCTAAATTAAACTCTATCTGCCACTCCTCAACCCATTGTTCCATCTGATCAAGGTCCCATTGCATTCTGAGATAACCTTCTGCAGTTCCCTAGCTTTTCCATACCACCTTTCTTAAATCATGCCAGCACATTCGCCACCCTCCAGTCTTCTGGTACCTTAACCATGGTGGTTTTGGAGATTAGATTACCTACAGCGTAGGAACAGGCCCTTCGTCCCAACCAGTCCACACGGACCCTCCAAAGAATAACCCACCCAGACCCACTTCTCTCTGACTAATGCACCTAACACTATGGGCAATTTAGCATAGCCTATTCACCATTCCTGCCCATCTTTGGACTGTGGGAGGAAACCGGAGCACCCGGAGGAAACCCACGCAGACACGGAGAGAACATGCAAACTCCACACAGTCGCCCGAGGCTGGAATTGAACCTGGGACCCTACTAACCACAGCCACCATGCTGGTTGTTGTTAATGCAAACAAGGGGCCCAGCAATCTGTTCCCTAGCTTCCCACAAAGTTTGGGGTTATGCCTGTCAGATCCTGGGATTTATCTACCTTTATGCATTTTAAGGCCTCCTGTTCTGTAATGTGGATCCTTTTCAAGACATCACTATTTATTTCTCCAAATTCCCTAGCTTCCAAGTCCTCCTTCACAATATTCGTTTAGTATTTCAGCCATCTCTTTTAGTTCCATGCATTGACATCTCATTGATCTTTAAGGGGCTCTATTTTCTCCCTTATTACTCTTTTGACTTTAATGTAGTCATAGAATCTCTCTGAATTCTCCTTAACCCTATTTGTCAAAGCTACTTCATGTCCCCTTTATGTTCTCCCATTGCTGCCTGGAGCTCAGGTCCCCAAACCTTTAGCTCACATCCCATTTTAGATTCTGAACTATGTTTTGGGCAGCCCTGTCCTAAATAATACTGAATAATGGCCTAACAGGGCACTCAAAACTAAACTGTCCAGTCTAAAAACCAGGTCAGTGATACCTCCATATGCAAGCATTTTACCATTGCCATTTTAAGGGAAATGTACAAAACTAGCATCTTTATGCCACTTACTCTTTTTGATGCTTCCATTTTCTGCTAATCTCCATCAGCTACATCCGGAAGTTTAAGGCAGTGATTCCCATGACAATTCCAGTCATAAAGTGGATTCTTCTGCCTCTGGGCCAATATAAATTGGCCCTTGGGAAAACTGAACAAGTGTCATCAGCTGCCTTTTTATAACATAAAAGCATCTTAAAGCTATTTCCAGTATTTGAGTGGCCCAGAACAATGGGCCATGGTTACAAGATTAAATCTGAGATTTAGAAAAGACGAGAAGTGTTTTGCCTGTGGAATTTTACTTGAGGGGGGGCGAAAGAATAGCAGTTAAGGGAGTTTGAAAATGAAATGCATAAATATGTTTGAAATTATTTTATATATAAAGAGGAAAATGTATATTAGTTGGGATAAATGGCCTATTTTTATGTTGCAACTACTGCTTTTCTGTTTGATGCACCTTCTTGCCTCACTGCTTAGCTGTGCACATTTTGTCTGCCCTGTACTCCTAGATGTGTAGCAGCTGGTGATCTGCCATCTCAATATGCCAAGAGCACCCAGTAGTGCATCTGGCAGAGTAGACCTAGAACTGCTGTTGTTGCTTTTTGAAGGTGGCTTGTTTTAAGAATGATAAACCTGAAGTGACTGTTTTATAGCTGAGCTATTAAAGTGCAACAGCACAATTAACTGTTTATTGCATGCTCCACTATAATGTGCAATATGTGAAAGTGAAGCATTTCATCCGTGCTTTTTGTTCTAAATTGATTTTCGATTCTAAGTTGGTATTGGTACAAATGGTTAATGGCAGCTGTAACAAAGTTTCAATAATATCATGATTTTGAAAACATTACACTTGGTTTAGTAGCAAACAGAAAAATAAATAGAGGGACAGAGACTAAGGTCAGTTGGTTGTGTTTAGCTGGCATACCATAGCAGCAGATTCAAGAAAGTTGCTTTCCCACTGAATTTCAAATTTAATGTTGATCTTCCTCTTTGTACACTTTTTCTACAGCTACAGCATTGTATTCTTCTCTCTATTACCCTAATGCACTTTGTATAGTTTTGATCTGTCTGTACTGAATGCAAAACAAAACTTTTCACTGTGTCTAGGTACATGTAACAGTAATAAATCAAATTAAATCAGTCCCTCACCAATATGTGTCAATCACCATGTTAGTTCATTGTCAACCTTACAGATGTTGTCCTGACCTCACTTGACTTCAGTCACCCGGCTTTCTGAATAGCTCTCTTCTTCAAGTATAGTGCCTCTCAAGCTTAAGTAGGATGTGTACATACTGGACACACATTACTCACGACTTTCAAAATAATTTATTTGCTGAGTTTTGGATTGTAGTCGTAAATTAATCATCAGCTTTGAAAACCAAGTATCTCTTTGATTATGGTGTTTTCTATGTAACACGTGCCAGCTAAGAGTTTCTTGCCATTCATTCTACAGCCCTGAGAATTATAACCTAGAATGTTATAACAAAGAACAATAAATCAACAAAAGATATAACATGTTTCACCTTGTAAAAATTAAACCATATGCCAAAAGGAATGTGGTGTTGATCTGAAGCTGAGGCCCTGTTCTTATTAGTTAGTAACGCACTTCCTCTTCAAAGGCACACAATTCCAATTTTTTTTCCATAAATTTTGAATTCATGAAAAACAGTTGTGTTAATAAACATGGCAATAGAGACTTAGCCAATTATGTTGCACTAATTAGTTGTAATATAACGTGTCACATATTGGTCTAACCATATACATTATTTGTTTGTTGAACAGTTACATTATTTCACTTTTCTTATGCCTGAAGTCTTGTTATTAAATTTGTACTAATAATCACTTAGATATATTTCTACAGTGGACATTTCGTGACAGTTTGATAAACACAAACCTATTTCATGCAGAATCTTTACCACTTACAGACAAAAAAATCTGTGGTAGATCTACTTCCAGGTCAATAGGTGAACATTATCCGACGGTACTTGGAGCAATAGGTGACCTAATGGTCACATTTAATGCACAAACGTTTGGATTCACCAACATTTGAAAGACTTCAAATGATAGATTGTGCTGTTTCTGCAAATAAAAGAACAAGAAATTCAGAATGGCTAGTGAGGGAGTGTAATTGTCTTTGTGAATAACTTAGCTCCTTTCTTCTTTCAGCAGGACTCTTGGTCTTCTTGTCGACCATTTGTCATCTAAATCTCATTAGAAAGGGAAGAGGCTTAGTGAGTGGAGCTTGAGTACATGACAATGTGAGGTTTCTGACTAATGTTCCTTTTCCTTCTATTGCAGAATAATGCAGATCAAATCGGATTCCAAGTTGGTGGAGGTCTAACTGCTCTTGAGCAAATCCTTCAAGTTGTGAATACAGTTTCCAGCCCTAATATTTCTCCTCGGATTCCAGTCAAGTTAGTACCTTGCTCTAAAGCTTGCTTTTCAAAATGAGTCTTTCTACATTGATTGTTTACTTCTGGGTATAAACAAACAGGGGATTGGGGCATCAACTTTGCATGAATTGTTGAATGAAGACTGAATCTGGAGACTGATGTGAAAAATCCCTTCATGCCATTCACAGAAGAGTAGGAAGTTATCCCATTATCCTAAACAAAGTTCTTCCCTCATTCAACAGATTAAATAGTTTATCACCTCATTCACTGTTTATTAAACCTGCTGTGTGCAATTTGGCTGCTGGGTTTGCCTGAATAAAAATATCTTCACGTGAAAGTGTAATATATTACATGGGAAAAAAATTTGAAACATCCCAGGAACTTGAGGCACTCATAAATGCATGTTATTTTCTTTTACTGCCTTTTTTGTTACGTAACATGACGAGGAGACTTTCACACTTGCAATCAATCCTGAACCTGAAATTAGTGTGCTGCTTAATGTCTTAAAGAACAAGTGGATTAGATTTTCTTACCCCGTGCATCATTGTTTCATTATTTTTTTGTGTCGAACTCTCTCAGTCCTGCTGCTGGGTACATTAAAGATGTTGAATTTTGAGTTGTTCATTCCACTGTAGAAAATTCAGAAGAACCTCTTATCACTTTCCTCTGATTCCTGTGTCATGAGGAACTTGGCATATCAACAGTAGATAGTACAAAGCTGCAGTTGTGCAGTTTAACAGTTAGGCACACTAGCATTCTGTGCCAGTGTACAATCATTATTTCCATTCAAATATGTAGAGCTGTATCAGCCCAAATTAATATTCATCCCTTTGTCTTCCTGCACAAGCTTTATTATTGTTAATTATTATTGTCATTGATACCTTTATATTGAAATCTCTCCATGATCTCACCATGTTCTTTTTTGTAACTAGTTGTGCAGTTGAATAGTATCTTTCTCCAATTCTAGTTTCATCTGGATCCCTGATTTCCTTCTCTCAACTGTTGGCAACCTTACTTTCAACTGCATGAGCCCTTAGCTATGGAATTCTCTCCCTCCACATGCACATATCTCTATTTCTCCTCCTTTTTTACTTTTCTTAAACCCTACACTTTGACCAAGCTTTTGGTCACCTGGCCTAATGTGTCTTTACGTGACTTGGGATTTTGTCTGATACTGCTGTTATGAAGCAATTGGTTTGCTGTTTTGAAACCATGTACAGTTGTATTTGCTGTTTGCGCAACAATCATTTTACACAAAAATAAAATTGTCACATGGATTTCAAAAATAATTCTAAATAAGTAATTCAAATTTGTTTATCATAGTGTTGCATTATCTGTGTGATTGGATGCGGGCAGATGTTAGCCATTCGTAAATGAATTTGTGATCTCAGCTGAATAATGAACTAAATTCCCAATGACTGTAAGGGGAAATTGGTCGAAAAATTATCCCAGCATTTGTTTGTTACAAATTTGTTTGTTCACCCAAGTTTGTTTCTTGACCAAGTAAAATAGAGTTTTATTCTCCATCACTTAAACAATGGGCGTATTTGTAAACAAAACCCATGAGAAATGCTTTCTGAAGAGATGTAAGAAAGAGCATCTTCAGGCAATGAGTGCTGAATACCTGGAACAAAACAGGGTAGGCAAGACAAACTGTGAACATGTTTAAAATGACTAAGCTGGGAGAATTGAATTGCAGCTTAATAGAGTGGGTTTGAACAGACCCGCCTGTTTATAGTTTATATGCATTCATTCCATTGGACATTTCTGAGGTGGGTCTGATAAACTATCTTTTTTTCTTTAGATGCTAAGATTTGTTAATCTTCCCCATTGGTTTTGAGATGCTAACAAAATCAGTGTGCATTTCCATCATTTTTCATTTTTACTTTTTCACTTCCAGCATTTGCCTGACTGGCAAACTCTCTCAGGTACACTTTTAAATCATTTGTTTCTAATCATCCACACTAATATAACAAAATCCTTGTCTTCTAGCTTCCATTCTTGGACTTCAACTCTAGCCTTTGTTCAAAGGCAAAATGTATCACTCAATCATGGAGTTCTGCACTCCAGCTACAGTTTGGAATTATCATAAGAGTTTAACATACAGTGAAATCTTTATTTTCACTGACTGACTCATGGTGGTTTATTTTATATAATTAGTAGGTATAAAGCATTCCTAAAATTGGATTCCTGGCTTGGATTCTTCCTTGTGTTATAGAACTGAACTTCAAAAGGTTTGTTGTGTCCCATCAGAGAGGGATTGAGAAAATAGCTTCTTCCATCTTTAAAGGGTATGTAGTTGGTGAATGGACAAAGCTTTGCAAAGAAACAATATACTTTTAACCCTTTTGGTGCTTAATGCCAAATACTAAACACTTTTGAAACATTTTAAATTTTGCCACTGTATTCCTCATTTCACGGAAGGCAGAGAAATTGTTTTTGGTTTTGTTGCATTTTATGATCTAATTTTAAAAACAAATCACTCTGTTCTGAAAAATTTAGCTTCCTGAGAATTTGATTTAGTTAACAGTAACAAATAGCAAGCCATGACCCACCCCATCATAATCCTTTAATGCTTCCGTTGAAGCTAAAGGCTCCTGAATCATGATAAATGTTGTAAAGCTTATTAATTCAAGTGTGGTATTCAGTATTCCTGTTCAATGACTGTACAACAGTTAAGAAATTCCCAATTTACCAACAATTCCTGCATTTAATCAGATTTGTATTTTATTAAGGGAGTTACATGATCCACTTTGCTGTCTTTTCTCCATGGATACTTTGACAGCTACTCAGCTAAACAGACTAGATGTTGAGAGTATACAGGTTTTTATTTGGTTTATGTCTGTGCAGCAGGCATTGGAGGGACCTTTGTTACATATAGATTGTCTGTTGGCATGTAACCTGAAGTAACCACATTCTATTAGAATAAAAATCAAAAAGGGAGAATTAAGCTTTGGAAGTGCAATGTTCAAAAGAGTGCAGCACCATCAATGAATGAGAAGGCCTAGTTTTTTTTTTGTATTCATTTGTGGGATGTCGGTGTTTCTGGCTGGCCAGCGTTTTGTTGCCCATCCAAGTTGCCCTAAACCTATGCCCTCTAGTTCTGGACTCCTCCAACCAGGGAAAAGACTTTCTCTATTTATCCTATCCATGCTTTTATAGACCTCTATAAGGTCACCCCTCAGCCTCCGCTCCAGGAAAAATAGCCCCAGCCTATTCAGCCTCTTCCTTTAGCTCCAATCCTCCAGTCCTGGCAACATCCTTGTTAATGTTTTCTGAGCCCTTTCAAGTTTCACAATATCTTTCCAATAGGAAAGTGATCAGAATTGCATGCAATATTCCAAAACTGCTTTAACCAACATCCTGTACAGCCGCAACATGATCTCCCAGCTCCTGTACTCTATACTCTGACCAATAAAGGAAAACATACCAAATGCATTGTTCACTATCTATCTATTTGAGACTCTACTTTCAAGGAATTATTCTTCTGGCATACTGTGTCAAATTCTGGTTGCCAAGCTATAACAAGGATTTTAATGGGCTGGAGAGGGTTCAGAAGAGATTTACCAGGATGTTGCCAGGTATGGAAGGTTACAGTTATAAAGAAAGACTAGATAGGCTGGGACTTTTTGCACTGGAACATAGTAGGTTGAGAGACGATCTGGTAGAAGTTGATAAAATAATGAGGGGTATAGACTGAGGTAATGATAGTTGTCTTTTCCCTAGAGATTCTATGTATCATATTTCAGTAACTGGTGGCTCCCCAAGGATTAAAAGATTACTATTGATGTGTCCTAATTGCTTGTTGTTTTGTTCATTGTTCTGATGCAGTCAAATTCTTAGTCTACCACAACACTGACTATGATCAGAACTGCCAATAACTGATGACCGAGTAAATTTGCCCACCAGCAGAAAACATTGGTAAGACAAATGAAGTGGAAGTCCTGTCTGGTTTATAGAGAAACCTATTTCATTCACTTTTGATTCTTTGAAATAGATAAATTTATAATGAAAGCTAAATGTGTCAGAAGACATATGTGGAAACTCAGACTTTGAGTAGCAGTCAGGGCAACCCCAAATAAATCACATGGCAGTTTTTTTCTCTGGCCTACCCCCATGCAAGCAGCTTCTTAACTATTTGCAATATTTTTTTGACACTGTAACTCCAGAGAATTACTGAAAGAATATCAACTTACAGTGGATATCCAAGTCAAATCAGATTGTGATGCTGCTTTTCCTTGGTTTATTTCCCAAGCTCAGGCACTGTCCTTCCTACTGGCTTCCAATTCAGAACACAATCTACTCAGATCTAATTTTTTCACCTCCAGTTTCTCTGTCTTGCATGTGTACATATAATTCTATTTCCAGGTTTAACAGCTCATATTCGAGGTGACACTTACAAATAGTACCACCAAACCACCTTATTCATGTCAGGCACATCATTGTGTATGTTCCATGCTACTTCATGGTTTGGTCACGGCACAATAGACAAAGTCTTTATTTAAAAGTGTTGCTCACTATGGTAGCACTGAGCATTCAAATAGTGAAGCTAAATGCTTGAGTTGGAAAGTTGAGGATAATTTTTTATACAGGCACAGAAACACAGAACAATATTGAAAATACTCAGAAATTCTGACCACACCTGTAGAGAGAGAAACAGACTTAATGTTTCCGATCAACAGTCTTTCATCAGAACAGATCCAGCTAAACCATGTAGATGTTTATGTTGTATATGATTCACAAGCCTATCATGAATACATTATATTCCTTTCTCCTTCATACATTTATCTAGCTTCTCCTTAAATACACATAGGCTATTAGTCCACACCACTCTCCAGTTAAAGACGTTTTGTTCTTGAATTCATTACCTCTTACACTGTCTTATATTTATGACCCCTGGTTTTACTCTCTCCTACATGTGGCAATGTCTTCTTCTGTGATCTTACAGACCTCAATCAGATCATTTTAAATTTTCTAGTGAAAGTCCATCTCCATTATTTCAGCATTCAAAGTCCTCATGATGAGTCCTCTTGCTCTTCTATTATAGTCATACCTGAACCTCACATCTTGAAGTGCACAGTGTAAGTATCTAGGGCAGGAAGGAATTACGATGGGTTAATCCTGCCTGGGCATTGGTTTGCATTGCTAGCAATAGACATAAAGGACACATTGCTGTAAGCCTGAGGAATAGGTCTTCCCTCTCTGAGCAGCATATGGGTAAATCTGGAAAGCAACGATGCATAAAAATAATAGAAACTGTTTGGTCCATCCAACTGATTCTTCTAAAATAACATGTAATTATCTTTAGAAGAATAACTCAGATCTTTCATTCTCTGCCATCAATAGATATGTGTGAAACTTCTAACTGAAATGAATTGAGCAACTTGATTCCATGAATTGTGTATGCAAATAACAACTGATTTACATTTGCTGTTGTCAAAGTAACAGTTTATATTTTAATTTTGATAGCAATATTTGATGCAAAGGCTTCTTGCTTAGTCATGTGAGCTTAATTCACTCAGCAACTTGTATCCTTGACTAAAGATGTGAGATTGATGAGGTTTTTGAAGTCAGCCTGTGCTTCATCCATACATGACAGTAATCTGTCTTATAGAGCTAATAAACACTCATTTAGATTGTTTATTGCATGTACTGTTAGAACTTTAAAGTTTGAAAGCGCTTCCGCTGAGGTAGAAGAATTAAGCTTATTAGCATGTTGAGTCAATAAATTTTTCAGGTGCATTTCCGATCACAATGAAATGTGAAGCATTGTGTCACTGAATTCCAGGAATATTAAAATGCCCCATCAAAACAGACCTGATCTTTTGTTTTAAAGCCCTTTGTAAATCTGTATCCGTTTGGGGATTTAGCATGTAGAATGTAGCATACAGTTGTCTTTTACAATATATTTTTAAATAGTTTTGAGACTCCTAGGCCGGTTATCATTTCTGTGGCCTGGATGTATGCATCTGTGTTTCTCTTGGAGTGTGAGAGATTTTAGCTATTCTTCCACTATTTGTGTCCCTGCCCCTAAAAGTTTAGCTGTACTTCAGTCTCATCCAAAAATAGGTGGAGAGAAGTGGGCAGATTGGAGAATCTCATAAGACTGCCCTTGTGTCTGGGCAACATGGCTACCCACAGATCTAGGCAGTTGGCAGTCTGGGTGATTGTTTGACTCAACTGACCGCCTTACTTCCACAATTATGTTCATACTTGGGTCTCCCTGGGAAGGGAGCCATTGGGTGTCGCCAGTGCTTCCACAACTGATAGAAGATCTATGCCCTCTATCCTCCTCCCTTGTGTTGGAGAGACAGGATTGGACCTTTGACACCAGAAATTTGTATAATTTATATTTGAATGTAGGTACCCCACTTTTTCAAAAAAGACTCAATTATAGGTCATCAGTGAAACTAATGCAAAGGGGTTGGAAATCTTTTGGCTATAATTGTAACAGTAATTCATTGTGTTTGGGCTCTATAACAATTACAAAGTGTGACAAATCTCAACTTGAGAACCTTCTCCTGTGAGGGCAGACATCAACAATGAAATTTAACATTACTTCCAGTACACCAATGCAGCTTTCAGCATCTGAGGAAAGGAATAATTGACCTTATGGCAAGTTCATTGTCTACATGGCTGCAGTGTTACCTGGTATATAAAGAAAAATTGGTCCCTGCCAATGAGCTTGATCCAGTTGTAGTATTGATGTTTATTTTCAGTTTCATAAATTAAACCCTCAACAGCCAAAATTCTCCTTTTTCCACCTTGAGTTCTGAAAAGGTGGCAGAGTATGTTAGTACAAATAAGGAATATGAAGTTAATGGTTCAAATTAACTGATGGAAATTTGAATTTCAGTTCAGTTTGTCAACAAAACGAAAAGGAAAAAAAATTAAGTTTCAGTACACTCAGCTAGCAATCGTAAAGGTATACTGGCAGTGCGCCATGTTTCCAGGATTCTTCAGTGGGAGCTCAAAACTGTTCTTGCTTGTTGCAACAAGCAGAATGACTGGTCATCCTTACCGTTTGATCATTTGAATTTGCTACTCTCTCACTTGTGTCCTTGCATGGTGCTGGTGTATTCCTTAAAGAAGAGATCTCCCTTTCAATTCAGTTCCCTTGTTCAGGTGAATAAGTTATGATTTTCTTTACATTGAACTTGCACAACTGAAGAACTGCATTAGAAGATCTCTAAATTGTTGTAGGTTTCTGTTTCATTAGTACATTCTTAGGTTTTCTGCTTTTGATTTTCATCCATTTTGAGCTAGTACACTAGACTTTCATTCTTGTATGTCTCTTCGTGCATTGCAGGTGTCAGGTAATTAGCCATAGTCCATAACGGGCTGCAGACATATCTCTTTGTTCGCGAGAGACAAATGGTTGCATAAGGTGAGGTATATCACTCTACATCAAGCTTGGGACAGGACATGGCAGCAGGCCTCCATGGACCACCAGTCTGGTACAGGCATTAAATTTTACACTATTTGCATAATTCTGCTGCACAGTATAGCTAGCTAGCCAACAGGATGAGCAAAGAAACAAAGCTGACTCTAGCCAGAGGCAGAAAGGCTCACCATTTTCAAGAGTTACAGGGAGAAGGTGGGAGAATGGAGTTGAGAAACTTATCAGCCATGATTGAATGGTGGAGCAGGCATGATGGGCGGAATGATCTAATTTTTGCTTCTATTTCTTTATGGTCATCAGAGCAGCAGTCAGTACACTAGTAAACAGGTTCATGCTTTAGGTTCTGAAGAGAAGTCTTAGCAGACTCAACTTTAATTCTGTTTCTCTCTCCACAGATGCTACCAGACCTGGTGAGTTTCTCCAGCATTTTTTGTTTATTTCAGATTTCCAGCATTGACATTATTTTTTTTTTATTTGTTGGTCTTTAGCATAACAGAAAATTCCCTTATGCTAGTCTTAAAATGGAGATTAGTTCTACAGAATTTTCTTTTTCCTTGCTCAGCATGCTGTAGCAGCTTGAATAGGTACCAATGCTGTGGCTTCTTCATCTTTTAATTTCTTTGTCAAAGTGTTGACTGGAATAAAATAGGATGAAGTACCTTTTAGTTTTGTTAGAATGCTAACAACAGGGAATTGTAAATAATGTTTAGTGCACTTCTCTAAACCTGCCCTGGGCTCCACAAGCTGTAGTTGCAGCTGCTGGAAACCTCCCCCATGGCTCTTAATCCTAATAGATGGGGAAGTACTTCTGGAGTTTGCTTTTCCTCACTTCACTAAATGTTTTAAAGCAACTGTATTAATCAGCCTAAGTGGTGTGCTTCTTAATTCCTGAAATATTGCTTCAGTAGCAGCTTTTATATTGGCTGCATGCCGTGTTAGTGCAGCTGGCTCCTTCACAGGTTTCACACAGCTGATAAAATTGCAGGATTCACTAAGATCAACAGCTAGGAATATTTTATTTTAATTCCCAGGTATTCCCAGCCGCAATCTTAACATATTCAGCAACTTCATTTTGGCCTCACTGTGAATTTGCAACAGGTATTTATCTGGAACTGTACAAAACTGGTATAAAAACACAGCTTATTAAATGTTTAATTTTCTGTAGCCTTGCCCTTTCCCATCTCTAACATCTTCCAGTCCTACAACTCTTTGAAGTCTCTGTGCTTTTCAAATTCTGACATATTACACATCTTCGATTTTTGTCATTTCAACATTAGTAGCAATGCTTTCAACTGTCTAGGCCCTCAGGTCTAGAACTCCTCCCCTATAGCTCTCTGACTTTCCCTAAGACACTCTAAAACATACATGTTTGAGCACTTTTATTAGCATACTTGAGTGGCTAGGTGTTAGTTAGAGGGTCTGGTTTCCTAAGTTCTAACGTTCCTGCTGAAGTGCTTTGGGACGTTCACTGTGCTAAAGTTATATAAGGAAAGGAGAAAGATGAAATTATAGAGCATTTGTAGTTCACCAAGTATCATGCCACCTAACTCAGACTGAAGATTTGAGTGAGTGAATCATACGATCTCTCTAATGGTGGATATTTTTTTTCATTAAATCACAAGCTTAAATTGCACATGTGCATGCCACCTAATCTCTTCCTACCTCTTCAAGTTGAACTTTCTTTTGAGAATAAATCAAGGTATTCAAAAGATGAGTTCACCCTCTGTATGCACAACTTTTGAGTACAGGGTATCGTATGTTGGTACCTCTTTAGTATGTTACCAGAAAGCATATAAATATTTTGTTAACTCTATGCATAAACTTAGAAAGGTTCAGGAGTACCTTAGTCTGCTGTATCACTGGACCAAGCAGACTGAGAAGAGAGAATGGAAGGATCCCAATCATGTGATGATGATTCACACACCAGATGAATATGCATACTGGTCACATTTTTCATTTCCAAAGGAAAGATGAAGTACTCCAGAACTAATTCAAGATATCTTTTTTTAAAAAACTCAGGAGTTCTGGAATTCAACTGAAAGTAAACACAATCACAAACAGGCAATATAAAAACAAAATGTTCTTCAATCAAGACAAAGTTTGTTACTGTCCTCCAGATCTATGATTAGTGTCTGATTACAAGATGTCTGAGTCTTCTAGTTGTTAATTGCTGTGGACAATTCAGTGAAAGGCTGGGAGCCAATGTTTCATCCAAGTCCTCCGCTGAAGGTGATTAATGTAGTGTACACTTCAACTTATTGTGACTTATAGGACCTACCATATATGCGCATTCCAGTGGTCCAAGTAATGTAGCTAGAGAAATTCATCTTCACTGTACTACCAAGGTGAAGTTCTTGAAACGTTTCAGTGTTACTCTAATACTGTTAATTTAGCTTAATTTGAGCAAACAAAAATGTTCCTCAGTTGGGGCAGCAAACATGCTCTCACTGTCTAAAACTTGCACCTGCAACCCACCAATTTCCACCTGGGATTTGTACCCACGCCTTCACTGTGTTGCATCAACCTAATAGAAGTAGAAACCATATTTAACTGAACTCCTGGCATTTTCTGAAGAGTTTTGGGCCATAAGTAGTGAGGTGATGTAATCCTCTATTTCAATCCCATGTTTTAGGAAACACTGCACATTCTGAAAATGTTTTCTACTATTTGTTATTGCATCACACACTTTGCAAACATCTCTTGGAATTCCTTCAGAACACTTCCTGTAAATGATACACGTAGGCAAGTGATTGTGCTACTAATAGGTGGATCTGTGCATTATTAGAAGGAGCATCAATATTTTAATATTCATATAAATAAACTTTTGAGAAATGGCATAAACTATAGAAGCTTCTTCACTGCTTCATCAAATTCCAAGCTTCATTTTGCTAAACTGTCATTACAAATAATATTTATATCTGCTTCTCTTTACCAAGTCTATTTCTGTATATCTAGCTGGGGTAAATCTGAATATCACTTTATCTGGGCCCATTTTCAGGAAGCTCATGCAGTGCGAGTTGTATATCCTACCTCTAGTAACAGTCATGAGACAAGTTTGTGAGTTGAGCCATGAGACTACAGTGGAGAGATTTGTAATGAGTGAGGAGTTGGGACAACACACTTGTGCAGGTACTTGAAACTCAGTAGTGGGTAGAGGAATGATGTATATGTCGTGCTTGTCACAAACAAATTTTGTTGTTCAGATTTTACTCCCTTTGCCATCAACTGTGCTTTTCTTTTGTACTAATGATTCAGTAAAAGGTACTGTAACAATAATGCCGCTTTACAAACAATGCCTGATGACACCCAAAACACAGGATTAACCGTGTCTTGGAATAGAGTACATCTGTAATTATCTTTCATGAGTAATTGGAGACTCTTCCCCCTCCAAACTTTTCTCATCTTAAACAGTCCTTCTGGCTACTGGCAAACCAGATTTTTCTATAAATTTCCATCCTTCCCTCTCTGTTTTTGATGCTAAAGCAGCTTTCCAATGTTCCCACAATGTCTGAAGACCTTGCGGAACAGCAGCCTTAAATCTTGTGGCATGTCAGAGGACATTCTGACATATCAGTTCATCTTCTGAGTTCTTTGATTTTCATAAATTGTTTAGAAAGCAGAATTTCGTTAAAGTTATAAAGTTCATCATGCTTTGAGAATCAAAATCAGGCCTAACGTCTATTCTAGGCAGTTGTCTGAGGCACCTTTGCAAAAAGGGGTCTGTGGAACTTAGCGTTTGGATGCAGATAATCCCACTAAATTAGTTAGCATCATGCACACTTTAAGCTTGGAAAATACATTCTAATTCCTACCCTTCAGGGTTAGTAAGATGTTTTTGATGGACAAAATAAATTGATTACACCATTTACAACTTTTTTCATTCAGCAATCCTTTTAGCGGAAGATGATCAAAGGGTTTTATTCCAAACCCATTCAAAACCTTGACACTCCTCATAATTCCTATCTCCCAGGATCCTTGATATCTTTCAGCATGATTCACTTAAATCTAAAGAATTAACAAATATAAACATACTGAACAAAGCACTTGAAAGTACTGTGAATTCATCACAACAGAAATCCTTTTTGAAGGAATCTGGTGGGTGTTGATTTTATCTGAAAATGTGTTGCTGGTTAAAGCACAGCAGGTTAGGCAGCATCCAACGAACAGGAAATTCGACGTTTCGGGCCAGAGCCCTTCATCAGGAAAAGGGCTCTGGCCCGAAACGTCGAATTTCCTGTTTGTTGGATGCTGCCTAACCTGCTGTGCTTTAACCAGCAACACATTTTCAGCTCTGATCTCCAGCATCTGCAGACCTCACTTTTTACTCGAAGGTGTTGATTTTATGTAGACCATATGCAAATTGTTGAACTATATGCAAAAAATTCTGAGTACTCCTTCTGCCAATTAAGCATATTCGAGACCTTGATGTAGATTATTTCTTCCAGCTTGTGATCTTTTTACTGTTGACAGCGATGTGACCCTGCAGTACGGTCTTGGCACATGCTAAGAATTCAGAAATTTTCTTTTTGGGGGTGTGATGTGGTGCAGCAGTTGTTAAGTGAAGACCCATCAAAAGATAGTTGTCTCTTTCATAGGTGGATGAAATTATTAGTCATGTTTGATAAGCATTTGTAGAAAATAGGGCTCATTTCTGTCACTTTGGGGCTCAGTTTACAGCCCCTTATGAGGTTAAGCCATACAAATAGGACAAGGAGTTTACATGGTTTATTATCCACATCTCACGTCTGAAATCCCAGAAGCATGGAGCAGCTCAGAAGATTAATCCTGAGCCTGTGGTCTTAAAAGGATAAATCCTTATTACAAAACAGTATACAATATATTGTGTTCATTTCTATTACATTAATGGCAGTCCAAAGTCAGCAAGAAAGCAAGACATGGCAATGGATCTTTTACAACTATGTAACATTTCAGTTAATTGTGTAACATGCAGTTACATTATTTAATACATAAGAAACTATGTACCAAACAGTAAAAATGATTACAGGGTTTTAATTATGTAACATGCTTTGATAAAATGGGTTCAGTAATTAACAAGTTTTTAGTGTACTTTTGTGCAGCCATTAACTGCTAATTTAGAACTCTGCAACCAAACGTTCCTTTCATCGAGAGAGTAGGCTAATGACTTTTTCAGTTATTGATGTGTTCTCTTCAGAAATCACTGTAAAAAGCACCAGTCGCCAACGCATCTCCCATATCTAGAGTTAGTCACAAAGCGACATAAATAAGGGACTTAGATAACTTTCACACGCTGCGCCTAAGAATCCTGCTGTCTTTGACATTCAACTTCAATGGCAAGTTTTTTTTTATGTCTTCCAGCATGAAAATAGTCTTTTGCTTTATCAAACTACCTTGCAGTGGTTTTTAAGGAATTTGTATCATGCACATCAGAGGATATATTTGATGTTGATAAGTGCTTAGGTTATCTGTTTAATCCTTGTTTTTATTATTGTTCCCTGGACACACAATAATTTTGACTATGCTCATTACAGTTATTTTGAAATAAAATATTACATTGACTGTAAAATGCCTTGGGACATCTTGATGACATGATGAGCTATATAAGTGCAGTACTTTAATTTGTTTTCAAAATGTGTCAAGTATTTCTGATTAGGCAGAGTAAATACCATACTTCTCAAAGTATTAATATCAATTCTATTGTTATTCAGGGAGAGCTTGTGTCTTTTCCCACCGAATGTCAATCAGCCTCAAGCTCGATTCAGTTTGTTATTTATGTAATCAGTAGAGACATTCTGGGGAGTCTGAAAAATAATGTAAAAGTGTTTCTACAGGCAGTCAGAAGCATACTTGGTGAAGGTTGTGATAGATTTGGCCCCCATGAATGCAGAGCCTAGGTAGCTGACTATCTCAACAGGGAAGAGTGTATGAACAGAAGGAATGCTTTAAATGATACAAAGTTCACCACGCCTGTTTGTGACTTGTAAATAAATACTTGTTTTCATGAATACTTTTGTGAAACACTCATAATGCCGAACAGTTTCATAATTTAGTATAATATTAAGGAGAAGTCCTTAATTACTACTCCATTTGAAAAGGGATTTAACAACTGAAACCACTTGTCAGTGGTTGTCAACGTTTTCTTCACAGAAACTAGGAGCAAGAGTAGGCCATTCAGTCCTTTGAGCCTGCTGCACCGTTTAATATGATCATGACTTATCCTCTATCTCGAAGCCATATTCTCCTTACCCTTGTTGCCTTTAATATCTAAAATGTTATTCATTTCTTTGTTGAATATACTCAGTGACTGAGCCTCCACAGCCTTCTGTGGTCGCAAGTTCCACAGCTTGATTACCTTCTGAGTGAAGAAACACGTCCTCATCTTAGTCCTAAATGGCCTACCTCTAGACTTCCCAATCAGGAGAAACATCTATCCCGCATAGTCTGATTTGCACTGGACCATTGACTTATATTGCTTATTTCTTGAAACAAGAAAAATACAATTTAAATAGTTGTATTTTAATATATTTCAAAATGCAGAGTTTTAATCTGAGATTCATGTGATTCTAAAAGATCCTAAAGTGAGTATTGTAGATTGCTAGATTGGATATGGAAAGCAATGTGAGCACAGAGGCTCATGAATTCATTATTTTATACCATTTCTGGAAATGTCAGAGTGTCTTCACAAATGCACAAGATCCTTGGGGTGAGTACATTAATATTAACAGTGGATATCCCAAAACAGAAAAGTGAAATTCTGGCCTCCTTGCTATAGGAGGGATGTTGTGAAACTTGAAAGCTTTCAGAAAAGATTTACAAGGATATTGCCAGGTTTTCTTTCAGTCGGTGGGGGGGGGGGGGGGGGTGCAGTAGGTTTGAGCTATAGAGAGGCTGAATAAGCTGGGGCTATTTTCCTTGGGCCATCAGAGGCTGAGGGGTGATGTTTGTAGAGATTTATAAAATCATGAGGGATGTGGATAGGATGAATAGCTACGGTGTTTTTCCTAAGATGAGGGAGTCCAAAATTAGAGGGCATAGGTTTGGGGTGAGAGGGGATGATTTAAAAGGGACCGAAGGAGCAATTTTTTTCATGCAGAAGGTGGTACATGTATCAAATGAGCTCCCAGAGGAAGTGGTGGAGGGTAGTATAACTATAACATTTAAGAAGCATCTGGATGGGTATATGAATAGGAAGAGTATGGAGGGATATCGGCCAAGTGCTGGCAAATGGAGCGAGATTAATTTAGGACATTTGGTCAGCATGAAAAGGTTGGACTAAAGGGCCTGTTTCCATGCTGTACAGCTCTTTGAAGATCACAATTTCCTCAACATTGTTGAATTTGACTGTGCAATTCATTTCTTAGCTTTCCTAATACTATAATATCTCGGGAATTAAAAATTGCGAGGTTATAGATGTTGCCCTCTGAGATGTCTGCGTTGACTAGGCTGTCAATGAAGTGTTGCTTCCAAGTCTTGCTGGTATTGGGTCTAGCTTCAAGATAGAATCCAAATACGGGATTTGTTTGATTCCAGCCTGCAACCAAGCCATGGTGGCACCTGTTCAATAGGCCTCTGAGCTATACACTGCTTTCCCCTTTATCCAAAGTACATTTAAATTCCCATAATTAATGAAGGTCAATATATGGACATGGGTAAATACTAACCTATTCACTTTCTATTACAATGAAACCATAACAGCACCTGAACAGAGTTTTCTCATTGTTTTTCCAATGATCTTTAGTACATTTGGTGAGAGACAGAAAACATGATGATCAGTAATGGCAGGATTGGTCCCTCTGGGCAGAACTAGTATTTCACCAGTATAAAGCCAGCTGGGAACACACTGGGGATGTAGAAACCTTTAAGTAATGGTGGCAGCTGTGGAGCAACCCTTTAAAACTTGGCAATTTAAAGATCACAGCAATTGTATTCAGATTTGACCCTTATTTGATCCATTATATTTATGCAAAATCTTTATTTCATTAATAGGCTTTGACCTGTAGAAAACTTACTTGTATCAATGGCAGAGGAAAAGAGGGAGCGAGATGTTATACCATATAAGCAGTATGAATTTGATTTTATTAATGTATATTTTGTCTGTGCACTTCAATATTGGCCATAATATTGCTATACCTAAAAACTTCCAATTCAATTTAAAATGATTTGATTACATTTCAGACTAACTCAGGGAATGTGATGTATATGGCAATGCTTGTATAAATCTTTCAGTTAATCGGAAATTCAGTCAACCTAAATGCGGAGCCATTTTAAAAAATACTAAAAAATAAAACACTTAAGACTCTCAACATTTACTTGCTTCAAATAGGACAGTAGTAAGCAGTTGTGTGTTTAACCTCAAGTGTGCAAGGAATGGTGAGAGTTTCCTTGTGTCTTTTCCAATCACATGTACTCTTGTACATGTCATTTGTCATGTTTAAGCATTTAGCATTTATTACCAAAAGCATGATACTCATGAGATCTGATCATTCTAAATGCTCTATCTTTGAAGTTTGAGGAAGCTGTCATAGTACTATTAAATTGCCATGTTGTCTGTGAATTTTACCTTAATTAGCTACTCTGTTGCAGGTTTAAAAGCTCCTACATGACTTCCCTTGTTGGTCTGTTGCACATGGGCATTGCAGAGTGCTGCATAAAACCATACGGATCAGACAGTCACACTTTTGACTCTAAAGTTGGTGCTCAATAACAACTGGAAACAGTTTGCCTCTGCAAACCTAAACAATACTTCCATTATTTGAAACATGTCACTCTGTAATCTGCACTTTTCTGCCATGTTTATTTGGAATATTCATTGTTTAAGACTGTTATGGATTGTCTCAGCTGTTGTGATGGTATTTGTCACTCCTATCAAATGTGAGCAGAGTTTTCAGAGTAGGTTGTTAGGCATGGACTGGCTTCAAGTTTTCTCAGTCAGATAGAAGCTTCTAATTTAACAGATTTGTGTTTCAGCTTTGTACTTACAGAGTGCCCATCAGGCAGTGAAAATCCTCAAAGCATCAATGATCAGTCAACAGACTGGCCTTGCGACTCTACATTTGTATCAAAACCAAATTACAAAAAAGACACTTTGTTTCTTTTTTTTTTCAGGAAATGAACAAGCATTCCATGCTCAATGAGTTGTATACAGTCGGCTCTGCTTTAACGCGGTAGTTCCATTCTCGTGCAACCCCACGTTATATAAAAAAAAAATCACATATTAGTATTTAAACTGATGGGGCCAGACCCGGGTTACAACCAGTATACACTTTAAAAGATCATGCTATAAAAATAATGTCCCCCAATATAGCAGAATGACCTGTATATAGAAGTGCGGTGATTTACTATTGCGAGCGCCATTTTTCCCCAAACTTGATAAACTTGGGAAGGTGGTAACACAATGGTAATATTGCTGGATTAGTAATCCAGCAGCCCAGGTTAATGCATTGGAAGCGTGGGTCCAAATCCCACTATAGCAGCTGATGGAATTTAAATTCAGTTAATAAAATCTGGAATTAAAAGCTAGCCTCAGTCATGGTGGCCATAACTCTTGTTGAACTTTAACTTCTTATTACTATAACACTGCTGTTCTTAATGGCTATTATTTAACTTTCTGCCAGTCTTGCCTGTTCTAATGTACATGTGACTGCAGACCTATACCATTGTTGTTCACTCTTAACTGATCATGGAAATGGCTCCACCTGCCAGCCCTTTGCCCACTCACTTAAACTATCCATGTCCCTTTGCAAAGTTTCACAGTCCTCTACACACTTAGTTCTACCACTAATCTTTGTGTTATCTGCAAACTTTCACACACTACTCATGGTCTCAACTTTAAATAATCTATGTAAATTGTTAATAATTGCATTCCCAACACTGATCCCTGAGGCACACCACTAGTCACTGATTGCCAACCAGAAAAGCAGTCGCTTATCCCCAGTCTTTTCTTCCTGTTAGTTAACCAATCATTTATCCATGCTAATACATTGCCCTTAACGCCATGCATCTTTACCTTACGCAGCAGCCTTTTATGCGGCACTTTGTTGAATGCCTTTTGGAAATCTAGGTACACACATCTACTGGGTCGTCATTGTCCACCATGTTCGTAATGTCTTCGTAGACTTCCAATAGATTAGTGAATCATGACCTGCTCTTCGTGAACCCATGCTGCGTCTGCTGAACAGGAGAATTTCTAGCTAGATGCTTTGCTATTTCTTCCTTGATAATGGACTCAAGTATTTTCCCCACTACAGAGGTTAAGCTAACCTGTCTATAATTCCCCATCTTTTGTCTACTTTCTTTTTAAAACAGTGATATCACATTTGCTATTTTCCAGTCTGCTGGAATTGCCCCAGAAACCAGGGAATTTTGGAAAATTACCAGAAGTGCATTTGTTATTACTCCCACCATCTCTTTTAGTAGCCTGGGATGCATTTCATCAGGGTCAGTTTCACTATCTTTTGAAGGTATTTTATACCCCCTTCGATGGGGGATTTACAGAGAAAGACAAGTGAAAGATAGCTAGCTGTTAATGGTAGTAAACTTTATGATACCTCCACACAATTATTTCTCTTTCAGGCTAGGTACTTGTTTCATGTACTAGGTCCATACAAGCCATGATGACTTGGTCAAGAGTCATTCAAGATGATACTGGTTAATGTTCTTTTCAAGCAATTATCCCCTTTAGTTCAGAACCTATCAACTCTGTGGTATCTCTTTTTGCTGTCACTATACTCCATTATACACTGTGTATAACTCTGTGTTCTGGTAAACATGTTTAAAACTGGAACCATGAATTTGCATGGTTTTAAAGTGTATAATCTGACTATAAAGGGAAAAAAAAAGTATGTGATCCTTGTATGTCTTCACCCTTGGTAAATCTGAAATTCAGTTTAAAAAATTCATTTCATCACAAGGTATGTTACATTCAGACAAGAAGAAAACAAGACTTATATCCAATCATTCTTACTCCGCCTTCTTGTTCAAGTCTGATAGAATCTTATAACATCTCTTAAACCCTTACTTCAACATTTTACGTTGAGAGAAGGCATCTGCAAACATCAGAATGCAATTCATCTTTACATTGAATGGTTGTATCCATAGACTCAACCTGAATAGTCTTGCATTTTGAGTTTTAAACTTTTCCCTGAATGCCAGCAGATTCTGGCATTAATAGATTAATGTTCCATTGCACCCACATCAGACATAGACTTCAAACCATTGAAGAGCCAGTAATAACCCCAAAGTTTTATTTTCTACAGTAGATAACTTCCTCTCATATTGGTATAATTTCTTGGAAAAGTACCCCAAAGGTTTCCAAACTCAGGACTAATCTTCTTGCAATAAGACAATGTCTGCCCACAAATTACAAGAATCCATTGTCATTTTAAAAGCAGCCAGTGCCAGTATGTTTATTCCAATTGCTTTCAGCTTTTCAAAGGCTGATTATCATTCTCCTTATCTGTTTCTATAACAGATTTGTTAAGGGTACAGTCATGTACTGAAATTATACAAATTTCCTATAAAATCCGTGCACTTCTAAAAACCTCAATTTCCCATCCAGTTTTAGGAACAGGAAATTCTATTTGCTATATTTCTTTTGCTGATCTTGGCAACACTTGTCTTTGTCTTACAGTATATCCTAGGTTACACTTACTACTGCAAATTCACTTTTGGCCAGATTTATCACTAAGCCAACTTATTGTAGTTGCTCAGACGTGACTTCTAATTGTTTAAATGTTCATCCCAGGTGTTACTATATATTACAGCATCGTCTGAATAAACTATGCAGTTCGGTATTTCAACTCTGACTTGATTTTTTTTAACTTAAGAACTCTAATTGTAACAACTTTGTACAGATCAATCTTTCTTTGCAGCTGCCTTTCTCATTGCTGCCAGCACATTGCTGAGTTCTTCACACTTCCTCTTAGCACAGATGTGAGTACCAGCTCTTTTTGATGAATTTGAGTGCACACTTGTCTTTAGAGACTTTCAGTAACTCCATTGCACGCTTTTCATGGGGAGCAAAACCACAGACCTCACAGATCAGATCACTGATAAACGTGATGTGTTTAGTTAGATGCCCTCTTCACTGGCACTGTCTTGGACCAGTCTTGTTCTTGGTAACAGAGTGACCTTTGCGCAGGCCGACTGCCATAGGATATCGGATTCCCATTTCTCCGGTTCACTTATGGCGTCAGTGAGGAAAGTGACTTGATTCATTTTTAAACCCAAGTGTCATGACTCATAATTGCCATATCAAATGGTTTATATGAAAGATAAATATCTCCTCAGCCCTTGATGTTAGCAATCCCTGCCAGTAACCCTTGGATAGATCAGTTTTAAAAAGAAATGAGGCACTGTCAACTCGATACAGTCTTCTAACTGAGAAATTAGGTAGGAATCTGTATTTGTGAAGGCATTTACCTTTATGGTCTGCAAGATTTAGTTGGTCCATTCAACTTCAAAATTAACACTCCCAATGAATGCCAGCTGCTTTGGCTAGATTCAATCATGTGATTCTAAGCCAGGACTGAATCTATGTTTCTCCCTGAATTTGTTTCTCTGGGCTCAACAAATAAGAATGCTGTTTTAATAATACTGATTCTTCAATGGGCACATTTATGTCCAGCTAACATAGTCAATTCAGGTGTATCTTTACAGATTTCCTTATACTCCTAAGTAATTTTACTAGATCTTCCCATTTTCATTCTTATCAATTTGAGAATACAGTGCCTAACTGTCTCAGTATTTTTGTATGGACTAGTCAAATTTTAAGACATTCATTTCATAAACTATCTACTTTACTGTCACTGTCTCTGTCATCCTCTGCTACTCCTGTCCCCTAACACATTTGCTCCTTATATCTTCTTCCCTGCAACGGTATCACTTTAACATGTTTATGTGACAATAGTTTTCTTCCTACAATCAGGAATAATGAATTAGATAAGTGACTTAAATAATGCTCCTCACCACCTTGCAATGACCATAATTTTGCTTTCAGAGCTTATGTTGAAGCATAGAAAATAGGTCAGTGGGCCATTCAACCCATATAGTCAGCTCCACTGTTCAACTTGGCCATGTCCTGTATCTCAACGCAATACTCCCAAACTCTCCTCATACCTCTTAACACATTTGTTAAATATATTCAGTACTTGCCTTTGCAGTCTTGTGTGATAGAGAATTCCAGAGGTTCACAACTCTGAGTAAAGAATTTAATCCTTAGACCATAATGGCCCATTGCATGTCCTGAAAGCGCAACCAGTTGTTCTGGGCCCCACAATCAGGGGAAACATTGTTCCTCCATCCAGTTTGTTCAGCCCTGTCAGAATTGTCTGTATTTCAATGACATCCCCTTTCATTCAACGTTAGCCTGGAGGTTCTGGATGACTGCATCACCGCCTCCCTGAAGTGTAATTCAATCCAAGGAAGGATGAAAATTTGCTGGAGGACCTCAATGTAAATATTAACTGAGAGAAGCCACAAAGCATTACTATCTTAAGAAATCATTTTATTCTTTTTATCATTAATATAAAAATCCATAATAATGCTGTTTAATTTATAGAGACAATTTTGAGAAACGATGTTTTGGTCTTTAGCAATGAACCTTATCTAAATTCACAAGTACTTTGAGCTTGTCATTTCGGGCTTGTGAGTAAATTGTGACAGTTGACAGCTGTTGTTACTCTAATAAGATTAAAATAAAGAAATTAGTTGTACTGGTTTTAATCTACCATTTAACACTAGAAACCACCTGGGGCCTGCTTTATTCTGTTTATGCAGCATTTCTATGTTAGTTTTATGCACAGAATCCACCAAGGAATAAGATGTCTGCTTGGCTTCATTAACTGAAGAAAACCTTGCTCCCTCAAATGCTGTATTTTGCTAATGGAATTCTTCCATGTTTCTTCCTTTTTTGTTGCTGTGTGTTTTATTTTAAAATTTTCCTGTTGAATGTGTTTGAGCCTTTTCTTCGGTATTATTTCTCAAGTATGCAAGCAGTGGTGCTTTGTATGAGCCTCAGCAATGAATGTCGGCAGAATACTCTAATGTATTTGTTCACAAGATGTCGGTGACACTTGAATTGTTGCATCGAATTTTCTATCCCCTGTTGCTATAAGACATACTGCTGAACCTACAATTTGAACCACTGCAGTTCTTATGAGTGATCCTCTGACTGAAGGTGCTTTCTGCCACCTGCACTTTGTGTTATTTCTGCCTTTTTGCATCCAGCCTTGGCCTCTGAACTCATACTTTTACTATTTATGGCCAGTACATGACCACTTCCTGATGTTAGGAAAGGACAGAGCCAGGAACAGCACAATCTTAAAGTTGCACCAATGGTCACGTTTGGAAAGGATCTCCAAAAGGAGACCCCAATATCTTTAACGTAGAATCTGATTGAAGATGCTTTAAACAGAGATGTTGCAGGATAGACTTGCAGAAACATGGAGCAGAAAGAGATCATTAAAAGTGAGTGTAAGGTTCAAAACTTGAAAGACCAAAGTAGTAAACTTATGTTCAAAATCACTCTTGCCATGTTTAAGAAATTAAAAGTGTCTTTGTTGAAAAGGTTTTTCTAGAATCCTACTTTGTAATTTGTCTCTAAAAGCATTGCCAAGTTTGACCATATATACGACCAGGCGTTAGTAAATAGAATCCTCCATCTGTTGCATGACATATTCACATTCTGCCAGTATGCAGACCTTATTCATTTAAAGAAAAACAAATATAATTAATATGTATTAATTATTGTTATCATTCTTAAAAGTTATCTAACCATTTAAAGTCTAAAATACCTTGTACTGTTGTGCATGAGGAAGGAAGAATGTATTAATTAGTTAGATTTGTACACAAGAAACCTATGTAGGCAAAATTGTAAAGTCAGTGGGTCATAGCAACTGTTGCACATATCAGAGTTTGATTCAGTTGAGCTTTAATCTCTGGAAATGCTAAATCACTACACTTGTATTGAGATGTTAACAATTTTATTCTTTCTTTTGCAAGACATTTTCACAGTGATGATTCACTTCATTGTAGTCAGTCATATATTAATTTATCTAATTCCTTTATGACCATTGTGAAGCTAGAAGTCATACTTGTTCTGCTGATCTATTTAATAACATATTTGCTGTTTAATACACATCCAGCATTGAAATATTCCAAAACAAATCATCTTTTTACCTTGCATTGATGGTAAACCAATTGAAGGATTAATATAGTCATTAATTAGTGGTTTGGTTAACAGTCCTGAATTTCATGTATAAAAATGTGAGAGAAGGAATTCTCCACAGCATATTAGCATTAATGATGAAAACCAAATTAACTAATTTGTACTTATATCTTTCATACCCGTAATAAAGTATGTCTTAAATCTCTCAACAACTTGTTCATTACTTTTGACGGTAGTCACTGATGTTATTATGCCGTAGGCAGACTTAGCAGCCATTTTACATATCATAGCAACAAGTAAATGTGATAAATTACCAAATAACCTGACTTTCTTGGTCATGATTGTTGGATAAATATCAACAAGAACAATTGGACGACTTCATGCCCTTCATGAGAATACTTGCCTAGATTATTTTACATTTTTCTTCTTATCACATATGGCTACAATACAGCACCACTTCAGTACTGTAATGAAATATCTACAAGTGTCCAGGCCCTCCACCACCAATGCTCAGTAGCAGCAGTGTGTGCTACCTACAAGATGCACTGCAGAAATTCACCAAAGATCCTTAGACAGCTCCTTCCAAGCACATGACCTATGTGCTTATATTTAATCTTTTTGTTTCAGCATTAATATGGAAATGTTTTTGAAACTAAGTATACCAAAGTACCATTTGCAAATTTCTTGAAGGATGTTGGCATTTGGCAATGAATTTGCCATCCAGAATCGCAAAATAGCTGAAGCAAATGGGAATGATTACTATTGCTCCACTGTTCCTGTTCCTCCATCACCAACACTCAGTAGCAGCAATGTGTATTATCTACAAGATGCACTGCAAAAATTCACCAAAGATCCTCACACAGCACCTTCCAAACCTACAACCACTTCCATCTAGAAAGATAAAAATCGAGGTACACAGGAACACCACCTCTACAAGTTCCTTTCTAAGCTGCTCAACTTCCTGACTTGGAAGTATATCACTGTTCTTTCACTGTTAGAAAATCCAGGAATTCCTTTATGGGCAGGAGAGCATGTGGCAGTTCATGAAGGCAGCTCAACACCACCTTCTCAAGACAGCCAGGGATGGGCAATAAATGCTGGCCAGCCAACAAAGCCCACATCCACGAGTAAATAAACTTAAAAGGAAATCAGTCTGGTTTATGCCCACATTTTGAGTGGATCTGAGGCAAGAATACTACCATTGATTAAAGCATACATTTTCTTCCTTTGTTTGTCAAAAGCTTTAACTATCATTGGAGTGCTGTTCCTGAATACTCTGATACTTAATGACATGCCCATCCTTAGAAGACTAGACAATGACTGACAGGAGTCCAATAAACCATAAATGAAACCACAGCTGAGTCTGATCCTGTCCTCTTGTAAGTACGGTCCAGGAAAAAAAGTAAAGAAAACATACTGTCCAGTAGGATTCACTGGAGAGTGATCAATAGCAAGAACAACCTTCATTTATTTTGCACATTTAACATAGTAAAACTTTTGATAACGAGTATTGGCAGGTAAATTTGACTCTGAACATAGAGGTATTGGGATAGTTAAATGGGTGTTAAGGTTATAGAATGTCTTGACTTCTCCATCTCCTTCATTTGATTTGCTATTCGTTTTTGCTCCCAAGCCAGATTATGAATCCACTTGTACCATGTTATCTGCTTCAGCTATAACACTGAGTAAGTTGGTTCCAGTGGTCAAACTTGCTCAACGTGGCTTGATATTATCATGGGAAGTAGTTTTGCCCATCATAGAGGAAATTAAATATATTTTTTTCCATATGTCAGTTCAAGGTGGGTGCTAATATCTCAGATCTGATTTGAAGATTGTAATCACAATTTCACTGGTAAGACCGGAGATTGATTCTACAGTGAACCTTCATTCAGTTTCTCACTCCAATGACTTGAGCACGTAATCCAAGCTGATACTTCAGAGGGAGCACAAAGAGCACTGTTGAAGGCTCTCAAGTTTTGGATACAATGTCAAAATGGAGTCCCATCTATCCTCTTGGGGTTGTGTAAAAGATCTTATGGTACTATTTGATGAAGAGCAGAGGGTTGCTGTGATAAATATTCATCCTTCAACTCGTACCAGGCAGACATATATTAGGAAATTCTTGTTGAAGTGAAACCTTACTGTGCACATATTTGCTTCTGAATTTTCTCATACAGCAAACTTTGTTTAACTAGAGCCTTATCAACCGACATTCTTGATAAATTTGCAAAAATTATACTCCTCAGATACTGAGATCTACTGCAATGTCCAAGAATTTTTGCTGTCAATAAAGTATAACAGTGATGTGTACACCTCTGTATTACATTTCTAGTACTAACTGTGTGTGTTTTAAATTGATTTCAGGAGATGTTTTTGCATTGATTTTTTTTTAAGGATTTTTATGTCTTAAAGCTTTGCTTGGTCAGTATTTCTGTGGTTAAGCAAATCTCTTGACCATCCAGAATATTTGATTAACTGGTTCACTCCTGATCCCATAAGTGCAGGTTAATAAAAGGTTTGCTGTATTACAGCAGTGATCACATTTAAAGTACTTCAATGGCAATAAAGCTGTTTTGAACAACGTACACCTGTGAAAAATTGTTTCAATTCAGACTTTTACTTTTCCATTCCTTCTGTTGCTGTCAGCTTTTTGCTCCAGCGTTGGTCTAACTTTTGTTGCTCGTCAGAGAATTACGTGAGTTGAGTGTGTGGTGCTGGTAAAGCACACTTAGTCCAATCTAAGTATTTCAGGAGTGAAGAGGAAATCATTGACTGTTTATGCATGTAGGTAGAGCATGATGAAGGGCTTATGCCCAAAACGTTGATTCTCCTGCACCTCTGATGCTGCCTGACCTGCTGTGCTTTTCCAGTACCACACTCTCGACTCTGGTCTCCAGCATCTGCGGTTCTCCCCTTCTCCTAGAAAATTACATGAGTTTTGTAATATAATTTTCTAGCATTCTGAATCATGTTTTAAAATACTGCAGGCCAAAGAATGGGGTATCCCTACAGCATACATCCCAAGAATGAATATAAAGATACATTCTGTAACGCAAACCTCATCTGTGTAAAAATTTATTATAACTGCTGATTTATGCAGTAAGGGAGACTTAAAATATTCATCACTTATTAACAGGACGTACAAATGCTATTCTTTCACCAGATGCTTTTGTTTGTCATTCAAAAGTATACTTGATGTTTTCTGACAGGCATGTAACTGAGCTATCGGTTTTCATTCATTATCTGTATTTATCTCAAGAGAGGGTGACCGTTGAAGTCACAGCAATTTACTTCTGGTGTTCTTGGGCTAAGAAGGAAATGTTTGGCTAGAATTGTTACTTTTGATCACCACCCAGCAACCCCTACTGAAACAGGTGCCTTTCTGGTAACTGGGATGAGATCAGGATTAGATATGATGGCACCCAAAAAGTGTTGCCAACTTACTCTGTCTAATTTTTTGTCAGGAGTCATTAATAGCAAACTGTGTAGGAGAGCAGATGCTAATGGAATTTTAGTCCAATCTAAGTATTTCAGGAGTGAAGAGGAAATCATTGACTGTTTATGCATGTAGGTGGAGGGTGTTGGTCGTAGAGTCATACAACATGGAAACAGACCCTTTAGGTCCAACTCATCCACGCTGACCAGACATCCCAATCTGACAGAGTCCCATTTGCCAACATTTGGCCCAAATCCCTTTAAAGTCTTCCTATTCATATACTCATCCAGCATTTTAAATGTTGTAACAGTGCGTGCCTCCACTATGTCCTCTGGCAGCTCATTCCATTCCCTTACTGCCCTCTGCTTTCAGATCCTTTTTTAAATCTTTCCCCTCTTATGCCCTCTGTTTTGGGCTTCCCCCACCCTTGGTAAAGGCCTTGGCTATTCCACCTATCCATGCCTCTCCTGATTTTATAAACCTCTTCAGGTCACCTTTCAGCCTCCAAAGCTACAGGAAAAAAAAGCCCCAGCCTATTCAGCCTTTCCTTATAACCCAAATCTTCCAATCCCAGCAACATTCTTGTAAATCTGTTTTGTACTCTCTCAAGTTTAGCAGCAACTTTCCAGAATTGTACGCAGTATTCTACAAGTGGTCTCATTGTCCTGTATAACAGCAACATGACATCCCAATTCCTATACTTGATGTTCTGACTAATGGAGGATTTTAAATCATGGAAATAACAGATTCTACCACTGGCTTGATTTCTGAGAACTTTAGACAGAAGGGTGGTATCAAGAAGGTTCAGAGAAAATAAAAGCTCAGAATCTAATTCATGGCCTGATGGATAGCCAATAATTTCTGCCAAGTCCAATACAAACCAGAATTGACCTGAACTAATGCTTTCTTGATCATAAAGCTTCCAACGACATTTAGGTTCGGCTGAAGTACACAGTGAACAATTGAATGATACCCATGGAAGTACATTCCAGCAAGCTTCAAGCAACTGTAGGAGAGATGGGAAAAGTGTTGAGGGAGGGAGGTATGGAGTGGGACAAAAGTCTTCCTAATACAGCTCATATTTTAACAATCAAATGTCGCCTTGTGATATTGTCTTGAAGCAAATACAAGCTCAACTGACTTTTTCTTTTTGCAGATCCCTGTGCAATGTGATTAATGCATACTGCTTTGCCTGTCGTAGCTGCTATGACAACTGCTTCTATGTTCTGTTCAGTAACAAGATCACCTTTTTAATGGAACTGCTGCTGCATCAATTGACGGTAGGAGTCAGTACCTGCATGTACCTGCCATTGATATACTTTTATGTTCTTATAAAGATGCTTAAAAGCTGTTGTTTTCATCCATGTAACTGGGAACCAGTATGTTTTATGGAGCGTGTATTTTCTATTTTTGAGTTAACTTACCTTGGTTATTTCTGAAAAAATGTCATATTCCAGGCATTTGTATTTGAAGTTTTGAAAAAAATAATTTGACCTTCTTCATCCCAGATAATGTTATATTTTTGACTTACCTGCCAATCTCTTTATATGTTGTGTGTCTGAGCATAGAGAGCATAAGAATAGTACAATATTATGAATATCTTTTAATTATACAACACTTTTAACATTGTAAATTATTTGATTGGGTTATGCCAAGGCTATAAATGGATTGTGAGCAGCAGGAGGAGAATGAGAAGAGGTGACTGAGACATGGAAGTAGGTTTTGAGACTTTTGAACATGCAGGTGTTTAGGGAGGTAGTTTTGGAATACAATATTAAAATGGCTGAGGGTTTTAAGACTCAAGGTTAAAGAGGAAGGGAAGGATGAAATAACGGGGGAAGTGAAGGTAAAGATGAAAGTTTTAAAATAATGATGCAAAGAGTTATGTGGTTCAGCAAGTTCAGAAGTGATAGGGTTTGCCTTCAATATGAGTCATCTAGTTTTATAGGTACTCAGCACCTGCATTAATTATTTCCCAATTAGGTAGCACAATTTGGTGTAGGCTAAAGTTCTCTCCACTTAGGGGCCAAACAATGTAGTCTCAGTGGAGGACCACTTGCACCAATGTGATCTTCTATTTCCCATGTTCCCATTGGCTCTCAGATAGCTATTGCCAATTAAATGCTTGACTGGTGTCCCTTGCTGCCTACTCAGATTTACAAAATTCATTCACATTTCCCATTGCTAGCTAACTCTTTTCATTCATACAGGTTTTATATCATGGGGATAATTTTAGCCTAACCTGTCCAGCAGGAAAGGAATAGGATCAGAAAATAGAATAGCATGAAGTGTGAAACAAGTAGCTGATCCTACCCTGTCAGTTTCCTCCTAGACAGGTTAGATTCTAAATTTAAATTTCTTGCTCCATCATTCATTGGAAATATTCTTTCACTGCAGACCTCTTTGAGGGAATGTGGAGGTGAGAGTCTGGTGCTAGATTATTGAGCAAAAGAAATCCTACCATGTTCATAAGCTGCTTGATTTGTTTGCAAAGAAATCAGAATTACAAAAATGAGCAGCATGTGATGATCAAAATACTCAAATAATTATTGCTTAAAACTTATTGTTGAAAAATAAACGTTATTTTATATCATTGGAATAGGAAAATGATTTAACATATAAAGAATAAAATTTGCACAATCCAATTACTGCATGTTCAACTTCTCTTCGACAAATCTGGCAGCATCAGTGAGGAGAAATCAGAGTTAATTTTTCAGGTCCGGTGACCCTTCCTCAGAGAAAGGGTCACTGGACCTGAAACATTAACTCAGATTTCGCTTCACAGGTGCTCCCACAGATTTTGCCTCAATTTCCCATGTTATTGCCTACTTCCTCTTAGGGTGCAGTTCTAAAGGCATCATCAGCCTTCCTGAACTATATTCTTCAAGTGTGAGCCTGGATGTTAAGTGGTGGCTGCTATTTGAAAGACTGAGGTTACACAGCTGAAAGCAGTGTGTCACAGTACAGAGGTCAGAAATAAGAGCCCAAGCTGCATTTTTTTTTCTTTCCTTAGTCTCGGAATGTTGAGCCCATTGTAGTGACAGCTTACTGCTGACGTGACTGAAAGCAGTTAGCACGCTAGTATCATAGCTGTGATTTCCATGTCTCAATGATTCATTGCTGAAAAGGCAATTAGAAGAGTTAAGTTACATTTTTTTAAGTTCTTGTTTATTTAACTGTATAAAATATCCATTTATAGCAGTGTACCTGAACCAATGATTCCACATTCATGGATGATGTACCCAGATGGTACTGGGTTTAACTCGCAGAAATGAAATGTGATTGTTGCTAAAGGGTTACTTTTCCTAATGCAATAAAGTATGTGTTCCCCCAATTGTTTAATATCTTTGCACAGGACATTGGATTTTATACTGCTGTTAATCACAATGTACTGTTTATGATGAATGTCTCTGTGGAAGCAGTGTTTCTCACACCACGTATAACTTTTCATCTCTGACTGTGAAATATTTTCTATTCCCCTTCCTCAGGAATTAAAATTTCTGTTGTATTCTATGTAAGACACTTTGAGTGTTTTCTATAGGAATATTTCAGTATAGAAATTTGTTCAACAAAAGCTAAGAAGTTGTGTTTATTCATTTGATTTTCTGTCCTATTTCACAAAGCTACTGCTTCTTGCAAGGAACCTGTTTCATGGGTCCTGGTCACTTCTAACATCCTATCCATGTCTCAGTCATTGCTCCTGTTCGAAATCCATAATGAGCGTTAGGCTATTCTTTGGTTGCTGTGCTGGCAGATGAGGCTGTTACAAAAGCATTCAAAAAAGCTTCATTTTCCTGAAAGCAGTTAGCCATCAGAAAACCCCAGCTCTCGTCCCTTGCATAACCCAAGTTCTCTGACAAAACAAAGCACCTTCATTGCTCCCCTAGCTGAGGTCCGCTCACTCTTTGGAGACTAGTAAATAAACCTGACATCTTTTTGGCTTTTATGGGAGCAATGTGTTGCATTTATATAGCACCTTTCCTGATTTTAAGATGTTCTAAAGCACTTTGCAGTCAATGAATTGCTTTTTGATGTGCAGTCACTGTTATGATGTAGGGCATAGAGCAAGTAATATGGTATTGATGTCAGAAAAGGGCCATATGTTAACTTATCTGGTGGGAGTTGAAATGTATTCAATTCTGCAAGTATAATTCTGTAAAGTATTCCTGTAACCAGTTTGGGAAGTCAGATTTGAGAGTACTGTACCTGTAAATGGTCGTCTACATTGAGATTGTTCCTAAGAGCTGATCTGTTGTAATTCTTTTCAATAAGAAAGCTAAACATGTTAAATGTAATTAAAAATATATCTGAATTGTATTAGAGTCAAGAACCAGTGGTCTCAATCAGCAGAATTTCCCATGGAACTGATGAGTAAGAATACTATCAATACTACAAAGACCAGGTTGTAATAACAGTCCAAGGTGATTTAATTGCTCTCGATTAGGCAGCTGCAAATGACCTTGGACGACTGATGAAAGAGGGAAATGAGCAAGAAGCCTGCTTTCATTTTGCTAAGTTCCCTATTCTAGAAGGAAAGAGATGTGGACAGAATGTGTTACATTTGAATAGTCACCCTGTGTTTGGTTTCAGCTCATATTATGATAACAGATTATTTAGCCTAGGAGGAGGTGGAATTGTGCAGGGTCAATGGCTTGAGGGAAAGAGGAGAAGTAAAGGAATTGCAGATAATGGGATTAGTTTTAGTTTGGCTTTCTTTTAATTGAATATCATTGGAGGAGAGGTGATGGAATTGGCTGTATGGAGGAAAGAGCAAGAGTTGAATTCAGTTGGCCTGACCAGCCTGCTACGAGTTGTATATATGAAAGATGCTTGCAATCATTTTTAAAGAGAATCAAAACATGTTTAGTCAAGAATGTTTAAATTAGAAAGAAACTTCACTTGAAAGTCTTCTGTGTAATTTCCAGAATTGAACTGTAGTTTAATTGGAAAACTATGTCCATACATTGAATAATTAACCAGAAAAGCTGGCACCAAAAAGCAAACAGGGCACTGTAACTATAATACATGCCGAATAAATTAAATGTAACTTCAAAGATCGTTAGCTGATACAGAAAGGAAGGAATTTCAGCTCAGTCTGGAATCTTCTTATTTAGTTCACTATCAAGATCACTATAGCTGGTAAGAACTGTTTCAGACATTAGACTTTTAATTAAATGGATTGAAAACTATGGACCTGCTGGTGGTTCAGCCAAAACATTTTTCCCCAGTGACTGAACTAGTACACGTACTTAATGCCTAATTACACATGAGGAGGCCATCCTTCAGCACTTCATATGTGACAGAACTCACATGAGTGCTAAATTGCTGAACAACAAGCTTCAAGTAGCTAACCTCTTCATAGGTTTATGAAGACGTTACTGCACAGAGGCCATTCAGCCTGACAGTTCCATGCTAGAGTTTATGCATACATTCCTCTCCCAATCCTATTTTATTTAACCTTACCAGATTGAGAAACGAACAGATAAACAATTATGTGTTTATTTAATTTTCCAATAAGTGCATCTATTTTATACATATCGACTGCACTTCTGCAAATGAGTATTACATTTTAATTGCTCTTTGATTAAGAGAATTTTCCTGGATTCCTTTTTCAATTTATTAGCTATCCTAATCTGCTGGATTTACTTTGCACTTGGATAAACCTTCTCTTAGCTTGACCATGATTGTTTAACTTTGCTTTTTGAGGATATTGTGGTCGTGTACCTTAACAAAAATCTTGACTATTTCTAGGAGTCTGTCTATAGTTTTTACACAATCGATTTGAAAGATTTAGACACAATGTGTTTTTAATGTTTAGCTCTGAAACATTTTTTTTAAACTTTAAGTATCCTGGTTCCCTGACTTGAAGGAGATAAAAGCAGCATTATCTCACATGCTTTTCTTGTGAGACCACCATAGGAGGAGTTTATTATTAGCTGATAAGAAATTTCTCATAAAGCGATACTAATTTTATTAAAATTATAATTTAATATTACTATCACAATTCAATTGTGAAAGTCGTTTTCCCTGTTCCTTTGTTAAGGACCTAATTGTTCTGAAACGCCAAAGGAGCTTTCTTTTATCATTTATTTGTTCTCTGACCATTTGTTCATGATTGGTCATCATTTATTGCCTGTCACTAATTGTACCCAAGAAGGTGTTGGTGAACTGAGTTCTTGAACTTTGCAGCTTATATGGTACAGAAAAGCCCACAGTGCTGTTAGGAAAGGAGTCCCAGCACTTTGACCCAGTGGCAGCAAAGGAACAGTGGTGAAGTTCTAAGTCAGCATGGTATGTGATTTAGAGGTGAACTCGTATTGGTAGTGTTCTCATGCATCTGTTTCCCTTGTCTTTCTTGGCGGTAGAGATCACAGGTTTGAAAAATACCGTCGAAGAAGCATTGTTATGCATTGCTGCCACATTCCGTTGGCAGTGAGGGAGTAAAGGGAGACTGTGAATCTGCAACCAATGTTTTTCATTACATAATTGTTTAGTAATTTTGTGTTTCGAAACACAGAATATAAGATAATGGAATAATATGCATGAATAATTTCTGCTTTACTATTTACTTTGTTCAACATACTTGGGACAACTTCTTCCCTGATGGTTTGTGTTTTAATGAGACAAATATTATTTTTGTCTTCACTTCCTAGATACCATGTTGCAAACTTTTGGAATATTCTGCTTATTGACTCTGGCTCTATTAGTGCATTGCAGATGAATAATTAGTGGTGTACTTTATCCAGCTGCTTGTTGAATTAGATAGAGCTTGTAAATAAGTTTACAATAGCCACCATCCATAACTATAATTACCTTGTGACTGGTTGGAAATAGAGAAGAGAATTTGAAGTCACCTTGATTGACCAAGAAATTCACTGACCACTATGTCAGTGTGCTCCAGTTTGAAGTTCTATAACACAAATTTGTTTTGTGTTCCATGCTGATAATTCAGTACTTTAAATGTGCATCCTGCTGTACTTTAAATGTAACTTGTTATATTTGTCGACGGTATCCCAGTCAATCCCTCAACCAAAACATCGTTTATCTTGCTCCCCTTAAAGCATTGTGCTTGAATGAGGGCTCTGGCAGCAGCTGGGCTGAGCCAAAGCAGATGCAGGTCGTATTACAGAGGTGATAGTATTGGCTTGTATTGGAGAAGATTTAGAATCGGATTGGAATCACTCTGATTCAGTAGCCAATGGAGGCAGATTCAGTAGCCAAGATGTGGGTTGAGGGTAATCCCTGAATTTTCCAAGTGCTTAATTTGAGCAAATGGTTCTAGGTCAGCTGTTGTGCTAGCAAAATGTTTCCTTTATAACCTGTGGGATTAGCATTGGTGACATTATTAAATTAACCTAGCAATAAGGAGGCACTGCAACAATCACAAATTCATTTTTTAAAAAGAAAAATGCCAATTACTTTCAATGTACAATCAATACATTGTTTTTCATTAATGGAATTAATAGAAGAGCAGGCGGCAAACCAGAGGTATTTAAGTTGAGTTTTGTTGGAACTGCAGAACCGGATGCTTAGAAGCATAGACTGGGTGACCACTTCGCAGAACACCCACGTTCTGCCTTGAAATTCCAGTTGCCTGCCACTTCAACACACCACAATGTTCCCTGGCCAACATCTGTCTCAGGCTTACTGCAGTGCTCCAGCCAAGCTCAGTGCAACTTGGAAGAAAGACATCTCATGTTCCGCTTAGGGACCCTGCAGCCTTCCAAATTCAATATTGAGTTCAATAATTTTAGGGCCTGAACTCTCCCATGTTCCAGCCTCCAACTCCACACACCAGGCCTTGTTGTCACTTATTCTGCCATCGGACATTAGATATTATTAGCTACTAACAATATCCATTAACAACTATTCACTCTCCTAGCCAGATAGTTATCCACTCCTTTGTTTGTCCAACTGCTCTTCTCTCTTTGGGCTCTATCCTCACCTATCATTTACTCCTCCTCCCCTCTTCCCCCAACGCTATCTTTGGCTTATAAACCAATATTTTCCTATTTACCATTAGTTCTAATGAAGGGTCACTGGACCAGAAATGATAACTCTGATTTCTCTGCACAGATGCTGCCAATGCTGCTGAGTTTTTTTTCCAGCAACTTCTGTTCTTGTTTTGTTGGAAAAGGTGGCTCTAAGAAGTTATAAGGAAAGGGATAAAGGTTCAGGGAGACAGAATCCAGAAAACAAGCTGAGATAACAAAAAACACCAACAGTGGAGTGTAAGAGTGGCAATAGAAATTAAAGCCAGAGTCAGAAGACCAGGTGATATGATGGGATACATGGGTGGTTGTGGTAAAGTCAAAGATGGATTAGAACATGAAGACAGATATTTTCAGTGTAATATTTTAAGCAATAGTTGACTAGGGTAAAGCATGAAGTATAACAGTGATGGGTGATAGGTAATGCACAAGGTTTGATCAATTGATTTTTTTTGGCAGTCTTGGAGCATGGAAAATCTGGAGCCTGGGAGACGAGTAAATTGTCGGAGAAACGAAACTAGACATGACAAAAAGCAAGAATATGGATGAAGGAGATCGGCAAGAAGAGAGCCCAGAGGAAGATGGGCAATAATTGTAGAGTAGACGGTGAAATATAAGGCATACAGTAAAGGAGGTGGTGCCAGAAATTGCCGAATGCATGTTAATCTTAGGAACAAAGAGATCCAAGTGATTGTTGCACTTGGTATTGGTGGTTTAGGTATTGATGGAGTGGTGCAAGATAGGGATCTGAGGAGGCAGTTAGCTATAGAGGAAGAGAGCTTGAGCTTGATGTGTTAATCCAGATCTATACCACAACGCCAAACGTGCTCCAATGTGTGACATTCAGATTCAAGGAAATGAATGTAAGGATTACACTAAGGGAATGTCTGGGCTGGGAGACCATGAGGGATTTACTGAGAGCAAGGGCATGAAAGGCATAAAGGATCTGTTGAGCAAGTTCACAAAATAGAAGTGTCATGAAGGACAAACGGGATTGATTGACAGAGAAATGTGTTTCTTTACGAATGTTGTAAGTATGTAATTTTTAAAAGACAATTAGATAATTTTGTATGATAGCATACAGCTTATCCAAAGTTGTCAAAAACAGTATTCTTGTTTCCATTTATTAGCAAGAATTCAACCCTTAAGTAATCCTTCAGTGAACATTTAAAGAGAAGCATCACTGTAAGGAAAAATGTGTTCTGTATCATGTCTTTGAAAAAGTAGTTAGCAGTAAAGTTGCCAAATAGAGTTGTGAAAATCAATCTTTCCTGAAAGCACATACATGTGTTTCACATATATTGGTCAGTAGAATCTTCATTTTGTATGCCTGCAATTAACTGCTGCATTCTGCATAGTTTGGAGTCCATACATACATTTTTAAAAAAATTTCTCCTTTCAAGTCTTACTGTTATGTACATAAAGGATAAGTGCTTGACAATTCAAGTGCTTCATCTTACTCTCCCGCATTGGCCTTTTAAGATACCTTTTATTCCCCACCCCCTTTCAGCTAAAGGGTGAAACCATTAAGATGAAGCACAGATCATAAAATGTTAAAGGAGGGTTTGCAGCTGGCTTATCATCCTAAACATAAAGGATTTGTATACTTTTGCAACAGATGCTTCTCATTGTGTACGACAGAGAAGAGTCTCTACCTTACTAAGACCATAAAAGAGGAAGGGAGAGAAATTACATTAAAGCGTCTGAGAATAAGAATCCAGCACCTTAAATGATATGTCTTACAACTCAGTGTAAAGAATGGTGAAAACGAGCTTGACAACCTTGATGTAGATTATAATATCTGTTGGCTGTATTCCCATGTTAATAGATGATTTAAAGTTTCACATTTGTAATTTGGTCAGCAATTGATTGCAAACCCAACTAGCTACAGATTTGAAAGATGCTTGGTAATAATGAACTAAAACATTTTTCAGAGTGTTTAGCAATGATTAATGCAGCTTTAAGAAACCCCACTGGAAATGTTTAATGGGAAGAGGACTTAGAACACCTTCAGTAGGATTTGTTATGACATTGACACGTGGTGCCATCGCTATGAACCATCTGCAAGATGCAGAATATTGCTGTCAGTGTTCCTTGACTGGAGAGGGAAAAATACTTCAGTCCAGAATTTTGATCACTGTGAAGTGATTTTTGGGATATTTCTTTCTGCACACCGAGTGAGGATAGAATTGGCCTGTGATATGATCCACCTTGTGCTTGAATAATTTATTGAAAAGCAGATTTAACCAAATCAGACAACTCACAGTGAAGATACTTGGTTATAATTGATAGGCTGAAAAACAGTGAACTCTGACCTTAAATAAAACTGTTCTTTGAAGTGGCTGATAAACCTATTCAAAAGTAGTAGACTTCACCCCAAACAGGATAAGAACCTTGCACAACAACAATTTGCATTTATGTAGCACCTTTAACAGTGTACCATCCCAAAGCACTTCACAAGGATGTTCTTAAACAGAGGGAAAAGAATATTAGCTTATAAAAAATGCACCTTTATTATTGAATGTGGCAAGATTTGAAGTAGGCAGCAGATATTTAATTGACATCAAAGGGAGAAGGACAAATATCCATATCATACTTTTCACAATTTCAGACATCCCAAAGTGCATTACAGCTAATAGAGTACTTTCTGAGTATTTTCAAGTGTCATCACATCATTTTATTCATGGAATGGAAAAATAATTTTTTAGGAGCATCAATTGAACTTGGCACAGCAAAAGATTAATGTAAAGGAATTGTGGTCCATATTTAAGACCAAATAAACATTTTGGTTTTGTGAAAAAGGTTTGATTCCCTAAGTTCAAAGTGTCTAATTGACCAAAAGGGTGGGCAATACTCTGGCAATTTAGCATTCTGAGGATTTTCACAATTTAGTTTTTTGAGCTGCACATTATTGAACTAGCTGTTCTATTTCTGACCAGTGGATATTGACACAGTAGCTCATGTACAGAAGAGCCAATGGAGTATACAAGGGAAGTCACAAAAGGTCAAAACAAAATTGAGGAAAGATTAACCAAGCTTAAGGAAAGGCAAAGTGGTTTCTACTGAAATCAGGAGGGGGCGGGGTGGAACACAAAAAGAAAGGTTTAGTATTTGAAAGAGAAATAAGAGAACCTGTTGAAGGAGGAGAAGAAAGAAAACATTTTAAGATGGTGTGTTTAAAAGTGAAAACTAACCAAAAAGTTGCATTCAGCTGCAAAGGGAGGCAAAGACATTACGACAGAGCAGCTGTTGAGATATGGAATCAAAGTACATACAAACAAAATGGAAACATTGAAGAAATGGCTAAGGCTTCATGGTAAGTTATTTTAGGGAAAAGAGAAGAGCTGTGCATCATTTTCATCACAATTTTATCATAGGTAAATTCTTGGGAGAGTTTTGATGTTGAAGCTCTATTATCATACATTCAAATTTCTGATTAAGTATTTTAAGAATTATAAGTTGTGAATCACAAATGTACCTGAATTAGTGCTGATTTTAACAATCTCACTTGGTCAGGTGGCCTATCAACAACAGATGCAAAAACATAAAACTCATGCTAGCTCATATATAAAACATTGCCACGTTAGGTTTCTTTTTGGTCAGACTTCTATCCATCACCATGTGTACCTTATGAAATTTAAAACTAAGATGCTTTATGCATAAAGGACATGGCATGATCCCTGAGAGGCCCCTGAAAAATCTTAGTCTCTGCTGAACAGCAAAATCAGCAATTATCTATGAAATGATCATCAGACTTCAAAAGTCTGATGGTTAGAGATTGGTGAAAGGTCCTTTTGCATTGTGACTTGTTCCTGAAAGGGGTGCCACCTAGAAGGACCTGGAAATGCTGCGCTCTGCATCTTGGTTGGATCCATGGAGCAGAGAGTTCTGATGGTAAACCAAAGACCTAGGATACATGCTGGCAGTGAGATCTGCACGTGGATATATCAGACCGTTCACATTGAGGAAGAATTATCAAATGTGCAAAATAATAAGTTGCATTTATATAGCACCTTTAACAATGTGAATTTAGCAATTAACCTTGGTTTAAAAATGTCCTCAGATACTTTGCAAGTACATTATCAAATGTTTGATACTGAGCCACATAAGGAGATATTGTCGTGACAAAGAATGGGGATCAAGAAACACCCCAAAGAAATAGAAAAACAAAGGATGTTAGAGTTTGGGGCTTAGATAGTCTTTTGCATAACCATCAGTGGTGGAGTGGAGTTTGCTGGTTCTGCTAATGCATTGAAAATCTCAGTTTCATATTGTAAGTAAATGGGAAAATGTAATTTACATTTCTTTAAAATATTTGATGTTTTGATTTCAAATTTAAGTAATGAAATCATTCTCACCTCAAAAGCTGTATTCAACAGTGTGATAGAATGAATACAATTGCAGAAAGGCCAGTAAACACAGGCAAAGCACATTTGTACTTTGGATATGTATGTATATTATGCTAAGACACTCATCAGTGTTAGAGAAAGAGTGGGGGACAAAGCTTGTTTTCTCAAATCAGGGGCAAAAATCCAAGGATGTGTACAAGTGCTTTTACATTGGAGAAATGTTCAGTTTTCATGCCTGAAAGCCCTGATTGAATTTGAGTGTTCTATTCTGATTCTTTGCTATTTTTCCCCGATTTTTCAGCTTTTTGTTCCAGCTGAAGACGAGGCTATCATTGGAAAGAGTGTGAGCAAGCAGGTGTTTGAAGGGCTGACCACAGGGCTCCTGCACACCTGTGCTACTGTGCTTGGGTGCTTGGCCAACCATCTTCCTGAGGCCAACAGCCATCCTGGGACACCTAAGAAATCTGGGCAAGAAACAAAATATAACCTTTCACAGAGTGAGCTCTGCATCAGCAGGGTTCAGGATCTCATCAGGTGAGAGCACTGACTGTGTTTTAGTAGGAGTGAAATAAATGCAATAGTAGATATATTATTCTACTATTTAAAATCTGATTGAAGATTTGTAGCTCGGGTATCCGTTGTTGTGGTTCTGCTCGCCGAGCTGGAAGTTTTTGCTGCAAACGTTTCGTTCCCTGGCTAGGGAACATCATCAGTGTTGTTGGACCCTCGTGTGAAGCGCTGCTTTGATGTTTCTTCCGGTATTTATATTGGTTTGTTCTTGCCGCTTCCGGGTGTCAGTTTCAGCTGCAGTGATTTGTATGTGGGGTCCAGGTCGATGTGTCTGATGATGGATGTTCTTGCCGTTTCCGGGTGTCAGTTTCAGCTGTAGTGGTTTGTATATGGTGTCCAGGTCAATGTGTCTGTTGATGGAGTTTGGGGATGAATGCCATGCTTCTAGGAATTCTCTGGCTGTTCTCTGTCTGGCTTGTCCTATGATAGTGGTGTTTTCCCAGTCAAATTCATGTTGCTGGTTGTCTGAGTGTATGGCTACTCTGAGCTAACAATCCGCATCCATGAACATCAGCTAGCCACAAAACGACACGACCAGCTATCTCTAGTAGCCGTACACTCAGACAAACAGCAACATGAATTTGACTGGGAAAACACCACTATCATAGGACAAGCCAGACAGAGAACAGCCAGAGAATTCCTAGAAGCATGGCATTCATCCCCAAACTCCATCAACAGACACATTGACCTGGACACCATATACAAACCACTACAGCTGAAACTGACACCCGGAAACGGCAAGAACACCCATCAACAGACACATCGACCTGGACCCCACATACAAATCACTGCAGCTGAAACTGACACCCGGAAGCGGCAAGAACAAACCAATATAAATACCGGAAGAAACATCAAAGCAGCGCTTCACACGAGGCTCCAACAGCACTGATGATGTTCCCTAGCCAGGGAACGAAACGTTTGCAGCAAATACTTCCAGCTCGGCGAGCAGAACCACAACATTATTCTACTATATACTTACTTACCTCCCTGCCCGGCCTTGTACAGTCTGTCAGAGCCTGTACAGTATTCCTTCTGGTATCTGTTTCATTTCCAATTTACCCTGAGGCACATCTTTCACTCATTACTTCCTTGCTTTCTGCAATGCTGCACTAAATCCATTTGCTTTGCCAATTCAATTCCTGGCATAAGAATCCCTGAAAAAAATCCATTTGTTTTTCTGTAACTTTAATTTGCTGCTGTACACAAATTCCTCCTTTCTGTTTTACACATTGTGTCAAGGTAAACTCTTATATAATTTCCATATTACTTATTTTTGTCCAACACTTTTTCCCAAAAAGCAATCTCTGATGTTCACCCAAGTTACTTCATGGCCAGCTCTATGGGTAAATGTGCTGTGTTTTTGTTGTGACCCTTAATCCATACTGAGTTAACCAATCTCTTCTGTGATTCTGTTGGGTGAGTAAGGAAAAAGGATAGAATTTGTGTCTGTCAGCTAAGAATGGAAAAATCAACTTGCCTTCCTAACCCCAATCTTTATGATGCCTTTTACGTATATGCCTCTGTGGCCATTAGAATCGTAGAACCAAACAGTGATGATTTTAATCCAATCACTTTGTCAGGTGGTCTGTCAACAGTTAAAACTCATACCAGCTCATTTATAAATCATTGCCTCATTAGGTTTCTTTTTGGTCAGCTCATTGTCCATCATCGTATTTGAAACTTCATATAAAATCACAGATATAATTTCACATGATTAATACGCAAGTGCACATTCTCCCTTCTCAGGGATGCACCTCAGTTAGTCAGGTAGAGAGTTTAAGCACAAGTTAGTTAAACCAGTCTTTAGTGTGCCTATATGTTCGCAAAATTGCAAACCAATAGATATCTCACCAGTCTCTGTGTAAGCGGGTTTTGAGAAGATTCGTAGCTCAGATTGAGGGTCTGGATGTAAGTTTGCTTGTTGAACTGGAAGGTTCATTTTCAGACGTTTCGTTACCATACTAGGTAACATCATCTGTGAGCCTCCAGTGAAGCACTGGTGTTAGTGACCCACTTTCTATTTTTGTGCTTAGGTTTCCTTGGGTTGGTGTCATCATTTCTACTGGTGGTGTCATTTCCTGTTCTTTTTCTCAGAGGGTGGTAAATGGGGTCCAGGTCAATGTGCTTGTTGATAGAGTTCCGGTTGAAATGCAATACTTATAGGAATTCTCGCGTGTGTCTCTGTTTGGCATGTCCTAGGATGGATGCATTGTCCTAGTCGAAGTGGTGTCCTTCCTCATCAGTATGTAAGGGTACTAGTGAGAGTGGGTCAGGTCTTTTTGTAGCCAGTTGATGTTCGTGTAACCTGGTGGCTAGTTTTCTGCCTGTTTGTCCAATGTAGTGTTTGTTACAGTTCCTGCAAGGTATTTTATAAATGACATTAGTTTATGCACAGACAATTTTTACAAAATATCTTGCAAGAACTGTAACAAACACTACCTTGGACAAACAGGCAGAAAACTAGTCACCAGGATACATGAACATCAACTAGCCACAAAAAGACATGACCCACTTTCACTAGTACCCTTACATACAGATGAGGAAGGACACCACTTTGACTGGGACAATGGATCCATCCTGGGACAAGCCAAACAGAGACATGCACAAGAATTCCTAGAAGCATGGCATCCCAACCGGAACTCGATCAACAAACACATTGACTTGTATCCCATTTACCACCCTCTCGGAAGAAGAACAGGAAATGACAGCACCAGAGGAAATGATATCACCAACCCAAGGAGCCTAACACACAAATAAAAACCGATTCACTAACACCAGTGCTTCACTGGAGGCTCACTGATGATGTTACCTAGTATGGTGACGAAATGTCTGAAAACAAACCTTCCAGCTCAGCAAGCAAACTTACATCCAGTCTCTATGTAAATTATCAGTACCGTACAGGTAATTTGTAAGTTTCCTGCTGCTTGTCAGATAGGATTAGTTTACTCGGTAGGGCATGTAGTTGCAGCATTTTCAGGAGCCAAATGATGATAACCTCAACCAAATAGATTTACCTCTCTTGGTTCCATTCATAGGCCAAGCTGGCTAGTCAATCCTGAAACATTGCAGACCTGACTGGCTCACCTACTGGATCATTATGTCTGCCAACAAGGCTAGATTATTTCTATATGCTCCCACATTTAGGAATACAGGTCCAGATGAGAACAGTAGAATTTTGTGAAAGGTGAGAACATTAATCCATCGTCACTGTACCTACTGTTCATAAAGGAGTGGAAAATCCTGAACTAAAATAAAATCGACATGATTAGAGAAAAATAAGATTAGATGAGATAACATTTTTTAGAAATATGGAATATAATGATATGCCAACAAAAGAATACAACAGTAGAAGATGCTGATAAGACCAAATTTGGAGTACTGAGTGTAGATTTGCTGGTGTATTTACGGAAAGATATCATTTTACTGGAGGCAGTTCAGAGAACTTTCACTAGAATGGTCTTTGGCATGGAGGGATTGTTTTATGAGCAAAGGCAGGACAGCTTGGGACTCTGCTCACTGGAATTTAGCAGAATGAGAGGTCATCTCATTGAAACATATAGGATTCTCAAGGGCCTTGACGGTAAATGCTGAGAGGATGTTTCTCCTATTGGGAGAGTCAAGGACCAGAGGGCATAGTCTCAGAATAATGTAGGATTGAGATGAGGAGGACTTGCTTTTCTGATAGTTGAGTGTCATTTGAGCTCCTTACCACAGCGAGATAGGGGGCAGAGTCCTTGTGTATATTTAAGGCTAGGTAAATAAGTTCTTGATTAGACAGTGAATCAAGCGTTTAGGGGAAAACACAGGAAAGTAGATGTGAGGGCTGTCACATCAGCCAAGATTCTTTTAAATGGCAGAGCAGGCTCAAGGGTCCTCCTATTCCTATTTCCTATGGTCAGTAGGATCAATATTTTTGACTTGAATCCAAGTCTTAAAAGTATCTGTTTTACAGATTCTAAAACTTAACGTACAATTTTAATAGAGTTCATTGTTTTTTTAAGACACCTAGTTGTTTAATTCTGAGTTTCTCAATTGCACATTTGTCAATGCATTTTATTTTTAAGAATCGCATGTAAACCTTCCTAATCTTTGTTTCTCATCTGAGGTGTAAAGGTAGTTTCAGGCTGAAAAAGGTGGTGTTTGAATTATGGACAAAAGTGAAAAGGACAGTAATTATTCCCTCTGAGTCACCATTGTGGTCTTCACTCAATATTGTTTAGTGCAGTCTGTGCAGGTAATTCAAAGTATTGCATGGCAGCCATAGCCAGGAGCGTTCAAAAAGGCTGAGGTCAGAGTTCGTGCAGAATGAGCAACTGACTCTATAGTAAGGTGAGAAATGATTGAAGCAGACTTGAGTAGCCTAAGGAAAGGAAGTGATTGAAACATTCAAGGCCGAGAACAATACGTGAAGTGACAAATGCAGTTCTATTCTGACATAAATGCAACTTCTTCTATTAGTGTTGCTTTGCACCATTGGGTTTCTCAGAGCTGCCAGCAGTATTTGTAAGTTATTTGAATATTTCAAGTTCTCATTGAGTTGGAAGGATCAATCGTAGAATCATAGAGACATACAGCATGAAAACAGACCCTTTGGTACAACACGTCCATGCTGACCATATATCCTAATCTAATCTAGTCCCATTTGCCAGCACTTGGCCCGTAAGCCTCCAAACGCTTCCTAGTCATGTACCCATCCAAATGCCTTTTAAATGTTGTAATTGTACCAGCCTTCACCGCTTCCTCTGGCAGCTCATTCCATACATGCACCACCCTCTGTGTGAAGAAGTTGCCCATTCAGTCCCTTTTAAATTTCATCCTCTAGTCCTGGACTCCCTCACTCCAGGGAAAAGACCTTGTCTATTTACCCTATCCATGCCCCTCATGATTTTGTATACCTCAAAATGTCACCCCTCAGCCTCTGAGGCTCCAGGGAAAACAGCCCCAGCCTATTCAGTTTCTAAACTCTGGTTTCCAGCATCTGCAGTCCTCACTTTTGCCTATTCAGTCTCTCCCCATAGCTCAAATCCTCCAACCCTGGCAACATCCTTGTAAATCTTTTCTGAACCTTTCACGTTCTGATAGGAAGGAGGCCAGAATTGCATGCAACATTTCAAAAATGATCTAACCAATGTCCTGTACAGCTGCAACATGACCTCCCAACTCATATACTTAATGCTTTGACCAGTAAAGGAAAGCATATCAAACACCTTCACTATCCTATCTAACTGCGACTGCACTTTCAAATATCTGCAGTCCAAAGTGTCTTTGCCTCTTACATTTCTGTTAAAAAGAAGTGCTTCATTATTGAATCCTAGGTAAGCTTCTGTCATTTGACTTGGCTTTATTGACACTGTTCATTTTTCTTATGAGATAAAGTCACTGTTATTGGGCCAACTGCCAAGCTTGGAAGGAATAACAACAAAGTATTGGAGAAACTCAACAGATTTGGCAGCATTTATGGAGAGAAAAACATAAAGTCCAATATGACTCATCTTTGGCAGCTTGAAAAGAGGCTGGATCAGAGACTCTATTCTGCCCTGCTCTAGCTCTTTGTCTGATTTTTGATCTTAGTCAACATAGCTGCCTGCCATAACTGTGTAATCACATTCCCAATAATGTGGAGCATTGATTATTATTTTTTAATAGATTTTCATCAACAGTAAAGGAAAAATAACAGCGGCAACAGTTTTCAGGGTTTAGTACAGTAATACAAAGGAAAAGTACTGCAAATAATGGAAATTGAACATATAAAGAGAAAATGCTAGAAATACTCAGCAGATCAAACAGCATTTGTGGAGAGAGCACAGAGTTAATTGTTAACAGCCAGTGTCATTTGAATTAAAAGTTCTAAACCTGAAATATTAAACCTAATCACATGTTTCCACAACCTGGTCACCATTTCCAGAAGATTATTGACATTGTTGAAAGACACCATCGGCAGAGAGACTTAAAATTAGCTTTCTTAAAAGTGGATCTGAAGGCAGATCCTATCTGCTGTGTCAGTTAATTGCTGTTTTCTTTATGACTGCTAATCCCTATACATCAAAGAAAGATAACATGAAGGAGTGAGAAACTGAGGTGGGGTGGGGGGAGTGTCAAGTCAAGGAATGATCTGCAGAGAGAGCTCTTCCATTCTGCAATGCTCTGATAATATTGCAAATTACTATGACAATTGAATATATGTACAGTCAAGCTCTAGTTATGATTAAAGGCAGCTGATGCTAATTTTGGAAAGATTTGGGCCTATACATGGGAAACACAGGGCTCGTTTGGTGCAGTTGATAGCGCTGCTGCCTCTGAGGCAGTTGGTCCAGGTTCAAGTCCCATCTGCCAATGAGATGTGTCATAACAAATCTGAACATTTTTATTTTAAGAATAGTTTCAACCTGGTTAGCAGGGTCTGTGAAAGTGAAAAGTTGCTTGCACCTATGCTGTTCAGATTATTGTGAAAAAGCTATGAGGAAGACAGGTCAGCTCCTGCTTCCTTTGCCAGATGTACGTTTACCACACTACTATGCTAAAATGTTTTATTGATTGAATCTTTATTCAGTTAATTCAATCTATGTACGCTCAAGTATCCATTGTTCGACCAGCAAATTTCTGTATACACTACTTAATTGGAACAACTGTTTTTATATCCATTTTCTTGTCTTGAGATACATGTAGAGCTTACCTTCAAACATGTAAAGTACAGATGCTTAGTCAATGTGGCAGTAATGTCCACACTGTTGAAACATTAAAATCTGCACAGAAGGTCTAATCAGCCCGATGAATGTGTTCAAATCTGTTTCATACCACACTTAAGTTACTTTCACCCCTTTTATTGCAGACCTAATTTCTGACTCCAGGCTTACGTTAAATCTTTAGTGCTGAACAGTGCTAATGTTGTAGTGTAAATGCACCCTGAGCTAATTACTGTTGGTATACCTTTCAGGAGGTGACCCTAACCCTCAGTTGTAGGTATCGTCGACCTTGGTAACCAGGGGTTTTGAAGGGAGAATTGGGCAGAAATGCAAGGCAAAATCTAGTGACTGTGATTAAGAGAAGCATGTTGGTCGATGTCAAGGGAGGGTTAAGCTTAACTATAATTGACCCAGTCTTCAGCCCCAAGGAAAATAGTTAGTTGACACTCTGAAGAATAACCATTTTTACAAAGCGCTAGAGCAGTAGAGAAATAGTTCAGTGGATGTCAGCTTTTCAGAAAAAGTAGAGGGAAAATCAGAGTAAAAAGAATGAAGATGCCAGTGAGAAAAGAATCCCTGCTATGTTGTGAAAAATAACTGGAAGAATGCAACAGAATATGCAAATCAAAGGTGGGAGGTCTCCTGATTGATGGTTTGTGCTGTGAAGATGTCAGGTGCAATGAACTTGGATAATGCCAGAGGCACAAAGTAAGCTGAGACTGTCTAATACCTATGGCATTGAGGGGTATGGGCAGGGCGTAGAGCTTCCATAGAAACTGTGACAGGGTGAAGATGCAATTAGGAGCGATTTGATGCAGATTTTGGACAGTAAGAGAATGCAGTTTGGACTCAGTCTCAAATTAGAAGTGGTATAATGACAAGTCTGTCTGGAAAGACTACCTGTTAGGTAAAGTATTGGGTTTCCCTTCAGGTGTTTAGGGTACAAATTAGAGGATAGTGTTTTGCATTAAATGACCGGGTTTTTGAATGTGAAGGATAAAAGCTTTTGTAAGTTGGAAAAGGTTAAACTGTTCTCTCTCTAATCTAAATCAAATTGGCTTCTTTGTTGACCAAGCTGGATTTAAATGAGATTTCTTTCTCCCTAGAGGATGACAATATCAACTCTTTAACCTGCTGCAACACCTTTTTATTTCAATATTTTCTCTAATCAATTTTCTTTCACCACCTATTGTCCCAACTGCAAGAAACTTCTGTGCACAGTTCCATAAATAGCATTGCCTCTAGGGTATTTGACAAAATGATGACTCTTCACATTAGGGGTTTGACATTGAGCTACCAGGATTCAACAACTGGAGAGCATCACAAACAAACCAAACTTCAACTCAGTGGACTTCCCCAAATACACATTGTCCTGCACTAGGTTAAGTGAGTGCAACAAAGAAGACTCCTCCCCCACCATTTCATGAATGTCAATCCCAGTTGCCAACAAACTTGCTGTTCTCTGTTCTGCCAATCTGACTTTTTTTTTCTGCAATCACCATTCTTTGTCCCATCTGCGTATGATATAGTTTTCAGAAAAATAGTTGCTGAATTACAGACCATTTTGTGACCTGTCCCTACGAGGAACTGGACTGATGTCAGCTGTAATCACATTATTAAGTGATTCTTTGCAGGAAGGGTGTTGAAATTCCTCGTCTTGGTGGATCATTTGGTGCATTCACTAGAGTCCCATAATGCCATATTTTCAAGATGAGACTCACCTGCACACTTAGCGTTTTGATAAGTATCAATTTTTGTACAAGTTCTAGTTCCTTTTGGATCAGACGATGTTGTGTTGAAGTTCCACTAAGGGACATGAGCTCGTACAACTGTACTTCCCAAACCTTTGATACCATTTTGAGGCTTTAGAGTTGCCATGGTCTCCGGTCAATGGTGGTGGTGGTGGTTTGTGGGGGAAGAGAGAGAGGGAATTGATGAAAGCTGGTGAAGGGGGGTCAGTCTATGTCGCCTTGGAATTAGGATATCGACTCCCACGTTGGAGGTCTAAATGTTGAAATCAGATGTGACAAGATGATGCATTTTAGATTTTCTGTTCTCTGATGTCCTATCATAACAATGCCATTGAATCTACTGTGATAATTCAGTTAGTTATTAAAGATCCTATGACAAAATTAAGATCAAGGAGTAACTTCTCGTGTCCTGACCTCCAATATTCAAACCAATACTATCATTCATGGATGTCAGTTTGCTCACTGAGCTGGAAAGTTCAGTTTCAGACATTTCGTCACGATACTCAGTTAAACCGTCAGTGAGCTTCCAGATGAAGCACTAGTGGTATGGCCTGCTTTTTAATTTATGTGTATAGGTTTTCTTGGGGTGGTGATGTCATTTCCTGTTCTTTTTCTCAGAGGGTGGTAAATGGGCTCCAAGTGTGTTTGTTGATAGACTTCTGGTTGGAATGCCATGCTTCTAGGAATTCTTGTGCGTGTTTCTGTTTGGCTTGTCCAAGGATGGATATGTATTCCAGTCGGAAGTAGTGTCCTTCCTCATCTGTATGTAAAGATACTAGTGGCAGCTAACAATCATCTCAACATTCAAAAATGAAGCTGCATTAGAACATTATTTCAACGAACCACTACACACTGCAGTGCAGAGGAAAATCACCTATACAGTGTACTCAAAAAGAACAGGTACCCAACGAACACAGTCCAGCAATTCTCAGCAATAAATCCAAATAAGCAGACAAAACACATCCAGAAATCCTAGCCGCTCTCCCCTACATCAAGGTCTTCTCAGAAAGCACTGCCAGACTACTCAGACCTTTTGGCATCATGGTATCCCACCAACACACCAAAACAGCAGCTAATGAACTTGAAGGACCCTGTACAGACAAAAACAAAACCAATGTAATTTACAAAATACCTTGCAAGAACTGTAACAAACACTACTTTGGACAAACAGACAGAAAACTAGCCACCAGGATACATGAACATCAACTAACCACAAAAAGACATGACCCACTCTCACTAGTATCTTTACATACAGATGAGGAAGGACACGACTTCGACTGGGACAACACATCCATCCTAGGACATACCAAACAGAGACATGCACAAGAATTCCAAGAAGCATGGCATTCCAACTGGAACTTAAACACATTGACTTGGATCCCATTTATCACTCTCTGAGTAAAAGAACAGGAAATGATGTCACCAACCCAAGGAAACCTAAACACACAACTAAAAGGCAGGCCATACTACCAGTGTTTCATCCGGAGACTCACTGATGATGTCACCTAGTATGATGACAAAACCTCTGAAACCGAAACTTCCAGCTCAGCGAGCAAGCCTACATCCAGAACCTCAACCTGAACCACAAATCTTCTCAAAACTCACTAGCATTCAGAACCTCAACCTGAGCTACAAATCTTCTCAAAACTCACTATCATTCAACTCATTCCTGTTTGTGGGATTTTGCTGTATGCATAGTGGCTGCAACATTTCACTGACTGTGTATTTCATTGCAAGTGCCGGATTTGAAATATTTGTTTTAATTTTATCGTGGCAGTTCATTGACATTTCTGAGAAATACATAAATCAGTCTTAAAAATAAATTCACTACAGTGGAAGGTGAAAATGTGAAGAACATAGAACATTACATCACAGTACAGCCCTCAATGTTGCGCCGACCTGTCATACCAATCTGAAGCCCATATAACCTACACTATTCCATGTACGTCCATATAATTGTCCAATGACGACTTAAATGTACTTAAAGTTGGCGAATCTACTACTGTTGCAACAAAGCATTCCATATCCTTACTACTCCCTGAGTAAAGAAACTACCTCTGACATCTGTCCTATATCTATCACCCCTCAATTTAAAGCTATGCCCCCTCATGCTCGCTGTCACCATACTTGGAAAAAGGCTTTCCCTGTCCACCCTATCTAACCCTCTGATTATCTTCTATGTCTCTATTAAGTCTCCTCTCAACCGCCTTCTCTCTAACGAAAACAGCCTCAAGTCTCTCAGCTTTTCCTTGTAAGTCCTTCCCTCCATACCAGGCAACATCCTAGTAAATCTATGCACCCTTTCCAAAGTTTCCACATCCTTCTTATAATGCGGTGACCAGAACTGTACACAATACTCCAGTGTGGCTGCACCAGAGTTTTGTACAGCTGCAGCATAACCTCACGGTTGCGGAACTCGATCCCTCTATTAATAAAAGCTAAAACACTGTATGCCGCCTTAACAACCCTGTCAACATGGCAACTTTCAAGGATCTGTGTACCTGGACATCGAGATCTCTCTGCTCATCTACACTACCAAGAATCTTACCATTAGCCCAGTACTTTGCATTCCGGTTACTCCGACCAAAGTGAATCACCTCACACTTGTCCACATTAAACTCCATTTGCCACCTCTCAGCCCAGCTCTGCATCTTATTTATGTCTCTCTGTAACCTACAACATCCTTCATCACTATCCACAACTCCACCTTAGTGTCGTCTGCAAATTTACCAACCCACCCTTCTACACCCTCATCCAGGTCGTTTATAAAAATGACGAACAGCAGTGGGCCCAACACCGACCCTTGCAGTACACCACTAGTAACTGGACTCCATGATGAACATTTCCCATCAACCACCACCCTCTGTCTTCTTTCAGCAAGGCAATTACTGATCCAAACTGCTATATCTCCCACAATGCCATTCCTCCGCATTTTGTACAATAGCCTACTGTGGGAAACCTTATCGAACGCCTTGCTGAAGCCCATATACACCACATCAACCGGTTTACTCTCATCTACCTGTTTGGTCACCTTCTCAAAGAACTCAATAAGGTTTGTGAGACACGACCTACCCTTCACAAAACCGTGCTGACTATCCCTAATCAAATTATTCTTTTCTAGATGATTATAAATCCTATCTCTTATAACCTTTTCCAACACTTTACCAACAACTGAAGTAAGGCTCACTGGTCTATAATTACCAGGGTTGACTCTACTCCCATCTTGAACAGGGGAACCACATTTCCTATCCTCCAATCTTCTGGCACTATTCCTGTAGACAATGACGATTTAAAGATCAATGCCAATGGCAGTGGTTTGTTGAAGAAAGAACCGGCTGCAGTTTTGAAATATTAAATGAGCTTGTCTACCCTTATCCCTTGATTCCAAACATTTATCAATCTCAGTCTTCCACGTATTCAGTGACGAAGCACCCACAATTCTCTGGGTAGAAAATGGACTGCAGCAATTCAAGGAAACAGCTCACCACCCTCTTCTCAAGGACAATATGATGGATAACAAATACTGGCCCAACCAGCAATGCTCATATCCCATGAATGATTTATTTTTAAATTCTGAAAAGTTGCAAGAAATTCCTCCTCTTCTCTGTCAACGTAACCAACCCTTTATCCTGAGATAGTACTCCCTATTTCCAGTCTCTTCTATAGGGGGAAAAATCCTCCCAGCTTTACAAATAATTTTATGAAATTATAAAATGATTAATTTCTAACCTTTTAAGTACTTTCATACTATTTTTCCACAGTTACAAAACTTTTAAATATTTTCACCCAATTAGTATATTTCCTATGACATCACATGGAGAAAGAACAGACATGTATAGTCAAATGAACTGAGCTTAAGGAATTGAGGAATATTTGCACTATGGAGCACAGATGTAATTTGCTCATTATCTTAAAGTGCAGTCTTGCCTTACTTTCATACTTCAGTTGTGAAATCCTATCTCCATTTTTGTCATGAAAATCTCCTCTGTCACAGTGTAATTATAATCTGCATAATTTACATCAGTTTCCTTTATAAAGAATAGATATAGAAATTTATAATGGAAAACATTAGGAGATGTACATAAACCTGAAAAATTTTTAACATTTTAATTTATATTTAACTAACCTTATCTATGCTAATTTAGCTCTTTGTATTTATTTTCAGCTATGTGGTATATACTGGACTCACTGATAAGTTGTATAGCTGTTTCCTCTCAATACAAGGGCCCGTTGATGATCAACCTAAAATTGCCTCCTTTCTACAAAACGTTACAGCCCTGCTTCACAGTATGTGTCGGCTTTGCTTTGCTCTTGTCAATCGGTAAGTGATTGAGTAATTCAATAATCACAGTTTTTCTCCAGTAGCATAGCAGGTTGTCAATTCATGTTCTTGAAAATTTCAGATACTTCCAAGTGAACTGTTAAACTCCTGAAAGCCAGTTGTTGAAGGAAGAGATCAGAAGTCAATCTGATTTATTCACAAAACGAAACATTACAAATGCATGCCCCAAACTTTCCAATCCACCCCACAATTGTTCATAAGTGGCCCTTCATATTCTTGTGAAAAGTATATCTCTTAAACTCTTTTGAGCCAACTCGAAACAATTAGCCTAGTAACTAATTAACTGTTCCTTAAAGGGATCTGTAACAAAAGCAAATTATAAATAAAACTTAACACTCCTGGAACTGATAACACACGCCAGCCCCTGTGTCACCCAGCAGTTTCAGAAGGCCCCAAGTATATTGGTTACACTGCATGCTCTACCTTCAAGGATACTTTGGCACAAATGTAACCATGAAAGGGAGGCACACAGTTCTAGAGTCATACAGATGTACGATATGGAAACAGACCCCTCAGTCCAACCCATTCATACCAACCAGATATCCCAACCCAATCTAGTCCCACCTGTCAGCACCCGGCCCATATCCCTCCAAACCCCTTCTAAGTCAGGTTAAACAACCTTTTCAAGACCCTGTTGCCTGGATTGTTAAAGTGTGTTGAAGTAATTATTTAACGTACAGAGGAACCTAGATTATCTGAATATCAATTATCCAAATTTCAGATTATCCGAATAAGATCTCATGGTCCCGATAGAAACGTGACACCAAAGAGGTGTTTTCAACACTGATTGCGTGTTTTGTTTACAATGATTAAAAGTGAACTTGGCTCACTGAAATGCTGCCGAGAACAGTCCTGGACATAGATGGGAGCCCAGGCACCATCTCCAAATGACTGATCTCCAGTCCTCTCTCTTACCCCCCACATTTTCCCTGGGGTTCTACACAGGGGTGTACCCTAAACCCCCCTTCCCCAGCTAATCTCTCCAACATATCCTGTAAAGGAAAACAGTGGAAGTTGTCAAAAGTTGCAGTAAAAATATGTGTGTTTGTGTGCACATGCGCGCACTATTTTGAGACTCGCCCCCAAAGGCAACAGCAGTCTTGCTATTGGTGTTCAGTCCGGCGGGTGAATGGGGGGGACAGGTGGTGCAGGGTTGGACAGGGGTGGGGGCACACGAGGGGATGGTGGCTCGTGCACGATGTGCTGCTGCCTAGTCTCCTGAACAGGGAGCAGACTTAGCAAGTGTTTGCTGTGTCCGTCCCATTGAATTGATGGGGGTGGAGTGGAACGTGGGACGTAGGAGGCTTCACCAATGCTGCAGGTCACCTACACACAAGTGTGTTTCTGCTCAGAAACAAACCCTGAGACGGAGAGAGGTAGCAAGGCAGGCATGGTGAGCAAAATGGAAACTTCAGAAAACTGAGCCCCAGAGGAGAGGCATTGAATCAATTAACCGAATAATCAATTATCTGAACAAAATACTGCCAGCCCATCTAGTTCAGGTAATCGAGGTTCATTTGTATATCACTAAATTATTTTTTACAATTAATATGCATATATTTCATGAAAATCAAACTCAAAACTATAAATTAGTGAATTCACTCTTTATCCATTGCTGTCTTCTTTTCCCATGATCTAGACCACAGATGCCAATGCCAGTACTACTTCCAGCTTGGTTTCCACTATTTTTCTGCCAAATTCTTATTTCTCTGCTTCAACAGCAGATTGTTCTCTCCCTGCCCCTGCCCCTATTCAGATCAAATGAGACCAGGATTTTAACTCAAGAAGCACTATTGAAGTAGAGTGGGTCGCTTAACAATTGGAACAGAATAAAAAGCATTTTGTTTTTGGGATTTATGTGATAAATATCTGTGCAGAAGTGATAATACACAGCCTCAACTATATTACTCTTGGTGAAGGACTGAGCTATTTTGTCAACTATCAGTTAGCTTGCTGTCATATTTTAATTAGAGGCAAATGTAGCTGTTTTCGAAGTATTTTGTTCCAAATGTTGGTTGTGAAGTTGCAAAAGGCTATAGTGTACCTCAAGTATTCTAATTGTTGCTTGGTATAGGCGAAAATAAATCGATATGGCTGGTCTCTTAATGAAATTGTCATGTTTATAAATAATGCACAAAGAACTGAGATCAGATTCCAACCACTTAATTGTATGAAAATATTTATTCTATAGGTTTTAAGCCCAGTGACAGGTAATAATAGATAGGGAAGCAATCGCAATACTACCAGAAAGCCTTGTATTTTAAATGTGTGCTGTGCCTGCAGCTTTTTGTGTCCTGTTCTGCCGGATGCTTTTTACCCACTTGCATGCGAAAATACTTGTGTGCTTTTCTTTATTTTGTTTTAACCAATTATGTCACCCTCTCTCTTTTCTGAAAGCAATTTCATGGGCATCCAACACAATGTAATTTGCCTAAGTAACTGTGCTCTGTGTTTAAATGTAGTTACATTAGGTGTTTGCAGACAGTTCAACTACTGTGGCTGTTGCAAGAAAACCCAATCCTACCTTCATCCAAGGACTGCACGCACACAACGTGTCATTGGATTGTGATCAGAAACATTGGTTGACATTTTCTCGCTAGGTCTCGGCTGTAGAAACCAGCTGTGTAATCCATTTTTAAAAACAGCTATTCAGCAGATGTGGACAACATTGGCACTGGCTGGTTATGTTCATTGCTGACCTCTTGCGCTCAAGAATTGGGAACTGACTCCTGTTAGAATCGTGCAGTATTTGTGGTGATAGTGCTTCCTTAATAGTTTTAGACAAATGATTCCAGAATGTTTTAACCAGATTCCAATAACGAAACCTCAATATATGTCATGGCATAGCTATAAAATTTGGAAATTATGTTGTTGTCATGTTAATGTGACTCTTTCATGTTGGTTTAGGCAGTTGTGCTGTGACAGCCATTAAAGTTAGTTTTGTGTGTGATATAGAACGGTTCCCACTGACATTGCTATCAAAGAGCAAGTCTTCCCCTTTTAGCTCTCACCTGCTTTTCATCTTCCATTCATTGCATACACAACTTGTTAAAAGCATCCTCAAAGTATATGGATTTATTTAAAAAATGAAAACATGAAGATACAAGTATGATCTACAGATAAATGTTTGCCCACAGTTATCCGCTGTAATGAGAATCAGCTATGTACTTTCCTTTTGATTGTCTTGTTTTACTGTGACCAATTATTTGCAAGAATGAGAACTGAGAAATAAAATCTGTCAGCAATGTTTGCATAGGCTAGGTTTCTTTTCTCTCAAGGGATTTTCCTGATAGAGGTTTTAAAATTTATGTCAGGGTTTGAAATGTTAAATGTAGATTAGAAGTTACTACTTGTAGAGAAGACCAAAACTAGAGGCCATAAACGGAATAAGCACTAATGAATTAAATATGGATTCTTTATGCATACAATTATTAGAATGTGAAACTCATTACCATTGTAGAGAAGTTGAAACAAATAGCATAGACACATTTAAGGAGAAGTTGGATAAACATGAGGAAGAAAGGAAGGGAAGGTATTGCTGATAGTGTGGAAAGAGATCCATGTGGACCACAAATACTCACTGTGCCATACATTCTCCAATCTTGATAGTAAGATGAGCTGTAGGGAAAAACAGCAAGATTCCAAAGCAGCCACAATAATTTTAGTTCTACACAAACAACACTCTAACTCTAATGGTTAACCTGAATTCCACCCTTTCATCACACTGCAGGTCGAGAGTTGAGTTAAGCATAGTTAAAAATCTCACAATATCATGTTATAGTCCAACGGGTTTAATTGGAAGCACACTAGCTTTCCGAGCGCCGCTCCTTCATCAGGTAGTTGTGGAGGACACAATTGTAAGGCACAGAATTTATAGCAAAAATTTACAGTGTGATGTCACTGAAATTATAAATTGAAAAATACTTTGATTGTCTGTTGAGTCTGTCGAATACCATGATAGTTTCACTTCTTTCATGTGTAAAACACAAAACTTTTTTTTTAGAGTTGCATTCTCAGATTAACTGTTAGCTTGACAATATGTTGAAGATGTTAGCCCCCTGTTGTCTCTGCTATGCCATGATGTTTAGATTGATTCTAATCTAAGAAGTGAGATAACAGAGTTTTACATGAATTCATGCAGTTTTTGAGCAAAGTACAAATACAAATTCACCCCACAAAATATATGTGCATGTGGGTCTATGTGTCCGAGTGTTTGTGTCTGGGTTGGGGGGTTGAGAGTGTGAGAGTCTATACATGTGTGTAGTGAGTGTAGAGTGTCTTAAGTATGTGAGGGGGTGCGTGTGTGTGTGTGTCTGGGGTGGGGGGTTGTGAGTGTCTGTGAGAGAGAGTGTAGATGTTTGTGCGTGAGTGTAGAGTGGTCTAAGTTTCTGGGAGGATGTATGTGAGAGTGTGGGAGTGTGTGTGTGTCTGTAAGGGTGTGTGTGTGTGTCTGTGTATGTGTGTTTGTGTATAGGGGTGCCGGTGTGTGTGTGTATAGTGCAGTGGTGGTCACCTGTATTGTGACATGAACCCAAAGTCCCAGTTGAGGCCCTTCCTATGGGTATGGAACTTAGCTATCAGCCTCTGCTCGGCCACTTTTCGCTGCTGCCTGTCCCAAAATCCGCCTTGGAGGATGATCACCCAAAGGTCCGAGGTCAAATGTCCTGGACCGCTGAAGTGTTCCCCAACTGTGAGGGAACACTCCTGTCTTTTGATTGTTGTGCGGTGCCCATTCACCCGTTGCTGTAGCCTTTGCTCGGTTTCCCCAATGTACCATGCCTCAGGGCATCCTTGCCTGCAACATATAAGATAGACAACATTGGCTGAGTCACATGAGTACCTGCTACATACATAGTGGGAAGTGTCCCCACGCGCAATGGTGGTATCCATGTCCACACTCTAACACATCTTGCAACGCCTACCGTGACAGAGTTGTATGGAGTTGTGCTGAAAGCCAGGCAGCTTGCTACAAACAGTGATCTGTTTGAGGTTTGGCAGTTGTTTAAACGCAAGCAGTGAAGGTGTGGGGAAGGTCTTGGCGAGGTGCTCATCCTCATTGGTGTGTTGCAGGTCACAAAGAACATGGCGTAGTTTTTCAGCTCCTGGGATGTACTGAACAATGAAGGGTACCCTGTCGGTTGCAGCACGTGTCCTGAGGAGGTCATCGCAGTTCCTTGCTGTGGCACATCGGAACTGGCGGTCGATGAGTTGAGCATCGTATCCTGTTCTTATGAGGGCATCCCTGAGTACTTCCAGGTGCCCGTCACGTTCCTCCTCATCTGAGCAGATCCGGTGTACGCGTAGGGTTTGTCAATAGGGGATGGCTGTTTTAATATGTTTTGGGTGGAAGCTGGAGAAGTGTAGCATTGTGAGGTTGTCTGTGGGTTTGCGGTAGAGTGTGGTGCTGAGGTGTCCATCCTTGATGGAGACGCATGTGTCCAAGAATGAGACAGACAGTCAAGAGTAGTCCATGGTGAGTTTGATGGTGGGATGAAACTTGTTGATGTCACTGTGTAGTTTTATCAGTGACTCCTCGCCATGGGTCCAGAGGAAGAAAATGTCGTCAATGTACCTGATGTATAATGTTGGTTGGAGATCCTGCGTAGAGAAGAAGTCTTGTTCAAACCTGTGTATGAAGGTGTTGGCACATTGGGTGCAAATGTGGTCCCCATGGCTGTTCCATGTGTTTGGATGAAGAACTGGTTGTCAAAGATGAAGACATTGTGATCGAGGATAAAGCCGATGAGTTGTAGGATGGTGTTCGGAGATTGGTAGTTGTTGGTGTTGAGTACTGAGGCTGTTGCCGCGATGCCATCATTGTGGGGGATGCTGGTGTAGAGTGCTAAAACATCCATTGTAACGAGAATGTTCTGAGTTAAGCATAGATGGTATTACAGCTTTTTTTTTTGTGTATTTCTGTTTTGAGCTTGTCCTTCATTCATGACATAAGTAGCTAGTTTCATGTCATCTGTTTATCAACGCTGTGCTTTTCTTACATTGGTGATTGTACTTTGCATCACTCAAATATCAACTTTGGCTATGATAAACTATCCAGAACTGACTCTTCTGATGTTCCAGTAGATAAAGTTGACATTGAACAAAGCCAAACTGATGAGAAGGTTGATTATTGAGTCTGTTATGCTCACTCTGGACAGCAGCTAAGGCGCAACAATTAGCCTCAACACCCATATCAGGAGGGAGACATTAGTATCTGTCTTTGCTGGCCACAAATACTCTGAACATTATGCAAGGGCAAGAGTGGTTGCATGTGTATTGGACGTCTCAGTCAAATAGCTTGCTAACATTCACCGGGCTGGGCTCGTGTTTAAGTAAAACTGACCTCTGACCTCTTGCACAAGGTAGCAAGATGAACAAATGACAACCACCAAACTTAAAAGAATTTTAAAACAAACAACAAGGAAACTATCAAAAGCATAAAACTCGAATGAACTTTAAAACAGTTTGCTTTCTTTTTTTTTCAATAAGATAGTTAATACGGTAATTGTTGTTCTTCACATTCCAGCAGTCAGTGAAACTTGCATTATAGCGGAAGTCTTGATAATCAAGGTTTACCTTACTTGCACTTGCATATCCATTCCAGTATATAGGTTAAAACAACTGGAGGGCAATTCTTAATGTATTATATGCTTTTAATTGACTGGCATTCTGTTTGTTTTGAGTAGCTGAAATTACTTGGAGAATATTGAATATCTGGAAGTGATTACTGATTATGGGGTGCACTTGATTTATATCACGAGGATGAATGGATACCTGGGATTAATTGCAAGTCAGTAATGTAACCTCAGCCTCCGATTTATATGGTGGATGAAAGACCTGGAATTCATTACTATGTAATCTAATCTGAAGTTTCAACTATGTAAACAATAAATGCTGCTTTTGATTGGTTCATAACCATCCATGGAACCCCAAGTTTAGATTTCCCTCTATCAAAATAATTCAGGGGATTCTCTTTTAGTAAATGCATTATAGTACAGATTTTTTCCCTCCATTTTTCTTCCCTCCTTTACTGAAGTCTGGCATATGGTTTAAGTGAAATTTATTACCAACCTGGTACTTCACCAGAGACTATTGTGTTATCACGAAATCTATCAAACATTGAGTGAGGGTCTTAAGGCATTCAATTCTGTCAAGAAGTTGACTTTGACACTTGTGTATTTAATTTGACTGATTTTATATGAAGGTTGCTTCTGCTATAATGTGATAGTATTGATAATTCCCCACGCGTGAGGGAACGTGACAGGTTTTCCTTTTGCCTCTGCCCTTCAGGTTGCAGTCTTCCTGTAGACCTCCATTTTCTCTCCCATTTTCTTGGTTGGATGTTGCCAGAATCTAGCTCTTAAACACAAAGTCAAGAATTACCGGTTATAGTGACCTTGCTGGAGGTAGCTCCTATGCAAGCATGTTTTCATTCCTATTATTGGTCAACAACCTGTTCAGACGTGTTACGACATGCGTTTGCATCAGGTGATCCTTGAACCCAGGCCTCCTAACTCAGTGGTAAGGATACTGCCACTACACACAAGAGCCTTTCTGTTTTCATTACCCTTTTTACATACAATTAAATGATTTTTATCCCCATCATCACATCACCTGTGCTATTTTATTTCATTTATTAACCACCACCAGTAAATCACCATTGCTTTCCAATTATTTATTTGTGTGCACAGCTCTTTAAGGTCAGTGCTGACCACCACAGGTGAAGTCAGTTAGGGAGGGGGCTCAATCAAAATGCAGTTGGAAAGAGAATGATTTCATTCCTAGTGATTGTCATTTGCTTCATCTGTTTTATCGCACTAGCCAGTCTTTTGTATTAAAGTTCTTGGTTGATAGCTTTTTCCCCTCATGTCTCTGAGAGGTGATCATTTTTGCTAGCGTACAGTTCCCTGAACATCTGCAGTCACCTAGTGCATCGCTGGGATAAACATGCTTCAGTCGAATCAAGATGGTGATTGTTAACAGATTTGATCATATAACACGGCCTATGCAGCATTGAGGGAATGTTGCATTTTGAAGTTTACACTTGCTTCTGGTGGGCTCAGACTGCCCTCCCAGGTGGATGTAAAGGACCCATGATGCTATTTTAACAAAGAAGTGGGGAATTCTCTACACTGCTCCCATCGATGTTTATCCCTCAATCAACATTATTTTAACAAACAGATTATCTGGTTGTATTCATATCGCTGATTGTGAGAACTTTCTGTGTGCAAGTTACCTGCTGTGTTTCTTTTATCACAATAGTTACTCCACTTCAGACAGACTTATTTGGCTATAAAATGTTTTGGGACATCCTTCATTTATGAAAGACATCATGTAAATGCAAGTTCATTTTTTAAATGCAAGTCTTTGTATTTAATATTTTTTAAAAGCTAATTCCACAGTGGTTTCATATCACTCCAACCCTGTTATTACAGCAAGCTGATATTAAACAAACATAAATTCCCATTTGAAGCTCATGAAACAAACTCAGACACGTTAATCTGAAGCAAAGGCTGCATGAGTGGCATCGTGTTGGCCCCCGATCCTTCATGGCTCCACTGGAAACAGATGAATGCTGACTGACCTTGCAAGTGGCACTGGGTGGGGCCGGGCTGCTGAAAAAGAATATTTGACTTATTCATGCTTGTTCACCTTCCCAAAACTCAGGCTCTGCACTTTACACATTTCACCAGGACAAAAACAAAACAGTGGATCTTTGACATCCAGGAAAAATATGTAAATGCAGTTTATTTGATAGACTTGACTAGGATGCAAACAGGTTTTGCCATTTAAAGAGGAGATGTTCAGCTGAGGCAGTGTTAGAAAAGCAATAGCTTGAGATAATTTTAATATCCCTTTAGCACTCTTAGAGTGGAACTTTTATGGTTATGTAAACTTTGCTTTGCATTGAACTGGAGATTTGTTGTAATAGATGTAATTCCAAAGCACTCGAAGTTGTCCTGGTGGAGGTGGTATCTCGTCCTGAATAGATGTTCAGCTTTAGTTAGCATGTGTCCAAACTGCATCATATAGAGTCTGTTGAAGTGAACTTAAAACCAATTCACAAACTTCAGTATATAATAGAGTTGAAACTTGTTAATATAAGTCGAGCGTGTGGTGCTGGAAAAGCACAGCAGGTCAGGCAGCTTCCGGGGAGCAGGAGAATTGATGTTTTGGGCATAAGCCCTTCATCAGGAATGAAGCTTATGGGCTGGGGGTGCTGCGAGATAATTGGCAGTGGGGTGGGTTTGGGGGTATGGTAGCTAAGAATGCCATAAGTAGATGGAGGATGGGGTGGATAGATAGAAAAGGTGATGGACAGGTCAAGAGGGCGGTGCCGAGTTGGAGGCTTGGGACTGAGATAATGTGGGGGGAGGGGAAGTGAGGAAACTGGTGAAATCCACATTGATCCCATGTGGTTACAGGGTCCCAAGGCAGAATATGAGGCCTCAGGTGGTAAGGGTTTGGCCACTTACAAACAGACCCCACCACCAGAGATATGGAAATAACTGACAGACTATTCAGACCTCTTGGCATCATGGTAGCCCACAAACCCACCAACACACTAGAACAGCAGCTAATGAACTTGAAAGACCGCATACAGACAAAAGGCAAAACTAATGTCATTTAAGAAACAAATTGCAGGAACTGTAACAAACACCACATTGGATAAACAGGCAGAAAACTAGCCACCAGGATACATGAACATCAACTAGCCACAAAAAGACATTACCCTCTCTCACTTGTATCCTTACATACAAATGAAGAAGGACACCACTTCGACTGGGACAACACATCCATCCTAGGACAAGCCAAACAGAGACACACCGGAGAATTCCGAGAAGCATAACATTCCCAGCAGAACTCTTATCAACAAACATATCCACTTGGACCCCATTTACCACCCTGAGAGAAAGAACAGGAAATGACATCACCAACCCAAAGAAACCTAAACACATAAATAGAAAGCAGCCACTAGCACCAGAGGCTCACTGATGACATTACCTAGTATGGTGACAAACCGTCTGAAAATTAACCTCGCAGCTCGGCAAGCAAACTTACATCCAGGATATCCACCAGAGATATACTTCCCTCCTCACCCCTATTAGCACTCTGGAAAGACCATTCCCTCCGTGACTCCCTTGTCAGGTACACACACACACACACACGCACGCACGCACCAGACCACACCCCACTCTCAGCACCTTCCCCTTCCACTGCAGGAAGTGCAAAACCTGCACCCACACCTCTCCTGTGACTTTCATCCAAGGCCCCCAAAGGATCCTTCCACATCTAACAGCAATTTACCTGTACCTCCACCTATGTCATCTACTATATCCGTTGCATCCAAAGTGGCCTCCTCTACATCGTTGAGACAGGGCGCCGACTTGCCGATCATTTCAGAGAACATCTCAGGGACACCACACCAACCAACCCCGTCACTCCTTGGCTGAACACTTCAACACCCCCCCCCCCCCCCCCACCCACTCTGCCAAGTTCTTCCTTGGAGGAAGAATACCTCATATTCCATCTTGGGACCCTGCAACCACTTACCTCTCAGCCCCCCAGCCCACAAGCTTCATTCCTGATGAAGGGCTTATGCCTGAAACGTCAATTCTCCTTCTCCTCGGATGTTGCCTGACCTGCTGTGCTTTTCCAGCACCACACTCTCGACTCTGATCTCCAGCATCGGCAGTCCTCACTTTCTCCATTTTTATATAACACAGTCTGAAAAATCCGATGGAAACAAATCTAACAACAGCTTTCAAAAATGTATTTGAATACAGACAATAGAGAACTGTTGAGATATGTAGGAAGAGCAGTTGATTAATTTTGTACCTCCAGGACAGGTTGAATATCCCCCTCCTGTTCTTACTGATTTTGTAACCCTGACATAAAACAATTTAATTCTCAACTACTCAAACCTTACAATCTTTGAGGCATTATAACTCACTGGGACACCAGCACTTTTACCCTGATGGTTAACCTGTTGTTTTGGCAGGTCACAAGGTATATTTGAGAACAAGAGGCAGGACCCCACTGGTCTGATTGCAGCACTGCAATCTACAGAGCTGGTGGGTGTTCTCAACATGCTTTACTGCATCCTCCTTCATGGTATAATCCCAGACCATAACATTTCCGCGCCTGCAGAAACCTACCCACAGCACACCATTCACGTCGCAATCCAGAGTCTTCGCTTTCTGAACAGTTTTGCATTTTTGGATCTTCCCACTTTTCAGGTAAGATGAGTTTTGTTAACTATGAATTGCAGATCAACAGAATTATCAATTAAATAGCAGAAACAATGATCATTTCTGTAGCTCGGATTTTTCCTGTTCATTAAGTCTATGAGTATATCTGGAGTGGAAGAAGCTAATTGATCTCGGAAAGTTACAGAAATTAGCTGAACCTGAGTATATAATCCATTAAATGTGGTGCTGAATTATGCAGGTCAAACATGTTCCAGTTTCATACTTTAGTCTCTGCTTCATTGGCTGACCCTGTGTTCTGCTAGTGGCTTAGATGCTATGATTGGCTTCTGTAATCATAAAGGAGCAAGGAGAAAAGTGCACAAATCTTACATAACTCTTGCAGTAAAGTGCTTTTTGTAGGCTCTTAAACCGCTCAAGTCTGTTAACACTCTTTGATTAGATCTTGGCTGATCTGTCCCTGAACTCCATTGACCCAACTTTGTTTCTATTCTTAGATACCTTAAATAAATGCTTGAAGTGATCTGGTTGCTCTTCACTGAAGAAATCCTAACATTTCTTAACCACTTTGATAATGTGAGCCAGTGCATTGAGTAATGAAACTGCACTTCCGAACATTAAGCATTGGATAACAAACAATTTGCATCAAAATTGCTATTTCCTTACTGAGGGAGATGTCCAAAATATAATATATTGTACCATTTCTCTTACAAAAATATATTGCATATTCAATCCAAAAAATAGTGCTAAAGGTATAAGGCTCCTAATGATTAAACATTTTTGCTTATTGTGTAGAACCAGATTTCTCTGTCGAAACCAGCTTTCTGAAGTCCAGTATAATAGCTTGTAGCCAATCTTTGCCAAGTTCCCTATACCTCAGAAATCAACTTAAGAGATCACTATTCTCCTCCTCCTCCTCACATCTGTTGAGCGACCTCCACTTCCATATTATACATCACTGCAAACTCCTGTTTGATGCTTCCTCATTACACATAACCTCATATTGCTGCACAGTACTTCATTCACAGCATACCTGTCCTCTGGAATTCTGCAACAAAACCACTGATCTGTTATCTTCATCCGGCCTTCAGAAACATTGTAAAATCTCTTCAGCTTTGTCAGTCTCTACTTTTCCTGTTAAAGTGCTCTCCCTGTATTGTTTTCTTCTTTGTGGTCTCCAATGCTTGCTTAAGTGCAGTATGTTGCACAAAAGTTATAGTAGGGTCATCTGAGCCCTTGCAGCCTGCTGCCAAGTCAATGTAGTATAATGATGGAGATAACTGATAGGAAAAACTATTTGTAATATGTTTTCAGCATTAATATTTCAATCTTAGTGAATCCTGATATCTTTGTACTTGACTTGCAGATACATAGGAGCATACTTGTTTTTTAAATGCACGGAGGACCTGCAGTAATAATAAGATGAACATCAGCCACGTCCCCAGAAATCCAATGGTCCACACATATTTGCACACCACATAATTCTCCTATAGAAAAATTTTACCTATTTTTGACTGCTTCAGTTACTTTCAACTATGCCAAAATGTTGTTTTAATAGATTTGTGCATGTATGGTAGAATATGCAAGATACAGTGCATAGATAAAAACAATGACTGCAGATGCTGGAAACCAGATTCTGGATTAGAGTGGTGCTGGAAAAGCACAGCAGTTCAGGCAGCATCCAAGGAGCAGGAAAATCGACGTTTCAGGCAAAAGTCCTTCGTCAGGAATACAGGCAGACTCTAATCCAAGATACAGTGCATACGTTAACACAATACTCTATTTTATAGATAATGTGTAGTGCTAATGTATTTTACTGTGCTCATCTATTGTGTCAGCCCCTAGAGTTCCTACTCTTCCACCTCAGTGGCCAACTGCATCTACCTTTCCCCATGCTGCTTTAATTTAACTATCACCTCCATTAGAGGTTCCTTAACTTGTTTGACATATCATTGAATTAGCTTCCCCAAAATGATCTCCTACTTTTGCTTCGTGTTTTAATGTTCATCCATCTTTTCTGCCATCTTTCCACCACTGCAATTTTGTGAACCACTTTTGAATGCTTCAAAACCTTCTACACACGTGCACCTTGTTGCAGCTGTTAATTGAATAAAAAGAGAATATTCTTTTGAGTTAGTTATAAAATGCAACGCTGAATCAGAAAATCCCTGGCTTTATTCCTAGTCTTCGCTGAAAAAGATGACACAAATCAGACCAGTACTGCTGGTACAACAATTGGCTTTAACACCTCTCAGCTGCAAAACATTGTCTAGCAGGTTATTTTTCCTAATTGCTATGTGCTGGTTATTCAATTGCTTTTGGAAGGTATCATACATACAAGAATTTGTTGTAGACATAATTAAATGCAAGTACATTACTTGAATGGTTGCATACACATAAAAAATCACCACTTGGAAAGCTTTTGGACAGCAATCACTGCCCATCGAACTGTACCCCGGCAAGAATCAGTGCTTTCAAAAGGCGGGAGGAGGATAGAAAAAAATTAAGGGAGAGAAGAAAAAGCTTAACAAAGAAAATTGAATCAAATAGATGAATAACAGTCATGCTTCTCTAATTGCCAAATTAAGATACTAAAGACACCAGTGGATGTGGGGATAGTGTAGGAAAATGGCATTGAAGTAGAAGTTCAGCCACAACCTAGGTGAGTTGCAGAACAGATTCAGAGGTTTGAATGGCCAACTCCATTTATTTCCTATGTTGCTATATGATGTTATGGAACATGTGCGGTTGAGCTACTTATGAACTCTTCACATGGTACCTTATTCAGTTGGAATGATGCTTGATTTCGTCTCTCTTTATCTCTCTTTCCATACACTACCCTTCCACAACCCCTTCTCACTCACACATATCTTTTTGTTCTGATAGTCTGTGTGTGGCGCTGAGGGCCTGTCTCTGGCATTCCGCCACATTGTCAGCTCGCTACTGTGGTACTGTTACCATCATACCTGTGAAGACCTGCTGCATGAAGTCATCGTCTGCGTAGGCTATTTCACCGTAAACCATCCTGACAATCAGGTAAGCAATAATTACAGAGCATTAAGAACTCAAAAGAAAAAAGCAACAACCTCCCTCATCAGATGGTAAAGTACCAGTTGTCCAAAAGATTGCTGTGGCAGTTTTAACTGATTTGCTTCAGTGTGCTAATTGTTTTGCTCGAGTTTCTCTTTACTTTTTAAAAAATGTTCATAATTCACTTAAGTAAGTCTGTTTTTCCTCATGTTTTTGTTAACTTATTTAAATATAAAGTTTAAAAATCTCAACTCCTGTCAGGAACTTTTACATAAACCAGAAGTTTGGTCTTCACTTCTTTGGGGATACTTGTATTTTCACATGTTTTATGATTCAGATGATCCCAAAGCATGGTATATGGTATATTCTATCAAAATCTAGTGTTGCTTAAACACATGTATCTCTTGCTTTTTTTTATTTGTTTAGAACAGCCATGATTTCATTGAATGATAGAGCAGACATGGGCTGAATGGCCTACTACTATTCCTACAATAAAATGTTCATGAATAACATCACAAATAATGGAATTTGATTACCTCTAAGACTTTCAGTTATGCTCTAGACCTATGACTATACTATCACTGATATTAAATCAGTTTTTTGACACTTCAACCCCTCCCAGTTCTTTTGAGTACATTGTCAGGCCAGCTGCACAAACACACATTCAAGATCAAAAATGACAAGAAAATTTATCGCAATTCTATTAAGCTGTTTCACTTTTATATATGTATGTTGATGAAACCTCTTGGTAGTTGAACTTCTGTTTATAATTTACTTGCAAATAAAGATAGACATATTAAAAATGAAAAGTATACTTTATAAAATGTGCAATAAATACCGCTTTGAATGTAAAAGATTACACATTGGCATATTGCTGGGAAACTTATTAAAAACATAAATAATTTAGTTCGAAAGAGTGAATTTTCTATTTGCTGAACCTGATCTCTGTTTAACTGTAATGCAAAGGTAGTGAGTTCACACCAAAGTCCTTGACTAAAAGCCCACAAAGGACAGAAAAATAAGTTGAGGCAAACAAAGCATGATTTTGTTTCTTTTTATATGAAGGTGGAAGGTATGACCTATTATGTTTTTACCTGATGTATTTAAGCAAGATTTCTGTTTTTAAAATTATTTTCAAGGATTGGGTGAATTTGTTAAACTGATTTACATTAACTTGCAAGAGCAGGACAAGGAGAATAAGTTCAAGCTAGTAAAAAGTTTAAATTTTTGGACAAGTATGCAAAAATTCTTCTTCACACAATGAATGACAATGCAGAGTATGAACTTCTAGGAATAGAAGTAGCAATGACAATCCTGGAAGCCTTTCAAGAATATTGGATGCAAGAATAGGTGAGCTTTATGACTTAATTTAACTAACGACTCGGCAGGTCTAACAGCATCTGTAGAGAGAAAGCAGAGTTAATGATTGGGTACAATGAACCTTTAAAACAAAGAGGTTCTAAAGAAGGGTCATAGAATCCCTACAGTATGGGAAGAGGCACCGACATTCTGAAAAGCATCCCACTCTAGCACTTGCTTTTCACCATGGCTAATCCATCTAGACTGCACATCCCTATACACTTGAGGCAATTTAACATGGCCAGTCCACCTAGCATGCACATCTTTGTACTGTGGGAGATAACCAGAGCACCAGCAGAAAACCACACAGCCACTGAGAGATCATGCAAACTCCACCCAAACTGGACTGCACACTGATTCCACTCACTTGGACCCATAATGTTAACTCTGCTTTCTCTCACCAGATGCTGCCAGACCTGCTAAATTTCTCCATTGATTTCTAATTTTGTTTTGACTTTGGGGTCTTCCTGACTGGATATATTAAGATGGAGCAAATGACTGAATTTATCTCTAATTGTGTTGGATTGGATGTCATTTTGATTTGTGGATTTTTTTTCTAGCCTTCTTTTCAGTTGGACAAATATCCACATAATATATGTTTTGCATAATCCAGATGAAAGAAATTGGAAAGTAGTGGCTTACTAGTGAAATCATTCGATAATTAATGCACTGGAGACATCATTTCAAATCACACTATTACAGATGGTAACATTTGAACTCGATAAATGTCTGGAAAAGAAAATCTAACCTAATGTTGGCTGTGTAACCGCTATTGGTTATTATTATTATCTCTCATAATATAACTCATTATTATCCTTTAGGGGAGGAAACCTACTTACCTTGTCTGGTCTGGCCTACAGATAAATCCAGACCCACAGCAAAGTGGTTGACTCTTAAATGCCCTCTGTGATATTAGAGATAGGCAATAAATGCAGGCCCAGCTAGTCATAGCCTCATCCCATGAACAAATAAAAAAAAGTGTTTAAGCAATGACATGAAGCTTTGTATTTATTTCCAACCTACTCAAGACAAACGTGCCATTGCCTGTACTGTGTAACTCCCCAGTAGTTGCTTTGTATCTTTTTGGGTCCTGATGAATATAAACTTCCAAAAGCGTTCTAGCTAGCAGATTGATACTGGTTGCGAATCTCAATTTTCATATCCGAGCCTTTATCCATATCCTCTTGAGTAGTTCAAGCCAGCCCTCGAAATCAGTGAATGACACCCATTCTTTATTTTATTCTTATGGCATTCTCCCATGGAGGCCATTTGCCCCATTGAGTTTACATTGATCCTCTGAAAAACATTCCACCCAAACCCACATCCATACCCTGTATCTCCCATAGCTAATCCACCTAGCCTGTACATCCCTGAACATGATGTGGAGGTGCCAGTGTTCAACTAGGGTGGACAAAGTCCCTGGACGCTATGGGCAGTTTAGCATGGCTAATTCACCTAACCTGCACATCTTTTGGACTGTGGGAGAAAACTGGCATCCGGAGGAAACCCACACAGACATGAGGAAAATGCAAACTCTACACAGATGGTCAGCCAAGGGTGAACTGAACCCAGATCCCTAGTTCTGTGAGACAGCAGTGCTAACCACTGAGCCACCGTGCTACCCAAATGGCAATTATATGTTACTCTTATGGCTCAGGGAGTGCAGCGTTGAGGAGGAAGCTGATGTTATGTCAGCCATTTTATGTTGTGCTAGGTCATCAGTCCTGACATGGTTAGCTACTGCCCCAGAAGATTGGAGGCGCATTTTTTTTTTGCTTTGTTTTCATTGGCAGTTCTCAGCTAAAATCATGTACATCTTAGGCTCCCTGTTTGTAACACCATGGTGCCCAGGCCATGCTTAACCATAACGTTAGCAATGTTAATGTTTGCTTTTGTTGATATAATGCACAGTATGATTTGCCACTGAAACAGCCTGTCCACACACAACCAGACCAAGACAGCACTCAGGCTTGGCATGATAGGTGATGAGTGACACTCATGCAATCATAGGTCCCATAAATAACAGCGAGGAGAATGACCAGATATTGTCCTTTCTGGTAATATTTTATGAGGGATTGGCCACTTGGAGAACTCTACATTCTCCCTCCTATGAAGAGGACAGAAAGGACCTTCATCTAATGTTTCACGCAGCACTCTTCTGAAGGGTAGGTTTCGGGCACCTTGTCACTTAGGGTGCTACGGCAAGGAAACAGGCCCTTTGTCCCAACTCATTGAAGGAGAATTGATGCCCACTGAGTCAAAATTGGGGACTTGGTTATAACAACCATGTTTTGTTATAGTTCCCATTGCCATGATCAGCCATTATTATAACGGCAATTTTAGATGAGCTGTTGATCAATTGCTGTTGAGAATGTGGTGCTGGAAACGCACAGCAGGTCAGGCAGCATTCAAGGAGCAGGAGAATTAACATTTCGGGCATAAGCCCTTCATCAGGAAGGGCTTATGCCTGAAATGTCGATTCTTCTGCTCCTCGGATACTATGTGACCTGCTGTCCTTTTCCAGCACCACAGTCTCAACTCTGATCTCCAGCCTCTGCAGTTCTCACTTTCTCCTTGTTGTTCAATTACTGTCAGGTTTGTGCATCAGAAGAACATTTTTTGTATTCGTTCACAGGGTCTGGGCCTCTCTGGCTGGGCCAGTATTTATCACCCATCCCCAATAGGGGCAGTTAAGAGTCAACCACATTGCTGTGGGTCTGAGGTCACATGTACGCCAGACCAGGTAAGTGACAGTTTCCTTCCCTAAAGGGCATTAGTGAACCGGATGGATTTTTCCTGAAAATTGATGGTAGTTTCATGGTCATCATTAGACTCCTAAATCCAGATTTTTATTGAATTCAAATTCTGCCATCTGCCATGGTGGAATTCAAACCCAAGTCCTCAGAACATTGTCTGGGTCTCTGGAATAACAATCCACTTATAATACCATTAGGCCATCGCTTCTCTGTTTCTTGAGGGGCTATTGGCAAAAGCAAATTGGTGAAAATACTGTTTTCTCTTTAAAATTATCTAACCAGTGTATATGTTGCACATTAACATAGGGGAATTTCAGTTAGTGGGGAAATTGGGACAAGATTAAACTCAGGTTGCATCATCTTCAGGCTCTGTTGTTGCAATGTCTTTCAGCGAAGTTTAAGAAATTGCAAATGTACTTCAGTGAAATTCAGTACTTGACAAATCATGTAATAATACAACTGAAGTCAAATCTCTATAAGCAGAATTATTCCTGCTACATATGGTTAAACTCTTAAAAAAAATTATACACACTCCTACTTAAGGTGAAACTTTGATAATGCTCTGTAAGCAGATCCCTATCACCACACAGATGTTGGAAATTAACAATGAATTCAGAGCTTCATTTAACATCTAGTTATTTCTAATTAGATTATGCGCTGTTTCCAGTAAGTTGTTAATTATACATCAATTGGTTGTTAATTGCATTCACTTGTAGGGTGTTATTTGGGGACACACCAATGTTTTTATCTGTGTAAACTAAGATGTTGTAACCTAGAGGTGTGCCCCATCCTCTGGGCCAGAAGGCTCATGTTCAAATCTCACCTGACCCAAAGATGTGATATAACATGTCCAAATAGGCTGATTAAAAATAATTTCTATAGGAGCAGATTGAAGAAGATCTGCAGTTTTGGAAGTGCATGGTATGAAATGTGTAAATACAAGCTTTTAAGCAAATAAAATTTTGACTTCTGTGTTCTGTCTGTTAATACCTGACAATGCAAGTTTTGACACATACTGTATTCCAGTTAATCCATTTTAATAGTGCAAAATGTTGACTTTGCCGATATCCTGATTTCAGCTATTTCCCCAAAACCCAAGGCCTTATTCTTTGTCTCATACGCAAAGCCCTAACTCGCGCCTGTGTCACAACCTAAAATCCTCATGCCTTCCAAATAATACATTGATGTTGACACCAATAATTTCCTTGGGGAGAGGAGTTGGAGGTTGTCCAGTTGGTACCATAGAGAAATATTTGGGGTATGGTTACCAGGGAGCCTTAGCGGTTGTCAAATAATAAAGAAACTGCAAGTTTTTGACTTTAACAAATTGCTTGGCATCAGTTTGGACAGCTATTGAAATGTGCACAAGAGGACAGAATTGAAGATATAGGTGCAGCAGAAAACCTGGTCTTTAATGATTGCATAATGACCTACAGATATAAGTAATCAACTTTCAACATATCTCCTTTGAATACTTTGAAATTCTTGCTCGTAGTTGCTTGAAGCTTAATTTTTTTTGGCATGTTTCTTTGGAAGAAAATAATTGAAGTTTGCAGCTGTTGGTATATATTTGTGTCTACTTGTAACTCTCTTATTTTTTCATTGTACATCTCTTTCAATGACAACATGTAAAAACAGCTCAAATTGATGTTTTGAAATGAGCAGAAGTGTAATGATATTTATTTTTTAAAATCCCTTACATACAATAATCTCCCATATTGAAATTTATTACCTTGGTAGAGGCAGCATCACATTATACTTGTCAAGAATTTATTTCAGTTCATAATTGTTTCTGTTATTCCACTGTTGCATTTAGCTATAACTTCTTATAGAAATAAATTGAAAGTGAAAAGGGAGCAAAGTGTTGATTTTTAAAAATGTACAGAGATCAAAACGTCTTTAGTCCCTCCTGGTCTGTCCCGAAGTGGCAAAGCTCAGTTGTAGGATTGTCGTTGGGATGCTACATTGTCCTCTGGCTTTGGACTCAGGAGTGTAATATTCAGCCAGGGAGTCTTTGTTCTACGATGAACGTTGCTTCAAAATGTGGATTGCAGCAGGAGACTGGATAATATCATATTTAGATTTGTTACCCTCCACAGTTAACTAATGTACTCACTCTGAGTAGAATCTTACTACTTATTTTCTGGAAACAGTGACAGGACCATTTTCAAGTTCAGAACTCGTTCCTTTGATGTATGTGCTTTGTGGTTGCTGTCTACTAGAGCGTGCTGATTAATAGCCAGTCTCCAGGATTCCCAGCCAATTAGGGAGGAAGGGTGGGATGAAACATCTACCTGTCAAAGGAACTATTTCTAATTTAAAAAAAGAGTGCCTCATTTCAGAAGAGCTCACTAATGGTTGTAAAGAGTTAATAAAAAGACTGCTTTAAATTCCATCCAATCTGATAATGTCATCAGGATTTGAGTTGGTAAAAGCAGAACTGGATTTCAGAGAGATAGACCTATCGTCTAGAACTCCTGACGGTCTTTATAAAAATGTCAATCATACCAGTGTAATTTGTATTTAGTTGCAATAGCAGCCTCTTCTTACTAAACTACTTAGAGGCTTCTCTTTACGGCACTAGGCAAAGCAACCCTGTAAGTTCCTAACTGAAAAAGAAGATTGTGGCAACGTATCTACATTATGATGACTAAGAACCCAGCTAGCTCATACAAAATGATACCAGCGGTGATCATCTGAAAATTGATTTTAGTCAAACCATTGTAACACTCATCAGTTGGATTGTTTTGGTGGCAGACTCTTAGGAATTTAAGAGGAAATCAAGTAGGGCTGACCCCCACCTTCCTTTTTCTTCTCTAACTCTGTCTTCCTTATGAGTGCCTGCTGCAGAATCTAAGTAACTAAAGTGATGTGAGCACACTCGAGGACAGGAGTGAGAGAACCATCTCTCCAACCAAGCAGGCATGCACAGAGGTGGCTGTAGATGTAAGGAGGAGTGTGGTCTATCCAACCTGGAGAATATCCCACTTCCAATAACCTGAGAAAAGTTCCCGTTCTCCACTCAATCATTGATGAAATACTAGCTATTGCCTGTTGAAGTTATCAAAAATTACTCAATGGTCTGGGGTTCTTTAGACAAGGAAGAACTGACAGCAAAGAAGGTTACCTCTGGGTACAGCAGGGTCTTGATAAAATGGGCCCATGGGCTGAGGAGTGGCAAATGGAGTTTAATTTGGATAAATATGACATGCTGCATTTTGGAAAGGTAACTCAGGGCAGGACTTATACTTAATGGTAAGAACCTGGGCAGTGTTGCTAAATAGACACCTTGATGTGCAGATTCATAGTTCATTGAAAGTGGACTCTCAGGTAGATAGGATAGTAAAGAAGGTATTTGGTATGTTTTACTATATTGGTCAGAGCATTGAGTATAGGAGTTCAGAGGTCATGTTGCAGCTGTACAGGATATTGGATGGGCCAATTTTGGAATATTGTGTGAAATTCTGGTCTCCCTCCTGTAGGAAGGATGTTGTGAAACTTGAAAGGCTTCAAAAAAGACTTACAAGGATATTACCAGGGTTGAAGAGTTTCAGCTAGAGGGAGAAGCTGAATAGGCTGAGGCTGTTTTCCCTGGAGCGTTGTAGGCTGAGGGGTGATCTCATAGATGTTTATAAAATCGTAAGGAGTATGGCTAGGTCAAATCGACCAAGTCTTTTCCTGGGGTTGGGGGAGTTCAGAACTGGAGGGCATAGGTTTAGGATGAAAGAGGAATGATTTAATAGGGACCTCAGGGGCAACCTTTTCACACAAAGGGTGTTGCATATATGGAATGAGCTGCTAGAGGAAGTGGTGGAGGCTGGTACAATTATAACATTTAAAAGGCATCTGGATAGGGACATGAATAGGAATGGTTTAGAGGGATATGAGCCAAGTGCTGGAAAATGGGACGAGATTAGGTTAGGACATCTGTCAGCCTGGACGAGTCGGACTGAAGGGTCTATTTCCGTGCTGTACATCTCTATGGCAAGTGATGTAAGAGAGGTATTTAAAATTATGAATGGCTTTAATAAGGTAGATGCAGAAAAGATGTTTCTACATCTAAAAGAGATCAAAACTAGGGGCTATAAATATGAGTGCCACTAATAAATTCATAGTGGAAGTCAGGAGAAAATTCTTTACCCTAAAAAGTAGTGACACTGTGCAAGTTGCCACCATGTAGCATAGTTGAGGTGAATATCATAAATGACTTTTAGAGGGACTCTACAAGATATCGGGAGACTCAGCAAGGTGGCGGCAAATCTGTAGAACTGCTGTGGACATCTCTGCCTAACAGCCAAGGCATACTGCTGTTTTTTGGTATCCCTGGCCAACTTATGTGGTGGAATTATTACTTTAAAACCTTACAGAACACATACTTGTTAATGTTTGGGAGTGGGAAGGATGCCAAAGGGAAAAGGAGCAAGGACACTCCCCTGCAGCACCTACCACACCAAAGACTGCAGCAGCAGCAGCCTCTCCTGAACACCCTAGGGATCTGACAGACTCACAGGAATTGGCTGCGGCGATGGAGAAACTTACCTTGAAAGTTGAGGCTGCGATTCAGGAGATCTGTGGGGAGGTTCGTGCCCAGGTCCAACCTATCGCATCCATGCTGCAAAAGCACAAGCAGGAGATCCAGGGCCTTGGGGAGAGGCTGGAGGAGGTGGAGGGTCGAACTAAGGCTTCGGAGGCTGCGATGGAATTTTCATCCAATTGGATCCAGGTGCTGGAGCGAGAGGTACGGGCCTTGCGAGACCATATCGACAACCTCGAAAATCGAGGTAAAAGGATAAATCTCCGAATTGTTGGGCTTCCTGAAAGTGAGGAAGGTGAGCAGCCAATCAGCTTGTTTGAAAGCTGGCTGCTGAAGCTTTTGGGCCTTCACATCGATTGCAAATTGAAAGGGCTTATCGGGTTACAGTGCACTGGTCAGGCCCAGTGCAGCGCCCCCGCTCAGTCCTAGTGCACTTCCACTCATATAAGGACAAGCAAAAAATCATAGAAGTTTCCAGATCCCTGGGAAAAGATCCACAGGCACTGCTGTACAAGGGTTCAAAAATCGTGTTTTTCCAGGATTTCTCTGCAGCTGTAATTTGAACGAGGAAGTCCTTCGATGAAGTTAAAAAGAGGCTGAGGAACCTGGGCATCCAGTACTCCATGAGATACCCCACAGTGCTCAATTTCAGCCACGAGGACTCAGTTTAGAAATTTGACTCAGCGGATAAAGCTAAAAATTTTGTAGACACTTTAACATAGACGGATTGGCCTGAACAATATGGTTAATGTTTGTTCTCTTTTCTGTCTTTCCCCATGTTTTCCCTTTTCTTAATTCCTTTTTTCTTCCTAATAATTTCCTTTTTGGAAAGGGGGGCAAAGCCCTTGGAATAAGTTGGTTCTGTTTTTTTAATAGCTGGATTTTCTGATGGGAAGTTTTGTGGATGTTCTTTGTTGTCTCTCCCCTTTTTTTGTTTGTTCTGTTTCTCTTTTAGTTATAAGTAGGGGTGACATGAAGCCAGGGATGGGTGGAGTGGTCATCCTGACTTTGCCTGTTTTCTGTTGATTTAAGGATCATCTTGTTTTTTTTCTTGCCAAAGACTGGGGCACAGTCCGGGTTTGAAGGAGCTGTGAAGGAGGGAATGGAAAGGGTGAGTGCCCCCTATGGGCAGGGGCAAGAGTCTTCCATTTAAGGTTTTATAGTTGGTTTTCTTTGTAGTTTTTTGGTAGTAATAGTTATTTATAGTTATGATAGAGTAGTTTTTGGTATATATAGTTCTTCGACTCTGAGTCTTTATTTACTTATGCTTGGTGCTTTGTAAGCAGGGTTTTCCCTCTGAGGGGTTCAAGGGTGCCTGAAAGGAGATATGGCAAAGTGTCTTATTAAATGGTGCACCTGGAACATTAAGGGAAGTCATTCGCCTGTTAAAAGGAAAAAAGTGCTTTCTAGCCTTAAGTGGGAAAGGGTTGATATTGCTTTATTGCAGGAAACCCACCTTGATGGGGAACACCTTAAATTACAATAGGGGGATTATGACCGAGTATTCTTTTCATCCTTTACTACTTATCCAGAAAAATCGTCTGTTCACATTATTAGAGCAGGTGAAAGATGAGCAGGAAGGGTTTGTGATACTCAAAGCCCTGATACATGGGGAGGAATATGGCATTTTAAATGTCTACTGTCCTCTAGCGCATCCCCTCAAATTTTTGATTAGTGCTTTCTCTAAGTTGAGTGGTTTTGGAACATGGCACATTATTATGGGAGGGGGGAATTTCAATTGTCTTTTGGATCCAACAGTGTACAGGATGCCTTGTGTTCCCCTCAACTACTTCTTCACAGGCCAAGCAGGTCGTTGACTTATGCGAGGAGTTGGGGCTGGTAGATATTTGGAGAAGTCTTCACCCCACCGGCAGGGACTTCACTTTTTTTCAACCCACATAAATGTCACATGAGGATTGACCTCTTCCTGGCTCCCTCGGCCCTTCTGGATTCGATTATGGGTTGTAAAATTGGGAATATAGCTTCTCTGATCATGCGGCAGTATATTTGGAGGCTAAGGCCAAGAATGAAGGGCTAGGTTTCCAGCAGTGGTGTTTGGACCCTTTTCTCCTTTAGGATTCCAAATTTTTGGAATACTTTTTGAAGGAGTTTCAGGAATTCTTGATTATCAACTCAGGCACAGCTAGTAGTCCGTCTGTGCTATGCGAGACTGCTAAGGCCTTTGCAAGGGGATTAGCTATTTCCTATTCGGCTAGCCGGAAACGACAGAAGGAGGAACAGCAGCGTCTACTTGAGACGCAGTTGAAAGCCGCAGAGACAGCACATTTTGTGCCGCCTTCGGTGACTAAGCTACAGCGGATTACGGCCCTCCGGGCTGCCTTGATTTCAATACTGACACAAAATGCAAAGAAAAAACTTGCTTTTGCTAGACAAAGGCCGTTCAAATATGGGGATAGGCCAGGGAAATGTTTAACGTACCTGACTAGGAATGAGCGTGCTCCCCAATCCATTACTGCAATCAGAGACAGCGCCTTACATACGATGCTAAAAAGATTAATGGGGTTTTTTGGAGCTATTACTCTGAATTGTATCGGTCTGAAGGTTGCAAGGACAGGAGGACTAAAATGGAGACCTTTTTTAAGAACTTGGACCTCCGGGGGTAACCTTGGAACAGGCCTCTCTCCTTAATGCCCCCTTGACAGTTCAGGAAACACAGGAGGCAACTAGGCAACTTCAGAGTGGGAAAGCGCCTGGCCCTGATGGTCTCCCGGGTGAGTTTTTTTGAGGAGTTTATAGAGATTCTGTCAGGGCCAATTTTAGAGATGTGCAATCACTCCTATATGCATGAATGGCTACCACCATCTTTGAGAGAAGCTAATATTTCCTTATTCTTAAGAAGCAGAAGGTTCCTGAGGATTTTGCCTCATACAGGCCCATCTCTCTATTAAATTCAGATTTCAAGATTCTGTCCAAGATCCTGGTGCTGAGATTGGAAAGGGTGTTGCCCCATGTTATTAAAGAGGACCAGACAGGCTTTATAAGGGACCATAGGTCCTCTAATAATATTAGAAGGTTGCTGAATATGGTCCAAGTTTGTCAGCAACGATCGATTCAGGGGTTGGTGATTTCCTTAGATGCAGAGAAATCATTTGACCGGGTGGAATGGCCGTATCCTTTGTATGTCTTAGAACAGTTTGGGTTGGGTGGAGTCTTTGCTAGGTGGGTGGAGGTTTTATATCGCCACCCTCTGGCCGCAGTCATCACCAACGGGGTGAAGTCTGGGAGTTTTTCGACTGGTAGGGGTAGTCAGCAAGGCTGCCCCCTCTCATCATTGTTGTTTACGTTGGTGATAGAGCAGCTGGCAGAGGCCATTCGTCAGAACGCCCACATAACCGCTCCGGAAGTGGGATCGAGGGCACACAAGATTACATTGTATGCAGATAATGTCCTTCTGTTTTTATTGAACCCGATGACTTCTGTACCCCATTTGATACAATGTATCAATTCATTTGGGGCTCTTTCAGAATATATAAGATTAACTTTGCAAAATCGGAGGCTATGCCTTTGGGGAACCTAAAGATGTGCAGAAGTTGAAGGTGGCCCTAAGTTCCCTTCTAAGTGGTTATGGGTAGGGTTCCAATACCTAGGCATTTTTATTACACCCAAGTTTGATCTGTTATTTCGGACTAAGTTTGCTCACTTGCTCGACAATATTAGGCAATATTCTCCAGAGATGGGAGGCTCTTCCAATTTCATGGCTGGGCCATATATCTCTCATTAAGATGAATGTTCTTCCTCGTTTGCTTTATCCCATGCGTGTGCTCCCTGTAATGTTTCCCAGGTCAATCCTGCGGAAACTTATGGGGTGGTTTGGTTCCTTTGTCTGGCATCATGGGCGGCCCCTCATCAAACTTACTGAATTGCAGTTGCTTCACAGAGGGAGAGGAGTTGATTTCTCAGACATCAGGAGGTATCAATTGAGTTCCCTGCTGTCCTTTGTCAGGTGGATAATGATCCAAACTCAATATGACTGGATATGAGGCCTCCCAGGCAAAGTGCCCTCTTATTAACCTGTTGTTCATGGATAAGGTGAGGACAGCTATGGACCACTGCCGGAACACCATTGTCATTAGTACAGTCAAGGCATGGAGAGTGAAGGTTGTTTATCCAAGACTTCACCATTTACGCCTATAGTTGGCATGCCAGGGTTCCGACCAGGAATGATGGGACTCAGGGTTCAAACTATGGGCAGCAAGAGAAGTTTCTAGTTTGGGAGATTTGTTTGAGGGGGAGGGTATAATGTCTTTTTGAGCAATTGAGTCGCAAGTACACGTTGCCCACCAGAGATCTTTTCCGTTTTTTTCAGGTTAGGGATTTCATCCAGAAGAAGACTACGCTTCTCACTAAGCCCTATAAGCCTGATACAGAGAGGTTGTTGCTACGTTCCACAAGCACCCTTTCAGTTAGTGCCCTCTATCACCTACTGGGTGGCAGGGCCTAGCAGGATATTAACCAGTTCTGTGAGGTCTGGGAGCAAGAGTTAGGAGTGGAGATCTCTTCTGAAACATGAGAGAACATATGGGAGAATACTCGAAAGATCTCAATCTGTAATAGGATGTGCGCTACGCAGTTAAAAATTCTGCACAGGGCTCATTATGCACCAGACCATCTGGCGAAGTTTTTAAAAAAGGGCATCTTCAGTGTGCCCCATGTGTAAATTAGGTGTAGGTACTCTTACCCAATACTTCTGGACATGGCTGAAAATGTGTTGCTGGTCAAAGAACAGCAGGCCAGGCAGCATCTCAGGAATCGGGAATTCGACGTTTCGAGCATAAGCCCTTCATCAGGCTTATGCTCGAAACGTCGAATTCCCGATTCCTGAGATGCTGCCTGGCCTGCTGTGCTTTGACCAGCAACACATTTTCAGCTGTGATCTCCAGCATCTGCAGACCTCATTTTTTACTTCTGGACATGCCACAGGCTCCGTGTTCATTGAAGCGCTGTGGCGGGGAGAGATAAGGAGGGTATTGAGGACTGAGGTCAAAGTAGACCCGATATCTCTCCTCTTAAGTCTACCAAATTTACCATCTTTATATGGGCATGGGAAGAAACTATTTAATATTCTTGCATACTGTGCACGGAAGAGTATTCTGAGGAATTGGGTGTCTGAGAACCTGCCAGGCATGTTGGGATGGCAGAAATTAATTATGGAGCACATTCCCTTGGACTTTTTTTTACAAACATTGTGCACCACACAACAGACCATTTTTATAAGACATGGCAGCCCTAGTTGGGTTATTTGGATATAGATTTGTCAGTTATCTTAACTAGGGCGTTTGTTTAACCAGGATGGTTAGATTTGTCAAGCCTTGGGCCCTGGAGGGGGTCTCCTGAGTTAATACAGGTATATGTACAATGGTCCCCGTTCCTTTGTTTGGGAGCTTTGCATCGAGCATGGCTGTTCTGTATTTTGTGTTTTTGGTTTTTTTTGCTTTACTTTTTTTTGGTGTTGTTTTGTATTATAGGGTGGATTAGTAGACAGTAGTTATATTGTAACTTGTGTTTTTTTCTTTTTATTATACTGATGTTTGTTATTGATTGTATTTTGAATAATTTTATATATTTGTAAAGTTAAAAATATTTGCTAATGAATATATTTACAAAAAGAAAGACCTTTAGGAGGTAAACTAGTCAATGCAAGGGAAAGAATTAGAAGATTGTGTTTTGCTTCTTGCATATGACATAGAATCATAAAGATGTACAGCACAGAAACAGGCCCTTTGGTCCAACTCGTCCATGCCGACCAGATATCCCAACCCAATCTACCAGCACTGACCCATATCCTCCAAACCCTTCCTATTCATGTACCCATGCAAATGCCTTTTAAATGTTGCAATTGTACCAGCCTCCACCACTTCCTCTGGCAATTCATTCCATACACGCACAACCCTCTGCTTGAAAATATTGCCCCTTAGGTCTCTTTTATATCTTTCCCCCCTCACCCTAAACCTATTTCCTCTAGTTCTGGACTCCCCCACCCAAGGGAAAGGACTTTGTCTATTTATCCTATCCATGCCCCTCATGAGTTTAGAAACTTCCATAAAGTCACCCCTCAGCCTCCAATGCTCCAGGGAAAACACCCCCAGCCTATTCAATCTCTTCCTAAAGCTCAAATCCTCCAACCCTGGCAACATCCTTGTAAATCTTTTCTGAACCCTTTCAAGTTTCACAACATCCTTCCAATAGGAAGGAAACCAGAATTGCATGCAATATTCCAAACATGATCTACCAATGTCCTGTACAGCTGCAACATGACCCCCCAACTCCTGTACTCAATACTCTGACTAATAAAGGAAAGCATACCAAACTCCTCCTCCACTATCCTATCTACCTGCAACTCTATTTTCAAGGAGCTATGAACCTGCACTCCAAGGTCCCTTTATTCAGCAACACTCCCAAGGACCTTACCATTAAGTGTATAAATCCTGCTAAGATTTGCTTTCCCAAGATGCAGTACCTCGCATTTATCTAAATTAAACTCCATCTGCCACTCCTCAGCCCATTGACCCAACTGATCAAGATCCTGTTGTAATATGAGGTAACCTTCGCTGTCCACTACACCTCCAAATTTGGCGTCATCTGCAAACTTACTAACTGTACCTCTTACGCTCACATCTAAATCATTTACATAAATGACATGAAGTAGTGGACCCAACACCGATCCTTGTGGCACTCCACTGGTCACAGGCCTTCAGTCTGAAAAGCAACCCTCCACTACCACTCTCTATCTTCTAGCTTTGAGCCAGTTCTGTTGGAAAATGGCTAGTTTTCCCTGTATTCCATGAGATCCAACCTTGCTAACCAGTCTCCCATGGGGAACCTTGGCGAACGCCTTACTGAAGTCCATATCAATCGCGTCTACTGCTCTGCCCTCACCAATCCTCTTTGTTACTTCTTCAAAAACTCAATCAAGTTTGTGAGACATGAATTCCCATGCACCAAGCCATGTTGACTATCCTTAATCAGTCCTCACCTTTCCAAATACATGTACATCCTGTCCCTCAGGATTCCCTCCAACAATTTGCCCATCACTGACATCTTGGAGATTTTATTAGGCAGCCAAGTCTTGGTGCCTCATTCAGTGGATTGCCTTGAATTCTGAAGCAAACTTGGTCACGTTAGTTCACGTGGGAAGTAACAGAGGATTGATGAGAGCAGAGCAGTAGACCTGATCTATTTGGACTTCAGTAAGGTGTTCAACAAGGTTCCCCATGGGAGACTGGTTAGCAAGGTTAGATCTCATGGAATACAGGGAGAACTACACATTTGAATACAGAACTGGCTCAAAGATAGAAGACAGAGGGTGGTGGTGGAGGGTTGTTTTTCGGATTGGAGACCTGTGACCAGTGGAGTGCCACAAGGATCGGTGCTAGGTCCTCTACTTTTTGTCATTTATATAAATTATTTGGATGTGAGCATAAGAGGTATAGTTAGTAAGTTTGCAGATGACACCAAAATTAGAGGTGTAGTGGACAGCGAATAAGGTTACCTCAGATTACTACAGGATCTTGATCAGATGTGCCAATGGGCTGAGGTGTAGCAGATGGAATTTAATTTAGATATATGTGAGGTGCTGCATTTTGGGAAAGCAAATCTTCGCAGGACTTGTACATATAATGGTAAGGTCCTAGGGAGTGTTGCAGAACAAAATGGCTTTGGAGTGCAGGCTCATAGTTCCTTGAAAGTAGATAGGATAGTGAAGAAGGCATTTGGTGAGCTTTTCTTCATTGGTCAGAGCATTACATACAGGAGTTGGGAGATCATGTTGCGGCTGTACATGTCATTGATTAAGCCACTGTTGGAATATTGCATGCAGTTCTGGTCTCCTTCCTATCGGAAAGATGTTGTGAAACTTGAAAGGGTTCAGAAAAGATTTACCAGGATGTTGCCAGGGTTGGAGGATTTGAGCTATCGGGAGAAGTTGAAAAGGCTGGGGGTATTTTCCCTGGAGCATTGGAGGCTGGGGGTGACCTTACAGAGGTTTATAAATCATGAGGGGCATAGATAGAATAAATAGACGATGTCTTTTCCCTGGGGTGGGGGAGTCCAGAACTAGAGGGCATAGGTTTAGGGTGAGAGGGGAAAGATACAAAAGAGACCCTAAGAGGCAGTGTTTTCATGCAGAGGGTGGTGCCTGAATGGAATAAGCTGCTAGAGGAAGTGGTGGAGGCTGGTACAATTGCAACATTTAAAAGGCATCTGCATGGGTACGTGAATAGGAAGGGTTTGGAAGGATATGGGCCGGGTGCTGGCAGGTGGAACTAGATTGGGTTGGGATATCTGGTCGGCATGGACAAGTTGGACCAAAGGGTCTGTTTCTGTACTGTTTGTAAGTCTATTGAACTCAACTGATATGGGTGACCACAGTGGCCTACTGGTCTTTTCATTTACATTCCTTTATGGAGGGGAAATGATGTCTTCCTTTGGAGATTTTGGATCCCTTTGGGTATACTGTTTTGCAGGAGGACCCCTGAATGTTTGACTGTCAGATTGCTCACCAAATCATTGTTGTGATATTGGTGTCAATTCAGGCATCGCTCCATTTATCCTACTTGTCAAAAGCTGTATCACTCAAAGCATTCACAGAACTCAAAGGTTTTGATGATTTGACTTGCATATGCAATCATTTTTGAAGGTCTTCATGGATTGGCAATTCTAAGTTGACTTCAGTGCAGTTAAACTCTTTCAGCTATTTCAACTTCTGATACACTTCAAGAGATGAAATGTTAGTTGCGACTGGGAGCCATTGTTACAGGTATTGATTCTCAGTGTACTATTGATTATTTGTTTTGATGTGATGAGGACAGAGCCCATGTGTTTTCTATGTCTGCTGTTTGCTGGAGCTGACAAAGTCATAGGAAAAGACTGGCTACCCTGGCTCCCCAGCTGGTTTTCGGATAATGTTTTCGCTGGACTTATTCTTTTCGGGACCCATTTTCAGGTGAACATGCTTATGAGGTCGCAGTTCTAAGATTTATTCTAAGGTGCTTGGAATATAGGTTATTCTGGACTAGTTTGATGTAAAGAAGACCTGGAGTTCACTTAGCCAGCCCAGTTGTGTTGAATAAGGGATAATTGAGTGAACGCTTGACTATATGGGAAACAAGTAATCCATGTGATTGAAGTTTAGCAATGTGAAAGTTGAAATAAAGCACTGACTTTAAAAGTGCATGCCTGGCAAATGTCTAACCAACCGTTAACCACTGGTGTTTGACAAGTTTACTGAGTGGAAAGCAGAGACTGTGGTCCTAGGTAGGTTTGCTGCTGGAACACATCTATGGCTAGGGGTAAGATGCTGCTGAATGTATGTTGATCATGTTGATAGAATCTCTATAGTTAGTGCAGATAGAGGCCATTCAGCCTATTGAGTCTGCACTGACCCTCCAAACAGCTTCCCACCCATCCACACCCACATAGGATTAAATAAAGTAGAGCGGGAGGTGTCTGATTTGAAAGATAAACACTGGCGTAGAACAGTAAAGCCAAATGGCATTTTTCTTCGCTGTAGATTCTGTGTAATTCCATGTAAATATATACCATATGAGTTTGGGGAGAAAGAAAATTATATGTTGGGGGAATCACAAACACGGTTTCCCCAAACACGAAAGTACTCCTAATTCCCCTCTGCCTTTTGTAATTTAGGTTTTACATTGCTTCACTCACTCGTTGTTGTACTAGTCTTAACAGGTAGTTTAGACCTACCATTAATAGATTTTACATTTATTACAACCCCTTTGATAATATGTTTCACTTGATCTCGCAGATAACAACTTAAATTTTCCTTAAGCTTCTTGTTTTCTTTTCATTTTGGTTGCTTTAGAATTTGTTAGCTATCAGCTTTGGTCATACTTCTCTGGTCAGTTACACACTAAAGAACGAGTTGCAACATATGTAATTCTTCAGTGCAGAACTCCTAGATCACAATCATACTTTTCTGTAGACAACGTAGAAACTAATTCCAAGATTCTCCCTGTTTCTTTCCTACTGTTCCCATTAGAACAGGCTGAGGCAAGAATCATCAATCATAAATCCAGGCAGCAAAGTGAATATTTATATTAAGTATATAAATATATTATTAATAAATGTATTACATGAAAATAGTGTTTCTATCCCACTGAAAATTGATGTATTCATTAATTGTATTGCTATTTTTAAAACTTTTGAGTAAACATTCAGTGACACGTACTAATCTATAATATGATTTATCTAGTTAAAAATATTGCGAGTGGTGAGGGAGCTCCGTTTTTATACTTGCTCCGAGTGGGATTGTACAGGCACAGCACATCAATTAAGTGTTAATCAAGACATGATTGCTCTTGAGTACAGTGATTCATTCACACACTTGCTTTTTGTTTACCTACCAACAGGTAAATTTACACATCTTAACTTCATCTCTGTTTTGATAACAACCATTGCTTCATTTATAGAATATCTCTTTATATACTTCAGAGGAGAAATATCAACTAAAATTGACACAGATCAACTGAAAGCGATACTGGAACAGGTAACCCAATGCTTAGTCAGATGGGTGGGTTTGATTTCGTCCTGAATGAATCACTACTTTTGCTTACTGCTTGCTGCATTTTTCTGTGCTGATCTTCTTTATGTGAAAAGTTTACTGTCATCTGCAACTTTGCTATTTGCCAATTTAAATTGAAACCACCTCAAAGCTTGTCTTGCTGTAGCTTGAGATTTGAACACATAGGGACAGCCGAAAGATCATGAAATAGGGATTCTTTACTCCACTGCTATCAGATCATTGCAAATGGAAAGGGCAATTAAGGTTAGGCAAGGAAATATTTATATAGAATGAATCCTATAGATTACATTGATTAAGGAATCTTTTGTCGTCTCCACCTTTTTATAATTCAGTGACCCCTCCTTCCCCCAAGATCCCTTTATTTCCCCCAGTGGAGTCCGTTTAATTTCTCTAGCTGCTCTCCTTGATCATTGACAACTGCTGCAGGAGGTCATGGCACAACTCCTTGAACTCCCTGTTCAGTGCCTCCTTCACCACTGTACCTGTAGCTGGAAATTCCATTGCATACTTACCTGCTTAAAACTTACTGTCCCACATGACACACTGTGATCGTTTGCTATGCAATTGAGTAACAGGGCCAATTGCACCTTCATAGCTAAAATACTCAAGTCAACATTAGTGGCAGCCTTTTCTTGCATCATCAATCTGGGCATATGGTAAGCATTGAGCCCTACCATTAAGTCAAAAAGTTTGGTGCTGGAAAAGCACAGCCAATCAAGCAGCATCTGAGGAGCACGAGAGTCGACATTTTGAGCATAAGCTCTTCATCAGGAATCTGATCTCCAGCATCTGCTACTCCTCAGCCCATTGGCCCATCTGAGATAATTTTCTTCACTGTCCAGTACACCACCTATTTTGGTGTCATCTGCATACTTACTAATTATGTCTCCTATATTTATGTCCAACTTATTTATATCAGTGACAGAGAGCTGTGGGTCCAGCACTGATCCTTGTGGCACACTGCTGGTCACAATCCAATAAAGAACCCTCTACCATCACCCTCTATCTCCTACCTTCAAGCCAATTATGCATCCAGTTGGCTAGCTCTACTGAATCCCTGTGATGTAACCTTGCTAACCAATCCCTGTGACATAACCTTGCAAAACCTGTCAGATGCCTTGCTGACGTTCATGGAGACAATGTCTACCACTCTACCTTCATCAGTCTTCTTTATCAAGTCTTCAAAAAAACTCAATCAAATTATGGAGTTGTACAGCACAGAAACACCCTTCAATGCAACTCGTCCATGCTGACCAGATATCCTAAATTAATCTAATCCCATTTGGCCCATACCTCTCTAACTCTTTCCTATTTATGTACCATCCAGATGCCTTTAAATGTTGTAATTGTATCAGCCTCCACCACTTCCTCTGGTATCTCATTCTATACACGTGCTACGGTGTGCATGAAAAAGTGCATTAGTTGCCTTTTAAATCTTTCCCTTCTCACCTTAAACCTACCTGGGATAAAGACCTTGGCTATTCACTATATCCATTTTATAAATCACTTTTAGGTCACCCCTCAGCCTCTGACACTTAAGGGAAAACAGCTCCACCCTATTCAGCCTCTCCCTATTGCTCAAACCCTCCAATCCCAGTCACATCCTTGTAAATCTTTTCTGAGTTTTGAAGTTTAACAACATCTTTCTAATAGCAAAGAGACAGGAATTGAATACAGTATTTCAAAATTGGCTTAACAAATGTACTGTACAGCCACAATATTATATTCAAACTTGTATACTTAATACACTGAACGATAAAGGCAAGCGTACCAAATGTCACCTTCACTACCCTATTCTACCTATGATTCCATTTTCAACCAACCATGTATCTGCACCCCAAGGACTCTTTGTTTGGCAATACTCCCCAGGACCCTACCCATAAAGTGTATAGGTCCTGTCCCGATTTGCCTTATCAAAATGCAGCACCTCACATTTATTTAAGCCCATGCACAAAGCTATGTTGACTATCCCTAATAAGTCTTTGTCTTTTCAAATGCATGTAAATTCTGTCCCTCAGAACTCCCTCTGACAACTTACCCACCACTAACATCATGCTCACTGGCCAATAGTCCTGTGTCTTTTTCTTACCACCGTTCTTAAATATTAGCACCATATTAGCTAACCTCCAGTCTTCTGGTACCTCACCCATGGCTGTCAATGATGCAAATATCTCAGCAAGGAGCCCGTCAATCTCTTCCCTAGATTCCCACAAAGTTCTGGAATGCACCTTATCAGGTCCCCTGCATTAATCTATCTTTACGCATTTTAATACCTCAGGTATTTCCGCTTTTGTAATATGGATACTTTTCAAGACACCACTATTTATTTCCACAAGTTCCCTAATTTCCATGTCCTTCTCCACAATAAATACTGACACAAAATATACATTCAATATCTCACACATCTCCTGTGAATCCCATTTAGACAGCCACGTTGGTCTTTAAATGGCCCTAGTTTCTCATTTTCCCTTAATCTGTTTGTAGAATCTCTTTGGATTCTCCTTAACCCTGTTTGCCAAAGCTCTCTCATGTCCCTTTATTTTGCCTTCAAGATTTACTACTTAAATATAATTGTCCTCATTTTCCTGTAGGGCTTCACTCAATCCCAGCTGCCTAAACCTGGCATATGTAGGAACCGAGTACTGCAGCTACCGGAATCTGTGCTGAAAACAAGAAATGCTGGAAATTACAGCAGGTCAGGCAGCATCCATGGAGAGAGAGCAAGCCTACGTTTCAAATCTAGATAGAGCTGATGTGAAGTGTGGAGGGTGGGTAGAGTGCTTGGGGAGAAAGGATATTGATAGATCAAATTAAGTGATCAGATTGTGAGAATGGCAGAACAATAGTGTGTCTAACTGCTACGCAATTTCCTGATAAAGGCTTTTGCCCAAAACATTGATTCTTCTGCTCCTCAGATGCTGCCTGACCTGCTGTGTTTTTCCAGCATCGCTCTAATCTTGACTCTAATCTCCAGCATCTGCAGTACTCACTTAGAGTCATAGATTCTGCCTAGAAAAAATGGACAGTCCCACTAGGGTGGGGGCAAGGGGAGAGAGAACATGGTGACAGAGAGTATAACAAGTAAAGCTAAAAGAAAGGGAAGGAATGTGAGTGGGTTCACAGTCTGAAGTTGTTGAACTCAGCAATAAGTCTGAAGAGATGTTGTTCCTTCAGTTTGCACCGTGATTCGCTGGAGCATTGCAGCATGCCAAAGAATTGAGGTATTTTTATGGACATCGTTTGTTTCCACTGGACCTGAAATGGTAACTCTGCTTCCTCTCCACAGATGCTGCCAGATTAGATTAGATTAGATTACTTACAGTGTGGAAACAGGCCATTCGGCCCACACTGAGCTGCTGAAGCACAACCCACCCAGACCCATTCCCCTACATTCACCCCTGCCCCTAACACTACGGGCAATTTAGCATGGTCAACTCACCTAACCTGCACATTTTTGGACTGTGGGAGGAAACCTATGCAGACACAGAGAGAATGTGCAAACTCCACACAGTCAGTCACCTGAGGTGGGAATTGAAGCCGGGTGTCTGGCGCTGTGAGGCAGCAGTGTTAACCACTATGCCACCATGCCGCCCACAATGTGTTGAGTTTTTCCAGAAATTTCTGTTATTATTTCTGATTTCAAGCATTTGCAGGTCTTTCTTGTTTGCTAGTTTCAGGGCTTGTTTAGGTACTGTGAAATTTCTGTTTATCTTTTACTGTCCTTAATAATAACAGGCATCACTGAAATGGCACTGTTAGACATAAAAGTGTTAGATGTAAAGTCACCATAGTCTTACCAGGTCAAAGGGTTGCTCGCTTGTTAGATGTCTGGTGTTGGTTTAACCTGAGAATCACTATGCCTCAGGCGAGGGAACAGGCTGAGAAGGAAATGCCTTCAGATTACGAGAATTGAATCCACACTTTTGACGTTGGTTTGCATCACAAGCCAACCACCCAGTTAGCTGATTGAATATGAACAACAGTGGTTTGGATAAGTTGAGGTTTGAATAGTTGAAGCTTAAGTTATCAAAGACATAGAGAAGAACTTAGCAGTAAGTAGGCTTGGCAAATGCTGTGAAGAGCAATATTAGATGATAGAACTGTGCAGGGTTTATGACTGATTTATGCAAAAGATTTGAAGTTACACATGTAGATCAGGTTGAATACAAGATTCTAAGCAATATGGTTCAACCTGACTGTTCAGGACAGGAATGTGTCTCAGCTGTATATGTAATACCATGTAATATTCGTAAATTCCACTTTGGAAATAGAACCAGTCTCACTCAAGACTGGAATACAGACAGACTCTAACCTCACACCTTTAAGGCATTGTCTGAGCTGAGATGTCACCTTTTGTTATAAAACCTTAAGTTATCTTGAGAATGTGACTTAAAAGTTCTGGGATTTACATATTAAAGAACCGAAACCAGCAAATCCATTCTGAAAGATGAGAGACTTAACAATCTAGGTTTGTTCAATGTATCATTGTAATACTTTGCTATAAATTCTGTGTCTTATGATCCTGCTTCACAACCACCTGATGAAAAAGCAGCGCTTCAAAAGCTAGTGCTTCCAAATAAATCTGTTGGACTATAACTTGGTGTTGTGAGTTTTAACTTTGCGAAAGTGAGGACTGCAAATGCTGGAGATAAGAGCAAGAGTTTGGTGCCGGAAAAGCACAGCAGGTCAGGGAGCATCCAAGGAGCAGAAAAATCAATGTTTTGGGTCCTGATGATGATGAAGGTCCTTCACTTGAAATGTTGATTTCCCTGCTCCTCGAATGCTGCCTGACCTGCTGTGCTTTTCCAGCACCACACTTTTGGCTCTGATTTTTGACGTTGTCCACCCCAGTCCAACATCGCCTCCTCCACATCATGTATATGTTGTAGCTAGAGCTAAAGACGATTACTTTGACCTTCAGTATTTAGCTGGACTAAATTAGAATTTAGAATTAGGTTTTAATATCATGTGTACTCAGGTAAAAGGATGTAGGAACAAATTACTGCAGATGTCTCCTGCCAGATTTGAAAGGACAGTAACTGAGATGGGGGAGGGGAGGACATGATAACAAGCTAAAAGAAAGGGAAGTAATGGTTCACAGTTTAAAAGTGTTGAACTCAATATTAAGTCCAGAAGGCTGCCAAGTGTCCAGTCTGATGAGCCAATCATGTTAACACAGCGTCCTGTTCACATGCCCACATTATCGATGGCTCAGTGGTTAGCACTGCTGCTTCACAACTCCAAGGACCTGGGTTCGATTCCCGTCTTGGGCAACTATCTGTGTGGAGTTTGCACATTCTCCCCGTGTCTGTATGGGTTTCCTCCGGGTGCTCCAGTTTCCCCCCACAGTCCAAAGATGTGCAGGTTAGGTGAATTGGCCATGCTAAATTGCCCATAGGGTTCAGGGGTGTGTAGATTAGGGGCATTAGTCAGGGCTAAATGTAGCATAATAGAGAATGGGTTTGGGTAGGTTACTCTTCAGAAGTGTGGACCTTTTAGATTAGATAGATTCCCTACGATGTGCTCAGCCCAACAAGTCCACATCGACCCTCTGAAGAGTAACCCACCCAGACTCATTCCTCTACCCTATGTTTGCCCCTGACTAATGCACCTAACACTATGGGCAATTTAACATGGTCAGTTCACCTGACCTGCATCTCTTTGGAATGTGGGAGCAAACCAGAGCACACGGAGGAAACCCGCACAGACACATGGTGCAAACTCCACACAGACAGTCTCCCGAGGCTGGAATCGAACCTGGATCCCTGGTGCTGTGAGGCAGCTGTGCTAACCACCTGTTTGTTGGGCCAAAAGGCCTGTTTCCACACTGTTGACATTCTATTCTATCTGTCCTCAGCATGCTGCAGTGCTCCACTGAATCACAGCATAAACTTTAGGAACAACTTCTCATCTTTAGGCTAGGCACATTACAGATAGGCAACAAACCTGCTGTCCTCATACTGCAATTCTGCTATCCTCCCATTCCAAACACTACTTCTGAAGTATCAGCATGTTTTCACCAGCACCCTACACTCACTAACTCACCTCCCGCAAAACAAATGTTGTCCCTTCCACACCACTTAGCTCTGATGAAGAGTTATCTAGACTCGAACCGTTAGCTTGCTCTCTCTCCATGGATGCTGTCTGACCCGCTATGATCTGCAGCATTTGTTGTTTTCAGTACAGGGATACCAGAGTAAAGTGAAAAGTTTACTATTTGGCTATTCACGGTGCATTCGAGGTATGAGCTATCAAGGTACAAAATCTTATGTAAAAACTAGAAAAACATTTATGCCTTGCCCAAGAAATGATGTTAAACAAGCAGCCTGAGATGGTGTCATCAGCATACAAGTGGATGTTGACAACCTGTTTAGTAGATTCTGTCAGCATGGGAAGTTTAGAGATGAGGAAGAGATGGGGGTCAAGAATGGATCCTTAACAGTCTCAAAGATGACAAGTGTGAGGGCTGAAAATGGAGCCCTTTGCTATACATGCCATGACTAGGGACAAATTATTAAGGGTAACTCTGCTGAGTTGGGCAACACAGGAAATACATTCAAGGAGAATAGGTGTCATTAGCTGTGTCAAATGCCAAGGAACACAAAAGGGACAATGCAACAGATGCAAAGCAAATTAATGTTATTTTTGACGGCAGTAGTCATGACCATCTAATTGATGATACTGAGACAAAAATTGTGAATGTTGTAGACAAGGCTTTTGGGAGATGATGAGTTATTTAAGGATTTTAAAGGTAAAGAGAGATAGGTGATACTTTGTGAATTGATTAATTATTGATATTTAGAATTAGTTATTTTGCTATAATCTCATCAAGCCATTCAGCAAGTTTAAAAGTGTAACTCAGATTTCTGCACAGATTGATAACATGAGCAAAAGAAAGAGGCTTTACTTCTCGCATACTGTTTGCTAAATATTTTGTAATGACAGCATCTGCAGTCCTTTTAATACAATAAATGGGCCTAATGTGTCATAAAGTATTCGTTTTTCTCTTGCAACAAGCATTGTAGTGATTTCTATAATATGATAGCAAAGCCTGACATCACACAGTGGCCCAAAGGTTATTGTGTTAGCAGGTTTGGAGCTCTGCATAATTAACTTGTAAACAAGCTCCACTGCTTTGGCAGCCAGCTGCAGTCTGCCACAGTTGGTTGTATTTTAGCTAAGTGAAAGAGGTCCCACAATGTCGAGTGTAGATTCAGAAGGGAAAACTTTGTAATAAGAGTAATGTGCCTTATCATGCTGGAGATTTTCAGCACTTTAAGGATAGATTACAGTTCCTAATTAAATTTTTGTAGCCTTAATTAAAGAATCTGCTTCAGTTTTACGATGTTCTGTTACACTTTCCATTCTGCTCTGATTTAATTATTCTGATGAATGCAATTAGTATGCTAAGGCCATTGTTCATTTCATTTGCATATTATATTGGATAATTGCTTGACGCTAAAATGATTAAATTAGTAGAATGACAGATGAATCTGCTTTTGTTCAGGACAAAAATTAAGTTTGTAAGAATGACCACGGTGGGAATTGGTGACCTTTGCATATTCATTTCGGGAAAAAATGCATATTGTTAATTTGTAAAAGTGTTGCAAGGTGCTGACTGTGTAACCCTTGATCTCAGCTGGCAACCAAGAGCAGCATTTTTTCATAGCCCTGCTGTATTCAGTTACTAAACAGTAATGTGGTGATTTCATTTTTTCAAACTTTGGGAACTAATGAGAAATGCAGAGCCATTACAGAGTTTAGCAGCAATAAGCCAAACTCCACAGAAAAAGTCATGGCATTTATTGATTACGATACTCTGTAAGGTTCAGTTCCCAATCTGCATTACTTGATCCCCACAAAGTTGGGATGACACAGCTATCAATGCCCTTCAAATATCAAGACATATAATTGATCACTCTTACTTCTGGACTGTATGCGCGAGGTTCAATTCTAATGCCTTGTGTTCAATTAGACTTGTGGTGCTCACTGCATTGGCTTAAATTATAGCTTACTTGACCAAGACACCAAATGGCTGCTGGCACCCAAGGGAACATATCCAAGTGAGAGTTAATACATACAATAAAAATCAGAAGGGGCAGTGAATCAACCTCATTAGAGTTTGAACAGCCTACTTCTTTAAATATTGGATGTGAATAGATAGTTTTAATTTGCCTTCATTAGCATAACAGTCTCCAAATGTATCAACAAATGGATTAAAATTTCCTGAAGGATACTGCCTATTCTAAATGAATGATGATGCAAGTGTGTGCTTGGGTTTAGTTGGTATGAGCTGCTGAAAATGTGTTGCTGGAAAAGCGCAGCAGATCAGGCAGCATCCAAGCAACAGGAAATTCGACGTTTCAGGCATAAGCCCTTCATCAGGAATGAGGAAAGTGTGTCCAGCAGGCTAAGATAAAAGGTAGGGAGGAGGGACTTGGGGGAGGGGCGATGGAGATGTGATAGGTGGAAGGAGGTCAAGGTGAGGGTGATAGGCCGGAGTGGGGTGGGGGCGGAGAGGTCAGGAAGAAGATTGCAGGTTAGGAAGGCGGTGCTGGGTTCAAGGGATTCGACTGAGAAAGGTGGGGGGAGGGGAAATGAGGAAACTGGAGAAATCTGAGTTCATCCCTTGTGGTTGGAGGGTTCCCAGGGGGAAGATGAGGCGCTCTTCCTCCAACCGTCGTGTTGTTATGGTCTGGCGATGGAGGAGTCCAAGGACCTGCATGTCCTTGGTGGAGTGGGAGGGGGAGTTAAAGTGTTGAGCCACAGGGTGGTTGGGTTGGTTGGTCCGGGTGTCCTAGAGGTGTTCTCTGAAACGTTCCGCAAGTAGACGGCCTGTCTCCCCAATATAGAGGAGGCCACATCGGGTGCAGCGGATGCAATAGACGATGTGTGTGGAGGTGCAGGTGAATTTGTGGCAGATATGGAAGGATCCCTTGGGGTCTTGGAGGGAAGTGAGGGAGGAGGTGTGGGCGCAAGTTTTGCATTTCTTGCGGTTGCAGGGGAAGGTGCCGGGAGTGGAGGTTGGGTTGGTGGGGGGTGTGGACCTGATGAAGGAGTCACGGAGGGAGTAGTCTTTTCGGAACGCTGATAGGGGAGGGGAGGGAAATATATCCCTGGTGGTGGGGTCCGTTTGGAGGTGGCGGAAATGACGGCGAATGATACGCTGTATATGGAGGTTGGTGGGGTGGTAGGTGAGAACCAGTGGGGTTCTGTCTTGGTGGCGGTTGGAGGGGCGGGGCTCAAGGGCGGAGGAGCGGGAAGTGGAGGAGATGCAGTGGAGGGCATCGTCGATCACGTCTGGGGGAATCTGCGGTCCTTGAAGAAGGAGGCCATCTGGGTTGTACGGCATTGGAACTGGTCCTCCTGGGAGCAGATGCGGCGGAGACAAAGGAATTGGGAATATGGGATGGCGTTTTTACAGGGGGCAGGGTGGGAGGAGGTGTAGTCTAGGTAGCTGTGGGAGTCAGTCGGTTTATAGTGTTGATTCGGTCACCCAAGATAGAAATGGAAAGGTCTAGGAAGGGGAGGGAGGAGTCTGAGACGGTCCAGGTGAATTTGAGGTCAGGGTGGAAGGTGTTGGTAAAGTGGATGAACTGTTCAACCTCCTCGTGGGAGCATGAGGCAGCGCCGATACAGTCATCGATGTTGTTGCCCCAACTTTACTGTATGAATATTAAATTTAAAGACAGACCTCAAATGCTGTGCTGGTCACTTTTATAAGGATGGCAAGTACTCTGGCTGTCCTTGGAGATGCATGCATCTAACACTTTAAGTGACCTAACCTTGTTTTAGAGTCACAGAGACATACAGTACAGAACCAGACCCTTTAATCTAACCAGTCCATGTCAACCATAATCCCAAACTAAACTAGTCCCTACTGCCTATGTTTGGCCCGTACCCCAGCAAACACTTATTCGTGTGCTTGCTTAAATGTCTTGGAAGTGTTGTAACTCTGCCTACATCTACCACTTCCTCAAGAAATTCATTCCACACACTAACCACTCCCTGTATCAAAAAAGTTGCCCCTTACGTATTTTTAAATCTTTGACCTCTCACCTTAAGAATATTTATTTTTTAAAAATAAAGGGCAGCACGGTGGCACAGTGGTTAGCACTGCTGTCTCACAGCGCCTGAGACCCGGGTTCAATTCCCGACTCAGGCGACTGACTGTGTGGAGTTTGCACGTTCTCCCCGTGTCTGCGTGGGTTTCCTCCGGGTGCTCCGGTTTCCTCCCACAGTCCAAAGATGTGCGGGTCAGGTCAATTGGCCATGCTAAATTGCCCGTAGTGTTAGGTAAGGGGTAAATGTAGGGGTATGGGTGGGTTGCGCTTCGGCGGGTCGGTGTGGACTTGTTGGGCCGAAGGGCCTGTTTCCACACTGTAAGTAATCTAATCTAATCTAATATGCCCTTAAGTCTTGAAATCCCCCCAACCTCAGGAAAAGACACCTGCCATTCACCTTATCTATACCCTTCATGATTTTATAAACCTCTATAAAGCCACCTCTCAACCTCCTCCGCTCCATGGAAAAATAGTCCCAGGCGATCCAGCCTCTCCTTATAACTCAAATCCTCCGTTGTTGGCAGCTTCTAGCTTCGGCTGCAGACCTTTGATGTCCAACACACCATTGTTTAAGAAGTTTGAAATCCAATGAGTGATACTATCTGTATTTTTAATCAACTCCACGTTTCATTCATGAATTATCCAGACATGTTCAAACAAACTTTCAGACCTGGTGTAATTTGACTTAATGCTAGTCCCTACAATAATTTCTGTTTGTTTGCTAAGCACCATCAGTCTATATAAACAGTTATGGTAATCTCTAACTTCTGTCCTGCTTCCTGTTCAGTGCACATTAATCCTCCTGTGTGGCACCTTGGGACACTCCATTACGTTTCCGACATTGAATATGCACGTATAAAATAAAACCAGAAACTGTAGAAATTACTTGGCAGATCATGCTACAACTGGGAAGATACAGGATGGGTTGTGGCATTTCAGGTATATATCCTTCATTAAAACTGCAAATTGTATGATAAAAATGTTGACAATACAAGAATAATGTCAGGAGAAGAGAGATAATGGAAAAGATCATCATTAAGGTGATAGATTTATGTGTAACATAAATATTTCTCTGTTGCTTGAAAGTCTCCATTTTAACTGACCTTTAGTCATAGAGATGAATCACCATTGCACAAATATTTAGTTCAGATGACTTCCACACTCGCCACTAAATATTTTTAAGTCAACACGCAAAGCATGATACATTCAGTACTGAAAGCTTGGACCTTAGTAAATTTACTTACAATTGTCATCCTTTAAATGTGGGATTTCTAAAACAAATAAACTTTTCATCTAACAATTCCAAGCGACTCACTTCCAGTTTAATTTATGGAAGGTAGCTCAAGTTATCAGTCCACAGAACATGTTCAGATCCAGTACAGATAAAATTCATCTTGTGCTTAAAGTGAAATGCAATTATTTTATTTAATGTTTTGTTTTAAGTTTTAATGTGCAGAACAAGTCATTGTTTGCTTCATAGAGTCATAGTGATGTACAGCACAGAAACAGACCCTTCAGTCCAACTCGTCCATACTGACCAGATAACCTAAATTAATCTAGTCCCATTTGTCAGCAATTGGTCCATAAAGCTAAAACTTTCTTATTCATGTACCTATCCAGATACCTTTTGAATGTTGTAATTGTACCAGCCTCCACCACTTCCTCTGGCAGCTCATTCCATACACGCACCACACTTTGCGTGAAAAAGTTGCCCCTTAGGTCCCATTTAAATCTTTCCCCTCTCACCCTAAGTCTATTCCCTCCAGTTCTGGACTCTCCCACCCCATGGAAACACTTTCCCTATTTATCCTATCCATGCCTCTCATGATTTTATAAACCTCTATAAGGTCTCCCCTCAGCCTCTGACACTTAAGGAAAAATAACCCCAACCTATTCACCTTCTCCCTTTCACTCAAATCCTCAAACCCTGGTAACATCCTTGTAAATCTTTTCTGAACTCTCTCAAGTTTCGCAACATCCTTCCTATAAGAGGGGGACCAGAATTGCACACAGTATTCCAAAAGAGACCTAACCAATGTCCTGTCCTCAATGCTCTGACCAATAAAGGAAAGCATACCAAGTGCCGCCTTCACTATCTGTCTACCTGAGACTCTATTTTCAAGGAACTGTGAACCTGTACTCCAAAGTCCCTTTGTTCAGCAACACTCACCAGGATATTTCCATGAAATGTATAAATCCTGCCCTGATTTGCCTTTCCAAAATGCAGTACCTCACTTTTAACTAAGTTAAATTCCATCTGCCACTCCTTGGCCCATTGACTCATCTGAGCAAGATCCCATTGTACTCTGAGGTAACCTTCTTCGCTGTCCACTACACCTCATCTGCAAACTTACTAACTACACCTTCTAAGTTCACATCCAAATCATTTATATAAATGACGAAAAGCAGTGAACCAGCACCGATCCTTGTGGCACTCCACTTGTCACAGGCCTCCAGTCTGAAAAGCAACCCTCCACCACCACATTTTGTCTTCTACCTTCGAACCAGTTCTGTATCCAAATGGCTAATTCTCCCTGTATTCCATGTGATCTAACCTTGCTAACCAGTATATCACGAGGAACCTTGTTGAATGCCTAACTGAAGTCAATATAGATCACGTTCACCATTCTGCCCTCATCAATCCTCTTCATTACTTCAAAAAACTCAAGTTAGTGAGACATAATTTCCCACACACACAACCATGTCAACTATCCCGAATCAGTCCTTTTTTTATCCAAATGCATGTAAATTCTGTCCCTTAGGATTCCGTCCAACAACTTGCCCACCACTGATGTCAGGCTCACCAGTCTATAGTTCCCTGGCTTTTCCTTACTATGTTTCTGAAATTGTGGCATAACATTAGCCAACCTCCAGTCTTCCGGCACCTCATCTGTGACTATCAATGATACAAATACCTCAGCAAGGCGCCCATCAATCACCTCCCTAGCTTCCCACACAGTTCTAGGGTATACTGATCAGGTCCTGGTAATTTATCCACTTTTATTCATTTTAAGACATCCAGCACCACCACCTCTGTAATCTGGACATTTTTCGAGATGTCACTATTTGTTTCCCCACATTCTATATCATCCATTTCCTTCTCCACATTTCGTATCTCCCCCATCTCCTGTGGTTCCACACAAAAACTGCCTCGCTGATCTTTGAGGGGCCCTATTCTCTCTCCAATTACCCTTTTGTCCTTTAACATATTTATAAAATTCTTTTGGATTCTCCTTCACTCTGTTTGCGAAAGCTATTTCATGTTCCTTTTTTGCCCTCCCGATTTCCCTCAAGTTTCGTCTTATTGCCTGTATACTCGTCTAAGGATTCACTCGATCTCTGCTGTCTATACCTGACATATGCTTCCTTCTTCTTAACTAAAACTTCAATTTTTCTAGTCATCCAGCATGTCCTACACCTTCCACCCTTGTCTTTCATCCTAGCAATAACATATTGTCTCTGGACTCTTGTTATTTCATTTTTGAAGACTTCCCATTTTCCAGTCATTCCTTTATCTGCAAACATCAGCACCCAATCAACTTTTGAAAGTTCTTGCCTAATACCGTCAAAATTGGCCTTCCTCCAGTTTAGAACTTTAACTTTTAGATCGGGTTTATCCTTTTCCATCACTATTTTAAAACTAATAGAATTATGGTTGCTGGCCCCAAAGTGCTCCCCTACTGACACCTTAGTTACCTACCCTGCCTTAGTTCCCAAGAGTAGGTCAAGTTTTGCACCTTCTCTAGTATATACATCCACATACTGAATCAGAAAATGTTCTTGTTCATACTTAACAAATTCCTCTCCATCTAAACCCTTAATACCATGGCAGACCAAGTCTATGTTGGAAAGTTAAAATCCCCTATCATTACCATCCTATTGTTCTAACAAATAACTGAGGTCACCTTACAAATTTTTTTCTCAATTTCCTGCTGACAATTGGGAGTCTACGGTACAATCCCAATAAGATGATCATCCCTTTCTTATTTCTCAGTTCCACCCAAATAACTTACCTGGACATATTCCCAGAAATATCCTCCCTAAGTACAGCATTATCCCTTATCAAAAACGCCACTCCTCCTGCTCTCTTGACCCCTTTCTATCCTTCCTGTAGCATTTGTATACTGGAACATTAAGCTGCCAATCCTGTCTATCTCTGAGCCACCTTCCTGTAATTTCTATGATATCCCAGTCCCATGTTCCTAACTGTGCCCTGAGTTCATCTGCCTTCCATACTTAGCCCCTTGCATTGAAATAAATGCAGTTTAATTTACCTTGTTTTCGGCTTTGTTCCAGCCTGCCCTGACTGTTTGTTTGGCATGATTCCACTCCGCTCCCCCCCCCCCCACCCACCCACCTACCTTACTAGTTTAAATCTTCCCAAGTGTCTCTACTAGCTTAAATCTTCCCAAACGGCTCTGGCAAATCTCACCGCCAGTACATTAGTCCCCTTCCAATTCAGATACAATCTGTCCTCCTTATACAGGTAGCTTCTATCCCAAAAGAGATTCAGTTCTACTCTATTCAACAAAATGAACTCTGAATGTATCAAGTAACAAAGGTCAACAAACAAATGTGATATACAATGCCACAACTTAAGGATATTCTTTCATAGTGCAGAATCTCTGTCCTGTCCAGAGAGGCATTGCACGACAGCCAGAAACACATTCGTTGGGTGAAAATCAGACTGACCCTCATCTTTCTCCTGATGGCTAACCTTCACACTTACCACGTACAGCCACTTCTTTCTTAAGGATTCTCATGTCTTGGGAGTGCCTTTACAAGCCAAATAAAAGAGGTCAGATGGAAGACTGGCAAGATTGTTAAGAAAACAGTGCTGCCAGATTCAAATTTAGAATGACAGTGATGGTCTAATTGCCTTATAAAATCATAGAATAGTAAGTACAGCAAAGAAGGGGGCCATTCAGCCCATTGAATCTATCCAAACTATTTCAAAGAGCAATCCAGTTACTCTTCTTGAGGTATCCTTGCAATTTTTAATTGTTTAGAATGTGCCAGATTGTGGAATTATGACCTTAAAAAATATAAAATGGACTAAATAAAATGTAGAACATTACAGCGCAGTACAGGCCCTTCGATCCTCAATGTTGCGCAGTCCTGTGAAACCAACCAGAAGCCCACCTAACCTACACTATTCCATTCTCATCCATAAGCTGTCGAATGACCATTTAAATGCCCATAAAGTTAGCAAATCTACAACAGTTGCAGGCAGTGTGTTCCACGTCCCTACTATTCTCTGAGTAAAGAAACTACCTATGACATCTGTCCTATATCTATCATCTCTCAATTTGAAGCTATGTCCCCTCGTGCTAGCCATCACCATCCTAGGAAAAAGGCTCTCACTGTCCACCAGAAAAATATAGTATTTCTGAATGATTGGCTTCAGTCACTTGAAAATGATTGAATTAATTAGGAAATCGAATTTTTAAACAAATATTTTTCATCCAATGCTAATGTCTGCATTCCACCGTGATTCCATATTATGCAGGTGGATATCCAATCTTTTATTCTTTCAGTCTCTTGAAGCCACTAAACTTTGCTTTAGTGTGGTCCAGGTCTTTGGTATGTCACCCCAATAGCCATTCAACATATGCATGTTCAGATAGTGAGTATCGGCAGACTCATTTTTCATTGGAAGCAACACAGTTAACCATAATCCTGGTGTCTTCAAACAGCCTCCTTCCTTTTCCCAGCAAAGGTTACTGCATGGCAATCATTTCCTGGCTAATTTACTTCTCCCGGGCTGAAGGATATTTGTAACCCTCCCATCTGTTGATTCATCTGAACTCAGCTGAGTTGATTTAAGCCAGGGATCAAATCTCAGTCATGTTAAATATTTTAATATTGAAAAAATTACAATTTCTTTTAAGTACAGAAATGTAGCTCTTTCTAGTCTGAAATAAGGTCTTATTTTTTGCATTCCCTCCCCCTCTATCTTGTCAATCATACGCTGGAGAAACATTCATACAAGTTTCAAAACATTACATGAACCTTATTATTTAGAGGCTGTGGAACAGCCTTTGCATCTCAATGGTAATGTAAGCACTGGCAGAACAATAAAGCAATGTAGAATTGATCTAAGAGCAGGAAAAAGGCCCAAATTGTGACATATTCTACTGATTCAGTGCCTCTGCCTCGGGTTCTGTTTATGAATGTGCACAGGGAAATAATGCAGATCTTGCATCCTTAAAGTGAAACTGTCTCCCAGCAAGTATGAAAAATCCTTCCCATTCGACATGAACCCCTATTATCCTTTCTCTTCAAAGAAATTCTGCCATTAATGTATTACTTTGTATATTGCATCTGCTATGTGTTGCTTTGTGTGACTAGAGGAAAGGAACTTTTGTAGGCTATAGCAGTATTGAAAAATAATGCATGTCAAATAACAAATATAGATATCCCCAAATTTCCAAAAGCACCCTTTATATTTGCTTTCTCTGACCATGTAAAATTACGTATTTTGACAGATTTTAAAAATATTTGTTTAAAAGACAAAAAGATAAAAGAGATATAAAGAGGTTCAACGGTTCTGTATCAAGGTATTGCTTCAAAGTGTATTTGGACACACGATTATGGTATAATCCTCTACACAGTAAATGTGCAGTGTCAGGTATGTGAAGTGTAATGTGGGACAGTGGAATCATGTCAAGATTGCCCAACTTTCCCAGAGTAAGACAGGAGAGAGCATCTTCCAACCGTTGTTATGAACACTCCACAGAGAGTGGCACTGGAATTGGTTGCCTGCCCAGTTTCTGAGGGGAAATGAATTTTGTAAACGTTGTTTAATGAATTACATACTAAAGAATAAAAAATAAAGTGGATCTCGTGAGAGACTTTGGCAGGCTTCCTCTGAGAACAGTAACTGAAAAGTTGAGTTGCTAGTGTAGGTGACAGAAAGATACGATTAGGTGAAATCTGTGGTATTCGACCACCATATACTCTGGTGAGGTGGCTGATTCAGTTTTGCTCAGTCCAGTACTGGCAGAGTTTGCAATTGTGGCATGTGTATGAGTTGTTTGATGCACTTATATCATTTTACAATTTAGTATTGGCATACCCAATTTTTCTGTCCAGTCTTTATATGTACCGATTGTCTTTGAAATTTGACTGATGGTTCAAAATAACACCGCTGGGTAACCTTCGCTCTGGCTCACCATTCTCAAGTTCAATAAATTGGATTATTGTTTTGACCTAGAATTCAGAGCAAACCTCTCCGTTTACATTTCTTACTGTTTTCAGAGTGAGAAAGACATCAGAACATTACAGGATATTAACTCACCATGAGCAAATTTAACAACTCCAATAGTTGTTAAATAGGCGCTAACTCACAGACACCTTCTCCTAACACTCCCTCAACCATGACCTTACCTCCCATCACCAAACCATCATCTCCCAGACCATCCACAACCTCATCACCTCTGGGGATCTCCCATCCACAGCCATCAACTTCATACTTCCACAAGCCCAGACTGCCTGGTCCTAGCTCTTATCCAAAATCCACAAACCTGACTGCCCCAGTCAATCTATTGTCTCTGCCTGCTCCTGTCCCACCAAACGTATCTCCTCATATCTCAACACCATCCTGTCCCCCTTGGCCCTGGAGCTCCCCACTTACATATATCCTCCACCTTCTCCATGAGTTTTGTTTCCCCAGCCTCCAACGCCTCATCTTCACCATGGACATCCAGTCCCTATATGCATCCAACCGCCAAGGCAAAGGCCTCTAAGCCCTCCGTTTCTTCCTCTCCCACTGACCCAACCAGTACCCCTTTACCAACACACTCATTTGATTGGCAGGACTGTTCCTCATCCTCAACAATTTCTCTTTTGAATCCTTCCACTATCTTCAGACCACAGGGGCAGTCATAGGCACCTTTATAACCCCCAGCTATGCCTGCCTCTTCATAGCATACGTGGAACAGTCCATCTTCTGCAGTTACACCGGCATCATCTCCCACCTTTTTCTCTGCTGTATGTATGATGACTGTATCAGCGCCACCTCATGCTCCCACAAGGAGGTTGAACAGTTCATCAACTTCACTAACAACTTCCATCCTGACCTAAAGTTCATCTTGGACACCTCCTTCCCCTTCCTGGACCTCTCTGTCTCCATCTCCCATGACCAACTCAAAATAGACAGCTATTTCAAGTCCACAGAATACCACAGCTACCTAGTCTACACCACCTCCCTCCCCCGACTCCTGTAAAAATGCAATCCCTCAATCCCAATTCCTCCGCTTACCCGGTGTCTGCTCCCTGGAGATGCAATTCCACTCCAGGACATCCCAGATGGTCTTCTATTTCAAGGACCACAATTTCCCCTCCCACGTGATCAGCAATGCCTTCCAGTACATCTCCACTTTCTGCACCTCTGCCTTTGAATTCAACCCTCCACTGCTACAAAGATAGAACCCTCCAGGTCCTCACCTTCCACCCCACTAATCTCCGGAAACAGCACATTATCCTCTGTCATTTCTGCCACCTACAATCAGACCCTACCACCACAGATATATTTCCCTCTCGTCCCTACCTATCTGTGTTCCACAGAGACCAGTCCTTCTGTGGCTCCCTCATTAGGTCCACACCACCCACCAACCCACCCGCCACACCCGGCACCTTCCCTTCCCACTGCAAGAGGTGTAAAACCTGCAGCCACACCTCCCCCCTCGCCTCCATCCAAGACCCCAAAAGATCTTTTCACAGCTGGTAGCGATTTCTCTGCACATCCACCCACTTCATCTGCTGTGTCCATTGCTCTCGATGTAGCCTTCTCTACATCGGGGAGACAGGATACCAACGTACGAAGCATTTCAGGGAACATCTCTTGGAAATGTGCACTAAACAACCCCACTGCCCTGTGGCTGACGACTTCAACTCCCTCTCCCATTCCCACTCCCGTTCCCATTCCCAGTTCCTCTCAGAACATGCACATCCTGGGTCACCTCCACTGCCAAATTCAAGCCACGTGACGGCTGGAGGAAGAACGCCTCATCCTCTGCCTTGGGACCCTCAAACCACACGGCACAACATTGACTTCACTGGTTTCCCCCACCTCATTCCAGATCCAACTTTTCAACTCGGCACTGCCCCCTTGACCTGTCCTACTTGTCCATCTTCCTTCCCACTATCCACTCTACCTTCCCCTCCGACCTATCACAATTACCACCACCTGCATCCACCTATTTCCTTCCCAGCTACCTCCCTCCCCTCCCCCCCCCCCCCCCAGTACCATCCCCACCCTCCTATTTATCTCTCAGCCTCCTTCCCACCCCACATTCCTGATGAAGAGCTTATGCCCGAAATGTCGAAACTCCTGCTCCTTGGATGCTGCCTGAGCTGCTGTGCGTTTCCAGCAGCACACTTTTCAACTCTGACTCTCCAGCATCTGCAGTCCTTACTTTATCCTCGATGATGTCTGCAGTGCCTCCTGTGCTTGGTGCACACTGCGGCAGGGAAGGGAGTTCATGATGCAGCTGAAATGAGCAGTATCAAATTTAACAAAACAGCAGGAAGAAAAATAAGCCACAGTCTCAGCAATCAGTGCAGTTGGAAAAGCAAGAGCCTCCAGCACAGTCATCGCCAACCTTGAATTAGCTCCACCTGTGCCAACACCACAAACACCCCTTCGTCTTTGACATTCCACCCAATAAAGCACATGCAGAAATGTAAATACAGTTGAAACAACTGATTTCATTCACAGCTGAAAATGTGTTGCTGGTTAAAGCACAGCAGGTTAGGCAGCATCCAAGGAACAGGAAATTCGACGTTTCGGGCATAAGCCCTTCATCAGGAATCATTCCTGATGAAGGGCTTATGCCCGAAACGTCGAATTTCCTGTTCCTTGGATGCTGCCTAACCTGCTGTGCTTTAACCAGCAACACATTTTCAGCTGTGATCTCCAGCATCTGCAGACCTCATTTTTTACCCGATGTTTTCATTCACAGGCTAGCAAGCATCACCTTCTCTCAAATGGTTGACAATGGTTTTTTAGATTTTTTTAGATTAGATTAGACTTACAGTGTGGAAACAGGCCCTTCGGCCCAACAAGTCCACACCGACCCGCCGAAGCGCAACCCACCCATACCCCTACATTTACCCCTTACCTAACACTACGGGCAATTTAGCATGGCCAATTCACCTGACCCGCACATCTTTGGACTGTGGGAGGAAACCGGAGCACCCGGAGGAAACCCACGCAGACATGGGGAGAACGTGCAAACTCCACACAGTCTGTCACCTGAATCGGGAATTGAACCCGGGTCTCAGGCGCTGTGAGGCAGCAGTGCTAACCACTGTGCCACCGTGTATCCATCTCCCAGACCAGAAATTCTCCATGAAGCTTCATTCTCCGTACCCCTTAGTTTTACACCATGGACTGATAAAAAGAGGCAAAAAGAAATTTGACCCTGACTGACCTTCACGTATAATTTGTATCAGAGGAAGAACAAACAAAACAAAGATTGGCTTGCAAATGGAGATGTCCTGTACAACTACTGCTTGATGCTTTCTCTAATTATAGCCACTTGCATCATTACAAACTGCCAAGGTTCCTTTTTTTTCCAGAATGTCTCAAGGCTATGAGTCAAGCTACTGGTTCTGTGCAGTTTGACAGAATTATATCTGAATGTCCTTTTCCACCATTACCAAATCTGAATCCAGTACAAAAATGTGCTTTATTACTTCCTAAAAATGCTGGAATGAAAAGAGTCTCTTTTTAATTTTTGTGGTTGTATAATTTTGACCTAAGTACAACATAGGTAGCACACTTTGGATTCTTTCCATAGTCAGATGTGTATTAAGATGTAGGTTCAATTCCTTTATGTTTCCACTTTGAAGATGAACAAATTGGCATTTTAGTTTCTTGTCAAGTCATGAGATGAGGATGCTTTAGCGTAATACTTTGCTGCACTTTGATAAAACTATGACTAACCAAGTGCTGATAGATTTTATGCAGTTGTACAAAGCCTTAACATTACAGACCATTTTAAGAAGTGGCGAGGCTGTTTGCCAACTTCAAAGCCAAATGTGTTTCAAAAGGAGTTAAGATGTGGCTGGAGTTCTGATATTTCTTATGAAAATTCACAGAAAACAGTATTATCTTATGTCTCCACATCATGATACGAAAATGGGAGGATTTTATTTTTGATACTTGGTTTACATTATAGAAATTACTGATGTAAAACCAAATGGGTGGCAGCTTCCAATAAAGAGATTTCAATTTCTGTTATTAAATTAAATCAACTGTTCACACTGGTTATGACATACTTCAGGGCCAAATCGGACTTGAACCCAGACCCTCTGGCCCAGAGGTAGGAACACTACCACTGTGCCACAATATCCTTTTACAAGCCCCTTCCCATCTCCCTGTCCCAAAAAACAACTTAGTATTTAGCCCTTCAGATAGGGCTTCTGTTAAACTGAAAAGAACAGATACTATATCCACCACTCTTCCTTCTACCCAAGTAAATGATTTTCACCTGTTTCCATTCCTTTTATGAGAGCACACAGGTTGCTTATAAAAGCCCCTTTAAGGGGTTTTGTGGTGCAGGTTTGTGTCCCCACATTTGGATGAGAAGCTTCAAGTTCAATTCCCACCTGCCATGGAACTGTGTAAAATGTGTCCAAAAGGTTGAATAAGAATACTTATTTGAATACTACATGTAACCATGCTTACACATTTCGATATGATTTCCCTTGAGTTATTTTCTGAAGCAAAAGTTCTTAAATGTCATGCAATTAGAAGAAAAATAATAGCTTGTAATTATAAAGCACTTTCCACAATCATTTAATGTCTCAAAGTGCTTTACAGCCAACAATCTATTTTTGGAGGGTAGTTACTGTTCCAATACAGTAAACTTAGGAGGACAATTTGTGCACAGCAAACACCCACAGACAGCAGTGTGATAACAACCAGATAATCCACGTTTGTGATATTGTCTGAGTGCTCAATATTGACCCTCAGGGTGAACTCTCCCAGTCATTTTTGTAATAGTATCATGGGACCTTTCACTTGCCTGAGAACAAAGATGGTACCTCAGGTCAATATCTTATTTGAAAAACATCACATATACTACTGGAGTATTATATTGAGCCAGATTTTATGTTGAAGCCAGAGGAATCTCTCTGCATCTCGGGACCCAGTTTTGAACCCTCAAACATTCCAGGCGCAGCTAATTGTTTAAATAAGATAATGTTACAGCAGTAGGTTTACACAGGAAATGCAATGGCATGATTTCCCCATAGTTGTTGGCAGGGAGAAATGTTCTGCATCTATTCAGTTGACTTTAATGTGTGAGCACAGAATTTGTAACCGGAGGATTGAGAAACAGCTAACAAAAACATTGCCAGTAATAAAATTGAAAGAATAGTATTGCGGTAATGATGAGACCATTGGGAGGTTCAGTTTCATTAAGTTTTTCACTCGGGGGCTTTCTTAATGACCACAGTGGTTCCTTTGAGCAAACTGACTTTCCAAAATGACCTTTGAGGTCATTTTACCTTTTGTGGTTCCCAAAGGTCAGGTTGAGGGAGAGCAACCACAATGCATCACAGGAAGTGTTCACCTGTATTCTGTGGTTTTCAGTTCTGTACCTATTTACCTATACTTATTAATAGTAAATACTTAGATGAACACTTGAAATGCTACAACATGCATGTCTGTGGACTAAGTACAGGAAAATGGGATGAGAATAGATAGATACCTGATGGATGAAAGGGGCTCTTTCAGTACTGTAAAAATTCTGAGACTCTCTAGGTCTCAGGCGACTGACTGTGTGGAGTTTGCACGTTCTCCCCGTGTCTGCGTGGGTTTCCTCCGAGTGCTCCGGTTTCCTCCCACAGTCCAAAGATGTGCGGGTCAGGTGAATTGGCCATGCTAAATTGCCCGTAGTGTTAGGTAAGGGGTAATGTAGGGGTATGGGTGGGTTTCGCTTCGGCGGGTCGGTGTGGACTTGTTGGGCCGAAGGGCCTGTTTCCACACTGTAAGTCTAATCTAATCTAAAAGTCCATAGCAAGCGAATTAATTTTATTTTGATATTGCCCCCGAGTAGGTAGTATAAGCCCAATGTGGTAAAATCAGATTTGTTAATATTTGTTTGCCATTAGACAGGTCAGAGTTACCTCTGTTACGGGCTTAAGAACACACAGCCAAGTAGTTGCCTGATGACTCTAAGTATTAACAAATAACTAAGATTACCTCAGTGTTTAATGGTAGTTAACAGTTTGTGTTCCAAGTTTGGATTGTGCTGGAAAATCTTCCAGAATTTACATATGTGAGGCACTGAAGCTTTTCCTTGCCCTGTTCCACCTTCCCATGTTACATGTCACAAGGAGGAGGCAGGTAACCTGCTCTCAGTCTGTCCGCCTTGTGTAATAGACAGCTAGCCATGTAATTTAAAAACTCAATGATCTAACCGCTGTCCCTTCCTCAGCATCTTCCTACTAAAATATACTGAAGTCTGCACTTCAAACCTCTGATACTAATCAGCATTGTCCCGTAAACCACAGTCTTACCCCACTAGATGAGCTTCCAAATGTTCCAGAGGTTGGTGATCTGTTTAGTCATATCCATAACTTCATCCCTGTGCTCTGAGGGGACTTATATTTTGGGCTGAAATAGGCTAAATCAAGGACACTGATTTGTAGTTAAAATAGTAATATCTATTACAACACCTCTGCTAAAATAGTGAACAAAATAATCTCACATCACTAAACTAGTTGTTGCTATGTAAATACTCATACAGGCTTATAAATGTACAGTGAATATGTGACAATGTTTGATAGTAAAATTTACTCCGTCTTTGTGGAAGGAAATAACTTGGTATATACACAAAACCAGCAAGAAATTAGAGTCAAAAAGCATGGAAACAGACCCTGCAGTCCATCTCATCCATGTTGACCAGGTATCCTAAACTGAACTAGTCCCATTTGTCTGCGGTTGGCCCAAGTTCTCTAAATCTTTCCTATTCATGTATCTGTCCAAATATTTTTTACATGTTGTAATTTTACCCGTCTCTGCCACTTCCTGTGGCAGTTCATTCCATATATGCACCACCCTCTGTGAGAAAGTTGCCCTGAGGTCCCTTTTAAATCTTTCCCCTCTCACCTTAAACCTATGCCTTCTGGTTTTGGACTCTCCTATCCTTGGAAAAAGAGTTGAGCTATTCACCCAATCCATGTCCCTCATAAACCTCTTTATGGTCATACCGCAGTCTCCGACACTCGGGGAGGGGGGGGTGGAGGGAGGAGGAATGTCCCAGCTTCTCCTTCAAACTCAAACCCTCTAGTTCCAGCAACATCATTCTAAATTGTTTCTGCATTCTTTCTAGTTTAGCAACATCATTTCTACTGCAAGGTGACCAGAATTGTATGCAATATTCTAAAAATGGCTTATCCAATATCTTGTACAGCTGCAACTTGACATCACAACTCTTATGCTCAGTGCTCTGACCAATAAAGGCAAGCATGCCAAATGCTGCCTTTACCACCCTGTCTCCTAGTGATGACACTTCCAAGGAATTGTGCACCTGCACCCTTCGGTCCCTCTGTTCAATAACAGTCCCCAGGGCCCAATCATTAACCTGCCCTGGTTTGTCTTAACAAAATGCAACACCTCACATTTAACTGAATTAAACTGCTTCTGCCATTTCTTAGCTTATTGGCCTGTCTGATCAAGATGTCAAGCAACTCTTTGTCAGCTGCAGTGAAGTGAAGGGTTCAAGACAATTGCTTTGTATTTTTCGCGTTCAACCTATATAGCCCAGGATTCAATATTAGTGTATGAGTATTTAAACCAAAAATTTAAAATTTTTTAAGCTGTACTTCAGCCGGAACCTAGAATTGGCTTGTGGGCTGATGCTACTACAAACTGCAATGATTGGGAGATGCCGGTGTTGGACTGGGGTGTACAAAGATAAAAATCACACAGCACCAGGTTATAGTCCAACAGGTTTAATTGGAAACACGCTAGCTTTCGGAGCGACGCTCCTTCATCAGGTGATTTTTAACTGCAATGGTTTTGTTAGCCACTGGGTGCAGATATCACAAAGCCAAAAGGTAAACGTATCATATTCAGTATGGGAGTGCTGTCAAAAGAAATGTAAAGTGGCTGTTCAATTCCCATTTTGACATTCCCATATAGCTTACACTGAGCCCTGAACCTGACTGGTGGAATTTTGTTGCCCAGCAGCTGATTGTTTAGTCCACTTAGAAATAAGTGAAATACAGAACAGAGCAGACTGTAGAGCTTGTTCTATCATTCAAGAGATGAACTGCATCTTAACTCTATCCATCCAACTTACCTCTGTAATCTTTAATTTGTTATAATCAGTTAATATAGCTACTAGTGTGATGTAAGAAACAAGGCAATCAATTTGTATACAACACGCTGTCTCAAATAGCAATTAATGAATGACCAGATAATGTGTTTTAACTATGTTATATTGGCCAGTACAGTTTCCTATGTCCACTATCATGAGATCTTAAATGTTCCTATGAGGTTTAAAATCTCAGCAGAAAGATGTGGAGGTGCCGGTGTTGGACTGGGGTGGACAAAGTCAAAAATCACTCAACACCAGATTATAGTCCAACAGGTTTATTTGAAAGTACAAGCTTTTGAAGTGCTGCTTCTTTGTCAGGTAACTAGTTACCTGGAGAAGGAGCAGCACTTCGAAAGCTGTACTTTCAATTAAACTTGGTGTTGTGATTTTTAACATCCTTTGGTACTGGCCTAACACTCATGCTCAGGTATCATGGTGGGGCTTTAAACAACAACTAACAATCTATATATTTAAAACTTAAGAGATATGGGGATACCACAGGAAAATTGCATTGAAGTAGAATATCAGCCATGATCTCATTAAATGGCAGAATAGTTTCAAACACCTGAATCACATAATCCGGCTCATATTATTGTTTATTTTCTTTTATACGACAGCTTGCATTTATGTAAGAACTGTAACACAAGCTAAACATTCAGGGTGCTTGACAAGTGCATATCAAGTTGACAGTCTGCTACATGCTTTATTAGGCATGGTGATGAAAAGAGCAGGCTTTAAGCAGTATTTTTGAAGAAGAGGAGGGATCACAGAGCATTAGGGAAGGAATTTCTTGAGCTCTAATGTGGGTGATACTGGCTAAGAAATTGCTGACACTCAATAACAGCAATGTGACAAATTCATATTAAGTTTGTATCATTTGTCAACAGCCTGCTCTTTTTCAGAAAAATAATGAATACCTTACAGGTGGGAACACACTGTAAAGAAAATTTACCACTGTTCAATAACCATGTATTGTTTTTCAACATTGAAGTCGTCACATTTCATTATTTATTGGCACATTCTGAAATCTAGTTTAAAAATGCCTCTATATTTCATTGTTTGGTGCAAAAGTGTAATTTTGCAGACTATGCATTACAACAGTTTACATTTAATAGACTGCCAGTTTGCACTTTAAATTTCAGAATTGAACATTGATTTTAAAATATGCTGCATTTCGATGGTGCCTTTCACCACCTCAGGATGTTCTATAGCATTTTACAATTAAATACTTTTGAAGTATCATCACTGTTATATGTAGGAAATGTGGCAGCCAATTTGTGCATTGCAAAGTCCCATAAACAGCAATGTGGCAATGACTAGACAATCAGCTTTAGTGATGTTAAGGGAGAAATATTGGCCAAGGCAACAGAGAGAACCTTCCTCCATCTCTTTAAAATATTGTCATTGAATTGTTTAATACCAGGGCAAATAGAGATGGAAATAGATAGAGAAAGGTGTGTGAGGATGTATGAGTGTAAGGTTAGGTAACCTTGGCTCATGTTTCAGGTTAGCATTTCAACCAGCAGGAAAAGAACTCTGTGGAAACCATCTGTTCTCTTTCTCTTCAAATGCTGATTTTTCTCCTCTAAAGCTAAAGGTGATTGCCACATGCTCCAGGGACTTCACGTATATCTTCACTTCTAAACAGAGTCAGTGAATTTTGGTTGACTTAGACAGCATTACAGTTGAGAACTTGATCCTGCCTCATCCGGTTTCCACACAACCATGTTTTTCAAAACACATCACTGGATAATGATCAAGAACAGTGAACCTGCCTGATTTATTTTTCATCCATGTTATTTTCTGTACATATTTCAGATTTCCAGAATTTGTCAGTTTGTTCCCTGTCACTTTCAAGAGTAAATTACTTAGACTTTGATGCCTTGTCCAGCATGTAATGTTAAATTGTGTATTACGTATTGTTGCTAGTAATACATCACAGCCCTTGGCAGCAGGTCTCTCGTCCTCGTGCCTAAAACTTGGATTTGTTTACTTGCATTCTTACAACTCAAGTACATCATCAATGGGACCATATATTCCACAGCAGTTGTTAAAAAAAACCCTTTGAAAGAAATCTTGTAAAACCCTGCAATTTATGTTGTTGCAGGCTCCTCTGTTTTATCCAGCACCTCTGGCTTTAATTTGGGTGCGAGTCAACATGAGTGCTTGTGCCTGGAAATTTTGTGTTTTGCCAATCCACAATTTACAATCCTGAGCTGCAGTTTTACAGCTCCTTGAGGCCTACCCTGGCCTACCTCCCAGGCTGAAGAAAGACAGTTGTGAGGGAATTTATGTTTCCTTATTGTTCGTTGGTAATCAAGCTAACCTGGGAGTGATTTGATTTTAATATCAGTTAGTTGAATTTAATGACTTGATTGAAAAGGTTCTGTGGAGCTAACAGGATGTGGGCACAGCAAGGTTCCATTAGTGGTATTGCTTCATTTCTTAATGTGCGCAAGTCTCTCTGTAAACTTGGCCTGCTTTATGACAAGTCCCATTAGTCTAAACAGTCTTACTCTTGGACTCGACTAAACTGATGAGAGCACTGATAAGGAAAACGAATGGCGACACATCAGTGGAATTTTTTTTAAAGCGTCTTCAGGCCTTCTTTTCCATCCCCCCCCCCCAGTGCAACACACACACACGCGCGCACACAGAGTTTTTGTTAATGTATGATGTTTGAAAATCTCTGCAAATTGTAGATTCAGGGAATCACTACATTTTTCATGCAGGAAACTGATGCTTCATTCTGCAATGGGGAGAGTGGAATTGATTGTGTACATCTGTGCCTTCGGAGACCAAATCTGTTCATGCGTCATTAGGTTTGGTCAACTTGGCTGTTAAAAGGTTGGGGGTGGGGAAGTATAGGTTGTATTGGAGGATTCTAATAGTCTGGACATCATAAGTGACGACTTTTTTTTTCTTCTCAATGTTCATTTATCTGAAGTCGTAATGAAATGCCAGTGGAAATAGACAGTTTGCAAAATTTCTTACAAATTTTAGATTGTAATAGGTGTTAAGAACTATGACCACTTTGTTCTTTTTCTCTCTGATTTGATGGAATTTAATATTAGCACAGCCACATGATATACTTTGCAGGAAGTTGACAGTCAGTTTTGAAAGTTTCCAGTTTAGTGCTTTTCTGTGGTGCTGAGCCCCAGTACTAAACAAATTTGCCCAGTACAGGGAGTTAGCTGCTTTTCAGTCGTCAACTGCTGAATCATCACTGTTGGTTCAGGTACCTGGACACAAAATGGGGAGAATTAGCCAAGATTCCTAATCCTGACTGCTGTCTGATTACCCTCACCACAATTAGAGGCGGAAAAACCCACTCATTGACCTTGGTGACCAATTTGGATGAGCTGAAAATGTGTTGCTGGAAAAGCGCAGCAGGTCAGGCAGCATCCAAGGAGCAGGAGAATCGACGTTTCGGGCATGAGCCCTTCTTCAGGAATTATGCCCGAAACGTCGATTCTCCTGCTCCTTGGATGCTGCCTGACCTGCTGCGCTTTTCCAGCAACACATTTTCAGCTCTGATCTCCAGCATCTGCAGTCCTCACTTTCTCCTCGACAATTTGGATGAAGCAACGGTGAACTGCTCCAGTGCAGCACAGGTCATTATCTCTGAGGCAAAATTGAAAAGATGTTGACTGTATATGACTTTGACCTGAATTAATATTTATCCTTCAGCTGATATCATCTTTCTTAAAAAAAAATTATCTGGTTCTTATCACATTACAGTTTGTGGGAGTTTGCCTTGTGAAAGTAAGCTGTTGTAATTCCTTCATTGTACAAGTGACTACAAAAATATTTCAATTGATTTAAGAGGAGATTAATGACTATTAATTTGGTATAGTGGCTATATTACTCGTCTGGTAATCTGGAGTTGTGGATTAATAATCCAGAGATGTGAATTTGAATCTCATCATGGAAGGGCAATGTAAATACACTGCATGAAATTAAGATAGTGACAGTTTTACTTTTACTGGACTCGCACTCTGGAAGTCTGAGGCAACACTCTAGGGAAACAGATTCAAATCCCAGTATGTCAGCTGTTATAGTTTAAATTAAATCTGAAATTGAAAGCTAGTTTCAGTAATGCTGACATTTGGCCTCTTGAGTCTGCACTGCCATTTAATAAGATCATGACCGATCTGTTTGTGGTACAAGTTCCACATTTCCATCTCCTCCAAATAATGTTTGATTTCCTGATTAGCAAGAATCTATCCACCTCTACCTTGAAAATATTCAGTGACCTTGCCTCCAATGCCTTCTGAGTTCCAAAGTCTCTCAACCTCTCCTCATCTCTGTCCATAAATAATGACACCTAGTTTCCTACCAATGCCCCTCTGTCCTGGGTACCCCCACAAGAGGAAACATCTGTGCCGCATTCACCTTGTAAAGACTGTTCAAGATCATACATCCTTCAATCAAATCACTGTTCATCGTTCTAAATTCCAGTGAAAATAAAGCCAGTCTGTCCAACCTTCCCTCAAAACGACCACCCATTCCAGGTATCAATCTAGAGACTCCTCTGAACCACATCCAATGGTTTTACATCCTTACTTAAATAAGGAGACCAAATTTTTCAGTGCATTCAAGAAATGGCTTCACCAATGCCCAGTATATTTGAAATGTAACATCCTTACTGTGATCAACTAAATGATCATTAAACTACCCTCTATTATCTTATAACCCATCTGGACCACTCATGTCTTTTAGGTCTTATGACTCCAGATCGCCACAGCAAAGTGATTGCCTCTCAGTTGCTGTCTGAAATAGCTTATAAACCTCTTTGCTCATGGACAATTAAGGTTGGCCTTGCTAGCAATAAGTTCATCACATAGAAGAATAAATTATCTAGAATAAAATTAGTAGCGCTATGTTTTATTTTAAATTATGGATGACACCGACTTGGCCAGCATTTGTTGTCCATTTCTAATTGTGCTGAAGGTGGTGACTGTGAAAGTCCCAGATTGTTGTTGTTAAGAAAATCTTTGACCCCGCCTCGAGTTTTAGGAGAGGATTTCTGCTATTAATCCGGTTTGACCTGAACGTGAGTCCAGACTCATTGCAATTTCATTGATTCTCTATGCCATTCAAAATAGCCTAACGAAACACTAAGTATCAAAAAACTCACCATCACTTCCTCAAGGGTAGTTAGTGATGGACATTAAATGCTCAAAATATAAGTGCCCCTCTCTGATATTTTAACCATGTTTAGCATCATGGCTGAGTTCAGCAGCTGACTGACAAATGCAATAGGCCACAGAGTCTGGACTTTCCCAATTAAATTCTTACTTTTGTAACAGCGAGCAGGTTTATTTCTAAAAATGCAGTCATAACCCAGTTCTCCTTCAGGGTGTTTATAAATGCAGAATAGGACTTCCCAGAACTGTTGCATCTGCCACATCGTATGTGACTTTCCTACAGTAAAGCGATGTTTGGAAGTAACCATTTCTTCTCTACTGGTGACGTCTGTGTTGTCTCGCATATTTGTTTTCCTTGATGTAGTGCTCAATGGTATGGCACGACTCCGCACCCACTTTTAGCTGAATTTGTTAAATTTAAATACTGAACATTTGAATCTGTGGCTTCATACAGCCAATTAAGCCGAAGCTAGAAAGGAAGACTGTAAATCTGGAATGAAAATGAAGCTATTGGAAAAACAAGAGTGGGCAAATTGCATTTGAAAACAGATGATAGGTTGATGGAAGTTCCTACCTGAAACATTAACCTATTTTCTCCTTCAGGTGTAAGAGGGCCTTGTATGCTTTCATCATTTTTGTTTTTATCTTGTTTGTATTTGCTTTCTTTTTTTTCAACACTTAATCCCTTGTGGTCGATGTTGGCAGTGTAATCTTCATGTGAAGTGCAGCAGGGGATAATTAGACCAGGGGCCTGCAGACATAATTAAACCCTTATTTTAAAGACATGTATTATTTCCTTATTCCTGAATAAAACTTTGATCTCATTGATATTTGTTATCAAAAAGTAGATGTAAAAGTAGACAGATATCTGAGAAACATGTTGGTTGGGACAGGAGAGTTTCTCTTTGGTACAGGCTAAGGGGCTGAGAGAAGGAAAACGGAGGTGCTCCAGCAACACCACTGGTGGGAGGGTGTAATTACAATGTGACATGTTTACATTATAGACGTATACAATACAGTACACAGACACTAATGAGGAAAATTAAGATACAATAGCATGTTTTTCAACTTACTCTAGACTTCGATATAGTAGGCTTATTTTACTGGGTTTTGCCACATCTTTGTAAACATTATATTGTTTTTGCTTTCTTAGTTAACAGTGCAATCTGGCCGCCATCCCACAGTTCTTCAGAAACTCTGCCAACTACCTTTTCAGTACTTTAGTGATCAACGATTGATCAAAGTCCTGTTTCCAACACTGATAACAGCTTGTTACAACAACCCACAGAACAAAGTCATCTTGGAGCAGGAGATGAGCTGCATTCTGTTGGCTACCTTTATCCAGGTAAATATGCATGCATGATCCAGCAATGCTCAGTTATACTGTGGTTCTACACTGCCAGCTGGTCAGAAAAGCAGTGGTCTGTGTGTGCTTGTTCACTGTCGCACATTCACAACTTTAAGCCATCCAAATATTGGTTAAATTGCTGACTAAAGAAATGGGAGGAATGTAATATTATCCAGTTTCACACACGGCTGCAGTATGTCTGCCACAGGTGGCCTTATCAAATGCAAAAATTTGATTCAGGCCCCCATTCTCAATTACTGTGCTGTAACCCTTGCTGTAAAGTGCAGGCATGTGGACGTTGGATGAAAACAGGAGCATGTTCAGTTGACATGCTCATAGGGGCACATAGCCTTTGCACTCTCACTGTGTAGGTTGCCATTTGAATAGTCATTTAACAATCAACGCTTGTGGAGCCACACAGCAGAAAACATGGAGGGACGAAATTTAGTAAACAGACAACTGAATTAGATTAGATTCCCTACATTGTGGAAACAGGCCCTTTGGCCCAACAAGTCCACACTGACCCTCTGAAGAGTAACCCACCCAGACCCATTCCCTGACTAATGCACCTATTAATACAGGCAATTTAGCATGGCCAATTCACCTGACCTGCACATCTTTGGACTGTGGGAAACCGGAGCACCCGGAGGAAATCCACGCAGACACGGGGAGATTGTGCAAACTCCACACAGTCAGTTGCCCGAGGCTGGAATTGAACCTGAGTCCCTGGTGCTGTGAGGCAGCAGTGCTAACCACTGAGCCACCATGCCGCACATTCATATAGTGTTTGGCAAGTTCTGATTGTTTTGTAGCTTTGTCATAGATTATACACTGAGTTAGCAACAAAATTAGACTCCTCCAACAACACCATCCAAATCCATGACCTTTGCCATTTAGAAGAGCAAAGGCAGTAGCTGCACAGGAACACCACCACTTGCAAGAGCACCCCCCACCCCCCAACATATAACATCCTAACTTTGAAATATATTGCTGTTCCTTTAGTGTCACTGGATAAAAACCTGGAACTCTATTATTTACAGCACTGTCAGACTACATCACAGCTCATCTTCACCTTCTGAAAGATAATTAGAGATATGTTTTGCTAGCTGAGACCAGATGCCATATACTTACCTGAGTAAGTCTTCCCATTACCAAAAGCTGACTACTAAAGATGGTCACTGGAGCCCACATTTGCACACATGGCCATGGAATGTCAGTCAGCCATGAGTGTATGTCAGTCACCTGTGTGCATCTGTGCATGTGCAGATGACTTCAGCTCCTGTGCTTTGACCAGTTCATTCTTGTTCATACATATTAATGAGAAGAAGTGCAGCATTATTGAACAGCGTGAAGTTCAAGCTCCCCCAACATAATTTCTTTTCTATTTCAACTTCGCATCTATTTTTTGTTTTTTTAAAAAGGCCAGGCATTAATCTTTTATATTTGTTACAATCATTTCTTGCCTCCATGTGTTGCAACAATTCATAAGAATGTTTTTCAATGTGTGTAATTTTTTTTAAAAACTGTCTCATGATCTTTCATCCATGTGGGAGACTCCTCATGAACATGAATTTATTATGACTGCCGGAAGTGCATTGACTGATCTTGGTTGTCCTGTCCTGCTAGACAGCAGCTGCTCTTCTGTCACTTCACAATGATGTCACACTGCAATGTTGTGTAACTGTGTATACACAGTTGGTGTAGCACCTAGCGGTAAAACCAGCTTTTTCTTCCTTACTCTTGAGATGTCAGTGTTGCTGACAAGGCCAGTATTTATTGCTCATCACAAATTGCCTTTGAACACATGATGATGAGCTATCTTTTTGAACCACTGTAGTCAATCCACAGTGCTGTTGAAAAGAGAGTTCCAGAATTCTAACCAAGCAACATTGAAGGATCAACAATATAATTACAAGGTAGGGTGGAGTGTAATCTGCATTAAATCAGGCCTTGCTTGATGGGGGAGGTAGTGGGATATAATCTGGAGACACAAACTAATGCTGTGGGGGGATGAGTTCAAATTCCACCATGACGACTGCTGAAATTTTTAATTCAGTAAAATCTGTAATTAAAAAGCTAGTTTAATTGTGAATTTGTAATGGTTGTCAGGTGTTGTAAAAATCCATCTGAATCAGTAATGTCCTTTTAGGGTAGGAAATCTGGCATTCTAACCTACTTTGACTTTTAGGTGACTGGAAGTTGAATCTTAGCTTTACTCTGAAATTGTCTAAAGATCCAATCAATTCAAAGGCAACTAGGGATGGACAACAATTGCTGACTTTGCCAGTGACACCAATAACAGAAAAATTGAGGGCAATCTGCATTGAAAGTGTTCAGTCTATCAGCACAAATATCCTTTGCCCAGATCATCAGAAATTACATTGAATGGTAGAGCTCAAAAAGGTAAAGGAGACACCAATGAACTAAAATTATAAACAACAAAAGCAATAATCCACCTGTTTTCATGTACCATGTCATTCTGTGTTCGCTGTAGTATTTGCAAATAGGTATGTCAAAGATGCTTCACAGCTGTATATCTGTTTACACTTAGGGAGCTAATGGTTTTTAATCTTAGGATAGAGGTACTATATATCCCTGTAAGAAAGCTTGAAGAAAGAGGGAGTGACTGCTTCACCTTGGATTGGTGCAGTAATTTGGACTTGTAAAAGCAAGAACTTGGTAGAGGCAGGTTTCAGTTTATTTGCCCTGGAAATGCGTTTGGCTGTGAGAATGTCGGGGTTGAATTGGATGACCAGGTAAAGTCAGGGGATATAATATTTTAAACTATCAGTTATTATAGATGAAATCTATGTTTGTCCAAAACATACTAGGAATACTCATGATTTGGAGCTGCCAGTATTGGACTGGGATGTACAAAGTCAAAAATCTCACAACACCAGGTTTAATTGGAAGCTCTAGCTATCAGAGTGTTGCTCCTGCATCAAGTAGTTGTGGAGTATAAGATTATACTCCACCTGATGAAGGAGCAATGCATAGAAAGCTAGTGCTTTCAAATAAACCTATTGGACGATAACCTGGTGTTGTGTGATTTTTGACTTTGGAAGTACTTAGCATGGCAGTCAGTGTCAGTTGAAAGAGAAACAGTTAACTTTTCAACTCATTCAGTAACTTTTCATTAGACAGTTTGATGATGTAACAGGCTTTCACCCAAGTACAGAGATGGGATGGAAACGAATCACAAGGTGTGTAATAGGGTGAAATTAGGAGAGATAAGTGGGGTGATGGTCTGAGGCAAAAGAAGATGGTAATGAAACAAATGAAGAAACAGCAGATGGGTGTAGAGGAGACATAATTGGCAATCGTAGTATTATTTAAAATGCTGCCAACCAACAAAATGGCAGCAGAGGCTATGATCTGAAAGCATTGAACTCTGCATTGAGTCTGAAAAACTACAAAGAAATTATAAGGGCCTTTCATTGAGCTTCAGTCAACAATGTAGAAGGACTGACAACACAAGGGTCAGAATGGGGCAAGTTATTGAAATGACAGACAACTTGATCCTCAGGGTCACACTTGTAGACCAAACAGAAATGTTTTGCAAAGCAGTCACCTAGTATGCATTTACTCCCTCCCTGAGGTAGTGCAGACTGAATCATGAGCAGTGAATGAAGATCAATGAATTAATAGAACTGCAAGTAATTTACTATTTCATTGAAAGGACAATTTGAATGCTGAGAAGGATGGAGGTGAAAGGGTAAGTAGTAAAGAGAAAAGAAAATTCCTTTCCCCTTTGTCTCTTTTGTAAGTTTGTGCGCTGCTGACATTAATCACTCACTAAAGGCAGAGAGGGTACCTGCACTCAGTGCATTGACGTTTCTAAACTTGAGTCAGTATTAAAGTGTCACTCAAGGAGTGACTTAACAAGGCTGAGTTCAGCAACAGCTTGGATAGTGGACCTTCAGACATTGAGACAAAGTGTGTGGCATAAGTTGATTGCAGTGCTACCTACACCTAACTGGCGAGCAGAGGGAAAATGCTCAGAAGGTGGAGTGTTGGGTTTTTCACCAACTGCAATATAACTTCATCTCTTTCAAAGAGAAGATTAATAATTTTAGAGCATTGTTAATGTAAGCAAAAAGCCAGCTGTCCACCTGACTATTTCATGGCATTAAAATATAACCTGTAATTTGAATACTATGAAAGTCATGTACGTAACGTTTGGGTTGGGCAAAGAGGGATGTAGCATCAGAAATGTAACTTTGTGCCAATCATGGTAACTGCATAGTTCCAGTGCCAAGACAAGTATTATATACCAAACTTCTGTAGGACTAGTACAGACATGAATCACACACATACCACTGAATGACATGAAAAGGCAGAAAAGTAGCTATGGGAACACCAACTGCAGTGAGAATACGTCCAGCATCACGTTAAAATCAAAACAATGGGCATTGTCGTTAAAACAAAACATTTAATTTGAACTTTTCATATTTTTCAGCTTAATTCAAATATTTAAAATGTTTTATGCCACTCAAATTGAGAAAAATGCTGGACAATGGTCAGTTCCATGTGTACCCAAGGACAGAAATCATCATGGATTAAAATTGCAATCTTAGTCATAGACAATGGACTGCAAATCTCTGAACGTTCAATGTGTAAGAAAGTTGTTAGGCAAGTTAGATAATGCACAATTCCAGCTAAATTCAGCTACAACCCACTGCCACAGTTACCTTAAATTTGCAGTATCCCACCCTACTTCTTGGAAGGGCCTTTTCGACCTCCATAGCTTCTGTGTCTTCAAATGTTCTGACAATGCCAATCTTTATTTGGGTACTTCTGATATGTCTTTGTTTTGACTCAAATGAAACACCCCCATTGTTGAGAGAGTGCTTGATCATGTACTGTACTTCAGCTCTCACTCCTTCCCTTCGTTCCCAGAATGCAACAGAGTTCCTCTTATCCTCACCTCCAACTTCATCAGCCTGCATGTTCAACACATCATTCATTCTCTATCATTTCAGTCACCTGTAACATGAATCCACCAAACTTATCTTCCCCTCTTCATTCAGCATTTAAAGGGACCATAATCTTTGTGAGGTCCTTGTTCACTCCAGCAACTTCCCTTCCAAAGACACCTTCATCCAAAGGTACAATGGCACATTGATCTAGATAAACAATTTACACTGTTACCACTGAGATGTTGATCAAGAACAATAGGTGACACTTTGACAACAATGATCTATAACAAAATCTTGTTACATTAAACTGCATTCTTCTAGAATGTGTAGCAATGCATAATATCTCTCAATCTAAAACACTGTGCTAATTCATCACACAGGAGGTCTGATCCATAGGTAGCCAACACATACTAAGGGGAACTTTAGAACCAGATTGAACAATAAAGAATTCATACAAAAGCTTTAAATTGACCAAATGACAAAGTACACTTCTCTTTCATTTTAGGATTTTGCGCAGAGCTTGAGTCAGTCTGACAATAAGACTTCTCAGCAGAAAGGTAAGTATTTCAGGATTGCTCTTTATGCATTTGTCCTAAACAACAGCAGTATAAGTGTTCTATTTAACAATTTATTGTTGTCCTCATTTCAGAGAGAATTCCTGGAGCTCAAGACTACCTTGATTTCTCTAACAGGTTCCCCAGGGAGATGTGGGAGGATGCCCGGAAATTCTTTTTAAATAAAGACACAATTTGCTAAGAATAAAACAGATTTGGGAAAGGGTGAAAAATACCCAACACCACAAAATATTACTTGATTTATAAATTAGTCTTGTAATTCATTCATTGACATTATGTTCTAGAATGTTCTTATATTTGATTTGCACAAAATGTATATAGTACCTGTTGTACATACGATTTTCATTGTAATCACTTTTTGACAATTTTTTAATGTGATGCTTTCTAATGTATGTGTGTGTAGAATAATCCATTTGGTTCTTGTTGTTTAGAATGATCCAGCAGTCCCCTGTGGAATGTATCAATTAATTTTATTTATTAGCAGTGTATCAGTGCCTTAGATACACTGATGACACAATAAAATTATTTATTTTCATCTGCATTTATGTGAAGTGTTGGTTATTTGTTGGGGGAAAGCTTAAGAACATAATAAATAGGAGCAGGAGTAGACCATCCACCCATTAGAAGAAAATGAGGACTGCAGATGCTGGAGATCAGAGTCTGAGTGTGGCGCTGGAAAAGCACAGCAGGTCAGGCATCATCCGAGGAACAGGAGCGTTGACGTTTCAAGCACAAGTTCTTCAACTTCCTGCTCCTCGGATGCTGCATGACCTACTGTGCTTTATTCAGCATCTACCCATTAGACCTGTTTCACCATTCATTGCAATCATGGTTGATCTTGGGCTGCAAGTCCACTTTCCTACTCAGTTCACATGATCCTTGATTACTTGGGGAGACCAAAGATCTGTCTCTTCACCCTTCAATTATATTCAACGATGGAACATCTACAACCTTGTTGAGGGAGAAAATTCCAATGGTTCACAACTTTGAGTGAAAAAATTTCATATTTTCTTGACCCTAAATCCTGACAGCCTGTTCCCATGATGTAGGTTACCTGATCAGGCTGTTTGCCTCTGCATGCATTATTGTCTAAATGTGGATGAACTTCTGCTGATCTCAATGTATGTTTGATCATGATGTGGGACCCTCTGGCAGTGCAGTTTGATTTACGTTTTCTGAGTAACACTGAGAAAATGGTGGGTTTTGTGACTTGTAAGGCTTTTCCAGAAACTCAAGACTCCCCTACTCTGTACACTTTTCTGTACTGGTTTCTGTTTAAAGAAATCACCAATATGAATCTTATAGAAACGTCAGAATTTCAAATTATATGGCAAGGATTTAGTCGTGTGTAGCACAAAGGGATAGCAGGTTCCTTCCCTGAAAGGTATTTGTGAACCAGTTGAATGTGAGCAATTATCCAGCAACCTTCATAGCCTTTTCCTTTCTGTCAACTAGAATTGATCATGTGGAATTTTAATTTGCAACCTCTTCGTTGTTGGTCGTGTACCATAATCACCTTAATTAAAAAAATGTGATACACATTTACAGCTCATTTTACACTTACACATATATACCACATTTCACAACCACCAGATGTCTCAAAGTACTTTACAGCTAATAGAGTACTTTCTGATGTACACTGTTGGATTGTAGGGGACACAGTTAATTTTGCACTCCGTAAGCTACTGCAAACAACAAAATAATAATTGCTAGATAATGCAATGTTTTACATCATTATCAGTGTCACGGTCTATAGTGAACTAAATAGGTCACGTTTGGTCACAGGATCTGGTATTTCAAAATCTCTACCAGTGCTTTTGGAAGACATTTCAAACCAGTGTCTGGACCTTTAATAGTCAAGTCATATTTAGGATTCAAAATTATTCTCATTTGTCATTACCAGGTTGTGAATTATTTTCCTGCCAAGAGACTCTTGTTGCAATCTCTTTCCTGCTTGCAATCCCAGTGTGTCTTAGGTCCTGATCATTGGTCACCCAAATGCACCTTGTAATTGTACTGGGGCTGAAATCAAATTCCCCTCCAATATTGTAACACAGAGCTTTGGATCATGGTAGCATATGGTTCTGTAAGATGCAGGTTTGTGTCCACAGTCTACCTATGGTAGATCCCAATCTTAGCTTCAGACAGGAAGCAGAAATCAGGTTCCCATAAGGTAAGGAAGTAGAAGTTAGAACATTAACAAATGAGCTAGAATTCCAGTCAGAATGGGCAAAGTAATGTAACCCAACACTGTTCATGAACAGAACAAAATCTATTTGAGCCTGTTCTTTTTAGATTGAAATAAGGAGCATGGTGAAGGTTTCAACTGAGCGAGACGTGAGTGAACTGAAAATTTGGTACAAGTGGGAATTTAGTGCAAAGGGAGAAAGAAGCTTCAACTAAAGTTTACTGAAAGAAGTAAGTGCCCTGGGTGAGAGAATATAAAAGGCATGGATGGAGACGCCTACCTGCTGTCATGGAGTGATGTCATAAACAAAGCAGGACACAAGTAAAGTCTTCAATTTGAGTTTAGGTTTCCAGTATTTTTCTTCTCTTCAGTAAAAGTAGTTGCTTAAGTATAAGATTCATATTGGTGATTTCTTTAAACAGAAACCAGTACAGAAAAGTGTACAGAGTAGGGGAGTCTTGAGTAATTAATGTATAAATTAAACCAATAAAATAATGGTGGTAAGGACAGGTGAGATCTTGCTACTACAGCATGTGGAAGCTTCTGGACACAAAGGTGATCCAGAATGACCATATCTGTAATAAGTGTTTGCACCTTCATAGGAGATAAGGAGCCAGAATCTGAGTTGCTGACATTGCCATATCAGGGAAACAAAAAGTTACTTGGGCACTTTGCAGAGTAGGGTGCTCAAACCTCTCGATGGATCATTCAGGATTGATCTGCGATCAGGGAGGCCTATGCATGAGAAATGAAAACCAGCAACAATGCTGCTGGCAAACTGCAGACAAGAGTTGAGATTACAGAGAGAATGAGCTCTGTGGTGCAAAGCACCATTCAAGTGAAGAGAAAAAAATAGGATTGTTCCAATTGAAGGGAGTGTATAGTTAGGAGAATAGTTCTCTGCAGCTGTGAATGAGAGTCACAAGGTTCTGTTGCCTGTCCAGTGCCAGGGTCAAGGACATCTCTTCAGTGTTTGAGAAAAACTTGGAGGGGGACAGGACAATCAACATTGGTACCAATGACATTTGTAGGACAAGAAAGGAAGTTCTACTGAAATCTTTACAGTCAGGAGTTAAATTGAGAAGCAGAACCTCCAAGATGGTAATAGCTAGACTATTACCTGAGCTACAGAGCAACTGGTAAAGGGTGAATTAAATTAAGGAATTAAATGCGCAGCTCAATATTGGTGTGAATGGAATGGGTTTCAGTTCTTGGGACATTGGCACCAGAACTTGTGCAGAAGAGGGTTGTTCCCATGGTACACTTGAACCATGCTATACTCATGCCATAGAGAGGTACAGCATGGAAACAGACCCTTGGGTCCGACCCATCCATGCCGACCAGATATCTCAACCCAATCTAGTCCCACCTGCCAGCACCCAACCCATATCCCTCCAAACCCTTCCTATTTATATACCCATCCAGATGCCTTTTAAATGTTGCAATTGTACCAGCCTCCACCACTTCCTCTGGTAGCTCATTCCATACACGTACCACCCTCTGTGTGAAAAAGTTGCCCGTTAGGTCTCTTTTATATCTTTCCCCTCTCACCCTAAACCTATGCCTTCTAGTTCTGGACTCCCCGACCCCAAGGAAAAGACTTTGTCTATTTATCCTAACCATGCCCCTCATAATTTTGTAAACCTCTATAAGGTCACCCCTCAGCCTCCGACACTCCAGTGAAAACAGCCCCAGCCTGTTCAGCTTCTCCTTATAGCTCAAATCCTCCAACCCTGGCAACATCCTTGTAAATCTTTTCTGAACCCTTTCAAGTTTCACAACATCTTTCCGATAGGAAGGAGACCAGAGTTGCATGCAAGTTGAATAACCAGAGCTGTTGAGAGGGTTTTAAATGATTTGGGGAGGGTGGGAAGAGAGAATTTGGTAGAGGAGAAATGTAGGCTTACAAAGCAAGAGGACATAGCAGCATTACAGTGCAGTTATTTAGATAACAATCTCCAAAGGAAGGAACAGAACATACAAATGTAAAAGATCAGGAGTAAATAGGGTCAAGGGTGAAGAAATTGGTAAAGAAAATGTCAAAATTATGGCTCTTTATCAGAATGCAAGTGGTAATTGTAACAAATAAGTGAATCAGTAGCACAAATTGAGGTTAGACCCACTGAGTAGATATGTTTACAAGGAACTAAACATTCAGAGGTATATGGTGTGGAATAGTGTGACAGCTGATAGTATGTCATGTCTTATTGTGAGGGCATTGAATGCAAGAATAGGGGAATTATCCTTCAGTTATACAGGGCATTATAAAGGTAAAAACAATGACTGCAGATGCTGGAAACCAGATTCTGGATTAGAGTGGTGCTGGAAAAGCACAGTGGTTCAGACAGCATCCAAGGAGCAGGAAAATCGATGTTTCGGGCAAAAGCCCTTCATCAGGAATACAAGAGTCATACAGCACAGAAACAGACCCTTAAGTTCAACTCACCCATGCCGACCATGTTTCTCAATCTGAACTAGTCCCATTTTCCAGCCTTTGGCTCATATCCCTTTAAAACATTCCTATTCATGCAACTGTCCAAATGTCTCTTAAATGTTGTAACCATACCTGAATCAACCACTTTCTCTGTTGATTTATTCCATATTCAAACCACTCTTAGAGTGAAAAAGTTGCCCATCAGGTCCCTTTTAAATCTTTCTCCTGTCACCTTAAAATTATACTGCCTACTCTTAAACCTCCCATGCTAGGGAAAAGATCTTTGCTATTCACCTTACCTATGCCCCTCACGATTTTATAAACCTCTAAATTGTCATCCCTCAACCTCCAATGCACCAGCCTATCCAGCCTTTCTGTATAATTCAAGCCCTCCAGTCCCAGCAACATTCTGGTAAATCCTTTCAGAACCCTGTTTGGCTTTATGATTATCATTCTTATAGCAGGGTGACCAGAACTGTGAACAGTGCTCCAAAAGTTGCCTGACCAAAGTCTTACAGCCTCAACATGACATTCTACCTCCGATACTCAATGATCTGAGCAATGAAGGCAAGCATGCTAAATGCCTTCTTAACCACCCTGCATGCCTGTGACACAATTTTCACAGAACTACATACCTGAACCCCTAGGTCTCTCTGTTCGGCAACATTTCTCAGGGCCCTACTATTAACTGTGTAAGTTCTGCCCTTGTTCATTTTACCAAAATGCAATGCCACAAATTTATCCAAATCAAACTCCATCTGCCATTCCTCAATCCATTGGCCAAATTGATCAAGATCCCTTTGTAATCTTAAATAACCTTTTTCACTGATGACTATACCACCAATTTTGGTGTCATCCATAAAATTACTAACCATGCCACCTAAATTCTCATCCAACTGTGTACAGTACTAATCATCGTACTTACAGAATGATGTGAATGCATTGGAAGTTCAGTGAACATTTACTAGACTAACATCTGCAATGAATGGATTATTTTATGAGGGAAAACTAAGCATACTAGGCCTGTATCCTCTGGTATTTATAACAATCAGAGGTAACTTAATTGAAACATATAAGATCCTAAAGGGACTTGAACAGATGGGTAATGAAAGGATATTTCTTGTGGGATCATCTGGAACTAGGAGTCAGGGTTTAAAAATAAGGAGTTAAAAATCACACAACACCAGGTTATAGTCCAACAGGTTTAATTGGAAGTACACTAGCTTTCGGAGCGACGCTCCGAAATAAGGAGGTGCCCATTTAAGATGAGGGAACTTTTCTCTGTGGGTAGTGAGCCTTTGGAATTTTCTTCCTCAAAAGGCAGTGGAATCTTTAAATATTATAAGCCAGAAATAGATAGATTCTTGATGATTAAAGGGATGACGATTATCAGAGGGTATGGAGGAAAGTATAGCTGAAGTCAAAATCATGTCAGATGTGATCTTATTGAATTCCAGGAGGCAAATGGAAGATCTGTCTTATGAAGAGAGGTTGAATAGGTTGGGCCAATACTCATAGGAATAAGAAAAATGAGAGGCTATCTTACTGAATCATACAAGATTCTTGGGTGACTTTACAAGGTTTATGCAGGGAGCTTGTTTTCCTTACGGGGGAGTCTAAGACCGGAAGGTATAATCTCAGAGTAAAGGGTCATCCATTAAGATGAAGATCAAGGGGAATTTGAGAGAGAAAATTACACTGAAATAGGAAATTAATCATCTTTTAAAACACGAAATGGAAGAAGCAATACATCAGATTTCTCTATGCACCAAGCAGTATTGAGTAACATGGTTTTTGCATTTATGTAGTACCTTTCACCACCTCCAGATGTTCCACATACTTTACAGCCAATGACGGACTTTGAAATGAAATCACTATTATAAGGTGAGGAATGGGCAATCAACGTGCAGAAAGTAATGTTCCACAGACCATGATAAAGACCAATAGCTTTCCTAACAGATTTTAGTGGAGTGATAAATATTGGCCAGGTCACAAGTAAGAACCCCACTGATTATCTTTGCAATACTACAAAGGATCTTTTCCACCCACTGAGAACACAGTCGGAACCTCAGTTTAATGTCTCATCTGAAATACAAGTAATAGGTTTTTCAGATCCACCTTGTAAATACAAACAGGTACTATACTGGACCATATAACTGAAGTGATTTGCTGGTTTCATCTTACCTGTGTTAGGTTGGCTGCTCTCAGGCAGGACAGAGGGAATGTTGTGGTAATAAAGTTTGTCCTACTGTTGTAAGAAGAGAAACATGAAGCGATCATAGTAGCTGAAATTGTTTCCCTTGGAGTGGAGATCACAGGGTGTTTTAAAAGTGGTCAAACTGGGTTTGATTTCCCACTGGCAGATGATCAATAGTGTTGCCTCACAAATATAAGATCGTTATCAAAGGAAGCAGAACTGGGCTGAGGTTAATCTGGAAGGCACTACCTGGAAACCTGGTGGAAATTGTTCAATGACAGATTTCTAAAGTGATTTGGATAAATACTTAAAGTGGAAAATTTTTGTCAGGCTAAAGTATAGGACAGAGTGGGGTGAATTGTCTAGCTCTGTCTAAGAGACAAAGACACAATAGGCGAAATGACCTCCTCATGTGCATTGTAATGCTATAAAAGGGAAAATTAGGTAGTATTCTACCAGTTGCTGCCTATGGATCCATTCCAAAAAACATTTGTGTGTGTTGAATGAGGACAGCACTCAGGCTTGCAAGAATTTGGATATAGTTGGATAGCTTACCACCTGGTGACATGTTGAAAGAGTGAGGATATTCTACAAAATAGTTAATACTTGAAAGACTTAACTGACATTACAAGATAAGGTTCATCCATTAGGGTGTGATGGACAGTTCCTGGGAGGTGCTAATCAATGTGAATGTGTTGTACCAGTTCACCATGTTTCAGTTGCAGTATTCTTAAGTTGGGCCTCAAACCAGTCATGCATGTTACATGTAATGAGGCCAGCTATGAGCTAATATGTAATATACTACTGCTAAATAATGAAGGCTATCTTCTTGACATAAAATGTCGTGTGGGCATAGTATCACTAACTTGATCAATGTAAGCAAGAGAATTGGTGACGGTCTATTTACACAATATCCTAGTTGCTTCCAGCTGAAACCAACATTTACAATATGCTGGCAACGCTGGCACGAGAGTTTATAAATGTGTTGGAGGAAGTTACAAAGCCAGTTAGGATGTTATTCCAATTTTAAGGTTGATATAGCTCAGAATGGTTTCTGAATCTCCTGTGAATTCCTTTGTTTGATAAACTTTTCTAAGCAGTAATGAAGAGAATATGATATACTAGTCAGTGATCATAGGAGTTCAGATATTATGATCTATTTGAGTAAAGCTCTAGAATTTGGTGATATAGCTTATGTTTCAATGCTAAGTGTATGTTAGTAAAAATATTGCGCATATCCACAAACTGTAGAATGTAAAAAAGCTGCAGAGCTGGGCTGAGAGGTGACAGCTGGAGTTTAATGTGGAAAAATGTGAGGTGATTCACTTTGGAAGGAGGAACAGGAACAAAGAGTACTGGGCTAATGGTAAGATTCTTGGTAGTGTAGATGAGCAGAGAGACCTCGGTGTCCATGTACATAGACCCCTAAAAGTTGCCAACGAGGTTGATTGGGTTGTTAAGAAGGCATACGGGTGAGATCCAAGATGGCGGCGACTCAGCAAGTCTGAGTTTACAGTGCTCTTCCCAAAACCTGGGTAAAGTGAGTTACTCACCCCCACCACACTTACCAAACCACCCAAAAAAAATTTCTAACCTTAATTAGCTGCTTACTATTATATTTATGCAGTTTAATATTAAGTGGATAATGAGTAAACCAAAAGGATCCCGCAGCTCTCAGAAAACAAAGACCCCTCCCCCACCCTCCTCTCCTCCGGCTGCAGCTGATGTAAAAACAGGCCTTGAAGAGATGATTGCCAGGCTGGAAACGACACTCGTCAATTTCATTGTAGAATCCAGACAGAGATGGAATGCATTCGAAGAAAAGTTACAAAAGCACAGCGAGGCTCTCGAGGAACTGCAGGGCCGAGTGGAGGGGGCGGAATTAAAGGCCACGACCTCCGAGGCTGCAGCACAAACAGCTGCAGAACAGGTGCGAGCTCTGGAGCAGAGAGTCCGGGCCTTTGAAATCTACATGGATGACCTGGATAATAGAAATCGGAGAAAGAATACCCGTCTTCTGGGCCTCCCTGAACAAGAAGAGAAGGGACAGTTAGCAGCATTTCTGGAGCGATGGCTGCCCCAGCTTTTAAACCTGGGGGCTGAAACTGACCGGGTAAGGGTGGAGTGGGCCTACCGGGTCGCAGTACGCGGATCAGGCCCAAACCAGCGCCCACGCCCGGTCCTGTTCCGGCTGCAGAGTTATAGGGAGAGGCAGATACTCCTGGACGCCTCCAGAAAGCTTGGAAAGGATCCTAAAGCTATGATTCATGAAGGATCCAAGATTATGTTATTTCAGGACTTCTCCCCGGCTTTGGCACGAAGGAGGAAGGCGTTTGATGAGGTGAAGAAATGTCTGAGGAACTTAAATATTCAATACACCTTACGCTACCCAGCGACGTTATGCTTTAACCACGAAGGATCCGAGTATAATTTTAGATCACCAGAAGAGGCTAAGGAACTTTTAGACTCGTTTAAATAAATCGTAAGAGACAATTTATGTTGGCTTGCCTCTTCCACACTCCATGGGGAGAAATGGATACTTTACTCTACTTTACTTTTGCTTCTGGGAGCAGGGTTGTCTTCCCTTGCTATTTTATGTTATTATACTTAACTGTAATTTGTTGGAGTTGTAATTTTATAGTTATGTGTGTTTGTACGTGGCATTGATGCTATCAGATATACTCAGGTATGGGTGGGGAGGGGTGGGGGTGGGGCGCTCACTGTTAACTCTAGCTCGGTATTATATCTAAATCCTATTAAGGAGCGCCCGGGTCAAGGGTGGGACACTGTTTGGGAGAGGATATGGTGGACCTTTAGAAAGGAAGTAAGGCCCCCTGAGAACAAGGGGGAGGATCTCCATTCAAACATGTTTTATTTTTTTTTTGTTCTTATTGTTTGGAAATAGTTTCCTTTTTATTATACTGTTATGAGTGTATTAGAGAACATTTTCTCTTGTTTGAAGGATGTAAGTGACTCAACTATACACTCTGGATAATTGTGGATTAGATTAGTAGTTAACTGAGTTTCATTGTTTTTCTTTCTTCTTTAGTATCATTCCTGTGAATTTTGATGATTATATATTTAAGATCTATTTTTATATTAATGTTTGTGCTTGAAAGTTCTGTTTATTTTTGTAAATCTGTCAAAATATTAAATTTCTAATAAAAATATCTTTAAAAAAAAAGAAGGCATACGGTTTGTTAGGCTTTATTGGTAGAAGGATTGAGTTTCGGAGCTACAAGGTCATACTGCACTGCACAAAACATTGATGCAGCCGCACCTGGAGTAATGTGTTCAGTTCTGGTCACCACATTATAGAAATGATGTGGAAGCTTTGCAAAGGGTTCAGAGGAGATTTACCAGGATGTTGCCAGGCCTGGAGGGATGGTCTTATGAGGAAAGGCTGAGGGGACTTAATTCTGATTTTGTTAGAGAGAAGAAGGTTGAGAGATGACTTAATTGAGACATATAAGATAATCAGAGGGTTAGATAGGGTGGGCAGGGAGAGCCTTTCTCTTTGGCTAGCACGAGGGGACATAGCCTTAAATTGAGGGCTGACATATATGACAGATATCAGAAGTAGTTTCTTTACTCAGTAGTAGGGGAGTGGAACATCTTGCCTGCAACAGTAATAGACTCACCAACTTTAAGGGCATTTAAATGGTCATTGGATAGGCACAAGAATGAAAATGGAATAGTGTAGGATAGATGAGGTTTCAGATTGGTTCAATAGGTCAGTGCAACATTGAGGGGCGAAGAGCCTGTACTGCGTTGTAATGTTTTATGTTCTAAACCTGATTGTCTTGAGCTGTGTTTGCAGTTCTGTGTTCTCATCCAACACTCAAACTGCCTTTGTGAACATTTGGAGTAGAAACCCGATTATCAAACGTTGGGGCCTTTAGCCTTTGGGTGGTGTTATGAAGTGACCTTCCAAGGTCTCTCCCAATTGTGTCAATAACTTGTAAATACTGTAGATAACTCAATGAGTTATTTGCTAGAATACCTGCATTCTGTGGAATGGATACGAAACAAAAGTAGGATCTGCTGTTGAATCAACAGTTATTCCATATTGAGTTGCTTACCACCATACTCCTTACCATAGAAGCAAGTGTTTTTCACGTCAAATAATTAAATGGCAGACTGAGACCACTCAATAGCTCATTGTCCCTCCATTTTTAAAATTTGTTCAGGGGATGTGGGTTTCGATGGTTGACTCAACATTAATTGCCCTGAAGCAAGATTCATATTCTTGAAGCAGTCCGTGAGGTGTAAGTATACTCGAAGTGCTATGAGTATGGGAATTCTGGGATTTTGATCCAGTAACACTGAAGGAATGGCAGTATATTTCCAAAACCAGGATGTTGACTGTCTTGGAGAGGAACTTGCTGCTGGTGACATTCCGATACCTCTGCTGCTCTTGTCTTTCTAGATAGAGACATAGAAAATAGTAACAAATAGGTAATTCCAGCTCTATCATTCAACAATATCATGGCTGATTCTGTATCCCAATATCTTCTCCCACTGTTTCCCCATAACCCATTACACCGTCAGCCTCTAGAAATCTATCTGTTTCTTTTTTTATATATATGCAGATGATAGTGGTCATGGATTTGGAAGATACAATTGGGTGTTCGTAATGGAGAGAGTGAATATTTCTGGATGTACTGCCAGTCAAGTGGACGTTTTATCCTGGGTGGTCTGAGGGCTCTATGATGCAGTGGTACTGTCCCTGCCTCTCAGCCAGAAGGCCTGGGTTTAAATCCCACCTGTACAGAGGTATGTCATAACTTTTCTGAACAGGTTGATTAATTATACACATCTTGCGTTGTGTTAAGTGTCTCAAGTGTTAAAATTCTACTCATCCAAGGAAGAGGGGAGTATTCCATCACACTCCTGACTTGTGTTTTGTAGATAGCAGACAAGTTTTAAGGAGCTTGAATTACTTGCTGCAGGATTGCAGGCTACTGCCACTCTCTTTTAGCCAGAGTATTTACACAGCTAGTCCAGTTCAGTTTCTGACCAATGGTAACTTCAATGATTTTGATAATGGGGGAATTCAGGGATGATAATGTCGTTGAATGTGAAGGTGAGATGGTTAGGCTCTGTCTTGTCAGTGATGATCGTTGCCTGGCACTTGTGTGATGTTGCACCTCCTCTCCATTGGCAGCCTTTTGAGAGAAGTGTCTGCCAAGATATAGGAAGTGCTCAACATGTTGCAGAATTTCTTCTCCAACATATATAGGAGATGGAATATTTGAGTGACCATATCTTGGTTGGTGTGAATTTTGTTCAACAACATTCAAGGACAGGGTAAAGGAGAGATGGTGGCATAGTGATAATGTCACTGGATCAGCAATCCAGAAATCCAGGCCAATGTTTTGGGGACATAGGTTAGAAGCCCACCATGGCAAATAGTGAATTTTAAATTCAACAAAATTTGGAATATTGGTGACCATTTCTCTACTATTGTAAAAACCTGTTTGGTTCCCCTAATGCCCTTCGGGAAAGAAATCTTGCCTGGCCTGGCCTACAGGCATCTCCAGACCCACAGCAATGATGCTGATTCTTAATTGTCCTCCTGATGATTAGAAATGGACAATGAATGCTAGGTTAGCCAGCAATGTTCACAAAAACAAGCTGAGTGTCTTTTACAAGCAAAATTCAGTTGTTACAAATCTGGTGCAGAGTTGGCAATGACACTACAGTGATCTTTGGCTTTGATCTTTATGTCATCATTGTCTACAAGGATAGTGCCAGAGACTGAGGAAATGTCCCCTTGTTCAACAAGGAGAGTAGAGACAACCCTGGTAGTTCTAGACCAGTGTGGATAAAGCATTGCAAAAGGTTATAAGAGACAGGATTTATAATCATCTAGAGAGGAATAAGTTGATTCAGGATAGTCAACACGATTTTGTGAAGGGTCGGTCGTGCCTCACAAACCTTACTGAGTTATTTGAGATGGTGACCAAACAAGCAAAACTAATGTCATTTACAAAATACCGTGCAAGAACTGTAACAAACACTACATTGGACAAACAGGCAGAAAACTAGTCACCAGGTTACATGAACATCAACTAGGCACAAAAAGACATCACCTGTCTTTACATCTTGACACCACTTTGGCTGGGACAACACATCCATCCTAGGATAAGCCAAACAGAAACATGCATGAAAATTCCTCAAAGCTTGGCATTCCAACCAGAACGCTATCAACAAACACATTGACTTGGATCCCATTTACCACCCCTGAGATAAAGAGCAGGAAATGTCATCACCGCAGGAAATAATGTCACCAACCCAAAGAAACCTAAGCACATAAATAAAAAGTGTGCCATACCAACAGTGCTTCATCTGGAGGCTCACTGATGATGTTACATAGTGTGGTGACGAAACATCTGAAATTGAACCTTCCAGCTCAGCAGGGAAACCCACCTCCATATATCACATTGCGAGCTTGAAGATTATCTTAAAAATTGGTTACTATTGTAGTTAGTAATGCTATAATATTGTTGAGCAAGTACTGTACAATTGTGGAATCCAAAGTAATGGTAGATATTTTGATCTCAGGAGAATTTCCTATCCTCTTCAGTTCTGAAGAAGTCATACTGTACTCAAAAAGGTTGCTCTCTCCTCAGATGCTTTCATACCTGTTGAGTTTCTCTAGTTCCTTCTGATTGTATGACTGTCTGCTGACGCATTCTTGACTGACATGAAAGTGGCTGAACGGTGTTTAATGTCTGTCACCAGCATGAGTCAGAGCCTTCAGGTAAGGGCTGAGAGGCCAAAGGAAAAGCAGTGACTCTGAAGTTAAGTATCATGACTGAAAGTGCCAGTAGATTTCACCTGAGCACCTAATATAATGAAGCAACATGAAGCCTTTCAGCCCCTTGCGTCTAATTGACATGCATCTATTCTTCCATCTGTCCGAAATGTGGCTATTTGCAGTGGAGAAGGACGGGAACATATGCTGGACAACCAGTTGGAGTGTTTGAGAGAACATGTGAGGAGTGTGGCTTAGAAGCAAAGCTGTTTGCCCTGGAACTTCGCTGTGGAAATGTCTCCCCCTTATCGCTGCAAACGCCTGAAGAAATCATTTACAATTGATGCCGATGGATTTTCTAGCTGTAATAATTATGGATTTTTATCTATATAGCTGGTCCTTTACTATATGCCTACAGACGTTGATAGACTGAAGTTGTGTGAACGGGAAAGAGGGATTTTCCACCCAAAGGTGCCCATTTCTAATCATCTAAGGGTCACGGCAAAATAAGCAGATTCTAGGAGTGTTAGAGATTCATAATGCAGGACTTCAGCCCGTGTATAAACAGTAGGGGGGAACAAAAGGGATAAGTAGGTGTTTTAAGAAACTTTAGGGTGGTCCAGTGACTGAGTAGTGAGCACTGCTGCCTCAAAGCGCTAGGGACCGGGATTCGATTCCAGCCTCGGGGGGAGTTTGCACATTCTCCCCGTGTCTCCGTGGGTTTCCTCCCACGGTCCAAAGATGTGCAGGTCAGGTGAATTAGCAAATGTTAAATTGCCCATAATGTTTAGGTTAGGTGCATTAGTCAGGGGTAAATACTGTATAGGGTAGGGGAATGGGTCTGGGTGGGTTAGTCTGCGGAAGGTCGTTGGGGACTTGGGCCGAAGGGCCTGTTTCCACACTTTAGGAATTCTAGTCTATTCTATGAAGTTTGAACCGGGAGAAGCAAAGAGTTATAAAAGGCTATTAAAAAAATATGCGTTTCCGGATATTTCCTAGAATAAGAAAATTGATCATAAATGTCAGCCCAATGGGACCCTGTGCCGTGAGGGACCCAATCACTGTTTGTGTATGGGGGGGGGGGGGAACTAAACGGCTAAGGGTCCCTTCACTTCATTCGGAGCAATGACAAAAGACCCCCCTCCAACCCCCCAAAACCCCCTCCAAAATAAAGTCGCAGAAAACGCCGCCTGTCGGAAAAACCAGGGAAAGTTTGTGACCTAATCACAGCGGAGTGGCGCAACAGTAACTCCCATCGAATCCAGCCTCAACCCAAAACAGAAACGACTGGCAAAGCTCAGCAGGTCAGGCAGCATCTGTGGAGAGAAATCAGAGTTAACGTTTCGGATTCAGTGACCCGGGAACGAAGGAATGCAGCCAGCCCGGTTCACACTGTCTACCTGAAAACATCCTGGGGGCTGGGGGTGGTAAGGATTTTACTATTTGCTTTTTAGACATTGGAGAAGGGGGTTTGTAATCGACCTCTTCAGTAAACCACCGTCTGACCAGGTGCCCACAGCAATCTGAACCTGATAAACCACGTTTGCAGACTGTCGGTTTCCATGTGTTTTGCTCAGAGCCGCCCCATTCTGAGGACTGTGCTGACTTACCAGGGTATGGAAGGTCCCAGTTATAAAGAAAGGCTGATAGACTGCGATTTTATTTTCACTGGAGCGAAGGAGCTTGAGATGTAACGTTATAGAAGTTTATAAGATCATGAGGGGTATAGATAGGGTTAATGGTGTGTGTCTTTTCCCTGGGTTGGGGGGGGATTTCAAGACCAGGGAGCATATTTTTAATTCCTGATGAAGGGCTTTTGCCTGAAACGTCGGCTCTCCTGCTCCTCTGATGCTGTCTGATCTACTGTGCTTTTCCAGCACCACACACTCGACTGTAAGCTCCAGCATCCGCAGTCCTCACTTTTGCCCAGCATATTTTAAAGTTGAGAGGAGCGAGATTTAAACAACGATGGGGGGCATTCTTCTCAGACAGAGGGTGTTTCGCGTATAGAATGAATTTCCCAAGGAAATGATGGATGTGGGCACAATTCCACGTTTAAAACATACTTGGTTAAGTATGTTGTGGCCATAACGGAGACATGGGTTTCACAGGGGCAGGAATGGTTGCTGGATGTTCCAGGGTTTAAAACGTTTAAAAAGAACAGGGAGGGTGGAAAAAGAGGAGGGGGTGTAGTATTGCTAATCAGAGAGTGCATCACAGCTACAGAAACGAAGGTCGTTGAGGAAGGTTTGTCTACTGAGTCAGTATGGATGGGAGTTAGGAACAGCAAGGGAACAGTCACCGCATTGGGGGTTTTCTACAGACCACCTAATAGCAGTAGAGAGATTGAAGATCTCATAGGCGGGCAGATTCTGGGAAAATGCAGAAGTAGCAGGGTTGTTGTTATGGGTGACTGGAACCTCCTTAGTGCAGATGGTTTGGATGGAGCCGTTTTTGTCCGGTGTGTTCAGGAGGGTTTCCTTACTCAGTACGTAGACAGACCGACGATGGGAGAGGCCATTTTGGATTTGGTGCTCGGCAACGAGCCAGGACAGGGGTCAGATCTCGCGGTGGGAGAGCACTTTGGGGACAGTGACCACAACTGCCTCACATTTACCATAGCCTTGGAGAGTGAAAGGAGCAGTCACCGAGGGAAGATATTTAATTGGGGAAAAGGAAACTATGATGCTATCAGACAGGAGTTGGGAAGTACAGACTGGGAGCAATTGTTCCACAGTTGTTTAAGGAGCAGTTGTTGTGAGTGATGCACAAATTTGTTCCTCTGAGACAGGTCAGAAAGGGTAAGATTAAGGAACCTTGGATGACGAGAATAGAAGAGCTTCTCAAAAGGAAGAAGGCAGCTTACGTAAGGTGCAGGAAGCAAGGATCTAGCATAGCATTGGAGGATTACAGGCTTGCTAGAAAGGAGCTCAGAAGTGGTCTGAGGAGAGGGGCCATGAGAAAGGCTTAGCAGGAAGGATTAGGGAGAACGCAAAGGAAGAAGAGAGGTGACCTGATCAAAGTATAAAAGTAATGAGAAGCAGGGATAGAGACAATAGCCAGCGACTTGTCCCCAGGGCAGGATTGACTGGCAATGAGGGGTCAAAGTTTGAAAAGGCATTTTACTCATAAGTGAGGAATAAGAGAATGATCAGGGAGAAGATAGGGCTGATCAGGGATAGCGGAGGGAACTTGTGTGTGGAGTCAGAGCAGATAAGGGAAGCCCTAAATGAGTTTTTTGCTTCAGTTTTCACTAAGGAAAGGGACTTTATTGAGAATGAGAACTTTGAGGAGCTGGGATACACATAGGCTTGAACAGATGAAGATTGATGAAGTTAATGTGCTGGAAATTCTGGCAAACATTAAGATTGATAAGTCCCCGGGGCAGACCAGATTCATCCTAGGCTGCTAAGTGAGAAATGAGAAAAGGGGTTGCTAAGCTGCTGGCAAAGATCTTTGCTTCCTCACTCTCCATGGGAGTGGTACCAGAGGATTGGAAGGAGGTGAATGTTGTTCCTCTTTTCAAGAAAGAGTAATAGGGAAATCCCTGGCAATTACAGACCAGTCAGTCTTACATCTGTGGTCAGCAAGGTTTTGGAAAGAACTCTGAGGGAGAGGATTTATGACTATTTGGAAAAGCAGAGCATAATTAAAGGCAGTCAGCGTGGCTTTGTGAGGGGCAGGTCATGCCTCACAAATCTTATTGAGTTTTTTGAGGACATGACAAGACAGGTCAATGAAGGTCGAGCAGTGGATTTGGTGTATATGGGCTTCAGCAAGGCATTTGATAAGGTTCCCCATGGTAGACTCATTCATAAAGTCAGGTGGTATGGGATACAGGGAGATTTGGCTATCTGGATTCAGAATTGGTTGGCTGACAGAAGGCAGAGAGTTTAAAAATGTGTTGCTGGAAAAGCGCAGCAGGTCAGGCAGCATCCAAGGATCAGGAGAATCGACATTTCAGGCATAAGCCCTTCTTCAGGAATCCTGAAGAAGGGCTTATGCCTGAAATGTCGATTCTCCTGATCCTTGGATGCTGCCTGACCTGCTGCGCTTTTCCAGCAACACATTTTTAAGCTCTGATCTCCAGCATCTGCAGTCCTCACTTTCTCCTAGAAGGCAGAGAGTGGTTGTAGTTGGGAAGTATTCTGCCTGGAGGTCAGTGTTGAGTGGGGTCCCGCAGGGCTCTGTTCTTGGGCATCTGCTCTTTGTCATTTTTATAAATGACTTGGATGAGGAAGTTGAGGGGTGGGTTAGTAAATTTGTGGATGACACAAAGATTGGAGGTGCCATTGATAGTATCGAGGGCTATTGCAGGCTGCAGCGTAACATTGAAAGGATGCAGAGCTGGGCTGAGAAATGGCAGATGGAGTTCAACATAGATAAATGCAAAGTGATGCATTTTGGAAGATCGAACTCAAATGCTGAATATAGGATTAAAGACAGGATTCTTGGCAGTGTGGGGGAACAGAGGGATCTTGGTGTTCAAGTACATAGATCCCTCAAAATTGCCACCCAAATGGATAGGGTTGTTAAGAAAGCATATGGTATTTTGGCTTTCATTTACAGAGGAATTGAGTTCAAGAGCCGCGAGGTTTTGCTGCAGCTCTACAAGTCCCTGGTGAGACCACATTTGGAATATTGTGTCCAGTTCTGGTCACCCTACTATAGGAAAAATACAGAGGCTTTGGAGAGGATGCAAAGAAGTTTTATTAGGGTGCTGCCTGGACTGGAGGGCTTGCCTTATGAAGAAGGGTTGACTAAGCTCGGACTTTTCTCTCTGGAGAGAAGGAGGAAGAGAGGAGACCTGACCGTAAAAGGTAATGAGGGGCATGGATAGAGTCAATAGCCAGAGACTTTTTCCCTGGGCAGGATTGACTGGTACGAGGGGTCAGAGTATTAAGGTATTAGGAGGAAGGTATAGAGGGGAGGTCAGATGTAGGTTCTTTACACAGAGAGTTATGAATGTATGGACTGTGTTGCCAGCAGTGATGGTGGAAGCAGAGTCATTAGGGACGTTTAAGCGACTGCTGGACATGCACGTAGATAGCAATGAGTTGAGGGGTGTGTAGATTAAGTTCTTTTGTTTTAGATTAGGATTAATCCTCGGCACAACATCGTGTGTCAAAAGGCCTGTCCTGTGCTGTACTTTTCTATGTTCTACATGAATAGGAAAGGGTTGGAGAGATGTGGGCCAGGAGCAGACAGGTGAGACTATTTTAGGATTATAGTCGAGAGTGAGGGGCTGATGAATGGCTTATGCCCGAAACATTGATTCTCCTGCTCCTCGGACGCTGCCTGACCTGTTGTGCTTTTCCAGCGCCACACCCTCGACTCTAGTTTGGGATTATGTTGGGTTGGACCGAAGCGTGTGTTTCCATGGTGTATGACTACGAAACAGATCAAATCTTTAAAGTAAAGCGTGAATGGACCCACATCTGCCCCGCTGCTGCGGTGTTCACCCACCCTGGGTTTAACCTCGGCCAGTGTGTGTGTGTGTTTGGAGAGAGCACGTCATTCCAATGAATATTGTTACATCCTTCAGTACATTGATGCCCTCTCGCTTCCCACCAAGAGCCTGGACTCTGGGCCCCTGGAGCTCCAGCCCCCGCCCCCTTGTTGGATCCGCGAGGTTACTCGGGGGTTATTTATTGCCGCCGGGGAGCTCCAAGAATTTCCAAAGATCAGGAATAAAGACAGGAACTGAAACATCGACTGAAGGCAGGGCCCAGTGAGCGCCCGTCACCACAATACCACGGCTCAGCAGCACTGATTAAATCAGGTTCCTGCTGAGAAATGTAAGGTGGGGTAGGGTGAGGCGACCATTTGACAAGTTTCCATTCTGTGAAGTGAACTGAAATGTATGGTCATATTTCCAGATAACGTACTGAGGTTCGGATTTGTCCTTTTGGTTTGAAAATGTGAAAGCAGCGCCAGTTCCAAGACCACTCGGCCGTTTCAGAGACATGGCCTGGTCAAATTGTTTGTGACGCCTGAGTTTTTCAAAGTTTGTTTTTGTCTTCGTAAAAGCCAAATATCAGGGCGCCGGAAGCAAAGGCTGGTTTGTTTGTCTGTAGGTCTGAACATTCTCCAAGTACCAGAGCGGGAGATTTGAAACTGCGCCCGGAACAGTCCCCGGAGAAAAAAAAACAAATTGCGGCCAGTATACTTTCGAGAAATCAGGTTTTCAATGTCATTACCAGCAGCGAAGGTATTGGGGTTTATGCCTCTTGCTGCCTCGTTCACACTTTCTACCTGAATACATGTGAGGGGGGGTGGGGGGGGAGTTGAAAGATTTTGCAATCTGCCTGCTATTGAAATTGAAAAGGTTTGTAATTAGCTTCTTCACACAGAACCGCAGCGCGCAGCCTCAACACTAACACTTGCAGGAGTTTATAGGCTGTCGGTTTTGAAGTGTTTCACTCAGAGCTGCCTCCGAATAAATGACTCATTCGGAGAGTGACTGTGTTTTACATCAGGTGGGAGTGAGAGTGGAGGCAAAGTCACCGGGGAGAGACACCAAAGGCGACGTTAATATTGAGAGATTCCCAGAAAAAAAAATGGCAGTTTTATCCGGACTCATTCCTTGGAATGGAGTTGTCTCTGGTATATTCTGCCTCCCTCCCCGAGCAGGAACTCTGATGGAGTTATATACAACCAGCAGAAAATCCATCCCAAAAAAATACAGAACAGGAATGAGCTTCGTGCATTTGCAGTTCTATGGCGCCTTTCTCAGAGTTTCCCTCTTTCTTTCTTTCTGTCTTTCTTTCCTTCCTTCCTGCCTTCCTTATACTCCATCCTTGGCCGAAGCAATGGCCGGGGGTTATAGATTTCAGGTTGGGGATCGGAGCTTTAGAGGGATAGGAGGCACAATGTTTTCACCCAGAGGGTGGTGGCAATCTGGGAGTGACTGTCTGTGAGGGCGGTACACGCAGAAAGTCTCATCACATTTAGAAGGTATTTAGATGGGCAGGTGTGATGCCAAGGCGTACATAGCTGTGGGCCAAGTGAGGTGGAATGGAGCTAGAATAATTAGAATGGGTACTTTTGAGCGGGCCGAATGGCCTTTTTCTGTGCTGCTTAGTATTCCACGCTGAGAAGGTGTCGTCACTACTGTAACGTAAGAAGCACCCTTTTCACAAATTCGTTGGATTACAATTTAAACTTGTTTGCGATCCGTGGTTCCCATGACAACGATTAACGCCCACAATCTGAAGTGGGACAACTTTAACCCCCCCCCCCCCCCCCCCCCCCACCCCTAGAAGTTTACAGCCAGGAGTCAGAGTCCCTGTTCTGATTGTACTGGATGAGTTTTGGTTCCCAGCCTGTATTGAAGGGTTGTAAATCCGTTCACATTCCGGTTAACAGACCATTGGAGTCTTTTAAACAATAAAGTAACTCTTTCTTCCTCAGCTGCGATAGTATTTGTACAGTCTAAAGAAAGCAAGTGTGCTGGTTTGGTGGGAGAAACTGGTGTTGGAGTTAGTGGTTGGTGCTGACTGGGACGCTGGGATTTACATTCTCTCTCGGCTGCTGCTTTATAAGATTACCAGCGGCTCCAGAACCTGCAGAACATCCGAGAGATCCCGGCCTGGATCAACTCCGTTTGGAAGAGAGGGGGTCGGACCTGGGAGTCAGGAGTAGTCAGTGCGGTGGACGGAGAATCGAAACGACAGGATCCAAAACAACAAGAGAGAAAGACAGCGTGGACGATTTACAGCAACCATTTACAGCGGTGAGTTTCAGCGCAACCTCCTGACCCCGGAGGGAACAACGGCCTGCATTTACATACCGCCTCCCAAGGCCTGAGGGGGGAGTGCCTCAGATTTAATGTATGGGTTTTGATCAGTACGTTCACCGACGACACGCAAATCCCTGATACAGTAAACAGCCAGGTGAAAAAACTTCAGGTTGGAGGCCGAGAGTTAGATGGGCAGAACTGTGGCAAGTGAAATTTCATCCTGAAAAGTGAGAGACAATATATGTTGGGAGGACTAACACGGCCAATGAGAACACAATAAAGAGTAGAGGATCTGAGGGATCTTGGTGAGTTTGTCCATTAAGCAGCGGGACAGGGAAGGTTAAGAAGATAGAAGACATACTTTGCCATGCCATAGAACAGGGGACCAGGGAGATTATGATGCAGCTGTATATAAAGGTGGTTAGATTACAGCTGGCGTACTGCTATAGGAAGGAGGTGTTTGCACTGGAGATGAAATTCACCAGGGTTTTGCCTGGGCTGGAGATTCAGCTATTAAAACCAAGCTGGATAGATCGGGGTTATTTTCCTTAGAACGGGCTGGGGTGGTGGTGGTGGGTAGGGACCTGACTGAAGGGTACAACTTTATGAGCGCGGATGCAGGTGAGAGAAAAAAGGTTTCCCCTTAGTCTGAGGGTTCAATAACCAGGAGATATAGATTTAAAGCAGACGACAGGAAGCTGAGAGAGGATTTCGAGGAAGCTCTTTTTATTCACCGGAGGGTGGGTATCTGGAACTCACTGTCTGAAAGAATGATGGAGGCAGGAATCGCCCGATCATTTAAGAAGTATTTAGGTGATTGTTTAATTCGCCAGTAAAGACGGCACATTCCTGATAAGGTAAAGTCTTCCAGCTCAGCGAACAAACCTACATCCAGAATCTCAACCTGACCTACAAATCTTCTCAAAACTCACTAATGTGAAGTCAAGGCTGGCAGATGCAGAGATTGCTGGATGACTAGAGACAGTGAGGTTCCTGGATGACTAGAGAAAGGTTCCTGATGAAGGGCTTATGCCCGAAACGTCGAATTTCCTGTTCCTTGGATGCTGCCTAACCTGCTGCACTTTAACCAGCAACACATTTTCAGCTCTGATCTCCAGCATCTGCAGACCTCACTTTTTCCTAGAGAAGGTGAGGCTCTGGTTAAAAAAAAATCAGGCGTTTATCAGGTATAGACAGCTGGGATGATTGAATCCCTAGAAGAGTATAAGGGAGGTAGGAGTACATTTAAGAGGGATATCAGGAAGGCAAAAAAAAGGGACATGAAACAACTTTGGCAAATAGAGTTTTAAGGAGAATCCAAAGAGATTCTGTAAGTACATTCAGGGCAAAAGGGAAACCATGGAAAGAATAGTGCTACTTAAAGATCAAAATGCAACATCTCACATTTATCTAAATTAAACTTCACCTGCCACTCCTCGGCCCAGGCCCATTTGATCAAAGTCCCGTCCAACTCTGAGATAATCTTCTTCACTGTCCAATACACTGCCTATGTTGGTGCCATCTGTAAACTTACTAACCATACCTCCTATATTCACATCCAAATCATTTATATAAATAATGAAAAGTAGTGAACCCAATACTGATCATTATGACACAGTACGACTCTGTGATAGGCTATGTGGTGAATTTGCATTTTCAGATTTGTATTTGCAGAAACATTCTATTTTGTTCAAAAAACTCTATAGGCAGTCAATTTTTTTTGTAATCCACGTAGCATTTTATAAATTCCTACTTTGGAAATAGAACCAGTCTGACTCAAGATTGGAATACAGGCAGACTCTAACCTCACATCTTTAATACATTGTCAGAGCTGAGGTGTCACCTTTTTAAATAAAATCTTAACTTATCTCGAGAATGTGGCTCGAAAGAAGTTCTGGGATTTGCATATTAATGAACCAAAACCTGCAATCCTTTCTAAAAGACGAAAGTCTTAACAGCAATCTATGTTTGTTCAATATATATTTTTTCAGTGTATGACACTATGATCTTTTATGTATCCCGTGATCCTGCTCCACTAGCTACCTGAGGAAGGAGCAGCGCTCCGAAAGCTTGTATTTCCAAATAAACCTGTTGGGTTCTAACCTGGTGTCTTGTGATTTTTTAAGTTTACCCACCCCAGACCAACACTGGCTCCTCCACATCCACGTGTTTTACAGCAGTGATACATTGGCTAGATCACTCCCCCTGTACTCAAAAATAAACCATGCCATTTCTTGTACGCCTTTACCGTGGGGCGGCACTGCGGTAGAGACCCGGGTTCAATTCCCGCCTCTGTGCGGAGTTTGCACATTCTCTCCGGGTGTTCCGGTTTCCTGCAGGTTAGGTGAATTGGCCAAGCTAAATTATACCGTAGTGTTAGGTACAGGGGAATGGGTCTGGGTGGGTGGCTCTTCGGAGGGTCGGTGTGGACTTGTTGGGCCGAAGGGCCTGTTTCCACACTAAGTAATCTCATCAGTGGGGGGGTTACAGACAGACCACAGCACACTAATGCGGGCACTCCCCTCGATCGGTGCCGGGAGTCTCAGTCTAACCCGAAAGAACCGCGGATGCAGAAGCAAAAGCAGAAATTGCTGGGGTTGGGACAGGCTACAAACTCAGCAGGTCTGGCGGCATCTGTGGAGAGAAAACAGCCATCTGCTCTGAAGAAGGGTCACTGGACCCAAAACGTTAACTCTGCTTTCTCTCCACAGATGCTGCCAGACCCGCTGAGTTTTTTTCCGGCAATTTCTGGTTTAGTCGCAGTTTGTGCCCGTGACTTTGTAAACGGATTACAACCAGCGGGAGCTGCCCGGGGGCCGGTTGGTGCTGCAGCTGGATTTTTCAGTTGAACTCCCTGACGAATCTGGAACTGGACATCTCCCAGCTCCCCTTCCGGGCGGATCCAGTGTGCGCTTTCTGGTTCGACTCGCGATAACTTTTAACGTATCGGAGTTTATAATCTGAATGAATCCGGCCGTAATCTTTCAGCGAAGCAACGACCAGTTTGTATGGAGCTAGAGCTGTCTTGTTTTCCAAGACTGAAGACAAATACACAACCTCTCCCGTGTATATCACAAGATGCAGGCATCATTGGCTAAACCTAACTGACCCAGAAAGTTGGGAAAAGTCAACACATTTTTGTAAACGACGGGTCAAAATTATAAGGGGTTTAAATTTTTTTAAAAATACCCAGCTCCCATCGTTAATGAAATCCTAGCAAATAAAATTGCGTAGTAGTGTATGTTGCAATTCGGTAATATTTTTGATACAAACTTCAATATAAATGAACGGAAATTTATGATGGATGCAGGAATAAAAGCGGATGGATCCTGGTCTCGGAGCTACCGAGACCCGCTTTCCCAGACCTGGGCATAGGGAAGAGCTCATCTCCAACTAGCTTCAGACCCCGGGGAGCTGCCAACAGCTACCGAAGGTCACATTGCCGGCAAGTGCCACTCCAGTTGAAGACCGGACCGTTTCAGGGCTCCACCGCTTTTTAAAGAAGGCAGAGCCTTGAGGATACATCATGCTTTCAAGGAGAGCAACTTACTGGAAGTGAAACTGAATGATGTGCGAGAAAGCGTGTAAATATAACACAGGAAAATAGATTTAAAAGGGTGTTTCTTTCTCATTCTTGGGCACAGGACAAGGTGCAGCCTGGGGCTGGGGGTTTTGTGGAGATTTCCCACCACAGGGAAACAGCCTAACGTGTTCAGTGTTGTGTAGCAGGGGAAATCCTGGCACATTCGAACACATCCGGGCTTAAATCCTCTACAACAATTCCTGATGTCTCTAAAGCCTGTCAAGTTGTCAATTTTTCTATTGTCGTCATTTCTAGAGAAATAGAGGTGGGATTTGGGGGGAGGGAGGGAAGCGTATAACAGAAATCTTCCTTTACCTGGTCCCTACATTATCACAGGTCACGCTTCTCAAAGCTTGTCAATTTAGCTGGAAAACGCTTTCAGACTACTTGAAGTCGAGCAAGGCAATAGACAATAGACAATAGGTGCAGGAGTAGGCCATTCAGCCCTTCGAGCCTGCACCGCTATTCAATATGACAATGGCTGATCATTCCTAATCAGTATCCGCTATACAAATGGCAAAATGTCACCCCTCTTTGTGACCCCACCCTCTACGGGAAACTGGAGCAAGCAGATCACGGGGAATTGGACTCAACCCAGATCTGCTCCGAATGTCCATTACACTGCACCATTCCAATGGTCAAAGTTACAATATTAATTCCTGAACTTTTTTTTGTATTTTGATAGTCTCTGCACTTGTGCGACTTTCTCGAAATCAGTTCTCTTCTCACTTAATCCCTCAGTTATTGTCCCTCATCAATGGGCCTGTCGGATCGTTAACGGTGCGTTATGTCCTGCTTTTCTGTAAAGCGTCACTTTTAACAATTTGGACCTACAGGAATCGAGAAGACGAGAAAGACTTTTTAAAAATTATTCTTTCACAGGATATGGGTGTCCCTGACAAGACGACTTTTGTTGTATATTCCTGATTGCACTTGAGCTCAGTGTCTCGCTGAGTTATTTCAAACTCTAGTTAAATCTCATCCCCAATTCAAATAGAAGGGTCAGGCCATTGGTGTGAGTTTGGAGTCACATGGATACCAAACCAGGTAAGGAAGGCGGATTTCAGCCGCCCCCCCCCCTCCCCCCCCCCCCCCCCCCTTCAAGGGCATTAGTGAACCAGATGGGTTTTTCCAATAATCGACTTGCTCACCATCACTGAGTCTAGCTTTATGTTTCAGATGGTAAACATTTCGATTTAAACCGCAGGAAATCTGCCATCCTTATCTGGTCCTGTCTAACCTCAGCCCCTCGGCAATGTGATTCTCAATTTCTCTCTGAAATAGCTCAGCAAGTCACTCGGTTCAGTAAGGGATGAAATACTGGCCTGGCTGTCACATCCCGTGAACGAATAACGAAACATTCGGTGGGCGGTCCCGCTGGGATTTGAATCTATGTCCCGGAACATTATCAAAATTCACATCACACCAGGTGAAATCAAATAACTCGGTTGGACTATAACCCTGTCCACCCCTGTCCCACACCAGCACCTCCACATCCCAGACCATTAACCCCAGCTTGGGCATGAAAGATCCAGGGATATTACCACAAAGTGGCAGCTGCTGGAAATTTAATTTTCTTATACGGGCCAAGTTCTCTCTTATTTTATGTGTTAGGTCGTCCGAAAGCAGGTTTTTTAAAAAAAGAAATCGCGCTTAGGTTGTTCGGCTCATGGTCCAAGCAGCTAGCCTGTCTCCTGGGACTGAGAAACCGCACCGCATTGTGTCCGTGTGATTACAGAAAGGCTCCCCTGAACCGTGCATGCGGTTAATTCCGACAGAAAGCTGTAGCATCTTCCTTCCGCCTGGTCAATGAGACAGTTTCGTTTGATTTTGAGAAGCCGAATAAAACGGGACACGGTTAATAATTGTGTTGCAATCGCACCGTTATCATTGACAAAACTCAACGGTTATGATAAAGTAATGAACAAAAAATCTGTGATGGATTTTACTGCGTGAATGTTAGACGCTAGCTGCTGTCTTGTACTGGGCTGATGGGTGTTTGCAAACAAAAACAAACTCGTGAAAATTCCTAAGCGATTTGCTGAGCGCTCCCATGTTGTGTAGCATCCCTCAGTCATCACCATAAGAACACATTACCTTGTCCTTAACCTCCGTGCTCTCTGTGGGATCTCGCTGTGCTCCAACCGGAGTTTTCCAGTTTGCACTTTTGGGCTTACTTGATCGGCTATAAGGCGCTTTGGGACTTCCTCACGGCGCTACACAAATGCACTTTCTGCCTCCCATCCAGTCACGGGTTTCAAACGCTTGAAGCGGGCGCGATATTGGAGCCTAATGTCTGGGGAGAACCTGCGGATTCTCGCCGGGTTTCAAAAGACAATCCTGGTCTGTATGAACTGACTATTGTTGTCAAATTAAGTCATATATTGTTGCTTTGACCTTTATACTTGGTTTACACCCGGATTCCTATGGGTGCACATTTCGTAAGCCACTGAGGACCGTTCCCTTCAAATAAAACCTATAGTGTGGTCCCGCAGTCTCCCGCAATTTGAATTTAACCTTTTGTTAAGTCTAAGTTAAACAGTAGATAGGAAACTATTTCAAAGTCTCTGGGGCTGACTCCACACTCGATTCAATATTTTCTCCCCCTTTTTGAAATACACCCCCCTCTCTTCGGCACGTTCCCATGTGATCTTTAAACCAAATCAAAGTAACGAGTCCTCCAGTAAAACCCGGGAGACTGGTCTGTGGAGACAAGAATTCGTCGATGAGGTTACAAGAAAGTATTAAAAGTCCCGAGTTGAAATCTTATTGAAGAACGTGATTTTATCTCCCGATTTTATGATGCAATTAAGTTCCAATAAACTGGATATCTCGGTGGGTGAAGTCGTTCAGTATGGGCTCCATTACTAAGGGAGCCAATACTATACACCCCTGCACTTGGTGGGGTGTGTGTAACCTGTGTACCTGCTAATGTAACAATCTCTAAATGTGGATTCTGTGTCTGATACATGAGCATAAATTAGAACCAATGGTTGGGTGTGCGCGAATATTCTGACTGTGTGAATATTGTGTGTGAATATTCTGACTGTGTGAATGTTATCCGTGTGTGAATGAATACTATGTATGTGAATATTGAGTGTGTAAAAGGTCTGTACGTGAATGTTGTATGTGTGAATATTCTGCATATGCGTGTGTAAATTTTCTGTATGGGTGAATGGTTTATGTACGAATATTGGCTGCGTGTGTAAATGTTGTGCATGTGTAAATTACTGCTGTGTGCGTGTCTATGTGAATATTCTGTGCATAGGTGCATGCTGTGTGTGTGAATGCTGTGTGTGTATTACAGCTGTGTGTGTGTGTGTGTGTGTGACTGAATATTATGTGGATGCTGTGAGTGAGTGTCTGTGTGTATGCTGCGTGTGTGCTGGCACTAGGGGTGTACTACAAAGGAATACAGACTGATATATTTTGATGCAGCATGGAAGTACAGTGCTTTTCTAACTGTGCCGTGTTTTCACTGCCTTTTCACCCCTCTGCACCATTCCCGTGTTTAACTGGGCCTTGAAATCGCCTTCTGTTGGTCTCCTGTCTGGCTATCTCCTTACCACTTGTTTGAAAATTCAGCGTTCAGCGGGATATCTTACTACCCGAAAGGCGCTACACAAATGCAAATTTCTGCTCGATTGATATAACCACGCGCTCTCTGCCAGTCCCACACACGCACTTAACATTCGATTCGTATATTAAATTGATCTGATTTTAATCCCGGAAGAAGCACAATTACAATTGAGTACTGTTAAAGAAACCAGCCTAAACCAGCCTTCGCTGCAATGTTCGTTAATGCTTTCATTTTTCACTCGCGTTGAAATTATTTGAAGAGAACGGGATATAAAGTACAGAACATGGTTAAGTTTCACGTGTTAACCCCGGTTCTGGCCGTGTTTATAGTTAGCAATTCGTAATGTTTAAAGTATCCAGTAACATGACAATGGTTACCCTCTCTAACTGCAGTCAGGGGTATAACGGAGAAGCCATGTGTTTTGAGCTGATTTTAAAATTTGGACTGTTACCATTGAAACGGGTTCAAAACGGTTTGTGACTGGGACTGAGCGAATTTGAAGCTCTCGCTATATTTTAGACAGTCTGTTGAATTTGTCTGAACTTAAACTCGAGCTAACGAGAATGCAGTGTCTCCTCAGTGACCCTGTTGTGACTGGTCGGGGGCCTTTTTAAAAACATATGATAGAGTAATGGAGTCATAGAGATGTAACAGACCCTTCGGTCCAACCCGTCCATGCCGACCAGATATCCTAAATTAATCTTGTCCCACCTGCCAGCACCCGGCCCATATCCCTCCAAACCCTTCCTATTCATATACCCATCCAGATGCCTTTTAAATGTTGCAATTGTACCAGCCTCCACCACATCCTCTGGCAGCTCATTCCATACACGTACCACCCTCTGTGTGAAAAAGTTGCCCCTTAAGTCTCTTCTATATCTTTCCCCTCTCACCCGAAACCTATGCCCTCTAAACACCCGTGTATCTGGCATCTCACTCGGACCGTCATGTGCTAGGGCTATCCCGGTGTTGGAGGACATCCCGGGATTAAATGGGATACCAAATCCGCCGTTCTCCGTGGATATGAAAATCCCACACAGCGTAGCGAAGGTCAACTGAGAAGATGCGTTTAAGTAGAAGATAGGAAAATACACGAGGGAACGGGAAGGCGTGTCTGAGGGCCCGAATGGCCTGTCTCTCTATTGTAAATTCTATCCATTCCTTCAGTCAAACACGTCAGATTAGTAAAGCCATATATTCAGATTGAGATTCCAAAAATCACCAGCCTCAAATATCCGATGTTTAGTTAAACGTAATCACAAATTATTTATTTTTCCACCATTCGGGATAATTGACATTAAACAGCCTCGGTGGTTCACTGTACAGGCGCAGGACAGAACTTTCAGCGGATACGCCGCAATCTGAAACATGTTTGTCTTGAATAGATGCCTTATCTTAGGAGGGTTTGTTTAAACTGTGTGTGGTTTACTCCCAGTTACCTCTGCAAAATACTATTAAACCGAACAGTCTTGTTAGTTTGTAAGATGACCTGAGTAAGGGGCATTTTCGGTCAATTTCAAGTCACTTTAAGTTTAAGCGGTGAATTACCCCGGGCCAGTTTAGGAAACTGACAATCACAGTGTGTGCTGTAAAAATACACATACACAATTAGAGATTGGAGGAGGGATTTAACTGACTGGTAATACAGATCTGAATTTCGTTGCAAGTTTGCCGGCAAGCCAGTGAAAGGCGGTGAGTTACAAGGGCAGTATGACAGAAATCTCCCGAGTTCAGGTGTCTTAATCGTTACTGCCCGCTTTCTCATCTCAGCCCTGACCCTGGCGAACAAATTGCTGAAGTTTAAAATGTCAAACTTTGAAGCTTTGACAGGGCTGACCGGGTCAGCCCGTGTCCAGGGGCAATGGGCTGCGCTGGAATTCTCCGGCGGTCAATATCAGCAGCAAGAGTCCCTTCCAGGAAAGAGTTGGACTTGCACATCTCTCTTTCTCTCTCTCTCAAAGCAAAATAAACCAGGGCACGCTAGGCTGGCTCGGTGGCACCCTCTGCTAACAGAGGGTGTTTTGTTCTGGTTCTGATTCAATGTATCGTTTGCAGGTGATGCCAGAAAGAGATAAGAAGCCGCCAATCGTTTTACTTTGTCTAGACTTACATTTAACAAGTCAAACTCCACAGACGACCAAGTCACAAGTACAGAAGCTCTCTCTTTCACACACACACACACACGCAGAAAAATGGAATTTACGAGTTTACAGAGAAACACACCGGAAATCAAAAAGACGTTGATGAGAGTTGATCACAAGTACACAAGCACTCAATTGGAGAAATAAATAAATAGTTGTATCGATGGAGGGTGTCCCAAATACTGAGGGATCTCGGGTTCTCAAAGTTCTAAACTATCGGTTTCCCTTTTTCATTATTTCATACTTTTTTTACAATCAAGTATCTGCCAGAAATTATCAGGAGATGTTTAGATTTTAGTGATGAAGCTTATTCTTAGATCCCCTCCCCCCTCGAAATGCAACATTGCAGCTTTAGTGAGAACCTGGCAATGCATGTGGGACATTGACCCGCTGTGATCAAGGCGAGAATCTGCCGTGATTTACGTGAAGGGTCAGAGAGATGAACAGCTTGGAAACAGACCCTTCAGTCCAACTCGTCCACGTCATTCAGACTCGAAACGTTAATTCTTCCCTCCCCCACCCCCACCCCCCCACTGATGCTGCCAGACCTGCTGAGTTTCTCCAGCACTTTCTGTCCTTGTTTGAGATCTCCAGGTCCGCAGCATTTTGCTATGATTGGAAACTGATACAGAGCAGCTCTCTACAGAAGGGCATTTAATACCCAGGCCATTCACCCCGTTCCCTAAATATTGCTCGCTCTATTATGCTCGAGACAATTTATTATCGGTCACAAATTCTCTCCGGGTCTTTTTAGATATGCTGTTTATTAGCAAGGGGGTGTTGCATGTCGCCCTCTCGTAATGTATAGATTTATAATAAATAGAGAAGACATCATATGTCACAATATTTTCGAAGATGTCACATTATTCAAATAGATTAGCTGCACAAACTCAGCAGTTTACTACATCTGCGGAGACTTGTTCCAAATCCCACTCTTTTTTAATTGAGGGGAAATCATCATCTGGACCGTTTGTTGAAGGCGACACTGTCTCTGATAGACGCTCCTTCAGAATGGGAATAAATGCGTTAAAGTTTCTGTGGGTTTTATAATGTCTCATAGATAAAAACAGGCGCTCACAGGCAAGCTGAAAGGCGGTAAGTTACTGAGGAATTAGACTGCGCGTTAGCTCAATTTTACACAAATCGCAGAGATTCTATACAGCGAGTCTTCATTATCGCCAGGGCTCACACAGAGAGAACTGAACGCGTTTTACACTTTATTTCAGCCGGTCCCGGAAGCCCCACGTGTCCCTGCAAACTCCCTCTGTTACATTTGTAACTGGGCTGAAGGAAACCGAGACTCCGCCATCTGGGAGAACAGTTCATGGTTTTAAAAAAAAGCGGCGCCTAGGAAATTACCCGGCGGATCACGGAGTGTGCTCTCCGAGCTAGGTTTGTGCTGGTTTCTGTCACAATCATTGCCAAGTTTGAGCAGTTTACGCCGCCCGGAGCCACGCTGTGAGAGTTTGCAAACCTTTCCTCAAATCTCCTCACAGACTGTTTCTCTGCTGCTACTGAATACTGATTGCTCGCGTTTAAAAGCTTCCCGCTTTGACCGACATATCGAATCGAGTATCCCGTCTGGTTGGTGAAAGACCCCCTCGCATTGTCTAAAAAAGTGGGATCGCATTAGAAATATTATCGAGAGATTCACCAACACTGAAGACAGGCTGGAGCACCCGCCTGAGTGTCCTAGATTGTGGGGCCGGCCAAGGGGATTTGCCATTTCAGTAGGGAAGGAGGGGGAGTTAAATGAAATCTCAGTTTGGTACTCTTCAAATTCGGAGGGTTGAAAAATTCTAGGTGATTCGTTCCCTTGTGGAATTTAACTCCCTGTTAAGTGGCAATAAATCGTGTAGCCGGAGGCGCGCTCAGTCTGAAATATGCCAAAAAAACAAAGCAATTCTGTCGCCGCGTCAGCTTGTATGATATTTTTGTCATGTTTAGAATTATTAGGGTCCTATGTCTCAGCTAATTAGAAAGTTATATGACTGTGTCAATCATAGACGGGTGGTATTTGAGAAGCCTGTGTCCTCAATTCTTAATAAACAGCTCGTTATATAATATATCGTATTTCTGTTATTAAAACAACAGTAATAAAAAAAAGTAGGTTCTTCAAATTACAAGGTGTAGAGACTGAAGTCCCATTAAATTTCCCCAGAACCCAAGGTAAGGCATAAACAACCCAAAGTGTTAAATACTGGGAGGTAACATTGTAAAATACGGGCAGGCACTGTTCTCCACGAAATTCAAGCTGCAATATTGGGATTAATCAAATCAAAGGAATCCTTTCGAATACTAGTATATTTACTGCACGTTTATCGAAGACCCGAATTGAAAGTGAACAATTAAATCCGGTGTCAGGTTTGAGAAGAATTGTTTCTCATTTTGACCCTTCCCGCCCGACCAGGCATTTACTGGGAGACAGGTCTGTTTTCAATGAACGTGAGATCTACACAAAGGGGGCATCTGACCCCCGCTTCCTTCTCATTCAAGCACAGCATTCCAAAAGAGCCCAACCTCAACTACTTCCACAACCAGGAACATTCTCATCCAATTCAATGGAACATTCGCTCCCAAATGGAGTGAGTGAATCAAAATCAGATCTAATCAGTATACAGTCTGTCAGTCTCTGTCTGTCTGTCTATCTATCTAATAACATTTGCAAACATCTGTCCGAACAGATCTGGTTATAAATACATACTTGCATACTGGTAGCTGTATAATTATTGATATGACTGATATCCCCCACTGGACTGCTTGGCAGCCTCTGCTAGTTTTGCTCCGTGTGTGTGGTATTTGGTTCCCTTTATTCCCTTCACACGCCTCCCCTTCCCCATCATTAATCTCAGCATATTAATGACGCTGAGCTGATACTAAAGGGCGAATCTCTGTCGGTCCAGAACTGGAGTATCGCATTGACCCCACTGAGCTGTCACTCGCTGCTCGGTAATTTATATCCTTGGGTATAAATATACGTAGATAAATATTTTCCAGGAAATCACACTTCCATTTCTCAATCTCTGCTCAGCTGTTTGTCGTTTCTGATTGACCGTATAAAGGATATATTCGCCATACAATTTGGTTCTTAATTTCACATTCCATAGAACTGCAATATTCGCCTGTATTTTGTGGCCGGGGTTTCCTATGTGTTTTAATATCTATGTATACACTGAAGTCAGGTCTCACTGTCATTGACCACACTGCCATGTATTAGTGAGTTTATGTGACAAGCCTGGGAGCTGTGCACATTTACTCAGGTCCCCGTTCAAATCGCCCTGAGGTAGATTTCTACGATTTCTTCCTGAAAACTATCGGGTGATTCTTTCTTAAAGACAAAACTAATCGTCCGATTTCAAAACGTTAACATCTGGCCTCGTAAGAAAGAGACTGTGACTGAAATCTTTTTCCCCCTGTTGTCTCATTTATCAATGGAATATTACTGGAATGTGGCCTCTCCGTCTCCAAGTAGCGGTTCCCTGTCCCTTGTAGCCCACAATATCGGACTACAGTAATGCAGAGCCTCCCTGGATATCCTAGACCTGGATCTGACAAGTCGATACATTTCAATCTGTCCCCTCGCCGCCCCCGTTATTCCTAATACTTCCTGCTTGAAGTTTGAAGTTGAAAACAGCGCTGGAGACGCTCCCTTTCAGAACCAGGAGCTACTAAAAAAAACCTCGAGCGCATTTTATAGAACAGATCCATTGCAGAACTGATACCTTTCTCTTTATTAAGATCAAATATTTAATCTCAGTATCAACTGTGACTCTTACAATAAATAGCAATAACTTACTTCGTCCCTTTAAGAGGTTCACATCGTCTGTCGCCGGCCCAGATTGGTACATACATACTTTACAACTCGTGTGTTTAAAAAAAAACAAGAGCTTCCTTACGGTAAACCTTTTTTTCTCTCTCTCTCCAGAGATTGCTTTCTCTCTCAGCGAACATAACAGAAAGAGAGGCGAGGCGGGATTACTGTCTGGAATGAATTTGGTAACTTTCACGTTGAAAGGTGAACTCTGCGAGTGTTGACTTGGAGAAATCATGTGAGATGCAACATTTTCGATCTGATATGGAAGCACGTGCTTTTTTTAAAACAAAAGAAAAATCATTTTTCAGTCCTTGCCCGTTGGAGCAGAATCCCCAGGCGGTAATCATCTCTCTCCATCTCCGGAATAAAGAATTTGGCTTCCTTGGAAATCTATTTACAACGAGTAGATATTCAAGGACAAGTTCTGTGGTGGCAGTTTTTGTTCAGAAAACTTCCCAAGTGCATTTTGTTTCTTTTTTGGCAGTCACCTCAAGTCTCTGTGATATATTTTTTTAATATATTCTGAGATAGATATAAAACCGGTAGCGAGGGAGAGTTGTGTTGCTCGGAGCAGCGCTTTGATCATGCGGGATTTTCGGGGTCATGCGGTGGCCGGCTCTGCCATGGTCCCAGCCTCACACCTCACGTCTCCACCGGACTTGACACCATGCTGTTCGGGGTGTCCGGCAGCTGAGAGGACAGAGAAGTCACGTCACTTCCGGAGGAGTTGGGCAGAGAGCCGGATTCTGAAAAAGTTACCTGCGGGGCCCACAGAGAGTGTGGGTGGGTTGGGGGAGTTGGGAGGGGGACGGATGGAGAGAAAAATACAAACAGAGTTCTTTCATTCCTGTGGCTTGTAAATCATACAACACGTGTTTCAATAAAAATAAACAGCGAATGTACACAGGTAGTTTAACAAGGAGAGCAGCGATTATTGAGCTATATTTAAATGGTTCTGAACGGACCATTTCCCTTTGTTAGAGCGGAGTGTTTTAAATTCACAAGTGATACAATTAACACTCATTAGGTTCTACAGTAAAACTCAGCTTGTGATCATTTAACAGCACGGAAGCCAATCGATAGGCCTGGGCACTGACTATTCTTTTCAACTCAAACCCACCCAAGTGAAATGAGCAAAGGCATCATTCATTTATGGTTAACTAACCCACTGTGGATGGGCCAATAGTTGGCAGCATAGATCAATAATAAGGGAGCATTTTTACAAAGGATTTAGCGGGGCTTTGAGAAAAAACCCTTTTCATTCAGAAGGTGATGGGGATCTGGAATGCGCTGCCTGGGACGGGAGTTGAGGCGAGAAATCTCACAACCTTTAAAAAGTACAAAGTTAAAAATCGCACAACACCAGGTTAGAGTCCAACAGGTTTAATCGGAAGCACTAGCTTTCGGAGCGATGCTCCTTCATCAGGTTTACTCCACAACCACCTGATGAAAGAGCAGCGCTCCGAAAGCTAGTGCTTCCAATTAAACCTGTTGGACAGTAACTTGTTGTTGTTTGATTTTTTAACTTTGAATACCCAGCCCAACACCGGCATCTCCAAATCACTTTAAAAGTCCAGGACTCGGATGAACACTTGAAGTGTTAGTACATTCAAAGGCTATGGGCTTGCTGCGGGAAAGCGGGTCATACTGTATTTTTGGTGCTACAGACTCAATGGTCTGCATTCTATGATCCTATTATCCGAAATGAAGGACTCTCTCTAGGAACCTCCTCCTGGTTCCTAATTCCTCCTGTTGCTGAAACGGAATGAAATCGGACTCTCACCCTGCTCTCTATTACTTGATAAATTATTCCCCAAACAGCAACACTCCCTGAAGCGTCATCTTGTCATGAGGAAAATGTTGTATGGATTGGAGCTCGGTGCAGGAGTCCAATATTGCGCTACACTTTGCCCGCTGTTGGTCAAAGGTGTTCTTGCCTTTACCACCTCCGAGCTTTTGCGATGGATGTTCCTGTCAGCGCAACAGGAAGGGACCTGAGGCCTAAGTGAACAACTGTACGCTTCCTTAACTAAGCCGTTTGAATTGACGAGCCAAACGCAATCGAACTAGTAAGAGCCTCAATGTTAATATAGGCAGAGAAACTGAGACACGGCGAAGGAAATAAATATTTGTTTAAGGAAGGGAGGACACCCAGAGTGTAAAAAGACTGTTTTTAGATTTTTTTATGTCTCCAAAATAGGTCATATTTGAAGGATAGACACTTCACATTTTAAAAATTAATTTTCAAAACCAAAGACGCCATGATAACAACATTGAACAATAAGCTAGCAGATAGACTAGAATTATCAAACTCTAATTTTGTCTTGGAAGTGCAGCAATTCCTGGTTCTTTCATGTAATATGAGGCGAGTTACTGTGTTATTGTGCAGGTTTTAGAGGAGCTCAAATCTCGGGCCAACTGCAGGATTGCCCTATTTAATTGCACTTGCGAGCTCGCACAAATTTGGAATCCAAGTCGCTGATAAGTAACTTTCTACTGCAGGCTCAGGTCCACCATGTAGGCCGACACTCCAGGGCACGGAAGGAGTACTGCGCTGCCTCCTTTTGGAGATTGTGTTAAACTGAGCGCTCACACGCATCTAATCAACACTCGGAAGGAAACGAATCAGAGCGTTCCTCCTCGTTAGCTGGGGATAGGAACTAAAAACTACGAAAATAAAGGGATTGGCCGCCCATCTCTCAGCGGAAGATCGCTGGACATAATTTGGCAGTAGTGTGAACCTAGAAGGAATTCCCCGGCTGTCAAGCACTTTGGAGATCCAGGGACTTAAGGAAAA